>NC_057941.1:4690000-5290000 GCF_018555375.3 Anguilla rostrata
CACACCCACCGGCACAAGACACGCCCCCTGGCACAGAACATGCCCGCTGGTGGGCGACACGCCTCCTGATCCTTTTGGAGGCGTAGAAGGGACACGTCGAAATAAGACCCTGTCTCCCGTCTGTGGTGGGCGTGTCTTGTACCGATGTGTTCCTGTAGTGGGCGTGCGTTCTGCCTTGGGGGGCGTGTGTTTTTAGCGAGCATGCGATCTCCTGATAGGCCTGTGCCACCTGCTCCATACACAGGGCTCCTGTTTAACGTGCACGCTAAAACTGGAGCAGAGGCGGAAGTGCCGCGGTGTGGCACGGTGCTTTCAGCACCGCTCGTGCCGCTCGGCCGGCTGGCCGGCGGGGGTTACCGTGGTTACGGGCCTCACGCTCGCCGCCTGTGTTTGTCGCCCTCAGCCCGGCCTCCCCGAGCCCCACCTCGCCGCGGTCCCCCTCCTGGCCGATGTTCTCCGCACCCTCCAGTCCCCAGCCAGCCTCCTCCACCTCCAGCGACTCCTCCCCCTTAAGGTGGGTGGCTCCGCCCACTCTGCACTCCTGCACTCCCCCCCCCCTCCCCACCCCCTATCCCCTCCCTCCACATCCAGCACAACAAAATTTGAGATGACTGTATTGAGATAAGGGGCACATTGTATCAACCATTTGAAGAGTAGGACTTCTGGAATGTTTTATTTCATAATTCTAAGTCAGTGTTCTGGAACTCCTCTGCTTTTTTCAGCAGCGATTGTGACATCAGAATTAGAATGTTCAGTTGAGAACATTTGTGATGTCACAAAGGGCTGAACAGACATTACAGAGAGCTGTGGGAAGCTAACGAGCATGAGTGTGTGTTGTTCTCTGTTCCTCTTGATTAGTTAATTGGGCTTATAGGGCAGCAGGGGCCACTTCAGCGATTAGACTGTGTCCCTTACCCTGGCTGATTTTTCGCTTCCCCCCCCTCCTCCCGCAGCCCCCCCTTCCGGAAAGCGCGGGCCCTCTACGCCTGCAAGGCCGAGCACGAGTCCGAGCTGTCCTTCATCGCCGGGACCATCTTCGAGAACGGTGAGCTCCGTCCAATCCCAGCGCGGCGGCTGGCCTTCCTGCAAGGCAGCAGTGCAGCTCGCACAGTGAAGCTACAGCCCCCCTCTCAGCTGCTCTGACCAGAGCCAGCCAGTTTGGGGGCGATGCGCGGCTCGGTCTGGCTGTTATTGGGACGGGACGCTGATGAGTCAGCCTGTCGAGAGGATTGGGTGCGTGGTGTCTGTGAGAGAGAGAGAGAGAGAGAGAGAGAGAGAGAGAGAGAGGGGGAGAGAGGGACAGAGGGAGAGAGAGAGAGAGGGGGAGAGAGGGAGAGAGAGAGGGGGAGAGGGAGGGAGAGAGGGAGGGGAAGAGAGGCGAGATGCATCTAAGATGCATCTGAGATGACTGGGAAATATTTAGTCTCTAGTTTAAAATTAGCCATGCTGGCTAAACTGTGACATTTACATAAATGTGTATTAATGTGCACTGTCCCTGTAAAAATAAACTGGATAAAGTAAAGTAAAGTAGAGCAGGGCTGCCACACCCTGTTCCTGTAGATCTAACACCCTGTAGGTATTCATTTTAACCCTAATTTGGCACACCTGATTATACTGATCAGCAGCTCAATGCTGATCTCTAGCTGTTGAATGAGGAGTGCTTTGTTAGGTTTGGTAAGCTACAGGACTGTAGATGTCCAGGAGCAGGGTGCCTTTCCTCAGGAGTCTTCTCTAAAGCGTCAGTGAACGGCTCAGTTCTTCGGTCTTTCTCCTTCCTGTTGTGCTAAAGCGGGTCTTCTGCGGTGTTTTCACAGTCTTACCGCCCGTCTGATTGCACACACGCTTCCCCGCTGTCTGGGTTTCCGTCGTTACCCGACCCACTGAGCCCGGAGCAGAGAAACGCGGAGGCGAGATCAGAATCTCCCCCCTGCGAGCGCCGCTCCCTTCGCCGCTCGCTCCGCCGCTCCCTTCGCCGCTCCCTTCGCCGCTCGCTCCGCCGCTCGCTCCGCCGCCTCGGTGTGTCTGAGGTCTGCCGCGTGCCACTCGTTCCGCGGTTTACCTTTTCAGTGGGCTCACGGGGCCCAGGGGCCCCACACAGATGTGTTCCTCCCGGAGTCGGTCGGGGACGGTCCGCACGTGTCCCGCCGTGGCCTGGTTCGACCGCGGGCGGCGGCGGCGTGTAGCGATCGCGTGCTGACGGGATCTCTCCCCCCCCCCACCCTCTCTGTCTCCCGCAGTGCACCCCTCCCGCGAACCCGGCTGGCTGGAAGGCACTCTGGACGGGAGGACCGGGCTGATACCAGAGAACTATGTGGAATTTGTGTGACCCCTGAGGTCAGGGGTCAGGGGTCAGAGGTCACTGACCCCTTCCCAATCGCCCTGCGCAAGAAAGCCCCCTGGAGGGGCTGCAGATCGACCGGGGAGCAGAGAGAGAGAGTGCGCGTGCGTGTGTGTGTGCGTGTGTGTGCACATGTGAGAGTGCGTGTGTGCGTGCGTGTGTGTGCGTGCATGTGTCAGAGTATGTATGCGTGTGTGGCGCGTGTCAGAGTGTGTATGCGTGTGTGTGTGCACGTGTCAGAGTGTGTATGCATGTGTGTGTGTGTGCGCGTGTCAGAGTGTGCGTGTGTGTGAGTGTGTGTGCGTGCGTGCGTGTGTGTGTGTGTGTGTGTGTGTGTGTGTGTGTGTGTGTGCGTGTGTGCGTGCGTGCGTGTGTGTGTGTGTGTGTGTGTGTGTGAGTAGAGCGTGTGAGTGGAGCAGTGCGATTGCAGGCTCACTCTCACCCTCCTCTCGCTGAGCTTTCTGCTTCTGCTCTGCCGAGGGAACCAGCTGGTGAATGCCCCCACTTCCCCTTTCAGTGCACGACTCGGGGGGGGGGGGGTACTGGCTGTACTGTCGGCAGGACTTCGTGGCCTAATTGCAGCAAGCACACTGGCGGGAACCACAAAGCCCCGCCCTCAGTTTAAAGCGCACTTGTGTGATTGGTCTGCTGTGCACGTTTCCATGGCAGCAGACAAAGCTCCCGTGCATTAGAGTTGTCCTCCATTGCAACAAAAAAAAAAATTACTTTTCATGCTGTGCATCGGGTGAAGTGCTATTAAATCTTACAGCAGTTTCTTTTTTTTTTTCCCCCAGTAGTTTGGTCCTGTAGTCTGCTTTTGCTGTAATTCCATTTCTGATGTGTGTCATTAGTGGGGAAAAAAATATATACTCACATCCACTTAATGGACGCATTCCTTCACAGTACAAAATGCAAAATGATATATTTTAAAAACTTATTTTTCCGGGAACTCCGCATTTCAGTTGAGTACGGGCGCAGTTTCTATCAGCATATGTAGAATTTCTGATATTTCTGAAGGTGTGTGTGTGTGTGCTATTCCTTTTATCCATTTAGATTTTTTGCGATTGTGGTCCTCTCACTGGCCCATATTCCACAATGTTTTTATTTTATTTTATTTTTTTAAATTTTAATCACAAACCGTGCAAAGCGTATCAAAGGGAACATCGGATTCGAAGCACGGTGCAACGTGATTGGCTGCACCTCCGTCGACCGTTGCCATTTTTTTTCTTGCAATGGAAGACCTTACTGCGATGCCTCCAGTTCAGTGTCACGCAGGGTTTTTGTTGCAATTGAGCCTAAAACTTCTGTTAACAAACAGCACCTCGCTTCTTGAAAGATTTTTTCCCCCCCCCCCTTCTTTTTTTTTTTTTTTTGTCATGCTCTGTCTATTTTTTCTTGGAACTATTATGAAGAATCTGGTATCGTTAAACTGGGGGAGAAAAGGTTCTTTTTTCTTAGACGCATAAGATATGTTAAACTTTCTTTTGGGGAAAAACGTTCTTTACAGCAATATACATGTGGAAATGGTAAAAAAAAAAAAGAATTATTACAAATATATATATATATTGTGAAAATGGGCTACTTTGATCTTTATGTAATCTCTGCTATTTATAATGCATTGAATTAATATTCTAGGATGGGGTCCTAAAATGGCTTTATTTTATTGGGTGTGTATGGTATTAACATATTGTAAATACTGGCATTTGATAAGGCATCATTTTTCTAAGTACAAAATTTTTTTATATTTTCTATTGTAGCATACTAACTTAATTTTTTAGCAATTTGATTTTTTTTTAATGTGTCAAGTTTTGAGCCTGCCTTAATAATGTTTTATTGGAGATTTATATGAGCATTGTACAGATTTCCTTCCCATTAAAGACCAACACAAAGGGACTTTGTGCTTGCGTGTGTCTATGTACGGAGTGTGTGTGTGTGTCCGTGTTTACGTACTGAGTGTGTGTGTGTGCATCTGTGCATGCATGTACTGAGTGTGCGTGTGTGTGGGTGAGTGTGTGTGTCTGCCATTTGTCCTCTTTGTCAAACTTCTCCTCTTTATTGCTTCTGGAGGCCTGACATTGCAAGGCATCCAGAAAATGACAGTTTGATAAACAGGTAATTCACGGAAACCTTAACTTCCCCTGACAAACAGCGCAGACGACATAAACTGCTGTTAGTCATCCTGAAAGCTACGTGCCGGTTTGTCCTTGAATCCTTGCGCTAGTTTACCAGCGTTATAGTTCACAATGACTCCAGTCCCTAAGAGGCATTTTTTAAAAAAAGATTGTGTGTGTGCCCTCTTTATCTGTGTTATTGTCATCGTGTTTTCTACATCGCTGTATTCTCAGGACGCCATTGTAAAATAGAGCTTTGCTCTCAATTGCCCTCTCTCCCTGGTTAAAGGTCAGTCTCTCTATCTGTCTATACATTTATGAATAACAAGGCGTCATAAAGTATTTATTCAGCTAGTTATTTTGTGAAGCACACAATATTTCCAGTTCACCGAATGGAAATAATGCTGAGAATTAAAAAAAAATTTTTTCCTTGAAAATAATCTGTCTGCGTTTTGCTTTTCCTTCGTTTACCAGTCTTAGTCTGTTATGGAATCTATGACTATGAAAAATGTCTATGAAAAAAATGTATACAGTAGGGTACGCTGCCCGCCCCTCCCTTAATTTTCTTCCTGACCAGCAGTCATCTCAGCACATTTACTGAATGTGTTGTCTTTCTTCTGAACATCAGTTGTTCAGTGTTGTCACTTACTAGCTAGCATTAGCATTGATCTCTTGCTAGCAGGCATTAGCAAGCTACTAGGCTGCTAGCTTTAACTAGACACCCTGGAGTAAAAATAAAGGAATTTGAGTGTTAAGGCATGGGCTACATGCCACATTGACCTTGATCTTAAAGAGTTAAGTAATCAAAGGTCACACTAAGTGAAAGCATTTATACTTTAATCAACTGGCTTATTTCGTGTCATTCCTGGTTTTATATCCAAATAATAATTAAAATATTTTCGTTATATATATTTTAAAAAGCAAAAGTTTCAATTTTTAAAATTTATTTTGCTGCGATTTCTCATTCCCCATAGCTTATAATTTAAACAATTTAATTAGAAACTATGGCAAATGAAAAATCACAGCACAAAAAAAAGAAAGAAAAATGTGAAATATTAACTTCCTTATTAAATTATATATAACACTAATCTTGACAGACGTAGTTTTCAGCAACTGGCCATTTTCCTATGGACATCTCTGCCGATATTTCATCTGGCCAAAACAACTGTATAAACACAGTGTCATCCATTCAACCAATAGCAGATGAGACTCGTACATTGGGCTAGTCATATGGAAAATAACATTCGTATGTATAAAGACATTCATTCATTCATTCATTCATTTTTAAAGACAGTTGTGACAAATGAGCACCAGGATGGAAAAGCGCATTTATTATATATGAACGACTGATAGCTGTAACTTCTTCATCATGACAGAAAACCATTCCGGCGAACAATTTTCAAACCATCGACAACGGTTATCAGCTTACCACCATACTGCTTCGGCGTATCACCAAAGCTCTTTAAAAGTACCAAGCAAAGAAACCTTAGTCCAACATTTAATCAAGTAGGTGAAAAGATCAACATTGACTACAGAAAAGGTGTAATACAGAAGTAATAGAAAACTACTTTTTAAACAAATGGACAATTGGGATATTCTTTACATTGGATTACAATTACAGAACTGAGAAGAAAAAACAAAAACAAAAAAAAAAAACAAACAAAACAGACTTTAATGAAAGCCATAACCAGTGAAATACAATCTGCCCTTAATTTCTGAAGATAATATTTGCATGTATATCTTATACAAAATAGACTTTTTTTTTCCAACCAGTATTAGGGTAGTGCAATTTTTTTAGGCTCTTGCTGATAGATTACTTTCACACACAGTTTATACCTTTTTGAAGTGACTGGTTAATCTTCACAGTAATTTACAAGAAAACCAAAACCTAAACCATTACAAAAGCTAGATTAAAAAAATAACTTATAAGTGCTATAGTTGATAATTACGTAGAAGTGCTATTGTAAAAATAACTGCTCATGAACGCTCATTTCTCTGCTTTGCTTTGGTCAAATGGTTGAACGATACAAAATATACTTGTTTCCCTCCCCACCATTTTTTTATTATTAAAAACATGGTATTCTTCCATAAAATCTTTCCCACTGATACTTTAATTTACATTTATGTACAAGCAAACATGTTTCATCAACACTTTAAATACATTTGCATATGGTTATTCTTGGTCAAAAACGCAAACAAAAATATTGACTGCCGATTCTTAATGGATTACAAGTGAACCAATGTCACTAAAATGAAGATACCACCCAGATTAAATTTATTGGCAAAATAGAGCAAAAATTTTTGAATCACCTTTTTGTTTACCTGGATCTTCCTCCTGCCTCAAAATAGGCCTTTTAGGAAATAAATATAGTTAGAATAGTACATCAAAATTAATCATTCAATATTTTTTTTTTCCTTTTTTCTAAATTCAATTTATACCAGAGAGAATAAAGGAAAAAAAAATCTGAAAAACTTTTCTTTGTGAAATCCATACCAAAACGGGAGCTCTGAGACTGTATGTGAAAGTAACCCAAAATGCATAAAAATAAAGTTCTTTGTAGTGAAGCACAAATAGAATAAAAACATCAGAGGAATAATCATCATGTGACTAATATCAATACTGATATTTGATTTTTTTTTTTTTTTTTTCTCTTTCTCCAATAGGTTAGCAGTTCGGCTTGAATGCTAATGGCTAGTCTGACGCGCAGAAAGGCGGCTTCTGACAGTCGCGGGCATTACATTGTCGGTATCATTCTCATTTAACCAGGTGGTCCCAACGAGATCAACAAATCCCTTTCAAGAGAGACCTGGCTTCACCCCCCCCCCCCCCACACCCACACCCACACCCACCCCCCCGTCTCCCGGGAGATGCGTTACATACACGTAACACGAGAAAATGTACAATTCTAAAAAATAAAATAAAATAAAATAAAATAAAAAGAACAACAAAAAAAAAAACTGTCACATCAATCACAATTTTTTAATTCCACACACACAGACGTTTGCCTCCAAAATGTTCTTAAGTCATTATTAAAGAAAGGTGCACACAAGCATACCTGGTTTTTTAATCATTGAAAATAGCTGGATGTTATGCATGGAAAAAATGGCTTTAGTCTGTAGCAGATAGGCATACGGCTATTGACAAATACAGCACGAGAAGAACCGGTCACCTCAGCGAAAGCGTGTGCTGCCGCTTCCTGTCAATTTCAAAATTCAAATCAATCAATTCTAGGTAATCAAAAGCTTTGTTGCACTGTCTAAGCATTAACAAAACCCAAGCCAGGCATTAACGGGAGGGGGGAAAGTTCTGGTGACCTAATTAAAAACTTTGAACATATCTTTACACCTTTATTCTATATATTCTAAAAACATGTATATATAAAAGGGCATGATGAACAAATGGTGCTGAGAGTAATTACCAGCAATGCGTTTTCGAACTGATCAACACGTCCATGGCGTCTTAAAGTGGATCGATCCACTACGTTCACATATCGGAAACCTGAGCAGACACAAGCATGTGATTACCTTGAGTATTTCTAAACTAAAACGCTTTAACAGAGGAGGAAAAAATATATATATATATTTATATATTTATATCAGCTTTCTTTTTAAAAACTCTTCTCATATAAACATTTATAACATTTTTTACTGTTAGACAACGCTATTGTCAGATAGTTAAAATACAAATGAGAAAACGCGGTTTGGCACTGGCAGAGTACAGGCGGAGGCGCGTCAAACAAGCGACGAACCGGACCTAAGAAACGCGTTTCTTCGGCCGCCGTTTGCGTATGCATTTGAGCAGTTCGCGTGCGTGCAGAGATCTAAGGGAGCTCTGCGGAACCACGGCCTCCAATCGATCGACAAGAAAAGGGGAGAGAGAGAGTTTTAACGAGGAGGTCAGACGACGACGACGACGACGGCTAAAACGGCCGTACGCAAACGGGCGAAAGCGCTCGCGCGACCCCGTCCAGGGGCGAATCGCGTGAAACGCGCGTGCGCAGCCTGCGATGCGAGCCTTCTGCTCCAGAGAGAGAGAGAGAGGGAGGGAGGGAATGCTGGATTATCTACGTAGCCTACTGTACACGGGGTGCGCGGCTCGCTGCCAGATGCACGAACTGCGTGACCCCCCCCCCCCCTCCCCCCTCCACCTGGGGACGCGACTCGAGCGCGGGAGAGAGAGTTCCGGGCAGGATCGGACCACATTCCAGGAATCGTGGACGGTGTAAAACATGAAGCTGGCAGCTTTTTTTTTTTTTCTTTTTCATTTCACCAGAAGAGTAAATCAATTTTTATCCTTTTTTTTTTTTTTCCTCCTTGCAGGCCTTTTGTTTTGCGTTTGTGTGTTCTGATTTAAAGGACAAACGAAGCTGGCCACAAACCGGAAAGCGCTGCCATTTCGAAGAAATTTAACACGGAACATTAAGCTAAAAAGAAAAGAATTTTTTTTTTTTGGATTTACATAATTCATAATTGTAAGGATCACTTGTTTTATTTCACCATCATTCAGCTGCCCAGATCAGGAAACATGGCTATTAAAAAAAATGTAAAACATGAAAAAGGACAGGAACTGCCAGTGCAAGTTGGGGGGGGGGGGGGCTGGGGGGGCGGGGGGGGACACAAGAACAATCATTGTGTATGCAAAGTACTTGCCCTGGACAGTTAGAGTTTGGGTGGAGGTGGGGGGGAATTCTAAAACCATACAGCAAAGCTTAAAAAAGGCACGTGTTTTCCCTTTTTCTGATGTATATTTGTAAACATTTTAGCAGTGTGCATGCATAAAATCAATATTCTAATGATATAAAATATTGTATTGGTTTTTAAAAGCATAACTCGTGTGTGTGTGTGTGTGTGTGTGTGTCAGTATGAGTGTACTTTCCAGCCAATTAAAAATGTGTGTCTGTTAAAGCGCCCTGTGAGCGCTAACGTCTCTGAAGCGCTCAGTTCCTGTTTTCCTTGCCTGGCCGTCCTCGTTCACGGCCCTCCTGGGTCCTCAGGGTAGCGCCCGTTATAGCGCCACGTATCGTGGTAGTGTCTGTTAGCGCCACGTCTTGGGCTAACGCTCGTTAGCACGATGTCTCAGGGTAGCGCCCGTTAGCACGATGTCTCAGGGTGGCGCCCGTTAGCGCCACGTCTCGGCGTAGCGCCCGTTAGCACGATGTCTCAGGGTGGCGCCCGTTAGCGCGGCGTAGCGCCCATTAGCGCGACGTCTCGGCGTAGCGCCCGTTAGCACGATGTCTCCGGGGGTAGTGCCTGTTAGCACGATGTCTCAGGATGGCGCCCGTTAGCACGATGTCTCAGGGTGGCGCCTGTTAGCGTGCTATCTCAGGGTAGCGCCCGTTAGCGTGCCATCTCGGGCTAGCGCCCGTTAGCACAATGTCTCGGGCTAGCGCCCGTTAGCACAATGTCTCGGGCTAGCGCCCGTTAGCACGCCATCGGGCATCCCCGCCTCCAACGTGGGATTCCTCTGAGGATGTGTAAGCAAGCTGGTGCGTGCGCAAATGTGTGTGTGTGTGTGTGTGTGTGTGTGTGCACGCAGGTGAGTATGTGTGTGTGTTTAGGGCTGTCGGGCCGGGCTGGTTGGGGTTTTTTTTAAGGCATTGTATACACTGTAAGGCAGTCACTTCTGGTGAAACAGAAGGGGCTTGACGCTCCCCGTTTTGAATTTTGGTAACTGGTTGCTGATGATCTCCGCCAACATTTCGGGGAACTCCACGCTCAGGGATTTATTCACAAAGGTGTAGAAGCAGAAGTTGAGCAGCCCCCCGACCATCTGTGGAAACGAGCAGAGCTTCAGCACGGTGCCTGATAGCTACCATCTAATGCAGAACAAGTCTAGTCAAAGCACATTTTCATTGCCATGGTGCACAATCTAGCCATGAGCTTAGAAAATAAAAGGCCTCTATACCAGGCTAAATGTGTAAGGAAAAATAAATTAAATATTGTCACTTGCTCTTCGCTTCATTTTCAGAAATACGCTATTAACCCTTTGAAGGGTAGAGTGTTCTAGAACTCCATCGGTTTCAATTACCAGCAGTGATTGTGACATCAGCATTAGAATGTTCAATTAAGAGCATTCTAATCTCACATGTTTGCGGTCTCACGCCTTAAAGGGTTAACATCACATTGCACCCTCCCCGAGCAGAGAGGGCCGACTTCCCTAACCAGCATTTCTTTATGGCCTTCTCTATTTTGACAGCTGCATGTTAACTGAACCATCCGATGAACTTGCTCGAGGCTACAATGGCAGCGCGCTACCGGAGAAACCAGTGCGTAGCCACGTGTTTAGCAAGCTCCGCTGTGCTAACGGCTACGCTAACGACTAAGCTAACAGCTACGCTACGCTAACGGCTAAGTTAACAGCTCCGCTATGCTAACGGCTATGCTCAAGGCTAAGCTACGCCCTCGTCCCTGCCCCCGCTCACCTCCTGCATGGAGTCCAGGAGCCGGGTCAGCTGGTAGAAGCGCTGCCAGTTCTGGCTGGAGTTCTCCTCGCGCTTCACGATGGCCTTGCCCAGCTCCTTGATGTACGCCATGCGGATCTCGTCGAACACGGCCTGGCTCTTCAGCCCGTCCTTCGGCACTGCAGAGAGGGAGGGAGGGAGGGAGGGAGGGAGAGGAGGACGGGTCAGAGGGGGGGGCGGGGCCTAAGCAACGGGGGCCGGAGTGCTGAAACATGCGCGCGGTTTTGGGCTGTTTTGGTCAAGCGTCTGGCTCAGTGACACAGTCCCCCGCACTGCTGAAAACCCCGCTGTTCCTGATGTAGGCCAGCTGCACCGAGTTCATCTGCAGCCTAGGCCAGCGCTACTCAGCACCAGGGCCTGCAGGCTGCAGTGTCTGCAGGCACATTACATCACATCACAGGCATTTAGCCGACGCTCTTAGACAGAGCGACTCACGCAACTTTTAAACGCAGCATTTAAATCGCATCCATCCAGCCGGAATCTATACCGAAACAATGCAGGTTAAGTGCCTTGCTCAAGGGTATAACAGCAGTGTCCTTACCCAGGTTATTGAACCTGTGATCTTCAGGTATTTGAGGCATGAGGAATTTGCTCCATCAATGCAGTGCTCCCCCCCTGACCTCTCTAATCGTTTCACCTCCCGGGTTCAGGAAGTGAGCTCATTAGTGAAATCTGGCGGTGCAGCGTGCGGTTGGAGCGAACGCCCACAGACACTGCAGCTCGCGCAGGACCTGGAGCGGAGTCAGCCCTGGACCGGATTCTGAACGGGACTGAACATGGCACAGCGCTTTCAAAGGGCTGTAACGTGACTCGCTGCCAAAAAAGCGCTCAGCAGGTGTGACTGTGACCAGATGGAGGCAGGTTCAGGTCCCGAGCAAGACACCCGACCTTGAGCCGCTTCAGAGTAACCCCACCCCACCCGCCCGCCGCCCCCCCGCCCCCCTAATGCGCAAACGGATAAACGCGCAAAAATAGGGAAGGGCGTCCGCTATGGGGATCTCAGCTGCGGGACGTCCCGTAACTTCTGCCCGATTGCTGCACCGCAGCGGTTTTTTTTAGGGACGATAAAACCTGAGCACCCCCCCTTGGTTACTGTCCTCCATCCCATTCCCCAACACCACTGCTTCTGCCCCCCCCCCCCACAACTCCCCTGTTCCCTGTAAATCATCATTCCTAATATATCATCCACCCACCCCGTCCCCCCTGCGTCCGATTAGCATGGAGACTATGCAAAACGTGGACTGACTTCAATCGCTTCCATCCCGCTCTCCTCCGCTCCCCCCACCCCCACCCTCCCACCCCCCATGGAAGACCGGATGAAAGATTTATGCCCCGCCCGCCTTTTTAGGGTTCTGCTAGTCCTGGACTTCAGCCCAGATGCACCTTCCCCTCCAATTAACCAGGGATTATGCAAAAAGACTCAGCCGGAAGGAGCCGGAGAAGTCATGAAAGCGTCCGTCTTTCTGTCTGACGGGACGGACGGGGGCGGGAAAAATTTCCACTGAGCGCTTCCCGCTTTTTCCCTGTTCCCTCTTTCTCCCTCTTCCTTCTTCTTCCCTCTGTTTTTGTTATTTTTTTAATAACGGAACAGTGCAGACTTTCAGCGTTACATCTTCAATTCCGACCACTGAAGAAAATGACCGAAAAGATACTTACGGGACAAGCCGCCGTTACTGTCTGTTCCTATAGTTACTCTCTACGTGCCGTTTACACTTACCGACTGCTAGTCATGAATTACGTCTTAGTGAGCTGCTAACTGAATGTGCATCCGTTGACATTTAACCTGACGTACATCCCGTTTAAAAGCATTAAGTACATTAATTTAACCTGATAACAAATCAACAACAAAGAAATGGCGGTTTATTCAACCTGTTTCTAATATTATTTACTTATTCCAACATACTTTTGTTCACGTCTGCTATTTAAACTCAGTTTTTAATAATCTTAATCAGTTGATATACAGTAGTAGTTGTGTTGTGCCAGAAAATGTTAAACAGATTTTAAAATTTTTTATTTAAATCTCAATACCAGTTTTTAATCGCAAAATAGCTGAGGGGAAACTTACTTGCATTCTACTTTCATCAAATAAAATAAAATACTCTTGTATCGGGTCAGAAGGCTGTGTAGCAGAACTGGGGGTCTTTCAAAGGAAGGTAAGAATGGATGACAAACCCTAATCAGTACGGAGTTAAGAGCTCAAACCATAAACATGGAGAAGAAGAAAATGAAGAAGAAAACCAAGACTGCTTGCCCACAATGTGATGTCTGAGAAACACTAATGTCACATTACTGAGAATCGCTGTTGCTGTCAGGGGACACGGGGCGACCGGATTGGCTGAAACACCGCGTTTAATTTGTGAGAAATAAACAGCCCCGGGGTTGTTCTGAAGGCAGCGAGGGGGGTGTCATTACAGCGGCACCGCAGATTGGCCGCGGCACTAAAAATACCCTGATCGGCTTGGAAATGTCATCTCCGTTTTTCCCGTTCTTTTCGTTTAAAACACACAATTAAAACGCGCTTAAAATACAAGAGTGTACCCGTGTGCGTGTTTTCTCAAAATCAGTGGCGAGGGCTGCGGTAATTTGAAGACGGTTAAAAGCGTCGGTATCGCTGCACCTTGTGGTTGGGCCTCCCAGTGCACAGGTCAGTAATGGCTTTTCATGCTGGCGTGCTGTGAGGGCTTGCTTTTTGCCATTTAAAACACACACACACACGGTATGAATGTGCATTGTGCAAATGCACACAGGCAGGGGCTCAGTAAGTGTCCTCCGGGCATCGTCAATCACAAAGCAGATTTGAATGACTTGCAGGCACCGTGGGTCCTAGTGTCTGACAGTTCAACGGACTTTTGGCCTCATTATTCTGACTCTGTACAGTGAAACCAGACCACATCTGCATCTGCTCGTCCCTCTGTTCTCCAGGGGGCGGGGCGGGAGTCGTGTCAAAGACACTTTTTGCTTCTGTCACGCTAAGGTTTTGACGTTCCCTTTTGACGTTTATCTGTTCTCACCCTTGTTTGAAAGCCCCCCTGCAGTTAGGCTACACAGCCCTTTAACGTCATACAAGTAAATATTTATTGATTTATTTATGAACTTACACGATACGATACAAGCAAAGGTTTTTTTTGGAGACAGCAGTGGAATACAAGGGTTAAGTAGTGGGCTTGCAGGTTCAATTCCCTATGCAGCCCAGCCCATTTACAGCCCCCCCTCCCCTGGACAGTTCCCCCCCCACCCCCACCCCACCCCACAGCCCCGCCCGCACGCAGAGAGCAGACACCCACCTGTGCTGAGCAGCAGAAGGACCTTCATGCACAGGTACTCCTCGTAGGAGACCTGCAGCCGCACGAACTCGTTGGAGATCTTCAGCATCTGCTCGCACTGGTCGTTCATGTAGGGCAGCTTCATCCGCTCCCTAGGCCAGAGACACGCCCGTCAGTCCAGCGAAACCGTTCCCCGCCGGTTTCACACAAGACACAATTTCAGAAAAAAGTTCCAGCGTCCCTCTCACTGTTATGTAACGTTACATTACCAACACTGACCCAGCCTGATGGGTTTATTTACACAACAGGAACACACCTAAATATTTCCCCACAGATGGTTTCAGATGCTACTGATAGGTACTGTGTATTGGGAGATAAACTGCACAGTATTAGTAAATAAAACGACTCACTATTATGTGTGTTCACTGCAGCTAACCCTACTGTATGCTAATCAAACCAGAGGTAATAAAACAACATCCAGTCTACCATCTGCCAAATGCATCAAACTTCCACAATTAGACAGTATCACAGTGGTATCACAAGGCTGCTCTGTCTGCCATTTCTATTTCGTTTTATTGCAGGGCCAAATAAAAACAATGCTACTTCAGACTCAAGGTGGAGGAACAAGAGCAGCGTGCGAAATCTGCTGGGTCCTGATTTTCTGGTTTGGCCCATACCGGTTTCTGAAAGTGGTTTTTTTTTTTTTTTTTTTCTTTCTTTCTTCTCTCAAGAGAAACTATTCTAACGCAGACCTCGTGTGACAGCGCGCACCCAACGCCCCCAGCCTGGGGAATCTTTACCGGAATGGGGCTCAACAATACGGATTAACATTTCACAGCGCTTTCCAGCGCGGAGCATCGACGGGGGTTAAGGTCGGGTCGCGGCTTCTCCGCGACGTTCCGGGACGCCGCTCCTCGCGCGAATTCATCTGAGGACAACGGCGGCGGCGGCGGCGGCAGAACATCGCTATCCGCGGCGGGAGGCCGCCGCGTCCCGACCGCCAGCTGCTCATTCTCACGGCGGTTTTTTAAACCGCCCCGGGCGAAACCGTTGGGTGAAAGCGCGTTTTTTTTTTCCGAGGGGCGGGGGCGGGGGCGGGGGGCTTACTGGTTGATGACGAGGTCGGGGGCGAAGCACAGCATGCCCCCGTTGGACTGCTGAAAGGACCTCCACCCCAAGCTGAAGGACATGAGCACCAGCCAGGAGCACTGCAGCAGGGTCATCTGGTCGTCCAGGTGAAGGTTCCGGAACCCTGAGCGGGACGAGAGGGGCATGACTCACCTGCTGGCCTCACAACGCCCGTCTGTTCTCACACTCACACAAACACACACACACACACACACCAGTCTTCTCACACACACACACACACACACCAGTCTTCTCACACACACACACACACACACACACCAGTCTTCTCACACACACACACACACACACACACACACACACTCACCAGTCTTTTCAAACTTACATCAGTCTTTTCAAAAACACACCAGTCTTTTCACACGCATACTGGTCTTTTCACGAGTCTCAACGCCACACACCCCAAGCCACGCCCCCCGCCCCCCATCCCTGCCCTAGACACTACTCGCCATTTCTCGAGCGCCATTTTGTTTCATAATCCGGCTCTCGAGAGGATGACCGAGTCCATTCTGTCTCTCACACAGTTTGAGCGTTTCAGGAATGTGGAATGGGGGGGGGGCGGGGGGGGGCAAAGCCAAAGACACACTGCAGCTCCCACGGCGGCCCCAGCACCAGCGACAGGACCTTCCCAGCCACGCAGGCCTGTGACTTACCGCCTCTCGTTAGGGGGAAATGGACGCCTGACATTTTTACCGAAACGTTCACACGGGCGCTCTGAGAGAAAAAAATGCTGCCGTCTTTCAGCGACATTGAAAGAGAAAAGGCGTCCGGTGTGGCCTTACTACAGCTACAGCCGATTACCGCTGGCACTCGGCGCCAGAATCTGCATTTAATAAACGAATGCACTTCTGGACACTCAGGCCAGTGTTACTGCGTATCACTGTCATCCATTTTGTAAGATGCGTTGTCAGTTATGCTAACCTTTAGCGCCGTGTTTTTTTTTAGTGCTATATTTCAATGGTAGAACTGGTCCAAGGACCGGCAGCTAAAAGGGGCCCTTTGAGCTTGTTAAATGTAGAGTGGAATACTTTTGAAATGTATTGCCGTGTAAATGTGTGCAAAAAGCATTTCAGGGCTTATAACACTATCGCTAAACTTCAAAACCTCTGCATTCATTTTCATGTTTTGCATTCTTTAAAAATGTTTTGATGTTTAAGATTCATTCAAATGTTTTCCATGACCAAATTGCCTCATTCATTTTTGTTCTCCATTCCTTTAATTCAGGTTCTTTTTCCTTACACTACAGTTTCTAAAAAAGCCCTGATACTCAATGATCTGCCAAAATTTCACTCTCCCTTCCTGTCAGATGTACTTGGAAGAGCTATTATTTATCCGTCTTTTCGATAAGCCAACACTGCTCTACTGTAAACAACTGATTAAAATGTGATTGGTCCACCTCTTTCAGCCTCCATCCTAACACTCATCAATATGTACCGCTATTTTTGATACCGTAAATCTCAATTTGTCCTGCAATTTGAAAATCGGAACACTACGTGCGATTTATTCTCCTCCCACCCTTGATGATATAGCCTTGCCAGGTCACGTAGTAGAGGCAGAAACCGTAGACTAGGCTTGATATGGTGACACTATCTAGTCTGTAGGTAATCAGAGCACTGCTTTAGTCAGGAAAACGGTGAGCACTGTTGGCCTAAATGGCCGACGTTATGTTGCATGTATGTTTATTATATTATGTTATGTTACATGTTTGTTATGTTATGCTATGCTGTGCTAAACGATGCTATGCTATGTTATGCTATGTTATGTTATGCTATGCTGTGCTAAGCGATGCTATGTTATGCTATGTTATGCTAAGCTATGCTATGTTATGCTATGCTATGCTATGTTATGCTATGCTATGTTATGCTATGTTATGTTATGCTATGCCATGCTATGCTATGTCACGCTATGCTATGCTATGCTATGATTGTTGGGCCAGCTGAAGAAGTTCTCATTCTGCTCGTTGCAAAGCCACGGTGCACCACGGTGCTTCGATTAAAGTCCGCGTTGCACTCTGCAAACTGTAAAAGAAACGCCCAAGCGCAGGTAATGCTAGCGTTACTCATCACTCCCCCCTCTCCCGCCTCCTCCTCCCCCCCCCTTCTGGTCTCAGGTTCCTCCTTGGATTTCGGTGCACCTATCGGATCTCCGCTTGGACGCCTTCCCGCCGTCTTTCACCGAGCTGTAGCTCAGATCTCCGGTTTCCTCACGTTCCTTCGTCCTACCCACGCAACCCATACATTAGTCTGCCCTGTCACTGTCTGCACCGGGGCCGCCCAGCCCCGTTCCTGGAGATGTACCGTCCCCCCGTAGGTTTCCGTTCCAGCCGTGACAAATCACACCTCATTCAGCAGCTCGAGACCTGAATTGAGCTACTAATTAGTAGTCAGGTGTGCCAATTTACGGTTGAAATGAAAAACCTACAGGAGGTTAGATCCCCAGGAACAGGGTTGGGCTGGTCTACACTGTGAGAAATCCCACTAGACTCCTGTCAACTCGGTCAAAACAGCCTTCAATCCTTTAGGCGCTTCTTTCTTCCAACAAAACGACTTTAAAAGCGAATGTCAAAAAAGTTTAAGATAGTTATTTTTTTTAACGAACTAGCTAATTTGATATTGAACGAGTTGATACTGAACACAACTTCAATCTTTTCTCACAGCTTAGCTTAAACAAATTCTCTTTCTCTAAAGCACAACTCAGTTGCTAGACGGGTCTTCTCTCTGGCCCCACATACATATATACATATATATCTGAAGCCCCGCCCCCCTGAGGAGGCGTGGCCTGGAGCCGGACAGGAAGTGGGAGGCGTGGCCTGGAGCCGGACAGGAAGTGGGAGGCGTGGCCTGGAGCCGGACAGGAAGTGGGAGGCGTGGCCTGGAGCCGGACAGGAAGTGGGAGGCGTGGCCTGGAGCCGGACAGGAAGTGGGAGGCGGGGTCCCGGCCTCACCTGGCAGGGCCTTGGCCCATTTGACGGCGGAGACGACCTGCAGGCCGCCCAGCCGGTTGAGGGCGGTCATGAGGCGGTTGGAGGTGTCGGGGATGGTGCTGTCAAAGCCGGCGTAGATGGTCTCGGGCTCGATGGCCTTCAGCAGCGACAGCATGGTGGGGATGAGCTGGGGCATGGATTTGGGCAGCAGCGCCCGCGCCCCCTCCTCCGCCATCGGCGGGACGGGCTCGGACGACGCCACCTGCTGGCCCTTCATCCTGATCAGCTTCTTCGTCTTCCTCGCTGGAGGCAGAGAGAGGCGCCGTTAACGTTCGGCAATCGCAAAATGGCGGATTTCGCTGTGCTTCCTCGTCTAAAACTGAACATTTCAAATGAATGGTTTAGCTTTTCGTTTTTATTTGTTACTTTAGGATTTGTGTGTTGACATTTGTGTTATGCGCTGGATTACGTCTTTGGATGCATTATTAAGTAGGAAAGGTTTTCTGAAAGGGATTTAAAAAAGTATTTCATCATGAATTCAAAAGGAGTCTATTCCATAGCAAAAAAAAACATCACGTTTCATATCAACAAAATTCATAATTAAACATTTCTGACTATTACTCGAAATATTTTCCCCCCACTTTGCTTCATTTTCACTCCATAAATGTATTTGAAATAGCAAAAAAACAAAAAAACAAAAAAAAAAAAACAGGAAATCATGTTCAAGTACCTCTAAACCAGAAGCAAATGCATTACTCATACACGAACAAGTAGATTGGCTGCCTGTCACAGTATGTACCGTACATTTGAGGTTAAAGGTCACCCTCAAATATTATCAACTTGCCTCTTTTCCTCTTTAATTTACTCTGTGAATGTTTCTATGGCAACTAAAAGCTTTCGTGGTAACACCTAGGATTTGGTTCTCCACCAATTCATCCACGTTTTTGTCCTGACTTTCTTTTTTTATTATTTATGCTTTTAGCTCAGGAAATAAATTGTTCAAATTCATAACCTTACACTACTTACGGTATGGCAATATAATAATACAATTTTCCAACCAGTTCCAAATGCCCAAGGAGAACTGTGAGCAAAATGTACACTGCACATAGGGCAGATGCCATCTTCCTAACATTTCTTTCTGTGAAAATACTATCATTTCAATTCCACAGCAAAGCAAGCCATAAGACAAACACGGGCCCGTCTCTTCCACTTGGCTCTGGCACAGGAAGTGATGTCATAGGCAAGAGGGAATCAGAGGAACAGGGGAACGTGGGAGGGAATGATACTGCAGAGCTCTCTCTCTCTCTCCTCCCCTCCTCCTCCTCCTCTCTTTCTCTCTCTCCTCTACTCTCTCTCCCCTCTCTCCTCTCTCCTCCCCTCTCTCTCCCCCTCCCTCTCCTCTCTCCCCCTCCCTCCCTCTCTCTCCCCCTCCCTCCCTCTCTCTCCCTCTCTCTCTCTCTCCCCCTCCCCCCGGCTGTGGTGAGTCAGCGTTTACCTTCCAGGTTCATTCCCGCCTGGAGACACTTTCGGAAGCGGCAGGCGGGGCAGTTTTTCCGTCGGATCTTGTCGATGATGCAGTCGTTCCTCCCCGCGCACAGGTAATTGTGTTGACCTGGGGGAGCGAGGGCAGGTGCATGGTGACAAATGTCGTTCTGGGGCTGTTTTACCCCCCCCCTCCAACTCCCTACAGTAAAGTCACCCTGAACGAACCAATCCTGTAACATTATCGCCACTGATACCCATCTGAGCGCATCCGCACACATTAAACCATACGTGTTATCGCACCCGGGAATTAACATTAAAAATTAAAGCGCATGAGCACACATAAAGGCCGATGGAAACCACCAAGCACTTGTGAAAATAGAGCGAGCTTGCAGCCTGCAGACATCCATTCCCCTTAAAAACCACATCTCCCAGAATGCCTGAAAAGGCAGAGGTCAGAGGTCACACGACAGCAAAGAAGGAAAGTCCAGGGGTCAGAAAGAGAAAGTCCTGCCATAAGTTTCTTCCACCCATGAACTCAGCCAGCTGATTTCACTAATTAGTTCTGCCTCCTGGCTGAAGAACTGAGCTAATTTTGCAAATCCAGGTCATTGGAACAACATACTGGGGAGGGCTTTTACTGTCTGAACCTGGATTTCCACCTGAGATAACCGAGGAAACGTACATGCATATTTAAAAAATAAAAATAAAAAAAAAAGAAGTTTATTCCGGTGTCTATTTTTAAAAACCTCCTTAGCCACAAAGACCGACCTTTCCTGTCCCTCAGAGAGGCGAATGTAAAACCACAGGCCTGGACCGAGGAGATCGATAACCACAGCTCCCCGAGTGGCCAGGAGGGTGCCCTGCGGGTGCTGTAGTCTTTTTTATTCCCCAGCCCGTTACGCACTGCCATGGCATCATTAAATTACCCGCTACACTGAGAAACAGCCCTTAACAGGCGGTGTTCTTTACTCGATTCCACCGGCCCCTGGGGGAAATTGTCAGACAAGCCACCCCCCCATACCCCCCCCCACCCCTCCCAATCCAGTTCTTATTTATTCTACGCTTTCGGTCAGAGACGGCGACTTTAAACAGGCCCGTGGGTGCAGAGACAGCCCAGTGTTTGCACTCCCCGCGAGGAAAACTAAGCAGAGGAACAGAAAAAAGGCCGAAATGGTGTCAGGACCTGGAAGCCCAGTTCAGCGTTGAGGGGGGAGAAAAAAAAAACGGTTCGGTCCAAAAATGAAGTGGGGTTTGACGCTTCAATTTCTCTTCTCGTTCTCATTTGGTTTCGTCGATTCGTTTACTCGCCCCGTGGCCCATGTGACTCCCCATTGAGCAGCGGGGGCTCTGCGAGATCTTAACGAGGTAAAAACGAAAAAAAATCCCCAAAGGCCGAAACAAACAGACATGAACACATCTCCTCGTTAAGCAACAACCGAGAGAAATAATCAATTTTAAGCCCGGGCCCTCTGGGATATGGGGAAATCCACTGTGTAAGTAATAGTGGACCGTGCGCCATCCATCACTGTACAACCATAGATTTTTACACCAGATTAATTGTTTTCCTTTGGGGGAAAAAAAAGGTAGATGCTTTTCACCACACTCAGACTGACCCGTCACAACATACGTGGGTCTACTTTAAAAAACAACGTGCACTCGTCTTGCGGTTTTTCAAAGCCATAAAAAATCAGGACTACCTTCAAATTTGCATTTGTCTTGTGGTTTTTAGAGCCATAAATTGGGACTATTTTTAAACGATTCACGCTGGTGTTGCGGTTTATAAGTCATAAAACTATTTGAACTCGTCTTGCGGCTTTCACACCATAATAACCGACGTCTCAATCATTTACTCCTGTGGTAAAATAATGTGAGGCACTACTGAACTTAATAACTGTCAAGTGCTGGTAGAACAGGATCTGAGCGATGGGTCTGAATGTTTAAACAGGCCGGTTTGAGTCATACTGACGTGAGCAAACACTCATTCTAATTTTGCACAGTCCACAGTCACTTTATGACACAGGGAAGCAGGGAACACGTTAAATGTCAGGACCACAGAAAATGCTCAATATTTAGCACAAGCTGCATGTGTGTTATTTCCAAAAAAAGATTAAATCACAAACATTGTCGTCAGAATTCTTCCGGCATCGTAATGCGCCATCAAAGATCAAAGCTTATGACAGGAGAGGTAACAGGCGAGAACTTAAGGAAAAAATTTAAACTAGACTCTGAGAAAACAGGCACTGATCAATCAATCAATCAATCAAATCAATAAATCACTCAGTCAGTCAGTCGGACATGCATTTAAAAAATCCTGAGGAAAGGCTGAGCAGGTTAATTTGTAGTTTTCAGTTAAAAGTTCAAAAGAGACAGAAAGTATTGGAGTCCCCTAAAGGACGCAGAAACAGTAGTAAAGGGGAAATGATTTATTTACCATCCGTGTTTTGTCGTGCTCTCCATCCTTCATCATTGCGAGAACAACCGCAGAAAATATGGGGGAAGAAAAACAAAAATAACAGATATAATTTCCCGCTGGTCAAATATCAGACATTAATACACTTTTGCATGAAGCAACCATTCTAAGTGGCCAATACAACAGTAAAAATGTACTTAATAAAAAACATACTCAATTACAGCTCAATGCCGTCATCATATCTGTTATTTTTGCATTTAATATTACTCGATGTTGCATGTACGTAAAATCAATGCTTTGTATTTTTTGGGGTTGTAGAAATATTGTCCATTGGAAATATTCTTGTTTAAATGTACCACATAATGCACTGATAAGAATGTGTTGGTTAGAAGGGAAATACATACTGTAAAGGAAAAAGGTTGCAGGTCAATTCATGAACAGTACTGACAAACTTTAGATTAAAACATATTTGTAAAACTAAAGGAAATCGTTCACTGGTCGCAAATTGGAAATGAGTCAAATTTTCTGAACGTACACAGAGCGCATGTTTGGTCACATGATACTACCCTGAGCATAGCATACATTGGCTCCGAGAGAGCATTCCAGTGTTTTATGAACACAAACTTCTAAAATATGGGAAGGAAATAAGAATTTTATTTCTGAATGACTTTGTTAGACTGGGGATAAGTGGGAGTGTTCCTAACCCACACACAAAATATCACATAAAAAAAAAAACAAATAGAAAAAAATAAAAACATAAAAGGACTGATACCCAGTTTCATTTAAGGCAGCTGAAAGCAAACAGCTGAGTTTCCGTGAACAGCAGGGACTGTTCGGCGCAAGCGGGATCCCTCATGAAACAAAATGGAAGTGTTTTCCTGTGGCTCTTTGGAGCCGTTTTATCCCCCCCCCCCCCAAAAAAAAAAACGTGAAATGGATGCTTATTAAAGTTTTTTTTTTTTTTTTTTTTTTTGCCTTAACAAAATCGAGGGCACACAAAAGCAGAGAACACAATGATGTTCAGGGCTCAGGCCTAATTCTGAAACGCAACACAGCCAAGGGGAAGGTGAAGTCACGCCCCTTAGCAACAGTCCCCGCCTTTGATCCGCCGCCACGGAAACCAACTTAAAAGCACTTGCTTCAAACTTCCCTCATAAGACATCCAAACAAAAACTCAGAGGTTTTGGCAGAGTCAACAGCCATGGCTGCCAAGCCATTAGCATCTCACACGCACTCATGCACACACCCACAAACACACACACACTCACACGCACACACACACACACAAATGCGCGCGCGCGCGCACTCACACACACACACACACACCATCCTCCCCAAACAGAGATGACCTGCATTGCTAATCATTCTATGCCACTGTAAGTACACAATGTTCTTTATCGCTGCAGAAAAGACTGCCGTGGTTTTTTGTTTGGTTTTCTTTTGATACTGCGATATTCTGAACATCGATGCCCGCTATTCTGGTGGCAGCGGAAACTCCCCCACACAACTGCACACCAAAACTGCACGCAGGTCTGCGTCAGGTTGCAGCCCCGG
This sequence comes from Anguilla rostrata, assembly GCF_018555375.3. NCBI lineage: Eukaryota > Metazoa > Chordata > Actinopteri > Anguilliformes > Anguillidae > Anguilla > Anguilla rostrata. The sequence goes on from NC_057941.1 coordinate 4,713,689, forward strand.
AGCTTCTGCACGCAGGGAACGCATCGCGCGGTGGCACAGTCCGGAATTCACCCCTTCCTCTTAATCTAACCGGCCATCAGCATGTGCGAACCCAGCGAAAGCAGCCTTCCCAAGCTGACGCGACATCACCGCGCACAGCTGGCGTCACGTCGCGGCAACGCTGCAACACCGTGAGAACGTTCTGTGTGTGCTGGGAATCGGCCCTGCCGTACAGCCGCGTTCTTCTGTGGGTATGCTGCTTACACAGAAGGCCAGTGACTTCGAAAGCTCGGTACTGGTCTTTTTTAATGTGGGACATCCTGTTTTTTTTTTTTTTTTCTTTTTCTCTGAACTGTCATTCCAGAAAACATAAATGTACTGTAGGATACAAAAAAAAAATGTAATTAAATGATGTGCGTTCAATCACTCAAAGAATCACACAAATAAAACAAAATGAAATGTGAGTGAGGCACTTGGAATTGTTTTGCAGTGGTTTTAAAAACATGCCAAATATGTCCTGATTTTTCAACAACAAGCCTTTGTCAAGACCACTAGCTAACAAAGCTACCTATATATAAAATACATATTTAATTTTTTATTTATTTATTTTAAACCAGGGCCTTTATTTATTTATTTATTTCCTGTTTTAAGTGTGTTCAGAATCATTAGTTTTGCTGAGAATGCTCTGCTGGGAATTAATAACAATAATAATAATAATAACAATAATAATAATGTACAACACATATCTTACACCTGTGTTAGAAGCTTGTAAAAGTGTATACCTGAAGAAAAAAAAACAATTCAGGTTGTACATTAACACTAAAAAAGCCCAAAATAGAACTTGAAAAATACAGCTACCTGCAACGATAAGATAAGACTGCTCACATGAAAACTGGAGCATGGAGCCACAAGTTGTTTAACAGCCGTCTGCTAGGGACCACCAGTCTCAACAACAGCCCAAATGGAACAAACAGTGCAAATTGGCCCCATATGTGTTTGGAAGTTGTTTGAACAATACCACTGTCAAAATGTGTGTTCACACAACATATTCTCACAAACAGAAACACCAAACAACCTCCAAATAAACATGCACAAGAATAAACAGATTAATCGCCACTTTGTCTGCGAATCCTTCCAGCTCGCACACACTGGAGGAGCGGTACCTATCCCATAACGCCCTGCAAACCTTTAAAAGAGAAGAGGAAGAAGAGGAAGAGGAGGAGGAGGAAGAACAGGGGCTCACCTTCCACGGCCCTCTTGAAGAACACCTTGCAGCTGCCGCAGGTGAGCACGCCGTAATGGCAGCCGGAGGCTTCGTCCGAGCACACCAGGCAGATCTTGTGGGTCGCGCCGCTCTTCGAGGACCCCGCGGACGCGCTGGCCGTGGACTCGGCCCGAGGGGCGTGGCTGCGGGACCAGAGAGAGAGGGAGAGACGACCGCGTGAAAAACCACCCTTGGCGAAACGTCACCAACACACACCTACCAAAGGGTCATTTGTAATTGGACTTCATTTATATATATATATATATAGCGCTTTTATCGAAAGCGCTTTACAAGTGATGCCTCTCATTCACCCATTCACACACACACCAACGGTCAAAGGCTGCCATGCAAGGTACCAATCAGCTCGTTGGGAGCAATTAGGGATTAGGTGTCTTGCTCAGGGACACTTCGACACGCCCGGGGCGGGAGATCGAACCGGCAACCCTCCGACTGCCAGTCAACTGCTCTTACCTCCTGAGCTATGTCGCCCCTATACCAGGAACACTGGACGGGACCTGTCACTGTAAATAGGCCTTAATAGTACACTGCTATTTGCTCGAGTATCGATTTATACATCATACGGTGCTCAACAATAGCAAAAATATTTGCGAAGAGGACAATGGCTATTGTGCTCCCAGCCGCCCAAGCTAATCCTCATTCTGACCCGGGGGAACTGTCGGTTCAACGAGGATGACCTAAAGAAGCCGCAGGTTAGCTCTCAAGGTTAGCGTTGTGTTGCCACGCAACTGTGCACACATAGTGAAACCGTACGGTCAGCACACAATGAAACCGTACATTCAAAAAAGAAACTACAAAACCTATTTACAGTTGAGATAATTGCCTATTCAGCAGAGGGCTGGAGGGTGTGGCGGTATGGCTGTTGAAGAGAGGGAAGGGCAGGGGGAAAACGTGCACAGCGTGACATGCCGGTGCGTCAGATCTGCGTTGGGACAGACACCGGGAGCCGTGTGAAACTGCGGCATCGGTTAACGCACAGGCGTTGTGAGGACCAGGCGGGCCAGCAGCAGTACGGACCAGCTGCTGCGGGGCCTGACGGCACAGGCCATTACGCCAGCCAGCGAGACGTTTACGGTGACCCAGACGAGAGATTACCCAGGCCTGCACAAGCAGCCGCACAGCCTGTTGGGCAAGGAATGGGCGGAGTCTTCTGATGTTGTCTAGGGAGAGCCTGCAGGACCGGGTGATTAGTGGAAGACACTGTAGAGCCATATAGAGTGACTGAAAAGCATCTTCGCGGAAACCTTTGCAGGGAGGAATAGGGGGTTCAGCCTTCCCCAGGCTGAGATTCAGGCGGAGGGTGGACATCAAGGCGGGAGGACGGCAGAGATCAGAGGCTGAACAGGGGCCTCAGAGGGAGGGAGAAATTGAGAAAAAGAGTTCAGTGTCATCAGAACAGCAGTGAAATAACGTGCCATGAGCAGAGGCAACTGACCCAAGTGATTTTGTGTCCTGAAAAAAGAGGAGGGGGCCAAGCGGCAGGCCATGTGGGACACCGGTCAAGTGAACTGGGAGGAGGAGACAGATCCCCCCCCCCCCTCCCCTCCAGGCCACATGATAGGATTGGCCAACAAGACATAAGGCGAACCACGTGGGGGCGGAGCCTCAGAGTTCCATCTCCACAAGGGATCGACCGGCGACTGACGGCATGGCAAGCAGCGAACAAGCTGAGCGCGGGATGAGGATGGAGGGGGCACGGTATGAGGATGGAGGGGGGGCACGGAATGAGGATGGAGGGGGCTGAGCGACTCGGCTCTCGCTGCGTGAAGAGCCTCTCGATCTCTGAGGGCAGCGGTCTCCGCCAGGTTTCTTAATGACAGGAAGTAGCACTGGTCCCTCTTAATGGTAGCGGGGGCCATGCTGGTTGGCAGAGAGCATTCAATAAGAGCGGAGATGAAAGGAGGGGATGGCCTCAGAAATGGATGGGGGAGGGGGGGGGGGACGAGGGGTAGAAGAGAGTTAACAGAAAACCTCCACCACCACCACCAACAACAACAAAAACAACATGAAAGAAAACTATTTTTGACCCCGAATTGAGTTTTCCACTGGGGTTACGCCGTATTTCCTAAGGAGATGAAACACATGCGTGACAATACGAACCACGAGGCTAACACTGTGTACGTAAGGCTGGCATTTCAGACGCAGACATCCACTGGCCATTCTTACGCAACGCACAGCAATGGGAATATTAAGGTTGGTGTCACTGGTTTTACAGCCAAATGGGGTTACAGTACCTATAAATATAAGCTATCGGCAGTTCCACAGAAAATGTCGAGGCACTGCGCAAGATAGCGTTTTGCACATTCAACCCAAAACTAGCTACAGGGACAAGTTGCCATTTTGAAATCGTTTGTTATTTGTTATTGCCATAGAGCCCAGTAAACACTAGCACTGACCAATGCCGCTGCCACATTGTAAACAGCGTAACTGGCTCTCCATGCGACATTATTTGAGATGGACAAGCCCAGAAAGCTTAACTCCTTAAGGTGCGAGATGACAAATATGTGATTGTGATGTTCTTAATTAAACATTCTAATGCTGATGTCACAATCACCACTGGCAACTGAAAGCAGTGGAGGTTCTGGAACGCTGGCTTAGAATTCTGAAGACAAAAGAAACATTCCAACCTTGCTCTTCAAAGGGTTAAGACAAAGAGCTCACCATCACACTGCAAGAAGCATCATAAAGCTGAACATATTGTTTTGTTCATGGTGCCTCAGCCCTCCCACGGTTAGCGTGTAGACCTGGCCTGCATGTTTACAACACTGAACACCTGGAATAAACCAAATACCTAACATCCATTCTGCCCAAACTGAGAAGGGGGTGGGGGCGATGGAAAAACCAGCTAAAGGTAAGATGACTCATTAAGGCTGGTGAGGGTTGCTAGGATGCGATCCAGCAGCCCCATGATAAGCCCCATGATGACTGAGAACCGGCGCATTCTGGGATATATTTAGGGCCTGCACGCATGGGAGAGCGCAGGACAGCTGCGCAGCAGAACACCAACGCGGACCAGAGTGGCAGAAGCAGACGAAAGATAAGAAGAGATAAGATAAGGAAAGATAAAATCTCATCTGCTCCCGGTATAACAGCGGCGTCTCATAAGCTAGGGTTCGGGACTCAAAAAGGGTCCCGGAATGAGTCTGTAGTCCTCCAGGCTACGCGAGCATTTGCACCAGACAGGTCCCTGAAAGGTACCGAATTTAAAATTTGAACCACAACGCCAGGATGCATTGAAAATGTAGGTCCTGATGTTAAAAAGTTTAAGGGCCAGCGTGTGGGGACAGCGTGTGGGGACAGTCTGTGCGAACTGCACGGCACCGCAGAGAGCTGCACGCTCAGCGCGGCGGCGCGGGGGAAACGGGTCACGGGACCGTGATGACTCACCCGCGCGCGGAGCTGCGGAGCGAGGACACGGAGCTCGGCGGCGGAGACGGCGGGGTTCGCACGGCCCCGCGCCCGGGACACGCCGCCACCGCCGCGCGGGAAGGGGGGGGGAGCGAATCGGGTCACGCCGCGCTTCGCGGAACAGCCCGGCGTAGGCCCCGCCTCTCTCTCTCTCTCTCTCTCTCTCTCTCTCTCTCTCTCTCTCTCCGCAGCCCGGGCACAGGCTGCACATTCCAGCCCGTGTTTACATCCACGCTCTGTGAATCAGAGGAGCTCTGTTCTGTGAGGTCAAGAGAGCAGCCAGTTCTTTTTTTTTGTGGCTTTTTTTTTTTTTTTTTTTTAAACAGTCATTTTCGCTTTGAAGAAAAAAAAAACGAGAAAAGAACAATCTGGGGGGTCACGTGTCTTCAAACGAGGTCGCTAGGAGGGAGGACGTACAGTAGAGCAGCCGCAGAAGCCCGCATTCTCAGAATTTGGGACGCACTTCCTGTTCCGGCCAGAGGGTGGCGCCTGACTTACGAGCAGGGCCTCTCTCTCTCTCTCGCTCTCTCTCTCTCCAGCTCCCGGGTCCCAGCGTGTGCTGGCCCCTCGGCGGGAACACCAGGACCCCGGGCGTAAACACCCCCCACCCCCGCGCCGCCGCGCCCCCCCTCCCCCCCCAGCGCGCACGTGTGCCCGTTACATCACCGGGCGGGCGCATGAACGAACCGGCAAAATATGAGCGCAGGAATGCGGCCCGGCGAGTCCCGCCTCGCCGACCTGTGAAAATCACGGCCCCCGCTTTTCAGATCCGTGCTCCGATTCGGCTGCTGCAGCGCCTCCCGCACGGCGGCGTCTGTCTGCCCCCCCCCCCCCACCGCCCCACTCCCTCCCTGCCCACAGCACTCCAGATAAGACAGGCAGCAATGCTAAAGCTCCTGTGAGCGGGCGCTAATGATGACATCGGATGCTCGATGCGGACTCTCTCTTCAGACAGATTCGTATATTTGCCGGCTTCACTTGAGCCGGTTACTCATTTGCCTGGCAAACGTCCTTATCCACGGTGACCTCATTAGCTGCAGCCAGCTTAGCGTGATAAAGGGCACGCGAGCTCGCCAGGGAACAGAAACGCCACCCTCACAGCTATAAGCAGTGCTCCTGAACTAGAACGCAACCTAGCTCCTGAACTACCATGCAACACTGCCCCTAGACTACCATGCAACCTAGCTCCTGAACTACCATGCAACACTGCCCCTACACTACCATGCAACCTAGCTCCTGAACTACCATGCAACACAGCTCCTAAACTACCATGCAACACAGCTCCTCGTCTACAATGCAACGCAGCCCCTAGACCACAATGCAACCTAGCTCCTAAACTACCATGCAACGCAGCTCCTCATCTACAATGCAACCTAGCTCCTAAACTACCATGCAACACAGCCCCTAAATTACAATGCAACACAGCTCCAAGACAACCATGCAACCTAGCTCCTGAACTAGAACGCAACCTAGCTCCTAAACTACCATGCAACACAGATCCTAAACTACCATGCAACCTAGCTCCTAAACTACAATGCAACACAGCCCCTAAATTACAATGCAACACAGCTCCAAGACAACCATGCAACCTAGCTCCTGAACAACCATGCAACCTAGCTCCTGAACAACCATGCAACGTAGCTCCTGAACAACCATGCAACGCAGATCCTAACCCACCATGCAACACAACCCATGGACTACCTTGCTACACAGCTCATAAACTACCATGCAACCTAGCTCCTAAACTACAATGCAAACTATTTCCTAAACTACCATGCAACACAGCTCCTAAACTATCATGCAACCTAGCTCCTAAACTACAATGCAACACAGCCCCTAAACTACAATGCAACACAGCCCCTAAACTACAATGCAACACAGCCCCTAAACTACCATGCAACACAGCTCCTAAACTACCATGCAACATAGCTTCTGAACTATCATGCAACACAGCTCCTAAACTACCATGCAACACAGCTTCTGAACTATCATGCAACACAGCTCCCCAGAGTGTTATGTAACCTAGACATCGAACCACATCGAAATAGCAAGCCAATAAAAAAAAATTTGGCCTCTTCGTGCACAGTCAAGTCATTGAAGCACATCAATGTTACTGAGCGTTCATTTTTACATGACAGGAGCATGATTTTTCAGCAGTAACTGGTCACACTGGTTGTAAGCTACAGTCCTTCATTTGCATAGCACTGCTAAGCTAACCATTCAAAGTCACAGTCACAATATCGGTTTCGGCTGGGCTGGAAAAGCTTGCTTATTATCTACCGGTAATTTGTCTAGTGCTTTATCTTTATTTATGTCCCTTCAAACTGCATTAGCCTACATTTTCATACCCACCACCCCATCCCCCAAAATCTTATAGCCACAGTCATAAGCGTGCCTAAGCGAGATCATGGAGCGTTTCTCCATGCTGAAAACTGCACGGCAAAGGCGGCACAATATTTGCCAAAAACACATCCAGCTGTGTACCAATTTTGGGTGGAAACCCCCCACCCCACCCTCACCTCCGAACAGGTGAAGCGTTCACGAGATTCCTGGAGAAATAAAGCGAGGAGAAAGAGCCACACACACCACCGCCGGGGTTTTTCCACTTGATCCGTGTGCTCATGCGCTGTGTAACGCCGAATCTGAACTCCTGCCACCTGGCAGCCATTTTGGGCTTCCAAGGGCAAATAAGAATATTCATAAGAAGTCTTTTGTCCCAAATGCTAGTAAGAGTCCTTCAATGGGGAGCTAGGGAGCCCTGTGCTCCTGCTACAGCTCTGGCACAGTTCTCAGCTCAGTGCTCAAGCGACCGTCTTTTAAAAACATTTGCTGTGTTTTGTACTTCAGTACTTTTTTTCTTTCATGCCATTTTACGGCCTGAAGCCACAGGCGAGTTTCCACTGCGCGGACAGTGAAGTTTCGCGCTCGTGTCTGTAATCTCCAGGCGGCCGAAGGGAGGAGTCGCTGGGTCCAGAACGTCTTCCCCGCCTGCTCCTCCACCCACCCTCCTCTTCCTCCCTGGACCTCCGCACAGAAACGCCTCTCTTTTTTTGGGGGGGCGTTTGTGGGTCCTGTTGCCAAACTGGACGGAGCCAGGTGGCGTGCCAGATCCCTTTACGTAATGGAGACCGAGGACATAACTTTTTCTTTTTTTTTTACAGTTTTAAAAAATATTTTTACAGTTACTTTATTCGAAGCACTGCAGCAATCCTCCAACAATCACACGCAATCTATTATTTTTGCAAGTTAGCCTATACGTTACATCATTGCCATAATATCCTTGTTTTTATCCACAATGTTTTATATATTTCCATACCGTATTTTCAGATATTCAGTACGACCTTATCTACACGCTTCTAAACCCTTTATGACTTCATTGCACACGGGATGATTATTGATTTGTTTTTCCACGCCGGATTTTCCTTTCGCTGTTTAAGATTGCCGTTTAACTGCCGTCTGGTGTTCAGTCTGCATATCCCGCCATTTTGCTGACAGGGCTCCTGAAACAGGTTTGGTGCTGAGTGGCGCACTTCAACGTCAAATGATGCAAATACAGTTTAAACAAAAAAAAAAAAACGCAGATGGGCCACTTTACTTGCATTTTGCATTCCTTACTTTTTTTTGGCTGGACCCCAACAGCGGGGCCAGCCCTACAAACTGCGAATGTCTGTGACTGAGTCACTGAGTGATGAAGTTACGCCATTGGTCGGCCGGAGAGGTCCAGCCACATAACTAGGTTTTGACCTGGTCTTGTTCTAGGTTATTCAGACAAAAGCAGAGGGGGGGGGGGGGGACCAGAGACAGGAGGACTGTCGGGTAGGGTTTCATTGGCGGGAATTGAACCGATTGCTCTACAGCTGCGATGGCGGGGGGGAACAAAAAAAAACACACAACTGTTCCACAACCGCCACGGCGAAGATCAAACGGCCGCTCGCCCGCCTGCATCACAGGACGGGACTCTCTGATGCAAACAAAACCCCCAGCACAAAACACCAAAGAAGAAGTCCCCACAGGAGGACTATCAGTCTACCTCAAGGGGGCCTCTCAAACCACAGGCCTGTAAGCTTTTATTCTTTTTTTTTTGTTTTTTTTTTGTGGTGTCTTTTCAAATCAGCAGCCACTTCAGGCCTTGGGAAACAAGGTGTGCAGACTCCTTAGCCAATCAAAGACTTAGGTTAAGCACTTAAGTGCAGAAGCCAGCAGGCACAGCGGCCCTCCAGGATTTGAGTTTGCGACCCTTGGACTACGTGAACCTACAACCACGAAACAATACAGCGTCAGGGCCGAAACACAGTGGTCCAGGCACCAGCAGTTAGCGTGTATGAAACTGCATGCCTCCCTGTAAGTGCTAACCAAGCTCAGGCACGTGACTTACTCAGATGTTATACATGCTGTATTTATGTCTTCGCTGATACAGCTTTTGCAGACAGAAGTACATACTATCAAAAGGGTGACAAGAATAGAGCTACTGAAATTGAAAGCGGTCTGCTTTCATTCATAATATTTAATTATTACATAATATTTTTCTAAACCACTATTACCGTCATCCAATATTATATACATGTTCACCACAGCAAGAACCACAAGGCTAACTGACCTGGTTACTGGGAGGCCACTTTGGCATGCAATACCCAGCTACTTTCAGTTAGACAGCCTTTCATTGTTTTCTGATGCTAACAATTCATGCTAAAGGTTCGTGTAGATGGAAAATTCCCTAAAATTGTTTAGGGATGGATACTACATTGTATTAAAAAGCAAAAAAATATATTTACATACATTTTTTGGTGAACTATCACACAACAGTGTGCAGTTATATAATAACCTCCAATTTAATGAGATGTTTTGGGTTTTGTTTTTTTTTTTACCTCGCACCTGTATGTATGTTTGGCTTTCCCTTTCGTAATTACAATCCTGTTAGCATCAGCGCTAATCTGCGGTAATCTCTTGACCCGACATGAAAGCTCAGGGAGAATACAAGCCAGAACGCTGGCCGCGCCACTCAACCATAAACAAAGCAGGGCTAACTGGTTAGCATCCAGGCTTTGCATCACAATTACGTCTCACGTCCCACAAAAACTCCCAACGGCCCCTCAGGAAAAATAAAACGCACAAACACAAATTTGCATTTGGCGGTCACAGGAAAGGGAAGCGCGCGGACGTCATTCTTCAGCTCGTGAATCTAGGGGCTTCGCAAAACCACCTCCGTAGCACGAGAGGATTTAGCGCTGGGCCTCACAGACAAGGCCTCCTCACACCTCTGAGCCCCTAAAATCCGACCGAGATCTTCCATGACCGCACGGTGCCTTTTTACGGACCAACGTATGAACTTAACTGCGACAGAAGCTGTCACTGGCGCTGAGGCGCTAAAGTTTGGAACTACAGGGGGACCATTCCTTCTGAGAAATGCTTTTTTGAGTTTCAAATTTTTTTTTAAAAATGTAAAAAAAAAATTTTTTTTGCTCCTTTTATTTGTGGACGCCCTTCGCTGTAAATCAGTCGCCCATACCTTACGCAGACTTTACGAACGGACGTCCAGCGTGTTAGCGCTGCCCACGCACTGGGGCAGGCCGAGCACGATGTGCGTGACAGGCGAAGAGCGAAAGGGAAAAGGTCAAGGCGTTTTGGGCGATTAAGGAAATATTCCACGACCTTTCGCAGAAAAACGTCCGCCGCTCGGCCGCTCTTCCACGACTTTCCAGCGTCACATTTTTTAATGGATTTTCCAAGGCTTCTGGAAAGCACTGCGGTGGATGTAAATACATAAATCTGAGGTCACTTCCTGTGGGGAGCAGAGCCCCAGAGACGTCCCCAGAGGAAGTCGGCGCTCAGGAGTATAAATAGAGCGTCAGTGCGAGCCGCCCTTCGAGCGCTGCGGTGTTACTTGAGGAGACGCGCACGGACTCCACCCTCACGGCCAGAGGGGGCGCCGTCTCTCATTTTCCTCTTCTTGTAACACTGGCCACCCGGGGAGAGAGAGCCTCTGGACGGACCCTAGTGACTCACTCCACCCACTGCCATTTAAAAACTCAACTGCCAACTCAACTCAGTGCTCAACTGCCACCCGCAGACGCACCGCAGCTTTGCGTCTCCCCTGTATTGCATGTCAGTGTGCATTACTGCGAGGGACGGGGCCACAGCAGAGAGGGGAGAAAAGGAACGACCCGCTGGCGGAGGAGAGGAGCCGCGTGCGTCCGCCGCGGCCGATCCGCTTTCAAAACACACCGCCATCGTGACAAGAGTCTCAGAGGGGGGGCGGGGTCAGAAAATGATATGCGCTCGACCCCGTTAACCCGCTCCCCCACGGGCCAAAGCCCCGCCCACTGGCCTCCTGTGACATCACGCGGTTCCGTTTCCATTCTGAAGCGGGTTCTGGAACCTGAAGGCCGGGTGGCCCCCCCTCCCCTGGTGCAGCCCCCCCATCCCCCCCCCCACCCCACCCCCGGTGCAGTCGGCAGTTGGGAGCGGGAGGCTGTTATATAACGCTCACATTACCAGGAGAGCTGCTCTGCCCCGCTCCCGCTCCACCAATCACGTCGCTCCATGCACAGACAGTACAAAGGAGGTCATGCAGTGGGGGATTATCTGATTCATCCAGCCGGAGACGAGCGGGTGCAGACACACACACGCACGCGCGCGCACACGCACACACACACACACACACACACACACACACACACACAGAAACGCATACAAACCCATAAAAAACATACACAGAAACACACACACAAACAAACACAGACTTATACAGACACAGAAGTATGCACACACAGACACACATGCACAGGCACGCACACACACACTCACACTCACAGGCACGCACACACATGCACACACACACACGCATGTGCACATGCACAGGCACGCGCACACACACACACACACTCACACACACAGGGTCCTTTGGTCAGGAGACACAGATGGGGATTAGAAAGCTGTGCTTGTTTCAGACTCACGTGATGAGTGTGGACAAGCCACAGCGGGCAGGTCCGTCTAGCGCGGCACTACAAAGCGAATCAACGGTTAAAACGCGCGGCCAATCACAAAAAAGCCCTTTCGCAAGACACCGCGGCTTCCTCAAACGCGCTCAGAGGTGACTATTCCTCTTTCGCCATCTCGCGCCGTCAAAGCCCTCATTTATGCAAAATTAAAAATATGAGGATTCCCATTTAAGAGGCCTTTTCGCCTGACGCCCCACGCTAAGCACCGGACACTCACAAAAGGCTGGGACTTCTGTACGGGCTCAGTCTTCTAATTAATTGGTCACTTGCTGGCCCTCATTATTAAGAGGCCCTTTCATTGGGCAGAATAGTAGTCGATTGTTTCCCTTCAGCCACACACACACACACACACACGCATGTGCCCTGGCGCGGTCGAGCAGCTGAACGTTGGTCACGTGCCGGGGCGAAGGCCCGCGCGGCTCCGCCTGCAGCTCCTTGCGGCTTCTGTTTGAGAAATATAAAGGCCTTATCGCGAGCAGGCGCTCGGCGAGATCTGATAGTTCTGCTTCTTCCGAAGCAGCTCGGCGCTGCCGCACCGACGCACCGCGGGAACAGGGAAGGCCGAGCTCACACGAACGCCAGCGAGCCGCGAAACCGAGAGAGACAACGGCAAACGCAACGTCCGCTCGCGTGCGCGAACACACAATGTGGGAATCAAGGAATAATACCGTATAACCCTGAAGAGCTGTAAATAAAGGGATAATACTGTATAGCACTGAATAACTGTAAATAAAGGGATAACACTGTATAACCCTGAAGAACTGTAAATAATGGAATAATACTGTATAACCCTGAAGAACTGTAAATAATGGAATAATACTGTATAACCCTTTAAGAGCTGTAAATAATGGAATAATACTGTATAACCCTGAAGAACTGTAAATAAAGGGATAATACTGTATAGCACTGAATAACTGTAAATAAAGGAATAAGACTGTATAACCCTGAAGAACTGTAAATAAAGGGATAATACTGTATAGCACTGAATAACTGTAAATAAAGGGATAACACTGTATAACACTGTATAACTGTAAATAAAGGGATAACACTGTATAACACTGAATAACTGTAAATAAAGGGATAACACTGTATAGCACTGAATAACTGTAAATAAAGGGATAACACTGTATAACACTGAATAACTGTAAATAAAAGGATAACACTGTATAGCACTGAATAACTGTAAATAAAGGGATAACACTGTATAACACTGAATAACTGTAAATAAAGGGATAACACTGTATAACACTGAATAACTGTAAATAAAGGGATAACACCGTATAACCCTGAAGAGCTGTAAATAATGGAATAATACCGTATAACCCTGAAGAGCTGTAAATAATGGAATAATACCGTATAACCCTGAAGAGCTGTAAATAAAAGGATAACACTGTATAGCACTGAATAACTGTAAATAAAGGGATAACACTGTATAGCACTGAATAACTGTAAATAAAGGGATAACACTGTATAACACTGAATAACTGTAAATAAAAGGATAACACTGTATAGCACTGAATAACTGTAAATAAAGGAATAACACTGTATAACTGTAAATAAAGGGATAACACTGTATAACACTGAATAACTGTAAATAATGGAATAACACTGTATAGGACTGAATAACTGTAAATAATGGAATAACATTGTATAACCCTGAAGAACTGTAAATAAAGGGATAAGACTGTATAACACTGAATAACTGTAAATAAAAGGATAACATTATGACACTGAATAACTGTAAATAAAGGAATAACACTGTATAACTGTAAATAAAGGGATAACACTGTATAGCACTGAATAACTGTAAATAAAGGGATAACACTGTATAACACTGAATAACTGTAAATAAAGGGATAACACTGTATAACTGTAAATAAAAGGATAACACTGTATGGCACTGAATAACTGTAAATAAAGGAATAACACTGTATAACACAGAATAACTGTAAATAAAAGGATAACACAGTATGACACTGAATAACTGTAAATAAAGGAATAACACTGTATGGCACTGAATAACTGTAAATAAAGGAATAACAGTCTGTGTCACTGAATCAGAAGAGCCAGAGCTGAGTAGCCGGGTGCATTTCAGGACAGATGTCGTTACTCATGATGCTCGTGTTGTTCTGAGAATTTTGGCATTTGGTGTTGAAGTGTGCAAGACAAACGGGACGCGGCGTACTGTCACTGTGGCCTGTGGCCGACGCCATGGCCACCAGCGGACCGCGGCGAAGGCTGACAGCCGTGCATTCAGGCAGGCAGGGAAGGCCGAAGAACCTGGCTTCCAAATCAGCACCGGAGAATGTTTAATTAAAGCCATCCAGCTGCATCCGCCCCCAAACGCGTCCCCGCCGCACGTAGACCACAGAATCTCAATCTTCAGAAGACAATTTCTCATGATCGGGTCTGGCCACAGCCCGTGCGGCAGATTAATCACAGAACTTAAAACAACAACAAAAGCCTCCACAGCACATTATCTTGGCTCAAAGGCAAAAAACAACAAAAAAAACAAAAAACAAAGAGTTTAATGATGACATCTGGAGGGGTGACTGACCAGAGTAATCCAGTTCACATCCGAGAGAATGACGTATGTCAGGATGAATACCGAACCTCACCATGCCATGGTGCACACTATACGGCCAAAAGTACGTGGACACCTGGCATCCAACATCTCATCCAAAATTATGAGCATTGATATGACGTTGGTCCACCATTTGCTGTGATAACAACCTCCACTCTTCTGGGGAGGCTTTATACTAGATGTTGGAGCATTGCTGCAGGGATTTGCTTCCATTCAGCCAGAAGAGCATTAGTGAGGTCAGGCACTGATTGGGCGATTAGGCCCGGCTCACAGTTGGCCTTCCAACTGATCTCAAAGGTGTTGGACGGGGATGAGGTCAGGGTTCTGCGCAGGCTAGTTTTAAGTTCTTCCACACCGATCCCAACAAAACCATTTCGGGGAACGAGGGACAAGGCATTCTCTAAGGCCACCTACATCAAAGGAACATTAACTAAGGACCGGTGAAGAGGCGGAGCTAAAAAGTTTGATCCCACACTTTCAGAACGAGGGAAGAGGAAACACGACTCTAAGCAACATTGTGACAGCAGCCCAGCCAGCTAGCCACAAGTCACATTAGGAGGCTGAATGTCAAACTGCAAGCTTCTACAGTTGCTAATAGTGCAGCCTTGCTCTCAGTGTAAGCCAGGTAGGCCTATAACTCAGAATGTTTGCAAATGTGGGCAGGATGTTGCAAAAGCCCAGCTATTCAGGCATGTTTACATGAGATTGGCGTTCCATTAAAAGGCAGGTCCAATACTTCAGATTAAATTTAATAAGTGTTGAGTTTCAGTCAAATTAAGTTGCTACTACAATTTTAGAAAACTAAAAAAAATATATATTTTTAAAAGACATTCTATTTTTGTCACATAAAGCCGGCCTGTTAAGTGTGAAAACAAGGTGTTTAAATTATCACAACATCAGCATTTATGAAAAGAGGGAGAAAAAAAAACAGCTGCCATGTGATCATTAAAAAAAACATCACGTGGCAGCTGCATGGGCTTGCTAGTGATTGGCTGTGAAATCGACCCCCGACAGACATGAGTGGTCAGTTTTTTCCTCCAACCTCCCTTTCCCCAAAAGCATTTCACATGGCCTTTGTAGTTTAGAGGTTCACTACCAGGTCAGGTGTGATGAGAGAAAAAAGGTCAAAAAATAAAATAATAAAAATACACAACGAGCTGCATAGTGGCAAAGATTCCTACCGTGCTCTGAAAAGAAAAAGAAAATTGATAATTATCGCAAGCTGAGTTTACTTCGCAGTCCTAGCCGCGGGCATTTATTCTATTTCGTGAACAAAGATATGAGCTGAATGATCGCATTCATATTACCAGACACACGGAACAACGGGGATCGGGGCCAATAAGAAACAGCAGCTGCTCTGCAGAAAATAGGTTGCATATAAATGGCTGTTATTGATTTATTGTTTCATTAACCTTAGGCAGAGAGATTAACCAGGCTCTGCCACTGGCCCCCTTCCTGAACTCAAATGCCTCTGTTACCATAGAGTCTAAAGCTGGCCAGTGGGCATCTGTTACCACAGAGTCTAAAGCAGACCAGTGGGCCTCTGTTACCATAGAGTCTAAAGCTGGCCAGCGGATTTCCAAACTTACAATTTATCTTCAGAATGGAGGCTTGAGGTAGAGGCCTGAGCCCATGTGTTTTTTTATACCGGCCACGTGTGGTTAAGAGTGCCTTACGCGCTCCAACACACTGCAGAATCACCCCCCCCCCAACCCCCACCCCCACCCCATCCCAGAAAAAATAGCAAGTTTTCAAAAATAACCCTCTGTAATTCCATTTTTGGCCACAGATTACAGGGTATTATGGGTGCCCAGCTTACAGCGGTGAGTAACCCTCCGCAGGTCTCCTGCTACTTCCTTCCGACGTAAAAGAACCCGAGTCGCTGAGAAGAGGCTTCCTTTGGAGCTTAACCCTTTAAGTTGTGAGGTCACAAACGTGTGGTTGGAATGTTCTCAGCTGAACATTCTAATGCTGATGTAACAATCACTGCTGGTAACTGAGAGCAGTGGAGTTCTAGAACACCGAGTTAAAATTTGAGGGAAAAAAAAAAAACATTCCAAAAAAAAAAAGACCCCACCCTTCGAAGGGTTAAAGAGAAGAAATCAATTCCAGCCCTCTAGGTCAACAGCAGTCTTTGTGTGCCCAAGAGTGTTTTTTGCTCCCTCTGGTACAGCTGTGGCGGAAGTGCAAAAAGAGAAAGCTGCCTTCACACTGAGCAGAACAAGGCCTCAACACGGAGAAATGGCGGGATCAATTTTACCGCTGACCCGGGGAACCCAACAGACCCGTTAATGCCTACCTGTCACATGACCCCGACAACAGAGAAAGAGACCCCCATGGAACAGTGACTCATGGGTCAATTTTCTATTATGGAAAAGCCACAATGCAGACAGAACTATGCAAAGTGCGGCGCACAGTGCGGTCGCTAAGAAAGTGCACCAAAGCAGCGCTCGAAGAAATTTCCACTTCCTCGAACCGCAAAAACTCCAGCTGTTAAAAACGAATAGGCGAGATCATGGCCAGGGGTTGAGAGCGCACCGGTGTGTTCCTGTGGGTCACTGAGTAGAGGCGTGCATCGCCTCCACACATCCAAGAACATCCAGCTCAACTGTACAAGCGTCAGGGCCATTCAGCTGGATCTACACGCATAAAACAAATGTAGGGATTTAGGACAGACCATACTGGAGCCGATTCGGCAGGACACACGATGTGATGTCAGTGATGCAAGAGACATCCAGATTTATTCACAGATGAAGAGTACAAGAGGGTGACCGGCAGGGTGGGGTGGGGGGGGTGGGAGGGGTAGGGGGTTAAAAGGAAAAGTTCCTCCTGCAACTCATTCAACTGTTTACGTTTAAACTGTCGCCTGATCTGGCGAGTCAAAAATACTTAAGATGGATACCAAGACAAAACAGAGTAGGGCTTATTTATTTATTTATTTATTTATTTTTAAAGATGCAACAAGCTCTTGTAAAGACTCCAGAGAGACTCAATGTAATAGAGAGGCGATTAAAAGTCTTAAATTCACCATCATTTCATTCAGCTTTGCTAGTTAGCAGATACCCCACGCACCCATCGACGTAGGAACTCAATTTATTCGATTACTAGACGTTGCCATGACGAATTAAACGTAAATGTTAACACGTGTCTACAAAGAGCCCAGCAAGCTTAGCCGCACCCAACACCACCTACTCAACACCTCCTACCCAGCACCACCACACGATGACTGGGTCTCCGTCACTGACCATCATGAGTGGCAACTGATGAAATTTTCCGAAGGGTTTCGTATTTGTGTTTCAGAAACGGACGAAACGCACCTTTTGCCTCCAGCGCTTTTCACAAAGTCACTCTCAAGAGCTATAAACAGCTTGTGACATCTTGTCCCTTTTCTTGAGATATAGCCTAGCGTGTGAACGTTTCTCAAATGAAGAGCACCTTCCATGAATACATTAATAAATGTGTAGAGCAAAAGAAAGTACAAAATACACTAAAATATATTTTTTATTTCCTTTTAATCACTTTCTGTAAATGGTTTATCTGAAGGTACTCACCATTTTTGCAATTCAAAATTTGTCAGCGATAAAAGTCAAGATTTCCACAAATCTGCATCAATTTTTAAGTACTGAGAAGCTGAACTTGGGTTATGAGGAACATATTTCCTGTGCAGGACAGCTTCTACACAAAAAAAAAATCAATCAAGCAAATCTTGAAAATGAGATTTGGATAAAATGGCAAATCCCACTTTCTGAAGACAAAGACCTTCTGCAGCATATCATTAAAAAAATATACTACCATATACTTTCTGGAACCTTCTGGTTGGGTCACATTTTTAAGTAAATGTCATTCAATAAATGATTAAAGTTAAGGTATTCTGAAAGTAGTATTACTTAACGGACGTTTGTGTCACACATGCTTACCACAGGAAAACAGGCTATTTGTGGGCATGTCAAACTTCTGTTTCTGAGAAATGATTAATCGCTTTCTTTCCGATTCCTCGTTTGTACGTTTGCATCCCCGTTAGCCGTTTCACACGCACCAGCTACTCATCGTGAGGTCCAAACAAACCATAAAAACCATGACCTAATGCGTAAGGAGCACTCGACGAAACCAGAACAGTAACAGACAGGAAGTCAAAGACGAAAACCACAACGTGTTCTAACCGGGCTCTGTTCACAGGCACACTGACCCGCGTTTACCACCAATACAAACACACGCCCGTTTGGCGTCATCATCTCCACCGTTGGACAGAGCAAATCGTATCGAAACACGACAGCGTTCACGCTGATTTTGGATGAACGGCCCCTTCAAGCTCAAGATTTATGGAGCACAGAGCGTTAAATGGATAGTCCCTTGGCCGGCAGATAACCGCTGGTCTGTGGTTTTTTTGGCGGCTTTTTTGGACTCGGGAAAGAAAATACATTTCAAGAAACTCCAACGGGAACCGTTTCCTGACACCGCTGGGTCCAAGGAGAGAAGAACCGGCGCAGAATAAAAAACATTTTGGTTTAGAGTTGTGAATAAGCACCATTAAATTAACCCCCGTTCAAATGCGCAGCCTCTGGAAACACTGAGTACAGGCTGCCCTAGAGTTACCCCAAGTGCATCTTCTCACTTCAGACCACAAACAACAGCCACCGGAAGAGAGAAAAAAAAAAACACCATACAGAATCATCTGCAAAAAAAAAAAAAAAAAAAAACATGAGCTAAAACTGAAATGGACCTAATATCTGAAAAGCCCAGAAAGTGCACTATATATTCCCTTAACACAAATGAGCCATGTTCTTACTGCACTAAAAAAAATTTCAATTTAAAAATTTTTTATTTTTATTTTTGAGAACACCAATGGCTCGGCCATCTTCGGCTGTATTTGTGCTCTTCGGATCCAGAACGGCACTCGCAGGCCCGATGCCCTGATGCACCGTTTCAGGAAGTAACTAATCAAAACCCTTTTACCGCTTCAGCCAAACCTAATGACTTCTTCATTAAAAGCATTTATACAACAGGGTTTCAGTCCATCGCTCCTGCTTTTCCCTTCTTCCACTGCATCTACGGGCACTTATTCAATAATTATGACTGTAACAGAGGGACAGATCTCTCTGGCGACAGAATTAGAGTCGATACAGAAAGAAGAAAAAAAGCTGAAAACCCGCCAGGTAACCATTAGCCAAATGCAGGTACGTCATTTTATTTATTTATTTATTTCGCCGCGCTAGACTAGACAATAATGGCTGCCACCCTGCCGAATTCAGCATCAGAGTAACAGGAGAGCGTCGCGTTGGCCACCCCCCTACCTCGCCCCCCCCCCCGCCCGCGAGGTCACGTGACGTCTGGACCCAGCCAGCGGCATGAAGTTTTCACGGTTTCCGACGCGGTAAATCTTGATTTGCGCCCCCGCTGATCCGATTTGCCACCCCCCCCCAAAACTCCGACATCTCCTTACCGCTAAAACAGACAAACGAGCGGTGGCGGTCAGGAGCGCCGGGTTCATCGGGCCCCGCGAGCAACCGGCCCGTTACCGCTAACCCGGCACGTCGGCGGCTCCCCCGCCACCGCTGGTCAACACCGACGGCTCGCCGGGTGAGGCGGGAGGGGCCAGGCCCCCGGTTAGGGAGAGCCACCCACAGTCTCGCCGCACCCCGTTGCAGGCAGACCGTTCAGGGATCCACCAAGGGTGCGAAGTCACAACACCAGCCACCAGCCCAAATGCGGGGACATTTTAAAAAAAATCTGTGACTGGGAAGCTTGTCTACACCAGCGGTAACCAACCCGGGTTTCTGAAGATCGACAGTCCTGTAGGTCTTCACTCCAACCCTAACAAAGCACACCTCACTCAACAGCTAGAGCAGGGCTGCCCAACCCTGTCCCTCAAGATCTACCATCCTGTAGGTTCCCACTCAAACCCTAACAAAAGCACACCTCATTCAACAGCTAGAGCAGGGCTGCCCAACACTGTTCCTGGAGATCTATCATCCTGTACGTTTTCACTCCAACACTAACAAAAACAAACCTCATTCAACAGATAGACCAGGGCTACCCAACCCTGTTCCTCAAGATCTACCATCCTGTAGGTTCTCACTCAAACCCTAACAAAAGCACACCTCATTTGACAGACAGCAAGAGATCTTGTTGAGCTGCTAATTAGTAGAGTCAAATTAGCAAAATTAGGGTTGAAAGGAAAACCTACAGGATGGTAGATCTCCAAGAACAGGGTTGGGTAGCCCTGGTCTAGTCCATCAGCTGCTTTGGCAGATAACCTGTTCCATTCTAAACATCTAGTTGTGGGTAAAACTGAAAATTGGCTGATGAATTCTGGGATGCACCAGCCACAGTGGTCAGGTGAAGAAAAACTTCGCTGGGCTCACTGCTGATCTTCATGGACCACCAATCAGAAATTAAATAAGAGGTTTGTATTAATAACACAAAATGAAAATTATTTTTTAATTTGTTTTTTTTTTAAACGTATGCAACTTCATCGGCCCGTCCTGCTGGACTGAATAAGCACCCCGAGCCGAAACAGAAGCCGGGGGGAAAGGGGGAGCAGCAGGCGCGTCACGGGGGCCCAGAGGTGCCGAGAACCCAGCCACAGCTTCGCGCCCCGCTATGCGGCCGCGACTACATGCCTGAGCGAGAAAAAGAGTCATTTTACAAAAATTCTTGGATTACTGCCATGCTTAAACTTTAGGGGTGGGGGGGCTGGGGGGGGGGGGGGGGGGATACTGATAAGCCGCAACTTCCTCCCACGTTCGGCGCGAGCTGCCTCGGGTGCAAATTTACAGCACTGCTGTACAGTGACTCGGCACTTCAGCTCAGGGGAGCGAGCATTTCACAACTCCAGCGGTTCTAAAAAGATTTTTCTAAGATTTGTATAACTTAGTACTTGCAATGTGAAATGACTCATGTCTGCATTAATTACCAGTACAGACATGAGCCTTCATAAATAACAAGTCTCATTGGGCCTAGATATTTGACCCCGATTAAAAAATAAATAAATAAATAAATAAACCCTTAATTTAACCGCACGTAGGCTAGGTCAACTGAGAATTCAAGTCGTTTTTGCAGTGACAACAAGGGCAATTGTTCTTATTAACACATTCTGATAAGATTTCTACAACACAAAAAAAAGAAAGAGGAGAAATGTATTCCACTTGTGACAAACCTAGACCTGAATCACTGTTCTCTCAATCTGAATGATAACAGAACGTTGGGCAAGGCAATAAAAATAACAGTATAAACTCCCCCTCCAATTTCAACATACTAATGAGACTTATGGCACAAAAACAAAATGAAACTTGGGCAACCCGACAAAGCACAGTCCATTTTGTGGCCGTTGGATCATGGCAGAATTGCACCATGGGAAATGTAGGCCCCGGTAAGCAGAAGAGCGTACAGGTCTGCACAACGTTATGAGCATTAGAGGCCATTAAGGAACAGCTTCAGAACCACAAGTTTTATTTTTTATTTCCATCCTTTAGTTCTTGGAAAGCATACATAACTACAGAACACCTGTTTTTACAAAACACTTACATACACACAGACATATACACCCACCGGCCACTTCATTAGGTACACCTGATCAACTGCATGTTGACGCAAATATCCAATCAGCCAATCACGTGGCAGCAACTCAACGCATTTAGGCATGGCCAAGACGATCTGCTGAAGTTCAAACCAAGCATCAGAATGGGGAATAAAGGTGATTTAAGTGACTTTGAACGTGGCATGGTTGTTGGTGCCAGACGGGTTGGTTCGAGTATTTCAGAAACTACTGGGATCTACTGGGATTTTCACACACAACCATCTCTAGGGTTTACAGAGAATGGTCCAAAATAGAGAAAATATCCAGTGAGCGGCAGTTTTCTGGGTGAAAATGCCTTGCAGATGGGCTACAGCAGCAAAAGCCAACCCGGTATGAGCAAGGTGTACCTAATAAAGTGGCCGGTGAGTATATATGCATTGTACATATATATATATATATATATATACAGATATAAGTATATATGTGTATACATATATAGGTATATGTACATGTCTGTGTGTGTGTGTGTATATATATATATGTATGCTTTGTGCAGACTGCAGATATTTACTGCAAGTTTATCAGAAGAGTTGTCATGCTGTTTATGTCCACATTCGCTCAATACTCAGTCAATTCTGAGCGAGTGCCGCATGCAGACGGCTACGTCTATAAAGCACCTTTTCATTTATACCCAGCGCAGAATGAAAATGACCATGAACCGGGAAAGAGGAAGCGGAGGAGCCTCCGGCAGTAGCAGCAGTCCCTACGCTGCCGTGTGTGGGGGGGGGGAGGGGGGAGGTGGGGGCGTGGGCAGGGGGGGGAGAGAGCTGAGCGTTACGCACCGCGCTCACAGGCATAGCATGATTTACTTTACATACCCCTCCACAATTCTGCTGACTGAGGGGGTTCCAGAGCCACTGTAAACAAAACCTGATTCTGACAGGCACAAAGAAAGAGAGAGAGAGAGAGAGAGAGAGAGAGAGTTAGAAAGAGAGTGAGAGAGAGAGAGAGAGAGAAAGAAAGAGAGATAGGGAGAGAGGGAGAGTGTGAGCAAGCATGACAGCGAGAGAGATGGACAGGAAGAATAAGAGGGAGAAAGAGAGGGAGAAAGAAAAGTAGAGGGGGAGAGAGAGAGAAAGAAAAGACTAAATATGAAGAAAGAAAGAGCAGAAATGCAGGTTACAGAGAAGCAAAGGGAAAGAGAAACAGATGTAGAAATAAAATACTGAATATGAGCGTGAGAGATAGAGATACAGTAACAATAACCTGTAATAAACAGAGGGAAACTGTCTGACCACCCAGACTCACAGACTCACACGCACAGACTCACAGACACACACACACGCACAGACTCACAGACTCACACACACACGCACAGACTCAGACTCACACGCACGCACGCGCACACACACGCACAGACTCACAGACTCACACACACACGCACAGACTCAGACTCACACGCACGCGCACACCCACACACAGACTCTTTCTCCATGTCTGTGGGAGAGAAACCGAGCAGCTTCCATGTGCTGATCAACCTGTTGCACGTCAGCCATTTTGTTTTTCAGCATCCATTCACTTCAGTTCAGCCTGGAAGGCCACCGATCGCACAGGCCAGAAAAAGCACGTCTGTGTGTGCCTGCGTATTACCACACACTGTAAGACAGCTCAGTATTTTAACCATGACACACACACAACCATGCACACACACACACACACACACACACACGCGACTCCTGGCGTACGGAAGATGGAAGACTATTCACAGCACACTAACTGGCCTTTGTCAAATGTCACATATACTTTTGTTAAAACACTGGAATCTCATACAGTATGTTAACAATGATTTAGGTCAAAAAAACACTTGACTGGAATGCGTGTGTGTGTGTGCATGTTTGTGTGTGTGTGTGTATGTGTGCATGTGCATGTGTGTGTGTATATGTGTATGTGTGCGTGTGTGTGTGTATGTGCATGTGTGTGTGTGTATGTGTGTATATGTCCATATGTGTGTGCGTGTGTGTATGTATGTGTGCGTGTGTGTATGTGTGCATGTGTGTATGTATGTGTGCATGTGTATGTATGTGTGCATGTGTGTGTGTGTATGTGCGTGTATGTATGTGTGCATGTGTGTGTGCATGCGTGTGCGTGTGTGTGTGCGTGCGTGTGTATGTGCGTGTATGTGCATGTATGTGTGCATGTATGTGTGTGTGTGTGTGTGTGTGTGTGTATGTATGTGCATGTATGTGTATGTATGTGCGCATGTGTGTGTGCATGCGTGTGTGTGTGTGTGTGCATGTATGTGTGCATGTACGTGTGTGTGTGTGTGTGTGTGTGTGTGTGTGTGTGTGTGTGTGTATGTACGTGTGTATGTATGTGTGCATGTGTGTATGCGTGTGTGTGTGCGTGACTGAACCATAGTTTTGCACATCAATGCCCTCAAACAGTCATAAATCAGTCTCACTGCGGCGTGTGGCTTGATTAATGAACTCGCTGTAAACAGAAGGCTGTAAACAGAAGGCTGTCACCAGCCCTCCTGGATGAGACTGATTTAGATCAGGGTGTTTCACCTCAATCGCTTCGATAAATATCCGCTCGCGTGAAAGAGCGGACTCTGTCCGAAATGACACCCATGTCAGGCCCTCGAAGAACGAGAAACTAACGCAACAGAAGGATTTACGAGCTCTTCGCGCGCCCCGACACGCTCACGCAAATCATAATTTCAATCATTCAGGAGGATTAATAGTCCAACAGGGCAGGCCTAACCAAATTTCACAACATGATTAAACCGTTTAACCGAATAAATAATTGATAACGAAGCACGTATTAAAAAGTAAAAAAAAAAAAAAAAGTAAAAGCGCGAGTATAAATATGATAAAAAGCCAGACGGAGCGGATCGCACGCTGGACTGAACCCACCGCTCTATTTGGGCACGTCGGAGAGGAACATCCTTCGGACGAGGAGGAGCGGGACGGACTGTTTGTTTTTTTCCCTAAACTAATATTGGCCCTCGGCGCTGTTGTTGCTACGGCGGCTCGCCAAGCGGCGACGGTTGGCGGTTTTCTGCGCTGGTAAACTCATTCGACGGCGGCCCTGCTCGGCTCGGCGCAGACATCCCTGTCTGTCTGTGTCTGTCTGTCTGTCTGTGGCTCTTGGGTCATGTGACCGGCCCGGCCTCTCCCGCGGCAGGCCGGGAGAGAGGAGACAGAGCGATCTTTTTCAGAGCGAGCGCAGACTTCCGCTCCATTCACCGTCAAGTATTCGTATGCATCGCTGGACGCCCCCCCGCCCCTCCTGCCCCCCTCGCCCCCCACGTGTCATGGATTGCAGCGTTTCTCTTCATGAACGTACCCGAGTCTACTTATACACATAGGCCTGCATTGTTATAATTCAACTAAAATCGAGCTTATTTAAAAAATTAAAAAATTAAAAAAACTTTAATGCAGGAGTTCAGAAGGAAGTGAGGGGGGCGTCCAGAAATGCATAATAATATTATTATTATTATTATTTAAAATAATAATAATCTTTTCAGCTCGAGCCAGGACGGTCTTCTCCACTAGAGGCTGAGCCTGGCAGGGAGAGGGCATCAGTGAACAGGCAGACTGTAAACACACACTCCATCGGGACAGGGGTGTCGCAACACAGAATTCGGCAGAAGGGACTTTACCAGAACGGCACCAGCAAGACCGAGAGGAACACCGCACAGGAGTCTTTTTGTACGGGGGGATTGCTCGCTTTTAATCAGGACGGACAGGGAGGACTGAATGGCGTGACAGTGTGAAAGGGTGAGAGGGAGGAGAAGAAAAAAAAAAAGTTGCGCTCGGGGTCTAATTGCCTAACCGAAGCTCGGCCATTTGGAGAAGAGGGGGGCGGGGCGGGGCGCGGGACCCACGCCAGGATTCTGTCACAGCCAATAGGAGTGCTCCGCACAGCGCCTGGCATCCGCGCAATAGCCAATGGGAGCGGACCGTCCAGCGCCTGGCATCCGCTACTGTTCAAGCAGGGCCTAAACTCCGCCTCCCACGGAGGAAGGTTCTCTCTGACATAATATTTCCTGGCTTTAAACTGCACACTTGTGCTTCGCGAATAAGAACGGAACAGTCTGGGAACAAGATGCTCATCGGAACAATCTGGGTCTAATCTAATCTGATCTGATCTAATCTAATCTAATAATCCACCGACCTGTAAAACATGCAAATCTTCTGCCCAAACATTTTGTTTTTGACAAACCTAAGGCTTCAATTAAAGATAATATTTCTGTGTACAAATAAGAGTATCTGGGTATCTTCAAATAAATAGAAATATATAAATTTAAAAAAATTCCCTGCCTGTTGGATTTAAGCGAAATGGCCCTGCTGCATTAACGCCGAGCATTCTGGGAGGAAGCGTTCTGCAGCACACACGCACGCAACGTGACGCAGGAGCCGGAGCCAGCGTTTCTCCATGGCAACCCATGCAAAAAAGCACGCCCCTGCACAGAGATGAATGGCGGGAGGGTGAGCAAGCGTATGTGTGTGTGTGCATGTGTGTGTGGCGTGTGTGGTGTGTGGTGTGTGATGTGTGTGTGGTGTGTGTGTGTGCTGGTGTGTGTGTGTGTGGGTGTGTGTGTGTGTGTGTGTGTGTGTGTGTGTGTGTCGTGCGTGTGTGTGTGTGTGTGTGTGGTGTGTGTGTGTGTGGTGGTGGTGCGTGGTGGTGGCGTGGTGTGTGTGCGTGTGTGTGCGTGTGTGTGCGTGTGTGTGTGCAGCTGAGCATCCGGCCGGTTCCCCAGTGAGGTCAGGCCAGCTCAGAACCCTGACTGCTGAACGATCGGGTCCATTTTATTAATCGATGGGTCAGCAGCCCATCAGGAGCAGTCGGGTGCTTCTGTTCCTAACACAGGAGGAGAGTGTAGTGCGAGCTCCTCTACTCCTAAAACACAGGAGCAGAGTGTGGGTGCTCCTTCTCTCTAAACACGAGGAGCAGATGGTGGTGCTTCTCTCCTAAAAAAAGGAGCAGAGTGTGTGGGTGCTCTTCTCTCTCCTAAAACACAGGAGGAGAGTGTGTGGGTGCTCTTCTCTCTCCTAAAACACAGGAGCAGAGTGTGTGGGTGCTCTTCTCTCTCCTAAAACACAGGAGGAGAGTGTGTGGGTGCTCTTCTCTCTCCTAAAACACAGGAGGAGAGTGTGTGGGTGCTCTTCTCTCTCCTAAAACACAGGAGCAGAGTGTGTGGGTGCTCTTCTGTTCCCTAAAACACAGAGGAGAGTGTGTGTGTGCTCCTCTCTCTCCTAAAACACAGGAGCAGAGTGTGTGGGTGCTTCTCTCTCCTAAAACACAGAGGAGAGTGTGTGTGTGCTCCTCTCTCTCCTAAAACACAGGAGCAGAGTGTGTGGGTGCTCTTCTCTCTCCTAAAACACAGGAGCAGAGTGTGTGGGTGCTCTTCTCTCTCCTAAAACACAGAGGAGAGTGTGTGTGTGCTCTTCTCTCTCCTAAAACACAGAGGAGAGTGTGTGGGTGCTCCTCTCTCTCCTAAAACACAGGAGCAGTGTGTGTGGGTGCTCTTCTCTCTCCTAAAACACAGAAGCAGAGTGTGTGTGTGCTCCTCTCTCTCCTAAAACACAGGAGGAGAGTGTGTGGGTGCTCTTCTCTCTCCTAAAACACAGAAGCAGAGTGTGTGTGTGCTCCTCTCTCTCCTAAAACACAGGAGGAGAGTGTGTGTGTGCTTCTCTCTCCTAAAACAGAGGAGAGTGGGTGCTTTTCTGTTCCCTAAAACGCACACCACCTTCATAAAATAAACATATTTTAAAAATGCAAAACCAAGATTTAGCCAAATTGTACACAAAGGTATAAGACCCAGCCCTAACCCTAACCCATAACTACACAAAAAACAATGCTCTGCTCTTTTGAGTACACACTCTCTCTCACTCACTCTTTCTCTCAAATGTCACTCACTGTCTCTCTCTCACCCTTTCTCTCAAGTATCACTCACTCACACTCATCCTTTTTCTCAAATACCACTCACTCACACTCATCCTTTTTCTCAAATACCACTCACTCATTCTCTCTTTCACTCACTCTCTCAAATATTACTTAATCTTTCATGCCCAAACTCATTTTGTGGCCAGCAATTCTGGCATTAAGGAGATGACTTCAGCAGGGATTTCTGCATTAAGGTCAAAGTTTCTTTAATCTGTTGTGACAGAAAAATCAAACTAACCTGAGGCACATTAATCATGCATCAAAGGGAACAGACCTGGATGAAAGAGGAACTCTAGGGAAGGCTCCACACAGTTGGGACAACAAAAAAGGAATAAAAAAAGAGAGGGAGTGGGAAAGGAATAAAAGGGAAGCGAGGGAGGGGGCCGCAAACGAGTATAAAAAAAGTATTCAGGATTCACAGATCTAAGATTTAGGATAAAAATCAGGGGATTACATAATTTAATGGCGGTCATAAAAAACTGCTTTACAGAGAACACATGTGGCCAGGTCAGTGGTGTGTGCGTGTGTGTGTGTGCACGTGTGCACACGCGTGTGCACGTGTGTGAGTGTGTGAGTGCGTGTGTGTGTGGTGTGTGTGCATGCGTGTGAGTGCGTGTGTGTGTGGTGTGCGTGCGTGCGCGTGTATGCGTGAGCACATCCGTGCGTGTGTGTGTGGTGTGTGTGCATGCGTGCGAGTGTGGGATGCTAGCACATCCGTGGGGTGTGTGTGTGTGCTGTGTTGTGTATGCGTGCGCGGTATGCGTGACGAAACGTGCGTGTGTGTGGTGTGTGTGCATGTGTTTGTGTATGTGCGTGCGCGTGTAGCTGGCACTCGTGGTGGTGTGTTGTAGCATGCATGCCGTGGCATCGTGCGCGTGTGTGTGTGTATACATCAGTTGAAGCGATGCATTTTTCAGCTTTCAGAAGCAAGGCCACGCAGTCACAGCCCTGACTCCGTTAGGCTGTGACGCAGCTCACGCTCGCGTGCGGAGCTTTCCATCGCGCGGCGTTCGGTCCGATAAAAACCCCACGAAAGGGGAAACGGCAGGCCCGTGAGGCCGGCCCAAATTTAACCCGGGGGAGGAACCGAAACCCCAACCGAGAGGAAGAGGAGCGAGCGCCGAAGGGAAGGGAAGGAATTTCGGGAGCTCTGGGGCGAAGAGAAGCCGTCCAGCTGGCACGCCGCCCAATTTACAGCAAAACTGCCTACCGCCTGTCAGCCAATGGGAGCCGCCGGAGGGAACGGCTGCCTCCGATAGGTGGAAAAAACAGGCCTGGAGCGCCCACTCAAATAAAAGTCACAGTCATACCCCACACTGGAGGCAGCTTTAATAAGAGTCACAGTCATACCCCACACTGGAGGCAGCTTTAATAAGAGTCACAGTCATACCCCACACTGGAGGCAGCTTTACTGAGAGTCACAGTCAGAGTCACAGTCATACCCCACACTGGACTCGGCTTTAATAAGAGTCACAGTCATACCCCACACTGGACTTCGAGTCACATCAGAGTCACAGTCATACCCCACACTGGTCTCAGCTTAATAAGTCAGTCGAGCAGTCATACCCCACCTGAGGCAGCTTTAATAGAGTCACAGTCATACCCCACACTGGACTCAGCTTTAATAAGAGTCACAGTCAGAGTCACAGTCATACCCCACACTGGAGGCAGCTTTAATAAGAGTCACAGTCATACCCCACACTGGAGGCAGCTTTACTGAGAGTCACAGTCATACCCCACACTAGAGGCAGCTTTACTGAGAGTCACAGTCATACCCCATCACTAGAGTACTTCTGCCAACCCTTTCCTTTAATCCAGAAAAAAAACAGGCCTGGATTTCCAGTTTTAATAAGAGTCCCAGTCAGAACCCATCGCTGGGGTGCTACACACACATCAATCTCAATCCACTGGAGATTAAACTGCTCCCCGCCACACTTTGATCCGTTCAATTTCCTGAATCATTTCAAATTTGCCTTCTAATTGTCTTCAACAGGCATGGAATGAACGGTCTGCGTCCTACACGGAGAAACAGATGGGCTGGCAGAGATTTAGATATTTTGATTTATTGACTCTCTTACGGAACAGACAGACTTATCTGCGCTCCCGAGACGGGCTGAAGTGCTGTTGTAATTGGTGACAAAAGGCGACAGAAAAAAAAAAAACCTGACAAAACGCTTGAACAAAAAGCTTGAAGAAACCAAAGCTTCACAACTTATTAATCCATCCCCCTGCGCTCTCTGTACTTTCTTGGACAGAGCGCTTTCAGCCCTGAAAATGCATTACGACCCTCGCTCACGCAAAGCCTTGCTCATACAACGCCTCGCTCGATCATTTTCATGATTCATCTGCGTAGCAGAAGGTGGCACCCAGGCCGATTTCCTTCACGTGTGGCTGAGGTCCGAGTCACAGTCAGAGTCAGAGTCAGAGTCAGAGTCAGTCAGTCAGAGGAGTCAGTCCAAGTCAGTCAGAGTCAGAGTCAGAGTCACAGGAGTTAGAATCAGAGGAGTCAGAGTCCGAGTCAGTCAGAGGAGTCAGAGTCCGAGTCAGTCAGAGGAGTCAGAGTCCGAGTCAGTCAGAGGAGTCAGAGTCCAGCCCTTTCAAACGGGGCTTCTCTCTGCGTCCCTCTGCTCTCCCAGTCGCCTCTCTGACTGTGTGACCTTTCCCCCAACCCCACGCTGGCCTCCCCCCCCCCCACTCCAGCAGAGCTTCTGCAGACTCTTATTGTGAAGTGGAGATGGGCTGAATTATTGCTGTTTGCACAATACTGAACTTTGTTGGGAGGCCGCCCCCCCCCCAGCACGGGAGGCATGTCCGTCGGGGCGGGGCTTAAAAGGCCCTGCGGAATGCTGACTGCTGACTTCTTTAATCGCATTTTAACCCCGTCAGCTCTGCCGGGCAAGTTTTTACGCTGCACTGCACTGACAATTTCTAAACGCTTTTTTGCGTGACGAGTTACTTCATCTCACCCTACAGAGACCCCCTACACGTCAAGGTGCAAAGGTTGAAATACTGTAAAATAAATTAATATATTTCTAAATAACTAAATATATGAATAAAATATTGTGAGCAAAGCAGAACGAACGCATGCCCAGACTTGTTCTAGCACAGTGACCTACAATAAAGTTATGAAAGTACTGACTGACCTACTGGTTCTTTTTTTCCTTTTTCTTTTTCTGAAACTGTGGAATGTGGTCCTGAAAAGTAGCACACGCAGAAAAAAGTGTGATTCCGGATTCATCCAGTTTCAGCAGAGCTTCAGAGCGAGAACTCTCAGGCGGATTCACAGTCCCACATGCGCACGCACATACACACACATGCATATACACACACGCACATACACACACATGCATGCACACACACCCCACACACCACACACACTGCACAGCACACACACACACACACACCATGCATGCACCACCACCCCATACACACACATGCATGCAGTCAAACCCGCATACACGCACAGCATGAGTTTATGTTACATAAATGCACACAAACACACTCTATTATGAATTTGTTATATACATATATATAGACACATACACGCTGTAGTATGAGTGTATATGTTATATATATATGCACACACGCACTCTAAAACGAGTGTATATGTTATAAATATAAATATATATGTACACACACACACAAACACACTTCAGAAAACACGAAAATAGAAACTTAGACGCACACCACTGAGATGAGGACTGACTACAGTCACCTCTGTTTGTTTAATTTTGTTTTTATAGTATTGTCTTTCAGTCATGTGCAGCAGACTGGGCTACAGCCACTATATGAAATGTGCTATATAAATAAAGATTGATTGATCGATTGATTGATTGAGAACAGAGTTTCAACCCAGAAGCAGCACAAACACCTAAACCTCACCAACAACAAGCAGCAAGATCACTGAGGCGAAAAAAAACAAAAAAACAAAAACAAAGCAAGCACTAATGCAAAACATCCAGGGCTGCTTTTTTCGGCGTTAGCGACGCGGCATTGCTTCCGAGGTTAGCCATCGTTAAGCATTAGCCGCGCCGGTCGCTAGGCACCCTGAAGCGCGCGCCGGTCCGCCGGCTGACGAAGATGCGCGATAAAATATTTAGCGCTGTCAGATTTACGCGCGGCGCGTAGGGCAGGGGCTCGTCATTTATTCATGCCGCAGGAAATGGCATTCGGGTCCAGCAGGCCCATCTTTAATGAAGTCGGGAGCGCTGAGGCTAACGCTCTCTGACTTCTTCTTCTTCAGGGGAGGAGGGAGCGCACCGGAGCCACAGCCGGCTACCGAACGGCGGCCATTTTAAAAAGCGCAACAGCCGCTCATAACATATCCTCCCTCTCTCCCTCTCTCTCTCTCTCTCTCATCGGCTCAAACCGCTTAAAACTGAAACCAACAAAAACTCAAGAACACAAAAGAGAACACAAGTGAATAAACTGATGAACGAATGCGTGTAATTAAGGCTACAGAGGAACGCACGTTTCCAAATCCCAGCTCCAGCTTTGTAATAAATCCCAACCCCCTGGGTAATCTGCCCCAGTTTATGTAAATCAAACATTTATGCCTCTGCATTCTTCTGCAGGTAAAGGTGGGGCGAGCCACAGAAGGCAGGACCGAGACCGTCACCCGCTGCCAAACGCACCCCGCCGCGGCAGAGCCGATTGGCGCGGGATCACACCGACCGCCAGAAAGCCGCTTTTAACGCCAGTGCGCCGGAGCGGCCTGACGAGGGATTATCGGATTTCACATGCCACAGGTCAGGGGTCACAGAGCCCCAGGGGGTCAGAGGTCACAGAGCACGGGGGGGGGATCAGGGGTCACAGAGCACGGGGGGGTCAGGGGTCAGCTATGATTCACTGCTGCCTCGCAGACCGTGTTTACTGGAACGCTGATCCGCTCGACTGTCACGTGCCCCCTTCAGGCTAATACACTCCAGATATGAACCCAGTAAAGATATGAGCCAGACCCACAGGCTCGGGAACCGTCCCAACCTTTGTGTTTCAATTGGTCCGCACACAGAGATTCCTCCATTGCCATTGGTCCCAATGTTCCAAGGAGGCAGTACAGTTCACCAGACAGGCTTTCAGACACCATTCAATAAATACTCTTAAAATGCTACATGTCGCATTTTAAGAGTATTGTGTATCAGTATTTTTGCTGCTTTTATCGGTTTCCTTTTTCAGCTCTAATAGCAGCTCAAAGATCTAGGCAGCCCTGGCTTTGCAGAAGCTCAACCGCCAATCAGCACAGGGAATCAGCCAATGTCGGCCCTGTGGGGGTGGAGCCAAGGGTGGCGTGAAGGAAAAACGGCCTCCTTTG
The DNA here is from genome assembly GCF_018555375.3 of Anguilla rostrata. Lineage (NCBI taxonomy): Eukaryota > Metazoa > Chordata > Actinopteri > Anguilliformes > Anguillidae > Anguilla > Anguilla rostrata. The sequence continues at coordinate 4,746,719 of NC_057941.1, forward strand.
GGTTAGCTCGATTGCTTCTGTCTTCGGGTTAGCTTGATTGCTTCTGTCTTTGGGTTAGCTCGATTGCTTCTGTCTTTGGGTTAGCTCGATTGCTTCTGTCTTTGGGTTAGCTCGATTGCTTCTGTCTTTGGGATGGCTCGATTGCTTCTGTCTTTGGGTTAGCTTGATTGCTTCTGTCTTTGGGTTAGCTCGATTGCTTCTGTCTTTGGGTTAGCTCGATTGCTTCTGTCTTTGGGTTAGCTCGATTGCTTCTGTCTTCGGGTTAGCTCGATTGCTTCGGTCTTTGGGTTAGCTCGATTGCTTCTGTCTTTGGGTTAGCTCGATTTCTCCCGTCTACGGGTTGGCTCGATTGCTTCTGTCTGCTGACATCGTTTGGTGGAAGCCAGCAGCCAGGATTAAGAGAGGGCCAAGATCGTCTTTTTTGTCTCAAGTAGCAGCTGCCTGAACTGCGGTAATATAAATACCCCCTAAAGGGGAGCTGTGGACACACATAAATAGGTTTTTAGAGGTCCTGGACTAACGTTCCTGCCAGCCTCTCCTGCCAGCCTCTCCTGTTCTCTCTCTGAAACAGATGAATCTAGATGTTTCTTTTACCGGAATCCAAAGATGAAAGATCTCAACGGTAATCATTTTCAGACGAGCCCGCGGGACACGTCCAGGATTACGCCCTCGCCGAAGATCTATGTTAAGATAACCCAAACAAGCGGCCCGAATAATCTGCTAGCGCGTCGCCGCTAAATCACAGCAGAGAGGATCTGCCCCTGTAAGAGCCGACCTTAACTGCTTTTATACGGGCTTAGAACCTCGCCAGAGTAAATCCTCCTTACGTAACAACATTCCACAGCTCTGTTTACAGGCTACTGTGGGTAAGACACGGGGGCGTCGCTGCCTCGGGCTCGTTAGCAGCGACTTGCGTCGCTTACATCTTTCCCGGTGTTATCGCTCCCGTTAGCTACTTCTGCCGTTCCGTTTTAACGAAGCTTTTTAACGAGACGCGCGCGCAGCCTTGTTCACCGCTGCGTGACGCCCCGCCATGATGACGGTTTGCTTAGGGAGCCGGGCCTACAGAGCATTCGGCGAATTTGTGAATTTTCGGTCGATCTAAGGCGGGCGCCTTGGGACCCGGCACTGTAAATTAGGCCTGGACTGCCGACGTTTGGGTCAACCTGTCTGCACACGGCCATTTTTAGACACAGGCGATAAGTAGACTAAATGTGGAGGTAGCCCCCCCCCCCCCTTGTACAGTGAGTACTTATACTTCAGTAAGTACAGGCTCAGATTACACAGGGCGAGTGCTGATGCTTCAAGCAGCATTCACCATCAATAAATAGTTTTTTTTTTTTTTTTTTTTCCTGCGTCCGCAAGAAAATTTATAAACATTCTTTTCATTTTGACACCTGGAACGAATATCATTTCCCTCTTGTAAAAGATATTTATTATGCTTACTTGACGCTGAACAGGAAAAAAAATGTCCTTGCAGAATACTAAATGGGGAAAAAAGCAAAAAAACAAATCTCTTAAATTAACTGTCATTATTACCTAACCATAAGTTTCACTTACACTGAAATATTTACATCATTTGCTTTATTCTGCCAGCGGCTTTTTCCTTAGCTCCAGCTCTACCAACTGAGCCTCCTCCAGACTGAGCCTCCTCCTCCAGACTGACTGAGTCTCCTACAGACCGACTGAGCCTTCTACAGACTGAGTCTCCTCCAGACTGAGCTCCCTCCCACAGACCAACTGAGCGCTCGACAGACCAACTGAGCCACCTCCAGACTGACTGAGCTTCCTACAGACAGAATGAGCCTCCTACAGACCGACGGCATCTCCTCCTCTGGACTGACTGAGCCTCCTTCTCCAGACTGACTGAGCCTCCTCCTCTGGACTGACTGAACCATCTCCTCTGGACTGACTGAGCCTCCTACAGACCGACCAGGCCTCCCCCAGACTCACTGAGCTCCCTCCAACAGACTGACAGAACCACCTCCCCCAGACTGAGCTCCCTCCTCCAGACTGACTGAGCTCCCTCCTCCAGACTGACTGAGCTCCCTCCTCCAGACTGACTGAGCTCCCTCCTCCAGACTGACTGGGCTCCCTCCTCCAGACTGAGCTCCCTCCTCCAGACTGACTGAGCTCCCTCCTCCAGACTGAGCTCCCTCCTCCAGACTGACTGAGCTCCCTCCTCCAGACTGACAGAACCACCTCCTCCAGACTGAGCTCCCTCCTCCAGACTGACAGAACCACCTCCTCCAGACTGAGCTCCCTCCTCCAGACTGAGCTCCCTCCTCCAGACTGACTGAGCTCCCTCCTCCAGACACAGCTGGTTCAGCTCCAGCTCCACGCCGGTTCTCCCTGCCTGACAACGGCACTCGCTGGCTTTCCAGCCCATCTCCCATAATGACATCATGATCAGAGTCATCTTTGCGCGGCTTTAATTACCCACGCACATTGACATTTATGTACCGTCATTTATTTTACTGTTTATTATGCATGTGTTTCGTAATCAGCCTTTTTTTCCCCCACTTAACCGGTGCCAGGCTGCAGCAGATGGGCTCTCTCCTCTGAGTCAGTTTCTGCTCACGGCTTCTTCCTGTTACCAGCCAGTGAGTTTGTTTCCCTGCCACGGCCACCCCAGGCCTGCTCCTGGGGGGGGGGGGGTTCAGGCCCAGATCTCTGCAAAGCTGCTTTATGACAATGACCTTTGCACAAAGCTCTAAGCAAATAAAATTGAACTGAAATTGAATTGAACTTCATGTTATCTTTTTTTTTTTCTTTCTGGGGGGTGGGGGGGGGATCACTACTATCAAAGCAGCACTTGGTTGTATGTACTGTCCTGGAGGCTCGCAGATATTGGAGACTTTAAAAAGAATCATTTTGTAACTTGGATTAATGTTGATTTGTGATGACCCTAGCCCACGGCGCTGAGTTGTGTTCGCGCAACCTTCTTGGACCGTTTATGGCTGCTAAGCTTGCTCTCCCTGCAAAAATTTGGCAAAGGGAAAACCGGAATGTCTCCCACAAACGTCTTTCTAGCCAGTGTAAAGAACGCAGGTGCCACTGTATCCGGCACGTATGTACTGTACAGTTAGACTGGTTTGGAAGCCACGTGACGCCTCTTAATTATTTTCAGTGCTAGCGCGCGTTCAAGAACTGTTGAATACGGTGCCCTTTTAAACCAGGGGAAATCTCGATGGCGATTACCATCTGGGAGGGGGGGGGAAGGAGAAACAAGGAAAAGGGAAATGCAAACATTCCTGACGTCAGCTTTAATACCCGCCACAGCTGACAGCAGCAGAGACCGCGCGCTAGTGCTGGAGCCGCGGCCAGCTCGCAGCTGGTTAAAGAGACGGCCGCACAGTGTGTTAGCATCGCGGCGAATCGCGGGAAGCACCCGAACCCCTGCGCCGGGAGACCCAGGAAACCTTCGCTGCACTTGGCGACAGTGAAATGAGACCCGCCGTTAGCGCTGAACTGATAAAAAAGAAATGCAATAACCGCGGTTTTAAGAATAATTTTTCCGTTTCGCTTTGCGATACAATTCCTACGTACACCGAAAAACCAGTTCATTTAGCTGGATACATTTTGCTTCGATTCCAAGGACAAAACCTACATATAAACTGAGGTGTTGGCAATGCAATACAGAATAATCTTGCCCACAGAGCTGCAATTAATCTCGACGTAATTAGGCTGCATTACAGCCTATGAGGGCATCCAGCCAGAGTAATGACGTCTGGGGTCGGTCCGAGTCCGATAGCAGTCTGCCATTCTCACCCAGACCAGCATTATCAGGCTGTGGTTAATCAGTGATACCACGCTCAGAGCCCAATGTGAAATAAACACAGAGTCCTGATTAGAATGTTCTTAACTGAACATTCGAATGCTGATGCAACAATCACTGCTGGCAATAGAAAGCGGTGGAGTTCTAGAACACTGACTGAATAGTGAAAGAAGCATTTCTTTAAAAAAAACCCACTCTTCAAAGGGTTAAAAGCAGCTGAATTTGCTGAGTCACTGCAAAAAAAAAAAGCATTAAAAAAAATTACCCACACACTATTTTTAAAAACGATTTAATTATTTCTTAGATAAAATTTTTTCTTTTCCTAAAAACAACCTTACTGGAGGCAGCAACCATAGACAAATATAAATAATTAGCCACTAACACAATTAAAATCTTACTCACTTTCATCATATGAAATGCAAACCTCCCAGAATTGTATTCAACACTTGGCTGACCATGTTGCCATCTCTGTTATTTTTTAGCATCAACTAAATTATATGAAATTAATTAACTGGATTTGAATTCAATATTTGAAATGGTTTTCGCAATTAAAAATCTTAATCGTTATTTAAACCAAAATTGCCCATTTTTCATCAGTCAGGATGGGATATAGAGGAGTTTTAGGCCTATTTGTAAAGACTCTTTTCAGTTCTTCAGTCTTCTGACAGATCACACTAGTCATCTTAAAAAAATAATTTAAAAAAAGCTGATGATTCAACTGTGAGACAGAACCAAAATATTTAATGAAGTCAGCACGCAAAAATCACACGGATTTGCAAAAGAATTGCACAATCCTCTACTTTTAATCGCGCGAGTATAGTTCCGCCCATCTAAATCCGAAAAAAAAGAGAAAAAAAACTGAGTCACCGCGAAACTGCTGTCCCGTTCTCAGAGGTCACGCAGCGGCCAGCCGCGTAGCCGCGTAGCCTCGGCACGGACTTCCCCCGCAGGGGTCCGGCTCATTTCACTGCGATTTTGGTTGCCAGCGGCCTGAAGTGAAGTAAAAAAAGCATCAGCCACCGCAGAGAGAGAGCATCAGCCGCCAGACCCTGACAAAGGCGCGCCTCCCGCACGCAAAACGCCTCGCAGCTCCGTCGGCCAATCGGCACGTCTGGGGATCCTGCCCGCAGGAGGTCCGGTCGGCCGGATGCGTGTCCCCGGGAGCTGAAAAACACTTACCTCATTATCTTCAAGCAGAGCAGTGATTGGTAGGTTCTTCACCCCCCGCCCCCCCCCCACACACCCCTCAACAACACGCGACACATCTAAATCTAGAGATAACTGGCCTGCTAACAGCCGCTGAAACACGGAGGGAGGCACAATCACAGTTTATTGACTCCAGCCGACTGGCACCAGATAACTCACAAAAAAAAAAAAAAACAAACGAAAAAAAAAAAATACAAAACTGCTATACCTGCTGACACATGAATAATAGGACCCATAATGCACTGGTCCACAACAGCACGGGCGGTGCATTATTGCTAAATAAAATAAACAGCCCACCTTGCCAGCAAAAAAAAAAAAAAACCCATCATTGCCACGTTGACGGTGAAATTCACAGAAGAATACAGAGAAACAGGGGAAAGAAAAAAGCTAATTCGTCCACTTTTTCAGAGGAGACGTACAGGTGAGACTTCCAGCAGGTGAACGAGCCCGATCACCGCCGCTTCGAGTGCTGCGTGCGGCAGTCCTGTTCCAGGCTGAAAACAAAACAGGCCCACGTGCCCACGTGCGAGGGACAACTGTTCATTTTCACTTTTACTCAACCGGGAATGGCTTCAGCAGTTACTCCTCATGCAATGGCTTTGGCCTCCGATTCCTCCACTGTTTCAGGTTCCAGCTCCCCTGTCTCATTTGGGGGGGGGGGACTACAGAAACAGGGTTCTTCTGAAGTCTCCTCCTTAAGACACTTACAACAAACCGTGTGAAGTGTCGAAATCACGGGGCCCTCAAAAGAGGAACTTCCCGTCCGAGGCCCTGAAAAAGAGGCCCTCAAAAGAGGAAATTCTCCGGCACGAGCTCCTTCGGCTTCGGAGAAAAAAACAACATTTGTTGTTTCTGCGTCTGTAACAGCGTGTACAGTACTTCAGCAGGTTAGGATGCCAGGGACAAAGCACCGCGCACGCGTGCCAGACCCGCAGAGGGAGAGACGAGGTCGCGTGACACGTCTGACTCACGCCCGACTCCCAGCAGCCAGGAGTTCAGGCTCTCCGAGTTCAGGGCACTTCGACGCCGCCGAACTCCGGCAGGCCCAACCCGCTCCTCTCCACTCCACTCCAGGGGCCCGGGAGCACCGGGTACAACTCCACGAGGTCCCGGCCCGGCCACTGAACCGCGGCCTTCCCCTTCTTTACTCATTCTGACTGCCGCTCGCGCGCCGCGGTGAACGCGCCGACGCCCGAGGTGCGCCGCGGAGCGCCTGCCGCCGCCGCCGCCGCCACCGCCGCGTTCTCACGTCCAAGGCTCAGGAAGGAAAAAATTGGAAAGGATTCCGAAGAAACGATAAAGTAGCTTGCTTAAGCGGGTGTAATACGCTCAGTCAGAGTGCCTTTCCCGTTTTATCGAATGTTCTGTTTAAATAATTTATGTAACCCCCATTATATTTAACCATTAGTTAATATTAGAGATATTAAGGGGTCGGCACCCTTCAATTCTCATTCTGGATATGTCAGTAACTATAGTAAGCTGCAGCAAGGTAACGTCAGCCAGTTAGCAAACTAGCGTTAACTAGCTGACTGTCTTGGCAGATTGGCTTGTTTACTGTTGATTACTGACTTTGATGACACCGGCTGTAACTGCATCACGTTCTACACCAGTCACGTACAACCTATAGTCGGATCAAAAGCACCACTTCCGTATCAACATAACTTAACAATAAGGCTTTCGTGCGCAACTGCAATGACGCAGTTTTTTTTCTGTTGTCAGATGAGCATTTCAAAAAAAATTCTTTCCCCAAACGTTTATGCCCTGAGACCACATCAAGAAAAAAACCCAGAGGGAAACGGTCTGTCTGAATTGCTGGTTCAAAATCCCATTAAATTTTCATCTACTAAATGCACTTAATTATTTTTTAACACGCAAAAAAAAAAACACCCGGAAGTAAAAAAGACAATGTAATTAATACAACATGTAATTAATACGTGTTTGTACTTGGGGGAGAAAAAGCCAGCCATAACAAGAAGGAAATTCATGAGGATCAGCTGATTTATACAACTCCCTTAATGCCTGGGCAAGACAACCTACAGAATCAGGTGCCATGAGAAATCCAGATAAACAAAACAAATAAAAATAAAACAAACACAGCACACGCGCTAATCTGCTCTCCAAGGGGACACGGACAGGACAGGGCGGGGGAACCACGATCCGAACCGAAAACCCATTACACGTTCTTACAGCGCCCGCGACAATAAAATGATGTAATGTGACTTTCTGCTGCCGGTCAAAGTGCGGGAATAGAATAATTGAGCAGTCGAGGAGGGAGGGAGGGAGGGAGGGAGGGAGGGAGGAGGGCGGAGATTTTTTAAAAAATTAAAAAATGTAAAAAAAAAAAAAAAATAAAAAAATTAAAAGCTGCGCCGCTGAGGCCGCGCCCCCGGACGGCTGCCATTGGCCGGTCGGTGGCGGACGGGGCGGCGGGGGACCCGGCTGGACCTCGCTCATTCGATGAAACCCGAATCGAACCAGTGAGGTCAGAGCGGAGTTTGGCACTCCTTCCGTGTGAAGAGTTCAGTTAATCATTCTGTGTCAAACAGGTTTTGCAACCAGGGCGATAAAAATAGAAGGTTTTGCAGAGAAGGGGGCAGGGAGGGAGGGAGGGAGGGAGGGAGAGAGAGAGAGAGGAGGGAGGGGGGGCAGGGAGGGAGGGAGAGAGAGAGAGAGGAGGGAGGGGGGGCAGGGAGGGGGGGGGGACAAATCAAGCCTACCAGTCAAATCAGCGTGAAAAGCAGCCAACTGACAGGCAAAAACGTCTGCAGCCAGGAAACTGAAAATGAAATGGCCAATAAGGTCAGAGTCTCATCAGTGGAAAATAAGAGTGTGTGGAGGGTGGGCGTGTGTGTGTGTGTGTGCATGTGTGTGTGTGTGTGTGGGGTGCATGGTTTACCACTGCTCTGCGATACGACCGAGTGCAAAGAAAAGCCTTTTTTTTTTCTTTTTGTTTCTAAAGAAAATAATAAAGGAAATGGAAAATCATGAAATGACCAAACAAGCCAGAAGCTTCTGCAGACACTGTAGCGTGGGAAAGAGACGCTGTTTATCTGCAGACGCTCATCTGGTGCCCCGATGCCAACCCCCCCCCCACCGGGCAGAGGGCACGCGCCGAACACGCCCGCGCCCACTCGAACCCGCGGACCAGGGAGGCCCCCCGATTGAACCCACATGCAAATCGGCGCGCCGCCCTACGCCATCTGCTCCCAGTCGCTGCTGACGGGCGCCCTGTGTGTGTGTGTGTGTGTGTGTGTGTGTGTGTGTGCGCGTGTGTGTGTGTGTGTCTGTAGGCGCGTGTGTGTGTGTGTGTGTGTGTGTGTGTGTGTGTATGTGTGTGTGTGTGTGTGTGTGTGCGCACGCGTGTGTGTGTGTGTGTGTGTGTCTGTAGGCGCGTGTGTGTGTGTGTGTGTGTGTGTGTGTGGGGAGTGTACTGTACCGGTGAGAGTTACACTGCGGCGCTGAACTTCGCCGAGTCTGACACGTCGCACTCCTCCGACACCCTGGTTAAACCCCAACCCGGCTCTCAGCGCGGTGGGGGCGCTCTTACAGGAACCACACGTAGCGCCGCGGAGCCCGCTAAATAATTAAGAGCTCCGCCAGAAATAAGCACAAAAAAAACACACACACACACCTACATGCGCATCTTCTGCTTTCCTTCACGGTTCACCGTGCTGAAAATGCTCTGTATGTCACTAAATCTCTGTATTTCTGCATCTGCATTTAATAAGCTCGTCAAACTTCCATTTCAGCGCAAATTCTTTCTTCGTGTGTGACGATGTGCAAGTCACCGCAATCGCAACAACGTTTTCCCTCGTTAATCCTTCTCTGTTTCAGTTTTTTTGCAACCGGCGTCAAACGGGTTGACTAGTTTAGTATCTGTGTCTTTGTGTATCTACACAGCGAACCTTTGCAGGCCATGTTTACTTCATTGTCTGTTTATTACATCAGTGCAGACAACAATCAGGCATTCCACACCCTCCCCCCCCACTGATTCCTCCCTGAACCTGGTAAATGTCAAAGGGGATTCGTGTGGCTAGCTGGCGAGCACATTGATTTGTTAAGGGTTTTACTAATCCATTTAACCAAATGTAACATTTCTTTCTCGTTCACGGTTGAGCGTTTGAAGGAACTCTGAGCCAACAAGCAGCAATTTCCTGCTGTTCTCTCATTTTATGCGAGCCGCAGGTCGGCCTAATTAGAAATGCGAATAATTATGTATCAACACAAAAACACGAGTCAACAAAATTTTAATTCCAGGCCCAAATGATCAGACTGATTAGATAAAATCAACAAGTGCTCAAACAACTTCGGCTGCTAATAAGACCACAGAACACGAGTCTGTGGAAGCAAACAATAAAACCCAGAGACACGTATCTGTGCTTCAATAGCAGCAATCATAAGTTTATGTAACTGCTTCCTCTAATGTGGCACTGGAATAGCCTATATGAAGAGCAGATGAGCACTATGTAACATTATAGGGCCGCATAAATCAAGCTAACCTCAAGACAACCATGTGACGGAGGAAAAACAAACACGACCAAGCTTCAAAGCAAGAGCAGATTCACCCAGCAGTTTGAAACAATGTGTAACTGCAAACAGCGGGTAGTGGCGTTGGCTGCACCAGGAAAAAAAAGTGGTAATGGTTTAAATATAAATAATCATTTAAAAAAATGATTCGCCTTTTCCAAATCGAAACGTGAGCCGCAAAGGTCACGTGTTCCTGCCAAGCACCATCGGGACAAGCACCCATTTGCCAAAAGATATTAAAATAGGAAGTAAATGGCACCGCGCTCTGCACGAGTTAGGTGATATTATTCATTTGAAAGAGAGGTCGCTCTTAATCTGACGGACTCGGACGTCGATGGCGTGGATGTCGATAGCCGTACGAACAGATCCAAGCTACGCTTTTCTCCAATTCACATTCGACCCCGACGTGGATATTTTTTTAGCCGCACGGAAACAGGCACCCGACACTCGGCGTGTTTTGATGCGACGCTCGTTCTCGCGGTCCCCCCCCCCCACGTTCGCTGGGTAAAACTATCCACCGGCGCGTTCAGAGCGGCAGGGCGCTATTAACTCACACATCTCTTGGCGAGGGGGTGCTAAATCGTTTTGGCCGCGGCGCGGGCTTTAGCGGGCCGGTGCGAAACGCATTGTCCCGCGGGGCTGACCTCTCCAGCTCCGGCGAAAACGAGAAACCTCGACTTTTCCACCTGCCGCTGGAAGAGGCGTTCATTACCCCCACCCCCCACCACCCCCTGCCACGCACCTGACGACCGGGACTAATCACAGCCGAGCGCTAAAGCGACGCTAACCCAGCGTCCGCCGCGTGGTGGAGGCCAAACAAAAGGCCCGGTACGACTGAATCCAAATCAAACAATAACCCGTCATTATTGACAACCAAACGAAACAAAGCCGCGTTAAAGTCCGTCTCAATATCGTCCGCCGAGATCATCGATCGAACACGGTGAAGAAAAAACCACTTTATACCGTTACTTCACACGCTTCGAGTTTCATTTCAAACATTCAGTATCTCCGTGCTTTGTGTGCTCGCTTCCGTGAGCTCAAAGGTCCGTTTCTACTTCTTGGCCGTATCTGAGGCGAAGCACTGTGAGCGGGCACGGTTCTGGTTCACCTCTAAAGGTGACGATTTCGTTCGCTGTAGCGGCCTTCAGAGGCGGTGCGGTCGCAGAGACCGGCGAACACGCCCGTCCGTGGGACCGCAGACACGGCCGCCGCCTGCCAGAGAACACCACGGAGCTAAAGAGCAGCGCTACCAAACCAAACCTCTCGTTTTTAAAGGCAGAAGGCTCACGCCTCCCCATCTCCCACCGGCCCACAGGTTTCAGTGACTTTTGACCCAACACACCGTTCAAAGGACCGTGGAAAGAGAGGGAGGGAGAGAGAGAGGGTGTCAGATCGTGCCATTCTTTCTTTCGTGTCTAAAGAAAGTTTTTTTTTTTTTGGACAGATTATGAGGGAGGCACCCACACAGTATTCACATTTTATTTTACCTTTATTTTCCCAGGACGCCCCCAATCACAAAACCTGACGTAAACATACTGTACCAATCACATGCCCCCATGTAAACACACTGTACCAATCACATGCCCCCATGTAAACACACTGTACCAATCACATGCCCTGATGTAAACACACTGTACCAATCACATGACCTGATGTAAACACACAGTGCCAATCACATGACCTGATGTAAACACACAGTGCCAATCACATGACCTGATGAAAGAACACATTGTCAATCACATTACCTGAGGTAAACACACAAAACAAAAAAAAATAAAATTCATACCCTTTTGACTGCCTCAATGAAATATAATTCAGATCAAGTTTATAAAACAACGATAAACATCTCAGCTGCAGACCAACACCAGTGATGGAAAAGTCTGTAGATCCTGTGCTTTTCACTTCTTAGAAAACATAAAAGTTTTTTTATTTTTTATTTGAAACTTGCACATTAATGAATGCACCAAACTCTTCCCCAAAAGCGGCGTATTTACAGAACTATGAACTCAGTGAACCACTCGGGCCCTGAATATGAAAACCACTCTGCTGAGATATGTGAAGAGGGCAGGAAGAGGTAAAGGAACAAAAATCCTTCTGTACCTCATGACCCCCCCCCCCCCCCAACACACACACGGAACATTCCCACTTACTGTAGCTCAGGTACAAGCACAGCGAGAGTGCCCAAAAACACTGCAAGACTTCCCGAAACCACCACAAGTGTGCCAAAAACAACTCGTGTGTGCCCCAAAACACCACAAGAGTGCCCAAAACTACCACAACAGTAACCAAAAACACCACAACAGTGCCTGAAAGCATTGAAACACTGCCCAAAAGCACCATAAGAGTACCCAAAATCACCGTAAGAGTGACCGAAAACGCCACAACAGTGCCCCAAAACACCACAAGAGTGCCCAAAACTACCACAACAGTAACCAAAAACCTGAGTGCCTGAAAGCATTGAAAGACTGCCCAAAAGCACCACAAGAGTACCCAAAATCACCGTAAGAGTGACCGAAAACGCCACAACAGTGCCCCAAAACACCACAAGAGTGCCCAAAAACACCGCAAAATTCCCCGAAAACACCGCCAGTGTCCAAAAAGCACCGCAAGAGTCCCCAAAAGCACCGCAGTCACGCTCAGCTGCAGGCCTACCACACGGTCTGCTCAAAAGGACAGACATCGAGCAGGAGCGCCCAGACGCGCTCCTCTTCCTCCGCGCGATGAGAGATGAGAGCAGGCCGCCAGCCAGCCCTTCCCGCCCCCGCTCCCACCACGCCCGTTTTCCAGCGACCCGTACGCGCTCGAGTTATTCATCCCCCCCCCCTCCCCCCCCCCCCCCCCCCCCTCCACCCTTCATCATCTGGCTATTTATAAACGGAGATGATCGAGTTACGTCTAGCAGCTCGCAAAATGGAGAAGCAGCAGCGCTACGTGGGCTTATGAAATCGCCACCATTTCCTGCGAAGAAGGGGCTGAGCGGAGGCAGAGGAGGAGGAGGAGGAGGAGGAGGAGGAGGCCGATCGATGACGGCGAGAGTACCCACCGCCTGCCAAGACGCTAATGTGCCCCCATTAATGAGCCGCTGCATTCAGAACAAACACGACAGCGAAGTTAAACACATTACAGCCGCGTTTCGCCGCTCCAGAGCCAATCGGACACAGCTGATGCTCTGAGACTCCGAGCGTTTCCCCACCGGTGTGCCGACAGGCGAGGTCAGGTGTGCCGTGTGAAAAAATCATTAAAAAAAAATGTTTAATGTTCAAATGCATTAAAAAAAACTTAAATCCCAAAACTTAACAAATCCCATTCACAAAAGCCAAAATAAATGTGGCTAATATGCCTGTTCGTTAAGCGAAACCCCCGAAAGAACGTTTTTAGGCCTACTGCTGACACGTCACATCAACATCGGTACGTCACTGGCTCTTGAGTGGTGCGCCCCGAGATTCTGTGAATTCGGAAAGTGTGCCGCGGCAGGAAGAGGGTTGGGAAACGCTGCTCTGAGACACCTCCACTGGCTAACAGGAAGTATTTATCATCGTTTCATTTATTGTTTTTTTTTTCATTAACTCATAAAGCCCATCGCCCGATGTAGCTCCCCCCTCTCGACCTTCTCAAAGCCCGGGGAACGATCTTACCGAATGAAAACATGACGGGGGCTCATCAGACAGTGCCCTCAATCCAAATTCAATACTGCAATACTGGCACAATACACTGGCCTCACCATTTAAACCGAAACCCTGTCAAAATTCTGAATACATTTAAGTGACTCGGATGTGTCATGGAAGCATTATTCCTCATAAGAACTTCTGAATGTTAAGAATGTTTGCAGTAACCACATGCAGTAACATTTTTTTTTTTAAATGTTATTTGTAATTAATTGTGACTCGTGAATGTGATTAATCGTGACAGCCTGTCACAAGTCCTCACACCTGCACAGACAGCACACAGGCGTCATACGGACTAACCGCCCGCCCTCCATTTTGATCCGTTTTACAGTCTTAGCGGACGTCGGGCGGATTATTGACGCGCTCTACCCGCGGGGGCGGGCGTAAGAGACCGCTAGCACGTTACCATAACTACACGCTGCGCTGTGAAGCGACGGCCTGAATCTCCGCGGCGTGCGTTTTACGCGTCGCGCGCACTTTGAGCGATGAGTAACTAACGGGGCCCGGCGTCGGGACGGGGGTCTGGTTAGCCCCGGAAGGGTAGCTGCTCGTTATGTGGCGAGGCTGCTGGCGAGGAAACAGGCCTTTTCCCACAGCGATCACGCCCCCCCCCCCCCCCCCCCCCCCCGGGGTTTTAACGAATGCGCAACGCGTTGCAGCCCTGAAGTGCTGAAGCAACGTGCTTTCAGCTTTCATCAACAAACCACAAACTAAACAAAAAAAAATATATAATATATATATATATATATATATATATATATATAAATCAACCAGGCTGCATTCACATCGTTTATGAATATTAACTACAGGAGCAAGGACTTTGGAATTTAATTTCAAAACCTTTTTTTCTTTGTTTGTTATCGGAAAAAAAAGGAAGAAAATGACGACAACAGTAACAGCGGGACCGGAACATCCGCTGAGCTGCGAAAATGCGCGAAATGCACCCACGTAAAACTGCAGCGAGGAGGAGCGAGCTAAAATACGCGCTGGGAACGGGCGAAGGCTCGTATTTTACGCCGATTAGAAAGGGCCGTCACAGGCAATAAAGCGGACACCTGTGACTGTGACATCAGCTCTGAGGCGCGAGCCGCGATTCCAGACGAGCCTCTCTCTAACGCTGCTGCCCTCCTTAAACGCACGACCCCCCCGCCTCCGCCTAACCCCCCCCCCCCCCGCCTACCCCCCCCGCCCGCCCCTCAGCCCGCCTTCTCCCCGCACCCCTGCTGGACGTACGCCAAACGAACCAAAAAGCGACCAAACAGCTCGTCCGGCGGACCCGCGGCAGGCAGGAACGCAGACGGACGTTACCCGTCCCGCGAAAAACACGCACCCCAAAAACAACTGCCACATTCTTCTCTCCTTACAAAAAAAATGAATAAAAATGCAGCGACTGGACAGTAGCCAGCATAATTCTGATCTGCCTACTGGAATCCTAGAGGGGCGGGGGGGCATTAGGGGGGTGGGTACGAGGGGGGGGGGGGGGGAGCAGGCAGGCCCCCCCTTGCCGAGCGCTTCACAGTGGCGTGAGGAATGCATGCACCACCGTGCTTTTCAGTACGACCCAATTCCCAGCCATCTGCAGGGAGAGAAGCCCTAATCCAGAACCACCGCGTCTGTGGACAAACATAATAACATTAAACACTGAAATACAGTTTAATAAAACCCTGCTCCATCGCCTGGGGACGACCCCGCGGTACCAGCACTGAAACTGTGGAGTTCAGGATGGGGATCTCATCAGGGAGGAAGAAAACATACGCGCACACACACACACACACACACCACACACACACACACACACCACACAGGCACGCACACACAGCACACACGCACAACGCACACACACACACACACACACACACACACACACACGAGACAGGCAACACACACACACACAGGCACAGGCACAGGCACACACACACACACACACACACACACACACAGGCACACACACACGCACACACACACACACACACACACACACACACACACACACACACACACACACACACACACACACGCACACACACACACGGGTCGGAAGGTCGGCTCAGAAGAGGCAGGATAAAAATGAAACCCAGCGGGTGACCTCCTTGGTAAGTCCTGGCAGACGGTGAAGGGGGGGAAACTCCGCCTCGACCTAAAGGCCTGACCCCTCCCTCCCCCCGCCCCCTCCCCCCCCCCTCCCCCCCCCCCTACCCCCCCCAAGCCCAGGGAGCCGCCCACAATCCGGCCGGGGCCAGCAAGAACATTCCTTCTAGAACCCTGCCAATCAACCGTATCGCCCTGGCGACACTAAGCAACAGCAGGTGGTGGCATCTGGGGAGAGGGAGGGAGGCGGGCGGGCAGACGGCCGACCAGTCGGACGGACGGACGGACGGACGGACGGAGAAACGGACGGAGGAGGAGCGATGACATTTCTCGTGCGAGGGAGACTCGTGCTGGAGCAGCGGGAGGACTGGAATCGCGGCAGGAAATTCCACTCCCCTGGCTCTCAGATTAGGAAACAAGTCTAAACACAAGCAAGAATTTCAAAAGGGGGAGGGGCCGGGGTGGGAGGGTGGGGGTGAGGGGACATCTCCGAAATAGAAACAAACAACAACAAAAAAAACGGGTAACCAACAATCCCCCGTTCAGAGATGCATGGTTCATTAGGGGACACGTGAATGCTCTTTAACAAAAGAAAACCTCTCATTTCTGCTTACTGACGGCAGCCACATCCAGCGTGACCCCCCCCACTCCCCCCACTCCCCCACCCGGGGGCTTGCAGTCTGTTCACAAAGCTGAAAAATACAAGTATCTGCCATCTTTCATGCCCCAGACAAATCACTCCTTATAAATGGCATCGATCGTGCATTAGAAGTGATGAGTTAAAAAGCTATCTGATTAAATCAAAATGGATGCTACATGTCAAGTAGCATAGCCACCTTCATTATTCAGCCGTAGAAAGAAAAAAAAAGCCAATCCATAGAGCTCTCCTCAGCGTTTTCTTACAATCATTATTTTCGTGCTCGTTATTTTTTTTTTGCCACAGATCTGTCCGTAACGAAACTCTCCCTGGCCTTAAGTCGCAGCATCTGAGGATCATGCCTTCAAACTCCGCCTCGTCACACAGCACAGACAAAAATATACAGCGGCGAAACTGAACGCCAATTAAGTGACCATCTCACAGCATCACAGAGACATGCACTGCTGAGGCAGAATGATGGAACATAATAAGCAAACGGTAGCACACATTAAAGAGTGAAGTAGCATAGCTGTTCATCTGTAATGCCTATCGATAGCTAAAAACAGAACTCTGTATTATATTAACTGATCATCGCTGATATGTAGGCTACAACCCTCTACATACTGTAATACCTTTTATATGTCAGTGTGCGAAAATGTACACATAAACATTCCTCAAAGGATATTACTATGAAGGTGCCAGTGGTTAGACTGCATGCCCTTGTGCTACATAAAAAACTAGGCTATTTCTTAACATGTAAAACACTAACCAGGATAACTTTGTATATTGCAAAGCATTTTAAATTTACACTCCTTACATGTTTTTTTTTTTTTGTTTTGTTACTTTATTCAGACAGGGAAGACGCAGAAATTGTTAGAAAAATTATATATATATATACACATCTCAAATTACATAAAGTGCGGGGAAGCGAACCGCCGGCCACACAAGGGGATTCGCATATGGGTCTGGAGGTAGCCGCCAAACAGAAATACACACAGTCGGGGAACCGCACTGAAAAACGACGTGTGGGCTAGCTGCTCCCTCTCGCTTGCTGTCACCTCGCCTTAATGTCAAACTCTCAGAGGTCTCCCCGGGTGAAACAAACACTGCCAGGCTAACGCGCGAGCGCGCACGTGCACCAATTTCACCGAAACCAGCAAGTCTCGGGTCTTGACAAAAAAACGCGGCCGCTTTTATTAAGAAGCCTGAAGGTCGCGAGCACAACACGCGCGTTTCGCGCGCGCATCAGAAGCTCGCTTGCGCACCCGACATCAAACGGCTCTCGTGCCAGCCCTCCGAAACTGAGCAAAAAGAAAAAAAAAATCTATTCGACGTTCGCTCCGAGCGCACCTCGCAGGCAACTCCGAAATACTTTGGAGGGCAGAATCTTAAAAAATGTCGATGCATTCCCCCGTGCACTCTTAAGACATGTCATCAGCATCCATTTTCGTGACTAGGAAGATGTGCTCCGGGACACAGAGAGCATTGTGATCCAGTTGTCGGTTCTCGTTTTAAAGTTGCTACAGCCACGACACTGTAAGGGGAAGCTTGTTTACGCAGACAAACCGCATTTAACAACTGTTTGCGCTGCCACGGAACTAAAGACAGTCAACCAGTTCAGAGACTGAGACAAGCTCATAAACCCGCTGCCGTGCATGAAACATAGCAACAGAAAAGCAACAAAAAAAAAAAAAGAAAGAAAGAAAAAGGGGAGAAAAAAAGTTCTAGTCTGCTCCCAAACACACTGCAAGGGCCTCTTAAGCTACGCATTCCGGAATGTGCCGCTTCAGAATCATACAGTGAATCACTTGTATGAACCTTCCAACCCGGAGTGCTGTTATTATCACAGCAACCCCCGTGGCGGTGTCTTCAAGCGCAAGGCCCTAATTCACAGCAGCGCAGGCCAAAGCGCATAGCTTCCAGGACCCCAGGGGGGCGGGGGGCGGGGGGGAGTGTTGCCTCTGTGCAGAGGGGAGGTCCACCCGCCCGTGTGTTTGTGTCGAAATTGTGAGGGGAGGGGGGTGGTGGGGTGGGGTGGGGTGGGGGGGGCAGGGCCACAGCAGATCTGCACAGATCTGTACACGTGGCCTCCCAGCTACGAGGCAGGCCCCTTCGCCACGCCGAACCGATCTGCACTGACAAGCGCGGGCTGCAGCCAATCCACCGCCGGAATCCAGTGAATTCGGTTCCGCGCATCATTCACGATCAATTTTCTATATTCACACTCAGATCTAACGTTCAAAAGCTCCTCGAGGGTCGAGGACCAGATAATAATTCACCTCTTATGCATCTTCCGACATTTCTGTCACAACTTTCCTTGTTTTTTTTATTTCTTTCTTTTTTTTTTTCTTCAAGGATCTCCAAATTAAGCCCACATCCCCATCCTTTAGGGAAAGTAACACACCACTGGCAATATTTTCTAAAGGTCAAATGACACCGAACATGTACAACCGCTGATTAGTCATCACAGCACAAGCCCACAGAAAATTCAGCATGTTCTGTCACTGAGCGTTTGTCCGATGTGAAACTTGATGAGAAGGTCGAGCGCAACTTTCCGGCAGGCAGAAATATCGACGAAACGCTTCGCTGTGAATGCCCAGGGGTTGTACACACACCATTTCACAACCCTTCTCCCATTCAGAGAAATGGAATGAAGGTTGCGCAGTATTTTGCAACACGTTACAAAAAACGAGAAAATACATTTCACCCCCCCCCCCCACGAAAAGGCAATTTGCAACAGTGGCACAACATGGAGACGTTTCAGAAACGCGATATGCAAATCCACGCTTCCGCTTAAACCATGAGGACACGGGCACGCGAGCTTCTTCTTTTCGGAAATGCACTCACCCTCAGCCAGGAGATATTATTAGCTCATGATAGCGTTAGCTAATGTATTAGCTCACAGAAACTGCTTCTCTAAAGAAAATTGCAAAACCGCGTTTCCCCGACAATCAAATGCACCGTGAGAGATAGGAACTCGGGTACCTCTCTCATTCTCAATGGGAGTCGAGGAGGAAGCGCTACCGCCACTCAACTCAAGCAGAGCAAGGCCAACTTCCGGCGCGCGGTTTTGCCCATCGATCGAAACCCCCGTTTCCACGGGGACCGCGGCTGACGCTAGCGCGCGGCCGGGGACGTCCCGCCGGCCGGCCCGCCCGGGGTCTCTTACCTGATGTAGCCGCCGGCGAAGGCCTGGGAGACGGAGACGAGCTCGCCCCCCCGCCCCATGTCCGCGGGGTCGCCGTAGCCCTTGGGTCTGCCCCAGCCGTCGGCGGGGCCCAGGGGCGGGTACAGGCCGAAAACGGGCTTCTGGTCCGGCAGGCCGGCGGCGGACGGCGAGCTGACTCCGTAGTGGTAGCTCTGGCCGCCGGAGGTGCTGACCCCGCAGACGGAGATGGGCGAGTGCAGCGGGCTGGAGAGGTCCGCGCCGCCCATCTGGCAGTAGCTCCTGCTCTCCTTCTCCTGCTTGATCACGCCGGGCGTGCACAGCTGGATGAAGGAGTCCTTCTCCTTCTTGATGACGGGCAGGAGGCCGGCGGCCGCTGCGGCCTCCTGCGCCGCCTGCTGCTGCTGCTGCTGCTGCTCCGACCCGTTCACCCCACCGCCGCACATGCCGGCGATGCCGCCGTTGCCGCTGACGACGGGCTTGGTTTCCTTGAGCGCCCCCACGTCGCCCATCAGGGCCTCGTCCACGGACAGCGAGGACAGGAAGGCGGCCTCGTCGCCCACGTAGAACTCGTTGAGGTCCGTCAGGGAGCCCGGCAGCTCCAGGTCCTGCAGGATGTCCAGGCTGTTCTCGGCGAAGAGCCGGGCGTTCAGCTCCTGCTCCTTGCCCACCTGGCCGAAGCTCTCCGACTCCATGTCCAGCCGGTCCTTCCCCGCGGGGGAGAACTCCATCTTCAGCTGGAAGGGTTCCGGGCCGACTCCGACCCCGAGGCCGGTCAGCGGGTCCACGGCGGTGGAGCAGCGGTTCAGGTCCGCGATGCTGGCCTCCAGCAGGGAGAAGTTCTCGCCCAGGGAGAAGGAGCCCAGCGTGTGCTGCTGCTGCTGCTGCTGCTGCTGCTGCTGCTGCTGCTGCTGCTGCTGCTGCTGCTGTTGCTGCTGCTGCTGCTGCTGCTGCTGCTGTTTCTGCAGCTGCGGGCTGCCCCCCACGCCCAGCGGCTTGGCGTCGGCGTCCTCGGTGTACAGGCCCATGGAGGCCGACACGGCCGTGGTCAGCTCCTCCCGGGGGGCTCCGCCCTTGCCCACGCCGTTGGAGACGTCCCCCAGGATGGACTGAGGCGTCGCCGGGGCCGGCAGGCCGCTGCCTTCCCCCTGGAACGCTCTGCCGTTGGAATTCCCGAAATTCACCCGCTCGTCCTGGTTATTGCTGTACTTCATCCCTCCTCGATCCATGTCTTGTTCCTGTTGGAACACACAGAGAGGGGAGGGGCAGGGGAAGATTTACAAAACAAAAAAAAGGGGAATACTCAGTATAGCAGCGAACTGCCGTTGCCATAGAAATAAAGCTACGCAGTATTGTGTTTTTTTTTTTTTTTTTAAAAGGGAATTCAAAAGAGGACAGTGGCTCTGCAGCAAATTAACAAACTAAACAGTGGAATAACAAACTCCTGAGGACAATGTAGTAGCTTTCAAGGTTAGAAAAAGCAAAAGTTGACCTTTTAAAAATACAGACTATACATTTTCCAGTTAACTCGAGGAAATAATCAGCAGCTGGAATTAGTTGCGCAGGCCTAAGTGCTTTCTCAGAAATGCAGCCACTAAATTAGAAAAAGATGTTCAGCCCAAATTAAATATTTGTTTGGAAAATGTTATGCCTTTCTGTTGCACGGATTCAGGTAAGTGTTTTTCAAAGGGGGCCCCAACCAAGAATTAGCAGTATAAACGCTCACAGAAAAAAAAACACAATACGGCACAGTACAATACAAAACAACAACCATAAAACTTGCAATGACATTATACTACCCGACCCTGACAGCCACACATTTTTGCAGTTCATAGATTAAAATATCGAATACCAGCAGTCACTAGGCCTTCAATCATCAAATCTAGCATTCTACATTATTTTGAAAACAGGATACATTTTTAACAACGGGAGATCCCAATGAAACCCAGGCATCCCAAGCAATAAAAAGGTTATAGATTTTCCCAATAAGTTAACATCTTAAATCTGTATCTAGGGGCAACTAAAGGAACCCCCCAGCACTAGATAAAATTTAGAAATAACCAACAAACAACAATAAACAATAACATATATTATAATAATAATAATAATAAAAACGTATTATTATTATTGATATTATTTTTTATCATTGTTATTATTGTTGTTGAGATTATTATTGTTATTATTATTACTATTATTATTATGCATTACTCATATTTAGCATGTATGTTCGAAATAAACAACTACTTATAGACGCAAGTACTGTGCTTCGTAGCCTTGGTTAACATGACAACGCAAGTGATCTCAACAGTCGTACTGTTCCAGACGCTGATCAAGTAGGCTATACCATGAAGAAGCACAAGGTACGAAAAGCCCGAAGCACACCCCCTGCCCAGCGCGTGAAAAGAAACACATAACGAAACGAATGCATTATATGCCTACATCGCTACGCTCTATCAACATGCAGTTGACTGGGCAAAAATGCAGAATGCGAGATGAATTACGCAATAATATTATATTAGGCAAGCGCGTGCTTAAACATACTTACGTACCATTTTTCGGAAATATTCTACTATTTTAGCTATGTTTTCTTTAAAACAATATTAACTGAGAACAGGACGAGTTGTTGTCTGCTGAGAAATAATTGATCAGTAGATCCTATGTATGCATCCACAATATGCCAATTGGGTAAGTATGACCAGTACATGTAGACTGGAATCAAGTGTTGCATTAGAAATCGATAGGGTGCCATAACAAAAGAAAATTAGAACTGCGTACAGGGTATAAAAGGTTTATACTTTGCGCAATGACATGGAATAAACAACTACGAAAACGGCAACGGCACCGTTTAGAGGCTGTTTCCAAGACTCCGACAAAAAAAATATTTAGACTACTCATAAACGTTCAGATAAGTTCAGCAGTAACTCCGAAGCAGTCAAACGCTTATTGCTATGCGACAACGCATTCATTGATTTTATCATACGTATATTCTCTAAAGGCACCATGTAAACAGCTTTCCCTTGAGACACTTGTCAAAACATATCAAGTGTTTCATGCATACAGACAACACAAATTTTCAGTTAATAACGCTTCCCTAAATTAGTTAGAACTGAATTTTCCATGCATATAGCTTCCATAATAAATTGCTTTAAACCAACACATTAATTGCGTAACCATAACCATGCCTTTGCAAGTATATGGCTAATGTCACCAAAAAACGTCACTTGCATCGATTTCTCCAAGTCCGCGTGGAAGCTTATTTTCGTCCCTAAACCGAAGCCAGGAGAGGTTGTCCAGCCATTTAACGTCATGATGCGTCATCTTTTCCGTGGCCCTGCGCGCTATCTTGGCTAATAGACTACGAATGTCTCATGTTTGCAGCTTGCAAGCTAGCTAGCAGCACATTTTATGTACCTGACCTGCCCTGCGATTTCACCATAATGATACAAAATGGAGCTTCATGCAGTAGTTAGTATCTGTGCACCACGCCGGATCTGCCCTCATGAGGTGTGCTAGCTAACGTTAGCTAGCTGCCTATAATACCACCACACTGGTGCAACCTGTTGGTCATGAGCAGCTACTGCATTTAGCTAAGTTCCACATGTGACTAAACGAAACGGACCAGTTGCACTCTCAAAGCAAGAAAGTTGTTTTAAACAGACATAGCTGGCAACTGTACACCGGGATTCCTTTATTTGAACGGCTAGATCATTTTAATCGCGCCTTTCGCATATTTATATCGTGACAACACAAGAAGGGTTGTTACTCAGTTAACTTAGCTATCGTCCTATATCGTAATTGAAAAAAATTCGTGGCCGAAAAACAATGTTGCATTTTTAGACACACCTTTAAAAATACTTAAGTTCATATCGACACTGCGCCAAACTCTGGCACAAAACAACACAAGGTGAAATGACAACTACGGGCACGCTAGCTAATAATTTGTCAGCTAACGTAGGCTAGTCAGCGTGCCATCTCGCCTATTTCTTAAATCGACAACAAATCTATATAGTACCGCAAAACAAACGCATCACGACACATATCTTGACTCGCACACAACGCCATATGAAGACAAGGCAACAATGTAGCTTGTGTGCAATGTGTTTTAAAGGAGCTAAACAAACCTACCTCTTTCAAAGCAGAAATAATTAGGTCATCTCGAGTCGGTCACAGTCCGAAGCTGGCTAGCGTTCACCGAACTGGAAATCTGAAGTCCTTAACGTTAGCTAGCATCCAATAATTACTGAAATCCAATTTTCCGCATGGTATTTTGTTGTAAAGTACAAGCTAGCAAGAATGACAGTTGCGAGGTTTTTAGGTACCGTAGCAAGCCTATCTGCTAAAACAAACAACCCAAGTTAGCTTATCTCGCTACTACTGGTAGCTAGATATTGGGGGGAAAAATGCAAATATGCGGCTAGCGAACAACTGTTTGTAAATAATTAGCGATAACTAACGTTAAGCAGAAGAACTAAGTTAGTAGTTATACATTTATAAATAGTTATAAATCGCATAGCTACTGACATATCCTATCTTTTCGTTGCTGAATAATTATATAGCTGGGAACTTGGCTATATGCGGTTAGGTAGCCGACTGCAATATTCCTGCCTGCAATTAGTCATTAAATCTTATAATTAAAGTTACAGAATAAACATTATCTGCATATGTACCAAGCTGATTACAATCGCCAGCGAACGTCCCCCAGCAAGATTTAGAGCGATGGAACACGCCCCACGGAGAGGCAACTCGAGAGCTAACGTTAGCTAGAGCTACTTCATCCGACAATAATACAACCTTGTTGGCAAAGTAGCTACATACGGCAACTGCGGCGAGCTAACTAAACGTGCTTCGCCTTAATGTTGTAAGGCAATCCGATGCGTATTGCAGATTACACTCGCTATAACACTGAGTTTATTGACCGCTACCTAATAAAGATATGTCGTTAGTTAAGTTAGCGCTGTCTAATGAAGATAGTGTCGCTAGCGCTAGCTAATTATACCAAACTGGCGTGACTAGAGTTGAAATGTAGCTAGCCGGCTACCAGTTAGCCTGCAATAAAACAAACACTCACTGGAAAGGGGTGCGCTGCTTATTCGCTACAGCCTGAGCACCTAGTTAAGTTACCCTTGCCTTGCCAAATCGCTGGGCAACTTCCAAGAAAGACAAACTTTAGAGACGACCTATTATTATCGGTCAAGATAAATATTTTTAGGTTGTCGTATAACTTAATATTTTCAAAATGACTGAAAAAAGTTTCAAGATAGCATATCATAATACGTGCAGGATTTCAATGACGTAGTTAGTTAGCTAACCAGCTAGCTAGTACAGTCGATAGGTAACGTTTAGAGGGGACGAAGGACACGTTCACATTAGCAACTGTATATAAACACGACCTGTCTGAAATCCATTATAAATCCCAAGGAGAAGATCATTTCCCTCGAAACAGTCCATCTTCAAACGACACTTCTATATTCCGTTTGACATTTAGCTCATACATCGCAGAGAAGACCCCAGAAATACGGACAAACAGAACATTCACAGGCAAGAGACTTTGAACTGCTAGCAAAAGGACCTTTGCTAATTTGTCAAGAACTGACATGCGCACACGGAACCCGTCAGCTAATGCCAGCAACTCATGTTTACACTAAGTTCAAAGCGCTCTCATATATAAAGATATAATTACGAATAAGTAACAGTTTATTTATTTATTTATTTGTTTATTTAGCAAATGTCTTCCTAAAACCGAGACGAGGTTTGTCCCCTAGAACGGAGGCAAGGCGTTGAAGTTTTAAAATGACATTTTCAACATCAATCAAAATCTCAGCGAGATCTCATATTTGCTGATATGTTAAAAGTACACCAAAATGGCATGAATACAGTATTGCATATGGCCAGTCTCAGAAAGTTAACACGAGTGATAGCTCACACATCTTACACTAATTCACAATGGGATTATATATGTGATTTGCCACTCACTTCCATAGTTTATTTGAAAAATAGTTTAGCGTACAGATGTTATTTGTGCATAGTTCAAATAAGTAACCCCACTCTGCAAAACCAATGAGCTGGAATGGGCAATTTCCTTGTTGCCAAGGCTATTGATGACTTGTATATGTGAATTCAGTACTATTGTGGTAATAATGTGGTTATCAATGCATGTTGAATCTTTTGTACACTACATGGACAGAAATATGTGGACACCTGACATTCAACATCTCATCCAAAATTATGGGCATTAATATGGAGTTGGTGCACCCTTTGATGCAATAACAACCTCCACTCTTCTGGGAAGACTTTATGCTAAATGCTGGAGCTTTGCTGCAGGAATTTTCTTCCATCCAGCCAGAAGAGCATTTGTGTGGTTGAGCGCTGATTGGGTGATTAGGCCAGGCTTGCAGCTGGCTTTCCAATTGATCCCAAAGGTGTTGGATAGGGTTGAGGTCAGGGCTCTGTGATGGCCAATAAAGTTCTTCCACACCGATGTCAACAAAACCATTTCTGTATGGACCTCGCTGTGTGCCTGGGGGCATTGTCATGTTGAAGGGGGAAAGGGCCTTCCCCAAACAGTTGCCACAAAGTTGGAAGCACAGAATAGTCTAGAATGTAATTGCTGTAAGATTTGCCTTCACAGGAATTAAGTGGCCTAGCACAAATCATGAAAAACAGCCCCAGACCAAGGGGTGTCCAGATACTCTTGGTCATGTAATATATCCGAAGCAATTTCCACACGTGTGCATGCACACACACACACACAGGCACACACATACATAATGTTATTAAGATCACAAAACCAATATATTTATATAATTGTATTGCTACGTTGATATCATGGGAGCATTGAAAGTAACGCTGAATATTACCTGGATGTCTTCCAGTCAGAAAAACGAACCAGCTTAAGGTGGGATTTATCATAATTGTATCATTCATAGATGGAGTTGTATAGGCATGTCTAAAGCATTGATTCTCCGTCAGGTATAAGTGGGTGCAGTTCGGTAAGCGGTAACTCTTTGCCTGCCTAATGTGACCTTCACCTTTCCTTACCGACATTTGTGACACCAACAAAACAAAAAGAAACTCAGTTGCGTGGTGTTGAATTGATTATGGACTGGTGTGAATGATCCGCTGCTCTTATTGCTGTCTCTGTTTAAATAGTTTAAAAAATGATTCACTGTCCAAAAGGGAAAAATACAGTGTGCCAGATGATCTGCAGATAATACCGTTGCACAGAGAGTGAAGAATTGTCCGGTTGGATCATTTTAATTATGAATATCTAAAGGAAAAGAACGTGAAGATTAATGAGTCTGCAGTTTATGTGGCACACAATCTTTATGACTCGCAAATCTTTATTTTGAACAGCATCCCTGAATTCTATGATATTAATTACTTAGTTAATTTGTGCATCCCCCAGCAGTGTTTTATTGGACTGTACAACAATGAATTTTTTGTTTCAGAATATAGAAAAGTAAAGGTTTCCAGAGAAAAGAAGAGGTCATAAGTGCACGGACAGGAGATGGATTAAAACCAAATTAATTCATTGGACACTCACCAATTTGATGCCCATTCCTTCTTTCTTTATGTTAGTGTATACACAGACATAAGCCTTATTTAGGCCAATTTACAGAATATACATTTAACCCATTTATATTGCTGGATATTTACTAAAATCCAGTTTAATAACCTTGCTCAAGGGAACCAGATTCAAACATAACAATCCACTGGTTACAGCGACCCAGTTCTCGAACACCGAACCGATCTTTTGCACCATGTAGCATGTGTGGATTTTTCTCAGATTTATTTATCTTTTTTTTTTCTCTTTTTTTTTAAAGAGATGGCATGATGTGAACATGTTGCCAAGGCAACCAATGCTGTTCCAGCAAGCCGAGTCAGAGGTTGACAAAGACAAAAACACGATGTGAGTGAGCACAGTGGCAAACGGGAGAGACCCTGTCAATGGGAGTGTATGCGAGCATGAGAATGTTCAGACCCAAATGGCACATTCTGGATCCGTCTTCCACCACCACCCCTTTCCCCCCCCCTCCCTCTCTCTCTCTCTCTCTCTCTCTCTGTCACACACACACACACGCACACATATACATATACAGGTCTATGGATTCATTTAGAATAGCCATGTTGACCATGTGGTAGTCTCACATACATAACTATTTTAACTATATACAGGAATGCTCGTGCCCAGGATTTATGCTAATCTGTTCAATTCTGCACCCCTGCAGCTGTGACACTTAAGCCAATCGGCTCTTTCTCAATAAGGTACATAAAAGTGGTTCTGGAAGTCACTTGTGACCAAGAATTCAGCCTTCTTTCATTGTCCAGTCGTTTGTGTGCACATTCCAAATGTTTTAAAAACCCATCACTATTTAAACCGAACAAAATGGCTGTATGCGTGTATACAGATGCAGCTCTGATACGTTCAGAGATCTAGTTATGGGCTGCTGAAAATTGCAGCGTGAACTCCGTCTTTCATCAGCTTCCTGGGTGTCTGTTCTCTCCTGTTTTGAACTGGCTTTGCGGCCTGAGTCCTGTGAAGTTGAACGGACGCGTGTATGCGTGCTCCGGATGTGCTTAGACTACTGCGAGGCGAAATGCCGCAGTTGTCGTTCCCCTTGCGCTGAGGTGCATCGCCGCATGCGTCGCCGCATGCGTGTCAGAAAATATCCCGGCTTTATAGAATGCAAGATGCCTTGAAAACGTATAATCGAACAAAATAAAAGAAAACGATGAAGGTCGCCCTGGATGTGAAACTGAATATTCCCTATGCTATGTGTTGAAAGTTGAACGCGCTTAATTATAATGCCCATATTATCGTGACCTCCGCCTCATGGCTTTTAGTAGCTCCCTGGGCTGGGACATTTTGCCAAAGCGCACACTTAAAAAGGCGCACATTGTCAATTAATTGTGACAGTATGGTATTTAGGATTAGTCACTGCAGTTATTTTGAGAAAAACAGAGTCAAGCCTTTTACAAAAGAAGAAGGAGAAAAAAAAACATTTTCTGTAATCTTCCATGGAGACAGAGGGCTTTTTAACTGAATGAGCAACCTCCCCAGGCTTCTCTTCCAAGAAGCACATTTAACTGGAAATAAGGTCTTATTTGTTCCAACTACTAGAAAAAACCAATCACATGTTTTGCATGCAAACTTGCATGGACACCTTCGTAAAAAAAGATACTTCGTGATACGGGATGCTGTTTGTCTGTCTTTTGTGAAAACAACTTGTTACATTACAGGCATTTAGCAGACGTTCTTATCCAGAGCGACTTGCACAACTTTCATGGAGCATTTACATTTATACAGCTGGAAGCAGTGCAGATTAAGTACCTTCCTCAAGGGTCCTACCTGGGAATCAAACCTGTAACTGGGTTACAAGACCAGCTCTTTACCCATTACGCTGCACTGCCGCCCTTGACGTTTGTCCCATTAGGTGGTAAAGCAGGGGCAGTGCATAGTTTACTGCGTAATAATACTCAACAGGGTTGTAGGTAGGGGGGCTGTGTCAGGAGGTTGTTTGACGGAGGCAGCGGAAAAGTGAAGCGGTTTGCAGTGTGACCGCGAGGCTTGGGTTTCCCTGAGACTTAAGGCAGTCCCTTATGGCTGTCTTGCCCTTGAGCAAGATACTTTGAAATTCAGCTACGCTGGGAAACACAAAAACACTACGTGACCAAAAGTGTGTGGACCTTCCCAGAAGAGCGGAGGTTGTTATTGCCACAAAAGGTGGACCGAGTCCATATTAATGCCCATAATTTAGGATGCTGATGTCAGGTGTCCACATACTTCTGGTCATGTGGTGTAGCATCGGCAGCTTTACAGGTACTGTAGGTAGCGTTTTGTGACGCGAGCTAAGCTACGTTGGCCTCACAGGAGAACAGAGTTCTTTTGTGGAACGTTCATCAGCCACCATTCCAAACGCAGGCTTCACAGAACACGCCCCTCTCTCTTTCTCTCTCTCTCTCTCTCTCTCTCTTTCAGATGAACTCAGAAGAAATGAATGCGTGTAAAGCCAATCTGAGCAGCATTTCCAAACAGTGCTGATCGCTCACCCCAGTCAGGCCCCCAGTTATAAATCCTCACAAGGGGATATCGCGGCACGATTTCCAAATTCCTGTTCCGAGCATAACGGCAGCAGCATCTCGCGCTGCCTCCGAAGTCCCCAAAACACGGTTTCTCTAATACCACATTTACGTTTCAGCATGTGCCTTTAATTGAGATTGTTGTGCTGTCTAATGGAGCGACATATCCTGTCTCTGAGGAGCTGACGCAGAACTTGCATGGGGTCATGGGAATGCACGTGTGGAGTATGTGTGCACTCACACGGGCGTATGCGTTCATGCATGTAATTGCATGCGTACGTGTTTGCATGCATGCGCCATACGGCTCTCCTGTACCCCTCCTGAGACCCAGCAATTCACTTTTTGTCCCCTGTAGGGGATATGAGTCTCATATATTCTTTACTGAAACCTACATTACAAGGGACATTCAATAAAAATGAAGTAAATAATATTTTGAAAATATTTTTGAAAAAACAGCAAAAGGTTTTTGGTCCTCAAAGACACTTAGCAGAAAAAAAGACAGAAAATACTTAAACTTTCGTTCTGCCTGGAAGGACGTGTGGAATATGTGCATATGTGCGTTTCTAAACTAGTTTTCTTTTTTTTTTTACTGAGATTGAACTGCGGAGAGGCAGCTGCAGGGTTCAAAGGTCAGAAATGTCAGGCTGCGGATATCGTCGACAGTCTCTAAGCTCCTCCCCCATTCCAGGGGCTGATCCGTTTCCTGTGAGGGTTCGTCCTGACGGACAGCTCTTGGAGCCAGTTGGAATGGCCGCCTGCTCTGAGCTACAGGGGGGTGTGGTGAGGGGCAGGGTTTCGCTGTGAAGGGGAAGAGGGAGGGGGCTGGGGGGGGCGGGACAGGGGCAGGGGGCTCCAGCGCGGGACGGGAGGAGAGACAGGAACATCTGCTGAGCTGAAAATTTGCGCCTTTTTCTGCAGCTGCACTCGCTGCGCGTTGGAAAGTGTCCTCGGCCGCTGTTGCCGCATTCCACCACAGACTGTCATCTGTGCAGTTCATATTTCTCTCTCTCTCTCTCCTTTCTTTCTCTCTCTCCCTCTCTCTCTCTCTTTCTCTCTCTCTTTCTCTCACTCTCTCTTTCTCTCTCTCCCTCTCTCTCTCTCACTCTCCCTCTCTCTCTGTCTCTCTCTCTCTCTCCCTCTCTACCTCTCTCTTTCTCTCTCTCCCTCTCTCTCTCTCACTCTCCCTCCCTCTCTCTCTGTCTCTCTCTCTCCCTCCCTCTCTACCTCTCTCTTTCTCTCTCCCTTTCCCTCCAGTCACCCCAATTACATGGCAGCCTTTATAAATCTGTACCATTCCGTGTAGCACTTAATAGCTCTCTCTTTTCTCTCTGTCTCTTCCGCGGTGTAATTACAAGGACTTCAGAGGGAGAATATTCTTCACGCCAGACCGACCAGTCAGACAAAACCAGCATGACTCACGCTATCTGAACCCTGCTGCACCCCTACCAGGCACCAGCACCGAGTGGCAGGGGCACTGCCTACTGAGCAATTATGAGCATCCAGGATTTAAAAAAAGAAAACAAAAAAATAAATTCTTTTGACGTGACGTTCTCCTAACTTCGTAGAACAATAAACAGAGAGAGAGAGAGAGCGAGAGAGAGAGAGTCGTCTGCTCCAGTTTGCTGCCGGGCGACGGGCCGGAAATCGTTAAATATTCAAGGAAGCCGTCGTGTTTTTTTTTTGTTTTTTTTCCGCGTTTAAAAAAAAAAGTTTTCATATTTTTAAACGCGATTTACGCGAGCGCCCCGATCTCCCCCCCCCCCTGCCGTTTCGGGAAAACGGTGATGCGTAACGGCGGGGGGGGGGGGGGGGGGGGGCGGTGCCCTGGGGCCGCGCGGCGCGGCGGTCTCTAACGGAGGGCAGGGCTGCTTCGGCGCGGCGCGGCGTCTCCCCCGCGGGGACCGGGGACGAGGCGAGCGTGGGCGCCCATGCAGCCGCGCTCATTACGCCGCCGCCGCCGCCGCGGAGGACACGGCAGGGGTATGCGTGCGGCTAGTGAGGCGGGAGAGGGGCAGGAGCATGTCCACGTCCCCTGGGGGGGGGGGGGGGGGGCAGTGGGGGGCGGTTGAGCGGAAGTCTCATTGTTCCTGAGCCCCCCC
This sequence comes from Anguilla rostrata, assembly GCF_018555375.3. Classification (NCBI taxonomy): domain Eukaryota; kingdom Metazoa; phylum Chordata; class Actinopteri; order Anguilliformes; family Anguillidae; genus Anguilla; species Anguilla rostrata. The sequence continues at coordinate 4,777,965 of NC_057941.1, forward strand.
CCGACCCCCCACCCCCACCTCATTCCCCTAAACCCCCCCCCCCTCTCCAGCAGCAGGCACACATATAGGGAAAAAAAAGACACTCTGAATTGGGGGGGGGGGGGGATGGAAACATCGTTTGAAGCAAAAATGCCTGTTGTAATACTAATAAAGACCCCATATTACAATGAGCAAAACCTAGGGTGTGTGCGCACACACACACACACACACAACAACGCACCCCCACACCCATAAGCACAAACGCGCATTCCGAACAAACACACATTATCACGCCCATATGCACACAACAATACACACGCTCATACGTACACAAAACAATACAAACACACACAAACACACCCACATGCACACAACAATACACACGCTCATACATACACAAAACAATACAAACACACACAAACACACCCATATGCACACAACAATACACACGCTCATACATACACAAAACAATACAAACACACACAAACACACCCATATGCACACAACAATACACACGCTCATACATACACAAAACAATACAAACACACACAAACACACCCATATGCACACAACAATACACACCTCATACATACACAAAACAATACAAACACACACAAACACGCCCATATGCACACAACAATACACACGCTCATACATACACAAAACAATACAAACACACAAACACACCCATATGCACACAACAATACACACGCTCATACATACACAAAACAATACAAACACACACAAACACACCCATATGCACACAACAATACACACGCTCATACATACACAAAACAATACAAACACACACAAACACACCCACATGCACACAACAATACACACGCATACATAAACGCAACAATACACACACACACACATATGCACAGACACGTACATACAGTACAAACAAACATACCAGACCTGGGTCAAATACGTATTTGTTTTGGATTAAAATACTTTTCTGTGCTCTGTTGAGCTTGCCTGGTGTAATTGAGCCTGCCAATATGACCAGAAGGCGGGGTTTGCACTTTTTGAGAGTATTTCATTGGTTCCAACACACCAGACCAGATCAGTAAAGTGCAGAAAAGTATTTTAATCCTAAACAAATACATATTTGACCCAGGTCTGAAACACACCCATATACACACAGCAATACACATACACACACACACGCATACATACACACACATACGCACTCACTTATGGTATAAAGGTGTGAACTCATAGCAACATTACAGTGATCATTGCTGGTTTTGATTTTGATTCATGTCTTTTTTGTTTATTCTTTTATTGAATATTATAAGAACAAGTGAAACTGGAACGGGCCTGCCCGTAATCTATGGGAAATCACGTGCTGCGTTGCATCTGGTCTCTGAGGATCAGAGGTGGGTAACCCGGCTTCAAAGAGTGAAAAGACTGACCGTGTATTTGCTCCACCACCATGCACTAAGCCAGCTGATTCTAATTAGCATAACTCTTCAGCATGGTAGGAGAACTAATTATTGTAATCAGCTGGTTTAGTGCATGTTGGTGGCGCAAATACATGGTCAGTCTTTTTACTCTTTGAAGCCGGGTTACCCACCTCTGCTGAGGATCCCAGAGTCACTTGCTCCCCACAAATCCAAACTTACTCAGTGACGTAAACATGCTATCCAGCGTTTAACTCGCTGTGCGAAGAAGCACTTCAAAGCATCAGCGTTAAATTGGATTTTCAGCCACATTAAATTCCACCTGTTGTCTCGCAACTTGTCTGGACAACTTGCCCAGCAGAGATGAGATTCTATAGTCCACCTAATTAAGTGTTTCATCTTCTTATAGCATCCTTGTGAGATGTGCGATGAGTGTTGTTGGTTTGTTCTAAGCTTTTTCCTATGGTGTCTACACTTAACAAATACATAGTACATTTAAATACAACATTTGCACTCAAGAATAAAGTTATATTGGAGATATTATTGTTTTTTAACGAAATTTCGCAAATATACCCAGAAAGTACAACTATGTTCTACTTGGGTACTAATAAGTATCTTCAACAAGCAAAAAAAGGTACATGTGAATAGTATATTGCTGGCTATGGGTATTTGGTGCCACCCTGTCACAAGTTTTTAACACTTTTTCACACCTTTTTCCTGAGGGTGTACACAGCTGCATGTGTTCTGGGAACACAGGGCCAGTACCACGTGAGTCAGGGCCACAACCAGGGGCCCGGTCCATTACCTGAACCAGCAGCAGGCCCGTTAGCATGTTCTGCATCTAGCTGCTAGGTTACAGGGCAGTCTGCCTGTCTGTCTGTCTGTCTGTCTGCCACGCTCTTTCTTACTGTGGAATCCTGGTGTTTCCATGCAAAGAGCTGTAACATGGCCTTTTGTGTACGAGTTTGGACTGCCCTGGCTTGTTTATGTCGGGGGGGGGGGGGGGGCGCTCTTATTCTGCTGTGTCCATCTGTTTCTCTCAGCAGGGGGCCCCTGGGGGCCGTTCTTTCCCCACAGGCGATTGTTTCACCTTCCGGTGTGGCGACCGAAGCCAACTCGCAGGATCCTTTAACCCTTTAAGACAGAGGCCCTCAAAGTGGGGGTGGGGGGGGGGGTGTGTGCTCCCTTTGGGGTAGGGGGGGCAGGCTGTGAGGGGTGAAAGAAAAAAAAAAAGTCTATTAGAAACCAAAGAGGAAATAGCATCGAAGCGGAACCAAAGTTGTCGAGGGGGGAGGGGGGGAGGTTTTCAAAAAATTTCCTGTTACCCAAAGGGGGCCTGACCGGAAATGTTTGGAAGCACTGTTTTTAAGGTGTAAGATTACAAATATGTGATGATAAACATTCTACTGCTGATGTCACAATCACTGCTGGTCACTGAAAGCAACGGAGTTCTAGAACACCGACTTGGAATTTTGAAGAAATAAAAAAACATTCCAGGAGAAAAAAGCCTACTCCTCAAAGGGTTAAAACCACTCCAGCCAGAACTTTTTTTTTCCCCCAGAGCATCGATGTGGGCGGGGCCTTGGCCGGGCCGCATGAACCTATCACCCACACCGGCTCTTATTGAGCTGTCACGCTCTGAACAACGCACAGAACTGTGCATGCGTGCTCTTGCCCAGGAGAGAGGAGGGCACAGAGCGGAGCGCGTCCAGGACTGCCGAAACTCAGCGCCTCCGCTATGGGGTCTGAACTCGATCCCCCTCGACGGTCGCGCGGATTCCTCGTGTATCAGCCGTGCTAGCGGCATGGACGTGCCATCGGCTCAGAGCGGAGGCTTTGCCCCCTTTCGGAACATGCCAGGAACTCCACTTCCCCCCGACCCCTAAACGATTAAACCGTCCCCTCAGTCAGTCAGTCAGTCATTCCAGCGGGGGATCCGAACACGGGTATTTACACAGTGAGATTTACGGTTCTGTAAGTTACCATGGACCCCCCCCTCGTCCTTTTCCTCGACTAGAGGATGTGTCACAACCTCCTAAGGGTCCCCGTTAGGGACATAAGGGGACCGGAGAACTTTCCTCTGGAGGGATGCGACATTCCTGCCGACGTGCCTTAGGTTAAATAAACCAGGCGGAGGGAATCTCAGAGTCAGCGACTCGCCAACAATTGGTTAATGGATGTGAAGGTGCTGGGACACGTCCTGCCGTCGCAGGCTGTGTAATTGGATGGATGCACTCGGCGCACGCTACGCTGGCAGTGATCTACGGCCTGTAGGGCAGCGTTAGCCGCTTTACGTAAGCCAATCACTTCGAGTCAGTAACCTGATTTCCTGGCACATGCTCTCAGCCCCATCACTGGCGCCACAACAGGAGAGCAGGCGAGCACACACACACATACACACCTTCCACATACACACACGCACAACACATACTGTATACACACACACACACACACACACATACATATGCACACAGACACACACACACATACACACCTTCCACATACACACACGCACAACACATACTGTATATACACACACCATACACACACACACATACATATGCACACAGACACACACACACATACACACCTTCCGCATACACACACGCACAACACATACTGTATATACACACACACACACACACATACACACACACATACATATGCACACACACACACACACACACACACATATGCACACACACACACACACTCACACACGCACAACACATACTGTATACACACACACACACACACACATACATATGCACACAGACACACACACGCACACACACACACACATACATATGCACACAGACACACACACACACATGCACACAGACACGCACACACACACACACATACATATGCACACAGACACACACACACACACATATGCACACAGACACACACACACACACATACATATGCACACAGACACACACACACACATACACACCTCCCGCATTCACACACACATATGCACACACACACACACACACGCACATACACCCACACATACACACACATACACATGCACACACACACACACACACACATGCATACACTCACACACGCACACATACACATACACCTGCATTCACACACACACACACACACATATATATATACACACACACCCACACACACATGCATACACACACACAACACATACATACGCACAAATGCGCACACACACACACTCCCATGCATACACACACACACCCACACACTCCCATGCATACTTATACACAGGCACACATGTGGAAGCCACGGATGTATAATAAATTGAAATCCCTTAACATGCAAATTCTTTCATGACATGGGTTTTCCTTATTTTTTCCTCCACTCTCCTCTCTGCATGTGTGTGTTTGCGTGTGTGTGCGTGTGTTTGCCTGCTCTCTTGCTCTGTGTGTGTGTGTGTGTGTGTGTGTGCGTAAGAATTGAGACAAAATTGCAAACGTTTTGTTTCAGGTTGATGCTGTTGCATAACCCTTACATAAATTTCCTCCGAAAGCCTTGCAGTTAAAAATAAAAGTTTCATATTAACGAAAAACTTCACCTGCAGCCAAACCCAATCATTGGGGGATGGGTGTGACATCTGTTCTATTCCAGAGGGCAGCGTAGTGAAGAAGCTGTTTATAACCAACAAGAAAACACTTTCACTGGCCAAAATAAGACTTCATTTCCCATAATCCCCAGGGGCGGCGGCTAATCAGTAAAGAGAAAACGAGCGAGTACGGGTTCCTCTGCTGTGGCCCAGATGTCTGGCTTCGCCTCGTCCTCCCAGCTGGCACTTCCTGCCATTGAGCTTTTTACTGTTACTTATAAAATGTTTATTTTTTTGCTTAAAATAACACGTTTCTCGCAGGTGGCTCTTCCTATTGCACCACAGTATACATTTCAGTATAGGGGACCGTGTCCCTCGTGGTCTGGCACCAGATCTTGTGAATGGAGGAGCTCTTCAGCCAGCGACTCCCCCCAGAGTGCTGTGCAGTTGGCTGTAACATTACCCGAGGAGAGAGTTATGGAGGACTGAGGTGTCCCTGTGTCCCCTGGAAAGCTATGGCCTCTCAGTGGAAACTGCAATAAGTTCTCTCCTCTGACACGGCTTTGCTTTGGCAAAGGGGGGAAAAAACCAACAACTGGTAGCACACTATGCAGCTGGTAGCACACTATGCAGCTAGTAGCACACTGTGGAGCTGGTAGCACACTATGCAGCTAGTAGCACACTATGCAGCTGGTAGCACACTATGCAGCTGGTAGCACACTATGCAGCTGGTAGCACACTATGCAGCTAGTAGCACACTATGCAGCTGGTAGCACACTATGCAGCTAGTAGCACACTATGCAGCTGGTAGCACACTATGCAGCTGGTAGCACACTATGCAGCTGGTAGCACACTATGCAGCTAGTAGCACACTATGCAGCTGGTAGCACACTATGCAGCTGGTAGCACACTATGCAGCTAGTAGCACACTATGTAGCTGGTAGCACACTATGCTGCTGGTAGCACACTATGCAGCTAGTAGCACACTATGCAGCTAGTAGCACACTATGCAGCTGGTAGCACACTATGCAGCTGGTAGCACACTATGCAGCTAGTAGCACACTATGCAGCTGGTAGCACACTATGCAGCTGGTAGCACACTATGCAGCTAGTAGCACACTATGCAGCTGGTAGCACACTATGCAGCTGGTAGCACACTATGCAGCTAGTAGCACACTATGCAGCTAGTAGCACACTATGCAGCTAGTAGCACACTATGCAGCTGGTAGCACACTATGCAGTGGAACTTGATAAGTCATCAGTATGCACTAGCTTCACATTTAACTTTGCTGGTCTGTGACATACAGCAGCACTGCAACTGGATAAGCAAAATCTTTGCTTAATCTTTTTTTCTAAGGAAATTCACTGAAAAACAATTTTATAACTGGAGTGGGACATGTAGAGTGCCATCCACAAGTATTTGGACAGTGACACAAAGCACTAGGACCAGAAAAGTGTCAATGCCAGTAAAGCAGGCCATCCTAAGGCTGAACAATCAGAATAAATTGATCAGAGCCAAAACACTTGGTGTGTCAAAATCAACACAAACACATACATGTGTGTGCACATGCACGTACACACACGCATGCATGCATGCACGCACACACGCATGCATGCATGCACACACACACATTATTTTTTGTACTTTTGACTTCTGAACAAAAATCTACCTAAAGGAATGCTGAAACAATAATTCACAGATTGGTTAAAGAAGCACAGGTAACAGTACGGTAACATATTTTTAGAAAATAAAAAACGGTGATATTGAAGAGAGAGAGAGAAATAGAGAGAGAGCCTTGGGGGATGTTGGGTTTGATTTGTGATCTCTTCTTTTTTCTTTTTTTTTCATCGCAGTGTTCTGCCAGAACCGTTCAGCCTGATCGAGGGATGAGTCACACCGGGGATGAGAGGGATTGAAGACATCTCCGAGAAGCGAAAATGGCAGCAGCTGTAATTTTCGGCGAGAGTTCCGCAGTGCGGTCTCCCACTCGCTCAGCTGCTCTTTTCGAAAAGTTTCGCTTTCGAGTGGCGTGCGGCTAATTCGGCCGTCTTTCGGGTGCGGCCTGGCGGAAAGGACGGCGGTACGGACCAAACATTCGGCGTACGAATGTTACAAATGTGACAAGTGAGTGGTAGTCGGAGGTGGAAAATCCAGGTTCAGAAAGTAAAAGTCCTCTCCCCGGGATTTTTGTTCCGATCGACTGGGTTTTCTAAATATTAGCGACGATCGTTCAGCCAGGAGGCAGAGCTAATTCACAAAATCAGCTGGCTGAGTTCACGGGTGGGAGAAACACACGGCAGGACTTTTAGCTTCTGACACCTACACTTCTCACCTCTGGCAGCGATGCGGTGGAAGGAATTTAATGTACTTCATCTTGTTGAAACTACCACCGCACCATCACATAATCATAGACTCAGCCCCACATTGTATAGCCTTTAATTACTGCATAAAATATGGGAATAAACAACCAATTAATACAAGTTACTGTTGAGCAAACCACTTAAATTCTCATTTTAGCAGCTTTAATATTTGACCTTGAGTATATTTTTTAAGGTGGGGAAAACGTAATACTATTGCCATTGTCCTGACTCGCTGTGGTCGTTAAAGACCCCATGACACTCTTCGCAAAGAGTAAGGGGTTCCCTGGTGTCTTGGCTAAATTCCCAACCTGGGTCCCTCAACCACCCTGCCACCTAATCATGCCCTGATTTAATTGGCTAAACAATCGTTCCCTCTCTACCTCAGCTGATGTGCGGTGAGCATCGTTCCGGCGCAAAATGGCTGCCGTGCATCTCCCAGGTGGGCGCTACACATTCCCGCTCATCAGCACTTTGAGTTGGCGGCCGGTGATAATAAGTCCCTGGAGCGCTGGTGTCACGTGACTGTCACGAAACGAAACAATCCAGGCGTGTTTTACACGGCTGACCAATCATGTGAATGCTCACAAGTATGACCAAGAAAGATTATTTCAAAAAAAACCCCGCAGGATTCTGCATGTGGCGGACATTGCCTATGAACCTGAGCCGATGACATGATGAACTATTTGCCAATTATATTTAAATGTGCATTTTTAGAGTATGGAAAAAAAAAGTGGCTAAATTTAAATTTTTTAAACGAATTGTTACTAAATGGGAATGTATTGCAGAGCGCCACGTTTGGGAGAAAAAGTAACTATACAACCACATTAAACATATATCACCACAGAACAAGCCGATTATCTGAGTGTAACTTTTACTGTAGGGCATCTTCTTGAATAACTTTTAATTGCATTTCAGATTCACACGTTTTCTGTAATGAGAAAACTATGAGTTACTTGCTTTTTTATATTCTATTTAAGCCATGAACGTGTTTAAAATTTGAGAATCTAATATGGAATCCACTCTGTGGCTAGCCGCTCAGCAATAAACCATACGTATCCCTTGCTTTTGATTTTTGTGACCTTTTTAAAACAGGTAAGTTGACCAATAATCCACAGAAAAAATATATTGACAAAAAAGCTTTGAAGAGAGGCAGAAAAGGAAAAGGAAAAAATGGCTAATGTTTGCACAAGTGTCACCCCTCTTTCAGACAGAATGTACGCAAACCACTTAATGCCTGTTCTGTTTTGAAAAGGCCAATTACATGTCATTCGAGGAATGGAAGAGTTCCATTTCAGAGCAATTAAAAAATTACAGACACTTGTCGAGATGCTTTACTCTACAGCTAGCCGTTAACACACACACACACCCTTCGAATGATGAATGGTTTCAAAGATGCACATTTAAATGACAAAGATATTCAAATGAAAATGGACCAGACACGTGTTTACCCAGTAGCCAGGACATGGAGGACAAGCACAAAGCTTTGGGGTGATCAAAGTCAGGCTTAACACTGATGCATGACGACAGATGTAATCAGAAAAGCAATATTATGCATTATATAATATATCTTGTAACCTAATGGTTGCAGGTTCGATTCCCGGATAGGACACTGCTGTTGTACCCTTGAGCAAGGTACTTGACCTGCATTGCTTCAGTGTATGTGTCCAGCTGTATAAATGGATGCAATGTAAATGCTATGTAAAATGTTGTGCATGTCGCTCAGGAATAAGAGTGTCTGCTAAATGCCTGAATAATGAGTTAGTGAATAATGAATTAACGCCATGAACTGTGAAACCTTCCTTTTGCAACTTGACTCAGAAATGTCGATTGGACAGTAACAAACACAGAAAAAATAAAATAAATTTCTTTTGTGAGCGCAAGGCCTAAGTCTTCCAGGCCTGTAAAATGAGCTACCCTTGCATGTCTGTCAGTGACAGAGGTCAGAGGTCATTTCCCGAGGAACTCGTGGTAATGGTGAGATGCAGGGTTGCCGCGATTGCAACACTGACTTGTTCAAAAAGAGGAAACTAATCACTCGCCTAAAGCCCGGATGCTATACTTGTGTTATATCCCGTTTAAGCTCTGAGCAAACATTGCGATTGGAATGCTCTTAACCGAACACTCTAAATGCCGATGCAACAATCACTGCCGGTAACTGAAAGCAGTGGAGTTCTAGAACACTGACATAGAATTCTGGAAAAAAAAACATTCCAAACAACCTGCCCTTCAAAGGGTTAAAGAGGCCTTCTGATGCCATGTCCAGAGGTGCCACGTTGTTGTTGTGTACCTACTTTAGATTGGTTCCAATCTAGGCTTTGCTCATTAAATAAATAGTGGTTCAGAATGAGTGAGTCACTGATGACACGGGATGACGCAGCAGTGTTGTTTAAAACAAATAGACTAAGACTCACCAATCTGGCATTGACTTTGATATTGCCCAGATGGGCAGCCTCCAATTGCTGGTGGAAGTGGTGTTGGTGGGCCAGTAGAGGGTGCCCTTCCTTCTGGATCAAATCGAACTCCCGTTGCCCCCCCAGTCCCACGACAGAGACTGTACGCTGCGGGAGATGTTCTCTGTTGGACGAGATGTTAAGAGGCCCTGAATCAATGTGGTCGATACAAGGTCACATGACCCTCAGTGCAAAGATTAGGATGTTCCCTGTTCCCTGGCACAGGTCTCTCCACCCATTACCTGATCATCGCCAGGTTTGAATGCTCCATAGTTTCCTCCTTGTCCACCTTAGAACATGCAGGTTGAGCACACAATGTATAATATGGATGGGTCCATCTGGGCCGGTGGAACACATTGTTGATTTAGGAAAGCCCCTCCACTCCCCTTTCACTAAAAATCTCAAATCTTTATCTTCCTGGCAGGTATAGTCTATTTAGACCTGGCAGACAAAATGTTTACATGTTGTTGTTTTTGTTGACATAACACAAGTGTCTTGGATGACAAAAAAACACGTTGCAGTGCAATTATTTTCAAAAATATAATATAATATAATATAAACAAATATAATTTGCTTTATTTTTATGGAGTGTCCCTTGAACTGTAGGTTTCAGCATTTCAGCACATTTGACCATATGGTTTTTGAAACCAAGAGACTCATGTCCCCTACAGGGGACAATAATGAATTGCGGGGTCTAAATGCAATCCACTATAATCTGCAAATATAGCTGTGAACAGACATTTTGTCATTCTAGAAACAAGTGAAGCCTATCCAGCCCAAGTCAACCATGGCCAGATAACAAGACCTGGAATTCATACTCGAAAGTTCATCGAAACCACAACCCTCAACTTCTCTGCACCACAAATGAATGAAATCTCTGTACACATTATAGGAAGAAGGCAATACGTGTTTACATTTTTAAATGTATTTAAAAATAATTTAATACATTTAAAAATATTGTTTTCATAATTCAAAACAATTAAAATTATTATTGAGGCCAAAGAACTATGATTAATAGTTCAACAGATTTTATTTTCAGAAAAGCAAAGAGAGCAAGTGTAGGAAAAACAGCTGCTTCACTGCATGGACTCCTAATTACTATAGCAACTGGGCTGCAGTAGTTTTGCTCCATGGATCCCTGAAAACCTTTTCCCCCATTTCACGATACCCATCTTCAATAATCTATCCTAAAGATAGCAAACATTTCCATGTTCTAGCTGCACAGATCTAGACATGCTAGGTCACACCATTGAAACTACAAGTAGGTGAAGAAATTCAATGTCAGGTCATCTTGGCGATTGAGGGAAAGGGCTCCCAGTTGGTTGATATCTTGTTTTTTCGGTGGAAGTAAAAATAGTAAAAAAAAAATGTCTTCCAGGCTGTATGACGGATCACCGGCTCGCACCTGTGACTAAATCTGATAGGTGTGTGAAGTTATTCCTGATTTATTTTTTTGTTAAAAAAGGAGAGATAACTGAGTGAGAACTGAGTCACACGTACACACCTCCTGTGATGTGTCCAGGTGAAGCAGTGATCCTGTCTGAGTCACCCATTGACTCCCGGGGCCAACCATATCTGAGAGCCTCCTGGGGTAGAGCACAATTGGCTTTAGCAGTGATTCACAAACTTTTTTTTTGGTCAGGCCGCCTTTTGGTAATAGGATTTTTTTTTTTTTTAAAGTGCCACCAGACCAAAGGAAGAGATTAAGGGGGGCCTGGGGAGGATGGCCACTGCCCCCCACCCCACACCACACCCCTGCCCTCCTCCTGGTCCGCAATCGCAATTTCATGCCCCCTGTGGTTACAAGTCTGTCTACCCCCCCACCTAACCCCCCCATTCCCCCCACATCCTGCACTATGCCTTTTCCCTTCCACCCTCACCGTGCCCCCCCCCCGCTCCCCGCTCTCCACTTTGGGAAGCGCTGGGCTATAGCGTTGCCCAGAGATATGTCAAATGAAAAGGGTGCGGCCTGTGCTTGATCGTGCAAGAGCAGCTCCTCCGGCTGAACGGAATTCCTACACTCCTGTCGTGCCACCAGGTGCATGAAGCCTGCCCCTCCCGCGCAATCGCTATTCAGCTCAGGTCGGGCCGGAAGAAAACTTGCACATGTGAGAGAGGACGGCAAATGCTATTGGCCGTTTCAAATGGAAGACGTGGGCGTGACCTCAGCCGTCTCATAATTCCCCTAGCAACAGCAGGGCCAACTGCCGTTCCACTGACTTCGATGGGGGAAAACATACATTTAAATAAAAGTCGGTTAATTTGTCGCTCATTAATGGCATTCAACAGTGTTGGGACATTAGGCAAGGATTTTGACATTCATTTGGGAACATCAAAGGTTGATAAAATCAGTGAAAGAAGTGGCATAAATAAAAATGAACAGGTACGTCTCACATGAGGAAAAGCAAGCTAATAAAAGCGAGTTTGTAAGAGATCTAAAATAAGACAGTGACGTGGCTGCTGTGACTTCCTCAGCCAGACCGATTCAGAGTCTGGGAGCCATAGCTGGATAAGTTCCATCTCACTTATATTTCAGCCTTCATTGGAGGGTTACTGTAAGATGATCTAAGTGGCCTTTCCGTGGAATAAGAGAATAATACTTTGAAATAATAATACCTTTAAAAATGTAATTAACAGGATGTAAAGGCTTTAAAATATTCTTTATGTGTGTTGGAAGCGTATGGACATAGGCCCATTAGAATGTAACTACCATATAATATTGGGTTTCGGAAAGATATGATTAAAGGTTATAACTGGTCTAGACAGAATTACTAACTAAGAAAGCCTACAGGGAAAGGTATTATATATATATATATATATATATATATATATACACACACGTGTGTGCGTGTGTGCGCCTGTCTTTTTTTATTTAACCTTTATTTCAGCAGGGTAGTCTGACATTGACGTCTCTTTTGCCAGCGAGCCCTGGAGCACACACATCGCTGCATGTGGCTCTGTGCGTAGATACGGCATGCGTAGCGCTTTCAACAGCAGTACGCCACCCATTCACAGCACACACGCGGGATTGTAATAATGTAATAAGCAGTATCTACAAGCCGTGGCTCCCCCCCCCCCAGCCCCCACCCCACCCCCCCCTTCCCGAAACAATCTGGCACGCGTCCAACCTGTCTGCCATGGCGGTGTGATATGTTACAACATCCCCAATAACCTGAGCCTTACGGACTCAACATACTGTAAATGTCTAAATGTCAGAAATGTCTCTAATTGTCGTGTGTAAATTTACAAAAACGGTTATGCGAAACTGACAGTGATTTTGACAAGAGAGCCAAAAGCTTTTTCAATGCAAATTCATGTGGTTAATTGTCTTTAAAATAAAAATGCAAAAATCTTATTGTATGTTAATATTCTTGGATCTTCACACCTGTTCATCTTGTTTGCTTGCATTTTTCAATGGGTCTATGCATATAGTAGTTCCTGTAATATCAGCGCTGTAGTCTGTATACATATATAATAACATACAAAAGCAGTTTTTACATAAATTATATTGTAAGTAAAGCCAAAGGAGGCTATTTTGAGGAAAGTGTATAAGATTGCTTTTAAGTAACAGTCATCTTTTTGCATCATTTAAGTAGAAATTGATGGTTTGGTTTATAATTCAATAAGTGTGCATACTGAATTCTGCACTGCTTATATAAAGGAAGAACTTGAATAAATGAAAGGAGAACCATAATGAATGCATATGCTTACATACAGGGATACAATTAAGCAATTGACAATCTATCATGCTCTGTGGCATGCATAAAAATGCTGAGCAGGCCAAGGAGACCTCAATTTAGGTGGCAAGAGGAAAAGATCAAAGATTTTTAAAGAGGGTTCATTATTGCATCACGGATGGCAGGAGCTTATGTCACAAAGACTGCTCAACTGGCTCGTGTTTCAATAGGAACCGTGAGTAAAGTGACATCTTCATTTAGGTCTATGGGAGAGACATCAGTGAATAGGGTCAGAAATTGTGGCAGATTTGCACGTGCTTGACCCCTACAGTGAGTGAGTCTGGTGGCACTCTCATGCTGTGTGTGTGTGTGTGGGGGGGGGGGGGGGGGGGAGGGAAGGGTCAGTGCAAATCAATACAAATTTATTCTGAGTTATCACCTTTGTCCTATTATGAAACATGTCTTATCATGATGGGAGTGGTCTCTTCCAGGATGACAATGCCCCCATCCACAGGGCACAAGGGGTCACTGAATAGTTTTATGAGTATGAAAATTATGTGAATCATATGCTATGGCCTTCAGCAGTCACCAGATCTAAAACCAAATTGAACACCTATGGGAGAGTTTGGACCAACGTGTTAGACAGTGCTCTCCACCACCATGATCAAAACACCAAATGAGGGAATATCTTTTGGAAGAATGGTGTTCCGTTCCTCCAGCAGAGTTCTAGAGACTCGTAAAATCTATGCCAAGGTGCACTGAAGCAGTTCCGGGGGCTTGTGGTGGCCCAACACCTCACTAAGACACTTTAAGTTGGTTTTTCTAAATTTCTCACCTGTCCGTGGTGAAAATTACACATCCAGTGCAATGCTCTAGAGGAACATCACTGTAACTCAGACAAACTTAATCACATTTTTGCAAGTGGGAACTTTCCACCTCGGTGATGTGGTTGGGGGTTGGGGGGACGGGTGGAGGGCATAGAAGGGATAAGGTCTGTACTCCAACAATACCACACTCACACCACCGAGCGATGGGGCCAGCAACTGGATCTGCCCTCTGAGTGCCAGTCGATAGAAATACAGAAATAAGTGCCACATTCATATCCGCTGGCATCTACTTGGCAGGAGTCACTTTGGCATCGATGTTCTACCCCTTCCCAAATTTGGGCAGCCGGGGGCGATGTGTCTACATTGATATTCTGAGGCCTGCCTCTGCTTGCTTTTACAGTTTGCTGTCCTGGTACAGTACTTTCGCCCGGCGGCCGTGAAGCACCAGCTGGTTTACTGTGAGAATACAGCGGACATATTGAACTCTGATGGGGCGACATAGCTCAGGAGGTAAGACCGATTGTCTGGCAGTCGGAGGGTTGCCGGTTCAAACCCCGCCCTGGGCATGTCGAAGTGTCCTTGAGCAAGACACCTAACCCCTAACCCCCAACTGCTCTGGCAAATGAGAGGCATCAATTGTAAAGCGCTTTGGATAAAAGCGCTATATAAATGCAGTCCATTTACCATTTACCATGTACTCGATCAGAGAGTGAAACTATGCAGACATGCAGCATGGATGAACGTATGACAAATTAATGACCTCATATACTGTGGATATGTGTATGTGTGTGGAAGCTGGCTGAAATGGCCAACACCACTTCCCCTCCCCCCACCCCCCTCTGTTCGTGATCGCAATCTCAACCCCCCACCCCCCGACCCCACGCCCCCCTGGGGCCCAACCCCCCTCCACAGTCTTGTCCTTTGCACTTTGGCACCAAGGCAGGATTCCACAAAGGACATATTCCCCATTTTAACCCTTTGAAGAGCAGGTTTCTTGGAATGTTTTTTTTTTTTTGTTTCAATATTCCATGTCTGTGTTCCCGAACTCTGAAATGATCAGTTAAGTACACTCTAATCACATACTGTATGTGACCTCACACCTTAAACGGGTTAAAGCATAGGTGTTGAGAAGGGGTGTGAATCTAAATTTGCAGCTGTCTTCATGTTCTTCGTGATGGTGCTTCAAAGCTACCAATCACTGAGTCCAAGTACAAATGGCAGATGAATCCTAATGTGGCCAACATTACAGATGTAGGATGTCGTTTCCTTATTTGATCAGAATCAGTGTCGCACCACCGATTGGTGGGGGAAGGGAGGGAGGTGGACACCCTCAGCGGAAGAGGAGGAGTCTGAGGGCTAAAACAGTTATTTTAATCACCTTTTGAAATGAATTATTTGTTGGCCCCCGGTTTGATGTTCACAAAAAAAAGCGCAGGAAAAACCACCTCTCGATTTGGCTTCAAGCGGCAAGGCAGGATGAAAGAGAGAAGGTTAGGTTTCTTAATAGGGACATTTGAAATGGCTAATATCGGCCGTCGTGGCTAATATTGGCCTTGAGTGGCACGCACTCAACACGGGACAGGGCTGGTGTGCAGCTCTTGCCAGGCAGAACACCTTTGCTTTGCATGCTCCTGCTGCAGGTAAGAGCGTCTGCTACCGCAGGTGTGCGCAGAGAGCAGGGAGGGTCCGCTGCGTAGTTCATCTGCAAATTCAATGATCTCCCCTGGTCCATGATCGCTAATCCACCCCCTGTAAGTCTCCACACCCTGCGGTCTGCAGTTGCTCTCTCAAACCCGCCTCCCCCAGTCGGCAATGGCATTTTGAGGCCCCGCCTTTGGTTTAGTTGTTACTCAACAACACCTAATTGGTCAATTACATCACTCATGCGCATAGTGACCTCACCTCACCTTGTTTTTTTTTTTTGTTTTTTTTGTTTTTTGCATCTGAACCGGTTGCTGATTTTGGAAATAAAATTAAAACAAAACAAAACAAAACAAAAGCAAAAAAATAATAATAAATAAATAAATAAATCACAGGACCGTGCAGTTGTCCATTACGCTACAGGTCTCCAAGGTAACGGAGATAAACACGATAAAATAAAATCACGAATAGACTGAAAACGAGCAGCTGAAATCCCTGCGAGCATCTAATGAAACAAATATGAAAGAGAACGGAATGGAAATTTGTGGACAGAAACATGCGTGGCTGGCCTGCCTGCTTCGGTGTTCAGTGCCTGTGGCAGTAGCTCTGTGTGGCAGTGTACACAGTAAAAACGTCTGGTCTTAATTAAAGGCTAACAGGGTTTATATTAAATGAGCCCACTCCGGCCAAAGTGGACTCGTATCAACTCCGTAGGACTTGGTGCCAAAAGACCTGAGAGCTTCAGCCTTTTTAGTTTGGCTTTTACATGGTTTATTTCACTTATATTTGTTCACTTATTTTACTTCATCGTCATTCCTTTTTATTTATTTATTATTGATGGTTTTATTATTATTTTAAGTCCCTTTTTACTGTTTTCAGTGTTGCTGTAGCTGTTTTATGGATGTTTTTATCTTCACTATGTAAAACACCTTGTATTGCAATCTTGCACGAAAGGCGCTATATAAATAAATTGTGATTTTATTTGAGTTGATTTGATTTAACTCATTTTACTCTCTATTTCCATCTCTCTAGTTCTCTTTTCCTGGTACCAGTTGTTGCCTGATAGGTGAACCTGAAGAATGTAAGTAATGGTTTTCTTTTGTTTCTGACAGTTAGTAGGTGCGAGTTGGCTGGCGTGGGGTGGTGGGGGGGGGGGTGTTCCTTATACAGGAGGAGGAAGTTCTGTGGAAGTCGAAAAGTTCTAGAGCAGTGGTATTTAATGCGCTCCATCTCTAGCACACCTGGAGTGTGTGCTTCAAGAGATAGCTCAACATACCTGGGGTTTCTTAGCACTAGCTGGCAGGAACAAACACAATCAGGATTGCGTAGGACGGAGTGTAGCACAGTGGGTAAGGAACTGGACTTGTAACCGAAAGGTCGCAGGTTCGATTCCCGGGTAGGACACTGCCGTTGTACCCTTGAGCAAGGTACTTAACCGAAATTGCTTCAGTATATATCCAGCTGTATAAATGGATACAATGTAAAATGCTATGTAAAAGTTGTGTAAGTCGCTCTGGGTAAGAGCGTCTGCTAAATGCCTGTAATGTAATGTAATGTAATGTAATGGCTATCAGCTCACCAAGTGAACACGGGCTTCATGGGTTCAGTCCGGCTTTGAGGATCAGTCTTTACTAACCCGCCTTCACAGGAATGCCCTAAAAGGGCACATCGCTGCTCTTCAGATCATTACCGCGGCAACGCTGTGCGTTGAGATCGACGGAGCCGATAGCTGTGGCGGACGGGTCAATCGAACCTTCGAGCGGGTCGAGATCGGTGTGATGCCTGACGGCCTCTGAGCGGCTTATGAGGAATGAACGACATGCACAAGACGCCTAGAGCAAGTGAAGTTTTTTTCCTCGCCACTGTCGCTTTGGGCTTGCTCCTGTCGGGGTTTTGGTCAGCGATGTCTGTGAAGCGTACTGTGACAATTGCTGTGAGATACGCTATATATAAATAAAATTTGATTGATTGATTGATGATTCCCTCACCTCTTCTTGGGGACCCCCAGCCAAATCCAGGTATTCGATGCGTTCCACCTCAAGCACACCTGATGGAACCAATAAATCCCTGTATTTCCTGTAAGTGTGCTAGACTGGGGGTACCCCAAGAGCATTGCGAACCACTGATCTAGAACTTCTCCTCAATTTCCACAGAACGCCCTTCTCCCTGACGAGGTCACACCCCGCCCCCCCACTGGACTGTGGGATGAAACTGGACTTCCCAGAGGAAACCCCACTAGGAGAACGTGCAAACTCCATGCAGAAAGGCCCCAGGCTGGGACCGAGACACTTGTGTTATGTCAAAAAAAAAATTAAAACACATTTTTTTTCTGCCAGGTCTCAGAAGGACATCCTCTCATTCTGCAATACCCCCTGACCGTAGGCATCCTGCAACTGAAACTCAAAACCAGCAGGGTGTTATGAATGTGGTGCAAATGATCCGCAATAAATAACCGTGTCTCATCTTCGGCAAAGAATGCCCTGTTATTATCCCCCATAATGCATTTCTATTTATATTCACCTTAAAAGAACGGCATAATCTCTAAATCATTTACTGCGTTGGTTGGATTCCATTGCTCCTGTTGCCAAACCCCTGGTGAGATATTCCTCTCACTAATGTGTTCAGCGTGCACAACAAATATACCGTAAAAAAAAAACTGGAGGTGTTTGTTTGAACAAGCCCCATTGACAGACGGTGAAAAATAATTAGGTGACCTTTTTAAGAGGGGGCTTTTGCTCTGCTAAGCTATGGATAGCTGCCCAGCCT
Organism: Anguilla rostrata; assembly: GCF_018555375.3. NCBI lineage: Eukaryota > Metazoa > Chordata > Actinopteri > Anguilliformes > Anguillidae > Anguilla > Anguilla rostrata. The sequence goes on from NC_057941.1 coordinate 4,796,625, forward strand.
GGCTTCCCTTGGTGTAACGCAATGTTTGACGTAGAATATACTTACCCTTCTTTAAGAAGGACGGAGTCAAAACAAGATGTTTACGTGTGGAAACAATTATTTGGCACCTACGGGAGTGTCAACAGCTTATTTTACGACCAACAATAAAGATCACATTTCGATTCCCTTGCTTTAAAGCAGGGGGTGTCCGTTCTAATCTGGAAAAAGGGCTGGTGTGGGTGCAGGTGTTGTTTTAGCCTAGCGATAGGCACCCGATTCTGTGTCACTTACTAATCAAGGTCTTGATTGAAGAGCATGATTAGTTAATTAGTTGATTCAGGTGTCTAAGTACCGGGCTAAAACAAAACCTGGCGCCCACACTGGCCCTTTCGGATGAGAATGGACACGCCTGTTTCTAAGCCTATCCATCATACATTTAACAAGATGAGGGATTCTCTGCTTCTGTGTAACATGTACACGGTGGCAAGATTTATTCTAAGTGCAAAATGGCTATGTGTATACCCCATAAGAACCCGGACCCATTTCTCCTTAAAGGAAAACTATGGGGGATATAAAACTGACCAAATGGACCACATGGAACACATTTCTGAAATTTATTTTTGAAATACTACCCCCCCCCCCCCATGTCAGTTCGGGACTTCATGAGTTAAAGTCAAGGATAAAGCTGTATAAGGAACTTTCCAGAATATTTAAAGTGTTTGTGCCTCCTGTGTCACCGTGGGTTTTTATGGGATACAGTAGGGCTGCCCAACCCTGTTCCTGGAGATCTACCATCCTGCAGGTTTTCATTCCAACCCTAACAACAGCTAGAGATCTTGTGGAGCTGCTAATTAGGTGTCAGGAGACAGGTGTGGCAAATTAGGGTTGAAATGAAAACCTGTAAGACGGTAGACCTCCAGGAAGAGGGTTGGGCGCCCCTGCTCTAGCTGTTGAATGAGGCGTGCTTTGTTAGGTTTGGAGTGAAAACCTACAGGATGGTAGATCTCCAGGAGCAGGGTTGCACAGCCCTGGTATGCAGAATACTTTAAAGCAGGGGTGCACAGCTCCGGTCCTGGAGGGCTGGTCTATGTGCTGTTTTTTTTTCTTCTTTTTTTTTTTTTGCCATTTTCTCCAATTTTCTCCCCAATTTAGTCGTTATACCAATTCTCCGTGTGTATCACAGTCCTGGTTGATGCGCTATCTTCTGTCGGTCTGGGGAGGGTGTAGACTACCACACGCCTCCTCCGATACATGTGGAGTCGCCAGCCGCTTCTTTTCACCTGACAGCGAGGAGTTTCACTGGGAGAGCGTAACGCGTGCGGAGGTTCACGCTATCTCCCCCAGATCCCCTCCCTGCTGAACAGGCGCCCCGACCAACCAGTAGGAGTTCTTAATGCAACGATCAGGACTCATACCCTCACCGGCTTCCAACCCACGAACACAGCCAATTGTGTTCGTAGGAACGTCTGACCAAGCCGGACGTACCGCTGCCGGGGATTACTGGACCCGGGTCGCTGCGGTGGTAGGTAGGTGAGTGCTTATACCTCCACGCTACCCAGACGGCTCTACGTGCTGGTTTTTGATCCAACCCGTTACCTCAGTTTTAGTGTTCTGACAGCTCTGTAGACCATGCTGAAACCGGAGTACCTGGAGGAAACCCATGCGGACACAAGGAGAACGTGCAAACACCACACAGAAAGGCCCAGGCCGAGAGGTGACAGGTATGGACAGAAACGCAAAATCCAGAAATGGCTCAGCGCTCGCTACGCACCCCTGGTCTGAAGACATTCACTGATGTCTGCCGTCGGCATTTGTTTGCAGGCAGGTCCGATTGTCGTTCGTTAAAGTATCCACGAAATATACAAAACTTTCGATCTGATTGGTCGTTTGATTCGTTGACCACAGATTCAGGATCTATGGATAACCGGGCTGATTCCCTTTGAGGGAACAGCCATCAAAGTCAGACCTGTTTCCGTTCACAACCACAATCTCAAATAAAAATAGTGGACGGAAAAGGTAAAGGTCACAGACAGCTTGTTTGTTTCATCAGTAGAAGATATTATTCTAGTCGGTGCCACGGCAACAGCCTGAAAATCGTCCACGACACTTTTTTTTTTTTAATGCTTCCATCAATATTGGAGCCATAACACCCAGACGAGCAGATTCAGAAAGTTTTAATCCAAATCCTATTGTGCTTATTAAATATCTGACAGCAAAATAAGCATGCACTGCTTTGCGTGTCTTGTTTTTTTATAACTAGACTTTTATAATTTTCATAACTAAAAAAATCAGCTCACCTCTTCCTTTCATCTAAGGGACGGAAGCCATCTTGTGGCTTTCTGCTTTTCATTCATACATCCATTATGCATACCTACTTATTCCTGGGCAGGGTTCCGGAGGGTGCTGGAGCCTATCCCAGCGTGCATTGGGCGAGAGACAGGAATTCACCCTGGACAGGTCGTCAATCTATCGCAGGACACACACACCATTCACTCACCGTTCACACCATTAATTCACTCACTCACACATATATGCCTATTAGAGGGAAATTTAGAGTCTCCAATTAATCTACCTGCATGTCTACTGACCGTGGGAGGGAACCAGAGTGGGACTGTGGGACACGGTGGGGGAACATGCAGGCTCCACACAGAGGGGCCCAGGCTGGGATCCAAGCCCAGGACCTTCTTGCTGTGAGGCGACAGTGCTACCCACTGCACCACCGTGCCACCCGCCTCCTGCTTCTAAAACCTCATAATTCATTTTTGGCTTAAATTCACCAGAAGTGGCGGGGCGGTCGGGGGGGGGGGGAGGGGGGGGTGAATGAACTGCTCGGAAAGAAGTCATAAAAATGGACGTCCTTTCACTGTGTGTGGCTCAGGTGTCATTTTGGCCAAGGCCAGCCCGAGTTCCATCGTCTGATGGACTGGGACAGTTGCGGAATCGAAGGCTTCGCCCGCAGCCAAACCGATGAAAACGCTGCTCGTCACCATGACTCATCTCACTGGCGATTGCGTGTCTGTTTTTTGCTCTTGTCATTTTTATTTTTTTATTTTCTGCCCCCAATGTAATTTATTTGGAAGAAATCCTTCTAAATAACCTTGTCTTTGAGTAGGCTATGCTCTTCATTAATTAATTAATTAATTAATTCCAAATCAGAATTGGTATGCAAACTGACAGATTGATACAGACTAGACAGAAAGGTCCTTGAGACATGACCAGCTGTAACAGCATCACACTGTATTTCTGTATTTCAGGGCATACATACCGCATGCATACTCTCTGTCTCTCTCACACGCACACGCACACACACCCATATGCATACTCTCTGTCTCTCTCACACGCACACACTTACACACCCATATGCATACTCTCTGTCTCTCTCATACGCACACACATACACACCCATATGCATACTCTCTGTCTCTCTCATACGCACACACATACACACCCATATGCATACTCTCTGTCTCTCTCATACGCGCACACATGCACACCCATATGCATACTCTCTGTCTCTCTCACACGCACGCACACATGCACACCCATATGCATACTCTCTGTCTCTCTCATACGCGCACACATGCACACCCATATGCATACTCTCTGTCTCTCTCATACGCGCACACATGCACACCCATATGCATACTCTCTGTCTCTCTCACACGCACGCACATGCACACCCACACACGCCATGTATCTCTCTCACACATACCACATTCATACTCTGTCTATCTCACATGCACACACACATACACCACATGTATCTCTCTCACACATACCCCATTCATACTCTCTCTCTCTCTCTCTCACACACACACCACATGTATCTCTCTCTCTCACACATACCCCATTCATACTCTCTCTCTCACACACATGCACACATACACACACACACACCACTTGTATCTCTCTCTCTCCCTCTCACACACACGCACACACTGCTTTTATTCTCTGTCTGTGGGTAATGCTGTGCTTGGTTACACACACACACACACACACACACACAGACACACACACACCCTCACACACACACACACACACACACACACACACAGACACCCCACACACACACACAGACACCCTCACACACACACACACACACACACACACACACACACAGACACACACACCCTCACACACACACACACACACACACAGACACCCTCACGCACACAGACATTCTCACACACAGACATCCTCACACACACACACACACCCTCACACACACACACACACACGCCACGCACACACACACACACACCCTCACACACACACACCCTCACACACCCTCACACACACACACAGACACCCTCACACACACACACACACCCTCACACACACACACACACACACACACACACACCCACACACACACACACACACACACACACCCTCACACACACACACACACACACACACCCTCACACACACACACACACACACACACACGCACACAGCACTGTGGAAGGGAGCCCGTACAGACATGAAGGCACGCAGGCTCCGCATGCTCAGTGCCGGGCTCGGACCCAGCACCCTGGGGTTTCAACGGGACAAACGTGACCCGAACCCCGCAGGCTTCCCCACACTGCCAAGCCTCCTCACACAGAGCGGTCATCTGGACATCTACGGGACACCAGAGAGCACAGCGAGCTTGGCCATACACGCTTGGACCTTTCGCTCTGTTCAGTAAAAAAACACCTCATCAAAAGCCACTCGCGTAGTCTTTCGTTTTTTCACGGCTGCGTATTTACAGCAAGGCAACGCAATTCAACTTGTGTGTGTGTTGCGGAAGGGATGCGGCGGAAATGCCTCATAAGGGCTTTAGGGATTTGAACCTGCAACCTATGATTTAAAAGACTGTGTTCTGTGGTGACTTGAATGCACAACGATCACAATAATAACAGGATAACAACTGTAATCAGGTTTCTCCAGAGCGAAAGAGCCACAGTACATAGTCACAGAGTTTCTCCGTCATAGGGTTCCAGTATTTGTGCTAGTCAGGAGCTATTAAGTCCTGACATCCCTCCCATGAAAAAGGCCATAGTTTATTATAGAAAATTCTGGTTCTTATTTTGACAAGAGTTTAATATACCAATCGACAGATAAGTATCCCTTGCTCACCCCTCTCACGCCAACAGCTATCTTTGCTTGTTTCAAAAAGCTGCACATGTTATTATAGTGGGTATTTTAAGCTCAATATAGACCCAGAGCTCAAAATGTTTATGCTCTGTTTTTACATATTTTGTAAGAACCCCCCCCCCCCTCCCCCCACCTCTGAAACGGCAGTTAATCCTTTAATAACAACAGCTCCACAGTCTGACGGAGAGGAGTATAGTTTGTATGTACTAAGTGAATGCAAAAATGCACTTCTTGCTAATTGCTGCCACGGTTAGTGTTGTTTTTTTGATTACTATGTTTTATCCACAGGAGTCCAAAACAAAAACCAGCAAGTAAGTGAACTGGTGTCACTCCATCTGTACAGCCTGACAGCACAGTTTGTGAGTGCGTAAAATTTAACTCCAGCCATGTGGACATGTGGAAGCTAGCCTAAAAAAAAATAAATAAAAAATACACATGGAAACTGAAGGAGAATAAGATGATTACATTACTGTTTGAAGCACTGCCACCAAACTTTTCCTTCCCTACCTCCTCCTTCTCTCTCTCTCTTTCTCTCTTTGTCTCAAGCAAGTAAGCTCTTTTGAGAAATTTGCCAATTTCCCTCTGCCTCGCTTGTTGTTTATTCATTAAAGAAAACGTGATGCCAATGTTCTGATTTGTCATTTCGCAATGTCACCGTGAACAGAACGGCCATTTGCATTTCCCTGTGTCTTTTGGGTTTTGCCCGAAGAAGAAACATACATGAGAATGCAACATATTCCCCCCCGAGTGTGCGTGTGTGTGAGGGCGTGTGTGTGAGGGCGTGTGTGTGTGTGTGTGTGTGTGTGTGTGAGAGAGAGAGAGAGAGCAAGAGATAGAGAAATGCTTACAAAATGGTGACAAAGTAGCGCTTGTGTATTTTATATTCTCATGTCACACTTGACCCCACTCAGTTAATTTGCTACTATACTGTGAGCAATGTTTAAAACCATGAAACAATTATATATGTGTTGCCACTATCCCACCTGATTCATGTCTGTTACAGTGCTTCAGCAACGCATCGCTGTGCGCTTGTCATGCAGTTTATTTTTGGTTTTTACATTATTTGATTTAAATTCGAGAGAGAGAGAGTCCAGCGAGAGAGAGAAAAAGGAAAAAAGAAACGGTTAGGAGGACTTGAAATACTCAAATACTAATTATGTCCGGGCAAAGCTGCGTGCCCACATCCATCCAGACAGCAGACTGGCCTCCGTAAAAAATAAAAAATAAAAAAAAGAGACGCTCATAAAACAAGAAACCGCTCTGGCCCTCGGCCGTGGCAGGGCCGCCGCCGCTCGGCCAAGCCAACCGCCCCGGCTGCCGGACCAGAATAGAAACAGAGCGGTAATCCGAGCCGCTTCCGTGTGGCACAGAAGACCGTTTTTTTTTTCTTCTCCCAGTTCGGAAGCGTAGCAAAGCCTTATTCAAAACAAGCGGGCCAAATATCTGTCCGCGCGCCGTGTTCGCCTTGGATGCATGTTTTTCCCTCTGACTGCCTTTGTCGACTCCCTCTCAAAAACAGATGTGTTAAAAACAACACATAACGTGTAGTTTAAAAAAAAAAACACACACCTCCGTGTTTAGTTAAGGACAAACACATTTTATGTGACTGTCTGTGTTAAATAGTCTCCCTTTGTAATACATATACTGCATATTTGTAAGGCAAAAGTAGTAACTTTGACGCAAAATGTGTTGAAAGTAACAGGAAAAAGTAGTAACACAAAAAGAGTGCTGGATATCAATACATCCTTTTTTACAGTGCAGTCCAACCATGCAGGCTCCAGTTTCCCAGCTCCAATTTAAAGGCTCCCATGAATCACTCTCTGTCATGAGTAATGACCAGAGGTGGAACTGTTTTGAGTCACTGCGGTCACTGAACTGCGATTGCATCTAAACGAGGTTGCAGGTTCCATTCTCAGACACGGGGGCACAGCCACCGTATCCTTGAGCGAGATGCCTAACCCGGTCCAGCTTCCATAAATGCCCGGCTCTAGGAAAAGGGGTTACGTGTAATGGGTGTACCCCTGGGCGGGAGCGTTAGCCAAGCGGCGTAATAAATAATGTAAAGGGGAATGTGGTGTCGATGGGAGCGTTCTGCAACGTGTATATCTCCACCGCGCTCCCTCCCTGGAAAACCACGTCCACCATCGCTCATTCTCCGGGAAAACCTTCTGCTTTTTACTCTTTGCATTTCATCTTTCATCTTTAAATAAGCCATGAATGATGAATTATGAAGTATCGCGCTTTCGATTTTAAAAAGGGTGCGGTAGTGGGCGAGAACGAAGTGAAGCTCGGGGAGGGAGGGGGCGGGGGAGGGCGGGGGAGGGGAGAGGAGGGTAGGGGACAGGAAGCGGTGTCAGACGAACACATTGAGACCAAAGTAATCAAGGCCAGATGACTGATGGCTTTTGGCATATTGAGCTGTCCTCATGTGCCCTCAATTGCACGGCCATCTTACGTGGGGGGGGGGGGAATGCTGGGGGCGGGGGATACACAACTGTAGGGCGAGACATTGCACTGCACACTTCATAGTTTCCACTGGGCCTGCGCCTTAAACAGACACAACCGTGTGCAGTACTGACCAGAACTGTGGCAGTTGTTTTAGCTCAGTTCCAACTATCAGCACTGAAAACCAAAAGCCATAGGACTCTTCGGACCATTTGTATCCTTCCACTGTTACTTTTGGCAAACAGACACAGATACATGTCAATCAAATATAGATCTATTTATCTATCTATCTATCTATCTATCTATCTATCTATCTATCTATCTATCTATCTATCTATCTATATTGAGGGTGTTGTGTGTTCACTAACCAGGGGATAATTGCAAATGAGTGGGTGGGGGATGTGAATTGTAAAATGGAACATAATAAAAACAGAACGTACTCTTTAACCACGTGTGATTTCTTTGATCACAAATCTAAAATTGTGGAGTACAGAGGAAAATCAAGAATAAATATGATTTTGTCCCTAACGTTATGGAGCTCACTGTATATACGCACATACGTCTTTTACAGTATATAATAAATATCCATTTCTATAGCTTTTCCATAGCTCTTTTCCCTCTAAACACTGGACACTGAAAGCAGGATTTGATTAGCTCACGAAGAGCAGGTTGTAGCACCACCTAATTAGATACTTGCTTATTTGTTGAGGCAATTTGATGAAGTTATTAGAGAATATTAGGTGTGCCTGGTTTGATGGGGAATTAGAATGCATTGCGGGGGATGTTCACAACCCATTTCCCAGTGAAAGCAGCTGGCCCGGCGTCGTATTCAAATCAACAATTTTCTCTCATTTGAGAAACTCTGGAAGAATTATGCACAGAGAGGCCCACTGCAGACACTCCAAATATTAGCACAAGAGCAAAATGAGGGGACGCTTTGCATTGAATACACATCATTAACGGCAATCAGGGAGGGAAGATTAACCGTTTCCAGTAATGAGAGAAAAACGATCTTCGGTCAACGCTAGGCGATTTAAAAAAAAAACAAAATGGAGGAGACGCTTTCGTTCCATTAAGGGTGCGCGCTGCCAAGCAGCAGCGGCCGCCGTGCCTTTGAAATGCACTGCCCTTCGGATCCTATTCCATAAAAAAACAAGAAGAAGAAGAAGAAATAACTAGAAAAACAAGAAGAAGAAGAAGAAGAAATAACTGAACAGGCAGAACCTGCAGTTTACACAAAAAAAGGGAACATAAGCTGTCCTGTGGTAATGAGGACGAAGATGGTGATGACGACAAAGATGATGATGCTGATGATGAAGGCAATGGTGATGAAGAAGATGATGAATGATGAAGACTATGATAATAAAGAAGAAGAAGATGATGATGATGCTGATGGTGACAATGAAGATGATGATGACGATTACGATGACAATGGCGATGATGATGATGGTATTGGTAATGATAATGATCACGACGATGAAGATGATTGTGATGATGACACCGGTGCACTTGGACGCTGTGAGCGGGAAAGAGTTGGACAGGGCTGTAGGAGAGGCTCGGAGAGAGGGAGAGAGTGGGAGAGGGCTGTGGCCCACAGGGGAGGTGCAGTTTTAACCCAAGCACTGCGATGTGCGCAGGAAAGAAGCCTCTGATCTCACATCCACTCTCCGTTCGGTCATACAGTTCCTTAAACTGATCTCACATCCTCTCTCTGTTCGGTCATACAGTTCCTTAAACTGATCTCACATCCTCTCTCTGTTCGGTCATACAGTTCCTTAAACTGATCTCACATCCTCTCTCTGTTCGGTCATACAGTTCCTTAAACTGATCTCACATCCTCTCTCTGTTCGGTCATATAGTTTCTTAAACTGGTCTCACATCCTCTCTCTGTTCGGTCATACAGTTTCTTAAACTGATCTCACATCCACTCTCCGTTCGGTCATATAGTTCCTTAAACTGATCTCACATCCACTCTCCGTTCGGTCATATAGTTCCTTAAACTGATCGAACATCCTCTGTCTGTTCAGTCATACAGTTCCTTAAACTGATCTCACATCCTCTCTCTGTTCGGTCATACAGTTCCTTAAACTGATCGAACATCCTCTGTCTGTTCAGTCATACAGTTCCTTAAACTGATCTCACATCCTCTCTCTGTTCGGTCATACAGTTCCTTAAACTGATCTCACATCATCTCTCTGTTCGGTCATACAGTTCCTTAAACTGATCTCACATCCACTCTCTGTTCGGTCATACAGTTCCTTAAACTGATCTCACATCCTCTCTCTGTTCGGTCATACAGTTCCTTAAACTGATCTCACATCCTCTCTCTGTTCGGTCATACAGTTCCTTAAACTGATCTCACATCCTCTCTCTGTTCGGTCATATAGTTTCTTAAACTGATCTCACATCCTCTCTCTGTTCGGTCATACAGTTCCTTAAACTGATCTCACATCCACTCTCTGTTTGGTCACACAGTTTCTTAAAAGCTCTGTAAAGGTTGGCCAAGTTGGCATCAAACAGCAACTTGGACTTGCCTGCAAAACAAATTTAAAACATAAAAAATACACCTACAGCAGCTGCAGAGTGTAGGTTCACTTTAAGTAAAACTAGGAACATTTGTAATTCGCTTCAGTGAATGACTAATATTTAGTGCGTCACTTACTTAAGCCCTCCTTTTGAAAAAAAATCCCTGAATTTAACACTTTTTTTTATTTTGATTTTGCCTCTGGCAGTGAGAGAGGTCAGGAGGGCAACACTGCACACATGACTGATGGTGATGTGGCAGGACCTGCAAAAACAGCTCCATGATACCAAGAACATTCAGAACCCCAAACCCCCCCATCCCCTGTCCCCCATCCCTCATCCTCCACCCACTCTCCCCCCTCCCCTCCAGATCCTGAGACGCTTGTCAAGCTGTGGACTGAAGACTGTTCTCTTTTATTAACGCCGGGTCAGGCTTCAGTGTTTGAACCCTGTATTCTTTTATTTATCCTTTATGACCCTGACAGTAGTTTCACTGGTGGTGAGGGGGAGGTGGGGGAATTCAGAGGAAACCTGACCTTTCTTTCTTGGAAGAGTAAATCACTTTGAGCTCTTCTGTCACACGTCCATGATGAGAAACAGGGACGGCGTCTCTCCGTGTCGAGGGGGGGTGGGGGTTGGGGGGAGGCATACAGAGAGAAAAATAGGCAGGGCGGTACAGTCTGCCGGTCATATTCCACACTTATCCCGACCGCCTGCTTCCGTGTCGAAGCATCGAGCTGCGGGGGCGTAGCCGCCTCTTTTCTCGTCCGAGGGGGTGATGCGTCGCGCTGAAACGGAGATGCCAAAATATTCGGGGCGGCTTACGTAACCGCCGTCCGTGCCGAAATATCCCGCGCGGATCGTCGCCCGCGACAGCACGCGCACCCCGCACCCCGCTCGCTCCTCCTCTTCAACCGCAGCGCGTCCCGGAGCCGCGATTATTCACGCGATAAAACGCAGATCTTCAAGGTTTACGTTTGCGTTTACGAGGCAGAAATTGATATCCAGCTTCCTCAGTGCGCATATATACGATAAAATGAAAATCTGTCTCCCCGGTGGCATATTCAGCCGAAGCGATTTATTTATTTATTTTTTTCTTAGCGTATTACATCACATTAGATTACAGTCACCTGGCGGAAGCTTTTATCCAGAGTGATGTACGGCTGAGAGGAACATCGGCGTTACTCACAAGAATACAAAAATGTCAGGGCAGCCCGTGCAGAGACCTTTCGAGGGGCATGCACTCGGAGCGGGAGGAAGGACACGCCGACCTAGAAAAAATGTTTTACCACACTCGGCTAATGCAGAAAACATATTTTACCAAAATGAACTAACGAAAAGTAGTGACAGCGGCTATAATAACACCAATGTTTATTTGTTTAAAACATTAAAAAAAAATCTAATCAAAGGGGCACATTGGGTACTTGGGGCAGTTGCTCGGGCACCCGAGCCTTCTTCCCCCCTTCTGTGGTATCACCAAGAGGGGGCACATCTTCCTGGTACTGGTTACCGTTTGCATTCAGGGTTGATTTAAAAAAGTCATAATGATTTCGCTTTTAAAGCTCTCCGCGGTTTGGCGCCTCAGTACGTATCGGAGCTTCTGTCTCCTTACAGGACCAGTCGGCCCCCGAGGACATCAGACAGACCACCGCTGGCTGTTCCCGACTCCAGGCTGGAGACAAGCGAGGATCATACTCTCTCAGCTAAGGCCCCAGGGCTCTGGAACAGTCTCCCTCCGGACACTAGAACAGCTGAGACACTGTTGTCTTTTTAAAACCGAACAGAAGACACATCTTCATGGGCCAGCTTTTCATGTCTTTTAATTAAATTTACTCTCTGTAGGCAAATTGTTTATAGATTAGCTTTTTAATTGTCTCTTCATGTCTTTTCTGTTTTCTTTTTTGTCACTATCTGCATATTAAAAAACTGCTTTATTATTTATATATTGCTTCAACTTTTTCATGTTCCTAATTTTTGATGTTTTGCTCATTGTTTGTGAAAACACCTTGTGCTTTTTGCTTGAAAGGTGCTATATAAATAAATAATAACAAACAAAAGCACAGAGACTCATTTATAATGAAGAACTGTAAATGTTAACCTAACAAACAGCAATTTGTGTAGTAGCTAAAGAAAATACCACCATAACATAGTATAACTATAACATTATCCAAAATGGAATCCAAGGAAAGAGGTAACAGTGGTTATCTGAAGGGGGTCAGGGAAGCCGTGGTGGCATTTACGGGCAGTCGAGTTTGAATCCCACCTACAGCAGTATCGACTTTGGCCTGCAGTGCTTCAGGATGACAGAAAACTTCACACAAAAGAAGATGTTAGGGGTTTAACACGTGAACTTGGGTTCATTTTTTGTGTAAATAGACTAAAACTCAACCCTCAACAGCTTGTTCCTTTTCACTTATAATTGTGTCTGATATCCTTTCAAAAAACGATTTTGTGGCAAATTAAGTGATTTTTTTTTTACAACCTCTGAAGGTTACAGTAAGTAAAAAGCCAACACAAGCATAATAATTGGCCTATCAAGATGGCAAAAGCAGACATGTTGAACTCAATGAGTACACCCAAGGGTCTCAAGAAAATAGTGACTGGAAAAAAAAATTGAAACCAAAAGGTTTTAACGATTTTTAAAGTATGTATTTGTCATGGAAACACAAATGAGGACTAACATGGCAGTAGTCAGTTTGCGGACATTAAACAAACTTTTTATTTTAACAACTGTTTATCCCTGAATTTCTTTTACTTAAAAAAAAAAAAAAATTTGGAATGAGAAATAGTATTTTTAGGCCTGTCCCATTGCTCCAACCTCATCCTCCAATAACTGGGGGAAGGGCAGACCAACAGCGGATTCTGATTGGTTGTGGCTGCGGGCCATCTCCTTCCTCTCTTCAGTCCATTGGCTGAAGCCGCTCTGTCGCTGGGCAGGAAGGGCTCACTGCCGTTTACACAGGGGGCTGCAGGCGGGCTACAGGTGTCCAGACAGGAAGGGCTCACTGCCGTTTACACAGGGGGCTACAGGTGGGCTACAGGTGGGCTACAGGCGGGCTACAGGTGTCCAGGCAGGAAGGGCTCACTGCCGTTTACTTAGGGGGCTGCAGGCGGGCTACAGGTGTCCAGACAGGAAGGGCTCACTGCCGTTTACACAAGGGGGCTACAGGTGGGCTACAGGCGGGCTACAGGTGGGCTACAGGTGTCCAGACAGCCAGAGGAAGAGGAGCAGTAGCTCCTGGGGAACGATACAGACATTATTTGGTTCCAGACCGCTGGGCGTGTCGCTGGGCGTGTCGCTGGGCGTGTCGCTACGCTGCGATCGAGTGCGATTCAGCTGGTGCCATTATCACTGCTCTGGGTTTTCCTGTCAATCTCTTACTCGGGCATTTTCAATTTAGAGGACGGGATGGGGGGGAAGCCTACGTGATTTCTGCATGTCTCTGGCATTTTCTTCGTGTCTGGGACTGGGGGTGGGGGAACAACATACCACTGAGATTGACAAATCTGAGCAACAGTGTCAGACGTGATCCAACCTCCCGAACATCATCAGCCATCGCTTCATTAACTCCTGTTTGTTAAACTCAAATCTGCCGCTGCTGGCCATTCACTGGCATGACTACGAGCTGTGAAAACGCTGAAAAACACGTGCAAGAAGCGAACTACGCGCCACTACGTGCCGTCTGACATTCAACCGCTCCTCCCGCGGCGGGAGTACACACGTTTGTACGTGTTTGTGAACTTCATTTGCGAGCTTAATTGAGAAACGGATTTCTCAATTATCCCCGATGCAGGCGATCGCGGCTTCAGAACGGGATTTGCATAAAAACAGGAGAATGCATATGCATGCAACCTAACAATTATCAACACGCTAATGCTATAGTTGTATATTTGCTTAAATGGTTAGGGAGGCGGGGGGGAGAACTTCATACAGCTTGGTGTAGGAAATGTAATATCAAAATACAACGCAGGCCAAAAGTATTGGGACACCTCTTGTTAACATTACTGCCCATCAGCTGGACCCTTTTGGCAGTCTGCTGAGGACTGCACCTGGAAGTCTTTTTCGCAGTTTCTCACTGGGAATAACCCTGCCACAATATGTTTACTTAGCCCCGCACGTCTAAGCCTGACTCCTCCTGCTTTGCCATATTACCTGCAACATCAATGCCCATTTTACTTCCACTACAGGCTGAAGGGATTAGGCTACTTGGGGTTTAAAAAAAAAAACCAAAGGTAGATAAGATTTCCCTTAATTTAAATTTTCTCAGATTAACAATTCTGTGTTTGGTCCATCCCATGATTGACACTTGGCTCCACATATCAACAATTGCAATCCCACCATAGAAAAAGAAGCTGATTTCTAAGCTGATTTCTTATACATATCCTATAGAAGCCAGTCTTCTATTCTTTTTATAGCAGACCTTTGCCTGAACGAGTAGGCAGATATGGAAAATACATATATATATATATGTAAAAAATATAATTTAAAGCAGTGATGGTGATGTCAGGAGGTCCTCTTGCACAGCTGAGAAGAATAGGTGTTAGAGGTGGAAAAGAGTGCTGATGCCCTTCAGAAAGTACGTTTCTATAATAATGAATAAAAAAACTGCTCGACGTAGGATGCGATGTTCCGAAGAAACGGCAAACAGAGTCATTACTCCCCGTGCGTTCTCCAGTCTCGCGCCATTTTGTCGAATCAAGCCAATCTGCGCAATTAGAGCTGCGGCCATTTTGGGCTGGGGATGTGGAGCGGTGCAGCGGCCCGAGCCAGAGGATTTAACCCCCCAGCTCAGGTCACGCTTCTGTCTTTATTTAAACCCTGGCGGGAACCGCTGTCTGCTCTATTCGTGGTAATCAATTGACATTGCGGCAGGGGGTGGGGGGGTAGGGTGGGGGGTTGGTGGGGGGTGGGCGGTCTTTCAGATGGCACGTCCATCTAAGGAATTAGTCCTTGGTGCGCCGACATGGCCCGGAATCAAACACTGACCATTCCAACCGGAGAGAGAGAGGGAGAGAGGCGCATGTGTCTTACTGGTGACAACCGGTCACCTGACCTTCGGTTGGAAGGAGTCCGTTGAGGGATGACTGGGCCGACCTAGACCCCGCCCCAAAATTTTGCTGCACAGAGCGTGTTGGGGCGTCCTGCTGTGGACGCAGTGAAGGCTCAAACAGTCCACGGCTGGGCTACAGGGCCCAAACCAGGGCGTGAGATTAGAATGCTCTTAGCTGAACATTCTAATGATGATGTCACAATCACTGCTGGTGATTGGAAGCGGTGGAGTTCTAGAACACTGGCTCACAATTTAGAGGGTTAATTGCTTTGCTTGGGCTTGATTTACTGAAGCAGATGCAGAGTCAATACTGTACACTGCACACCACAGTACAATATCGACAGAAAACATTGAATATTTACCATGAAATGTCCATAGACATAGGCAACCCCCCTTTAATAAGCTGTTATTGTATCTTTACATGAGACAAATACTGTATTTTGACATTTTGTATACAGAAGCCATATATGCAGTTATAAATGTAAAAAAACATGCTGTTTTCAAGCTTATTACATTTGTGTCCACGATGTAAGGAATGGGGTCAGTCCATTAATCTTTTTATGTATTACAAATGTACAATACCACAAATATACTGTATTTCATATGAACATTTATGTAAACACTGATGTCTACAAATACCTAGCTAGATTAAGAAAAAGACACGTTGTACAATGTGTAACATGTACATTGACTGACTGACTGACCGTGATGATCATTCAAGCGGACACCCTGAGCCAACCAGAGGAGGATTGGTTCCCCCTTCGAGCCTGGTTCCCTCCAAGGTTTCTTCCTGTCTGTTACCAGGGAGTTTTTCCTCGCCACCGTTGCCTTAGGCTTGCTCCTGTGGCGGTTTAGCCAGGGTTGTCTGTGAAGCGTATTTGTGAACATTGTTTGCGAAATAAATAAATACATAAAAACATTTTGATTTGTTTTGATACTTTCTTACTATAGAAAGTCGCTAAACAAAATTTGCACATCACAATGGTTTATGAATGATACAAATATCAACAACTCCTGCTGAGTCAATTTTAACATATTCTACTTAGCTAAAAGCTCCCAACTAGTTGTTGAAGATATAGATGAAAGAGGGAGAAAACCATCACGGTCTCGACTTAAACGTGGTTCCTCGGATACAGCACGCGGCGCTAGCAGCTGAATTCACTCCTCGGTCTGAATTTCGAAAATACAGCCCTTGATCCATATGCCAGATATGACATGCTTCATCACGGATTTTACATATCAACTGTACAGTATGCATGTGGGATGTCAGTGTGAAAAAATGTTATGTGAAATGAAAAAATGTGACCGTGCATGTGTGAGATAATGCGTTACTACACACACAAGCCAAGTGCGTCTCATATCAATAATAATAATAATAATAATAATAATAATAATAATAATAAAATGGATTGTGTCTAGAAAACTACAAAGGATGCCACGTTTCCCTTTTTTTCACCTGGGTTTTCAACAGGGAGTTTGCAGACCCCCTGGGGGTCCTTGAAGGCATTGTAGGGTCCCCTGGGCAGACTAGACATGCAATGAGACTATATACAGTTCTTGAAAATGTTTTGCAAAAATATAAATAAATTAAAAAAAAAATATATATAACCCTTTTTAACTTACGATGGGGGTCCCCTGGATGCCTTCGAGTCTGGGTTTGGGGGTCCCAGGGCCAGCAAACCCCTGACGTAGAGGAGCGTATTGATTTTTTTGTTGTCGGTGGCTCCGAGGGCCGGGGTCGGCTGTTCGCCGGTCCATATTTCGCCGGGCCGAAGGGGAACTCAAAGTCACGCGCCGCTTTCGCGCGGGGCGGACACATTAGCGCCCCCTCCTCCCATCTCATTTGCACCTCGGTTCGGCCCCCAGCGGGGCACCCGTGCCACCCTGGCGCGGCGAAGGGCGCGGCGTGGGCCCGTGGCCGATGCCCCGGAGAGCAACAGCGGGCACGGACAGGATGGAGGCCGACGGGGGCCTGCGGGATCGAAGCCACGGGCCAGTCACATGACCCGCTCGCGTCTGCGTGCACACTCGAACGCACACACGCGACGTTCGGCCCGATGCTCTCTCACACACATGTCCACGGACTCACATTGTGCACAGATACGCACAGGTGCACACGCACACTAACGCCGATTCTAATATGACAATTGTATGCGCGCGCGCACACAAACACACACACACACACGCACGCACAGACAGACATGCAAGGAATTCCCTTGTGTCATTACGAAAAACCATGAAATTTCAATGAAGATCACATAACAAGGAATTAGTACTGTAACAGACTCCTTATTAATAGAAAAAAAATCGCAAAAATAATTGGTTTCCTTGGTCAGTTAATAATGTGAATTTAATTCATTTCGAGACATGAGGTCCATCATAACATGAATGAGGAAAAAAAAAAAACAATATTTTTCTAACGCCATTAAAGTATTACTTCATAATAACTCTGTTCCTAGGATACATGTTTCCAAGCAACACAAACGAAAAACAATTTGAGAAAATGCACTGAGAGATTTAATTGTTACTGCAGGGCTTTTCACAAAAGATCTTAGTCAATTGCTTACACTGGCGAACACATTATTTTGATATTGTTGACATAGAAAATTAAACAATTTGGGAAAGATTGAGACATTTCTGTGTTTTTGTGATCATGAACGCCACGTACACAAAAAAACCTGCCGCACTGGTGCACACACAAAAACACGTCTTCAAAAAAGAACTTGTAAGTGTATGCTACACTTTTCGCATGCTTTTTAGTGGGGGGGGGTGTGCGGAAGTGCGAAGAACAGCACAAGTAGAGATGGGGGGGATGTTGCAATAACAGTATCCTCCCATTATTCTCACATGAAAGGCTCCTTCTTACTTTTCATCCCTTTTTACACTCCTGCCTGACAGAAATCCCGGTAAAGTGGTATTTTGGTCAATTTTGAGCTCTCTCTCGCTCGAATAATTACCCGGAGAAATTTACGAAGAAGAGCGGCCCTCTTAGGACATCTGTACATTTTCTCCCCCGCCCACCACCCCCCGACTCCTGGCTGAGTCTAAATAATGCATTTCCATTTAACCACGGAACCGCACGCACCTCCTCCCCGTCCACGCTAACACTTCCACACATTACCGCTCCTTTACAGAACACGTGTCTCCATGGTTATACGCCCGCTATTGTCGTTGTTGTTGTTGTTGTTGCTGCCGCTGCGATGTACAGGCTCGGATCCCCGCGAACCCGTTCTCCGGCTGGCCTCGATGACCCCCCTCGCCCCCTTCCATCCCCCCCCCTCCCTGGAACACCGCGATGTTCCAGCTGCGGCTGGGGTCCGAGGCGTATTAATCCGGAGGCCATACTGTTAGCGAGTTGTTTGGCGCGTTCGCCGCAGAAAACTCGAAGCCACTTGAACCGGAACGATCGCATCAGACCCCTGTTGCGGGGGGGGGGAGGGGGGTAGCATGTTCAACGCATTACAATGCAATGCAAATCAGTAAAAAATAAATATATAAATCAAATAAATAAATAAACCTAAAATATTGCATTAAACGGGTGCTAAATTATTATTTAAAAAAAAAAAAACAGCCAATGAAGTTCGTTTACAGCATTAAAACGTACGCTCCGGAAAGAAGGCTATCCTCTAAGGTCCTTCTTCAGCGGCCTACACAAAGCGTCCATTCTCGCGAAGACCTTGTTAAGAGCCGAGCATGAAAGTAAATCAATTCTGAAAGCAATAACAAGGCCCGAATCGGAGCGCGCTGTACCCCTCTTCCCTTTGAAACCGCGCTCGCGCCGTCGTCAGAAATGTGACTCAGAGGGAGAAGAAAGAACGGGGGGATGGATTTGCATGCGGCAGAAAGGACGGAACCCGCGTCCGGGGGGCGGGGGGGCGGTGTTTTTCTTTTCGTGAGGCCTCCTCCTGAGACCCATCAGGAAAAAAAAAAAAAAAAAGTAAATTATTTTGACATAATACACAAGTGGTCTTGGAAGTCGCCGAAACACGTTGCACTGAAAATACTTCCAGAATTATTATTTTATTTGATTTTTTTTTTTTGTGAATGTCCCTCAGTATAGCGTAGGTTTCTGCACAGTGCAGTTCTGGAGATTAAGACTGGAGACTCATGGGGCGGGGGGGTGGGGGTAATTAATTGCTGAGTCTTAGGAGGATATTAAAATGTTACCAAGAACCCATATGCACAGCACGAGAAGAAAGACAACACACCACACTGTACCGTGGCAGATCTCTCATTCTGTCTCTTTACAACCTTCTACAACGTACACAGCTCACAGTGCAATCCCCCCATTACCCAAATTAGGGATTGATGCTCACCTTTTCGTCAGCTAATCAGGGAGGGGTCCATTAAAGTGGCCTCAGCAAGGGTGAGTAAGGTCATTACGGTTCTTAAATAACAAACAGGGGTTATTTGAGGGAGATGGGCTAACCCTGATTTCAGAGGGGCCGGAGGGCGTATGGAGCATGTAAGCTACAAGCTGGGAAAATCCCATCTAAGCCAGCTTGTATAGGGCCTAAGTATGGGCTTAAAGCACAGACATAGGCCTCCCAACACAGTTCCCCTGTCAGGTCCTAACTAGGATAGAACAGAAGCAGAAAGGAGAAAGGCCTCTTTGTGTGTTAATATACCAGGGAGCGAAATCTCAAAGGTTTCCTGTCTGTGTCCAGGGGGTTTCTTCTTTCTATCTAAGGAATCTGCATTTTTTCTCTCTTACTCTCATCTGCTGTAATAGACGGAGTGATGAAATGAAAGACTATGGTTGAGGGGAAAGATGCCCTGATTCTGGATTCATTTGGATGACAAGAATAGACCTCCTCCATGTTGGGCTATATGCTCTGTACAAAACATTCTTTAAAAGTGTGATGTCACAATAGGGGGAGTTTGTGTGCCATAAATGGGCGGGGCTATCGTATGCCATCGGCGACCTGACGGTTTGACCTAGTCGCCGTATTTTTCCTGCGCAGAACCAAGCCTTTCTATTTGTCCAGACAATCGGTGATTGACAGGCCATTGTAGCTCCACCCATTCCGGGGTTTATGAAACCCCACTTTCCCTCTCTGCTTCAAAGGTACAGAGGAAAAGTACAAACGTGAAAAAATGCAGATGATTCAGATCAAAGAGTGATGACTGAGGGGCCAAAAATTTGTACAAAATGTTACCACTTATTCGCTCAGTATGCTGGCAATTCCTTAACCAAATCGACCTTAAAAAAAAAAAAAACCTCACATTTTATCCCTTATTCTCAGCTGTCCATCTCCACATATTTATGAGACACATTCGGGTTAGGTATCTGACTTAAGGGTTCTAATGCAATGGCTCCGCTGGGAGACTAAGACCCCATCTAGCTCATACGCCATTGCTCTGTCGGTGAAGTCCTCCCTTGCTGGATGTGTTGGACTCACAGTCTCTCCCAGAGTTCCCCATGGGGGGGCCACATCATTATGCGTCCAACGACCGGGACTAATCTGCAATCAGTGTTAACCGAGGCAATAAAAACAAACTCCCCAAACGACGTCGGGGGCGGGCGCGAACCGATGCTGCCGCGAAAACGAACCGCCCCGCCGTCAAAAAAAGCGTTACACCGCCACTCGCTCAGCCGGGCGCGTTATGCCTGCGGATAGGCAGCGTAGACGCGGGCACGCTGAGCGGGGCCCCTCTGAGCTCCACGGGCGAAAAGCTGGCGATGCTAGCGATGCTAGCGATGCTGGCGATGCCAGCGACGCCAGCGATGCTAGCGATGCCAGCGATGCTGACGGTACTAGCGATGCTAGTGATGCCAGTGATGCTAGCAATGCCAGCGATGCCAGCGACGCCAGCGATGCCAGCGACGCCAGCGATGCTAGTGATGCCAGCGATGCTAGCGATGCTAGTGATGCCAGCGATGCTAGTGATGCTAGCGATACCGGCGATGCTAACGATGCCAGCGATGATAGCGATGCCGGCGATGATAGCGATGCCGGCGATGCTAACGATGCCAGCGATGATAGCGATGCCAGCGATGCTAACGATGCCAGCGATGATAGCGATGCCAGCGATGCTAACGATGCCAGCGATGATAGCGATGCCGGCGATGATAGCGATGCCGGCGATGCTAACGATGCCAGCGATGATAGCGATGCCGGCGATGCTAGCGATGACAGCGATGCTAGCGATGCTAGTGGTGGTGGCGATGCTAGTGATGATAGCCATGCTAGCGGTGCCAGCGGTATGCCACAGCACAAGCGCTCCGCAGTGGGTGAACGGACCCGTGCAGACTCCCCCTGTCGAGCGCTCGTGCGTCTGCGTGTCCGTGTGGCGCGAGCACGCCGAGAAGCAGCACTCATTTATCTGCACGAGCTCGACGCGCTCTGCCCTGCCCTGCTCTGCTCCCCGAAGCTGTTCTCGTCTCACCTAGTGGCCAAACGAGGTACTGCAGCCCACCGCGGCGGGAGCCGCTGAGCCGCGCTCCGGGGGGCCAGCGCTCACCGAGCGGGTCCTAAAGGGGCCGTTTCCTCCAGGCTCAGGCCCCGGTGAGATCCTCAGAGGAGGAGAGACGGAGGCTTGACCCCTCGTCCGGATCGCGGCGGGCGCGCGGCAGATTGTCCTCGTTAACCCTGATCGGCGTCACGCGCTCCGCCACCCCCCCGCACACACACCCCCACCCCCCCCGGCCAGGGGTTGGGCTGGATTTTTTTCTTTTTTGGCCACGGCGGTTCATCGGGTTCCGAATTGAGAAAAAGAGTCCGGTAATGAACGCGGCAATTAGCCTAATGAAGTGCGGGAGCAGCAGGAGCGCCACTCAGCGCACAAGTGACGGGCGGGGCGGTGAATATTCATGAGCCTCGGCCTGGCCCGCGTCTAATGGCCCGCGGGGTGAATACCAATCACAGCATTTGCGGCGAGTCGCCGCTGCCGACGTGCCCGCGGCGCTAATCGATTTTATTGGCGCTATTATTTAAGGTTGGCTTCTCTCGCCCATGCAACACCTGGCGTGCTGTTTGCAAAAAAAGGCCCCAGTCGCCCCCCCCCCCCAGCCCTTGCCCCCCCACCGCAGCAACGCCCTCCCCCTCCCACACACACACACACAAGCTGATGCCATACATCGAGCAGACCGCGCACGCAGTAATACGTCAACATCTTATTTTTGAAGGAAAAAAAAAAAAAAAAAAAAAAAAAACCCCTTCAAACACACGCATGAGAAGGCCCGGCGTTCTTCCCTCGCCGTGACTCAACGGTCGCTGGACTGCGGGCGGGAAGCCGGCGTGGGCGCACGGGGAGACGCGACAGCACCCAGCCGCAGCCGCGGCCAATCAGATCGCTTCCACCGCCGCGCTCTCGCTCCGGATTCGAGGCGCCCCGGGGGCCTGTGGGGTAGGAGAGAGACGGACGCAAAAACCAGAAGACGAGGACGGACGAGGAGGAGGAGGAGGAAGAAGAAGAGGAGGTGGAGGGCAGGAGACGAAGAGCTGGAGAGCGAACACACAAAACCTTAACTGAACCGCGATCGTCTTTTCAATGAGTCAACGCTCGGGGGGAGGAGTTTGCGTCGGCCCTGGCGCGGGATTGGCCCTGGCGGTTTGTTTCCCACTGAGCAGCGAGCTCGCGGAGGCGCTGCTGCTCGCTGAGCGACGAAAAGAGAAAAAAAGGGAGAACGGTGTTGACTTTGGTCTGCGGCCCCCCCTACCCCCCGCCCCCCCCAGCGAGACCGAGAAGGAAACGCTGGCTACGGAGGGCAGGAAGATAAACAAGCGGCCCGGCTGCGGATGGCCGCGGCGATGTCCAGCGCTCCTATATCACCGGAGCGGTAATTGTGCGGATGTTGACGGCGGGCTGTGGCATAATTCCTGAACCCTGCGACAGCGCTGCCATAAATTGCGCAGCGCAGAGGAATGAAAGATGATGTTAACCTCGCGGTGCCAATTGGAAAAGTAGCCGCAGACTGTAGGACGTGCCCCCCCCCCCCCCCACAACCCGACCGCCCGCCCCAGAACCCCACGCACTAATGCAATGTCCTTCAGCCATTAGATTCAATAATGAATAAGTTTAACAACATTCAACATACTGCATCATAATGAGAAATCCGTATTAACTCTGTGTGTGCTATCACAAATACGCTCCTCTATGAACCACTGTGTGCTATCACAAATACGCTCCTCTATGAACCACTGTGTGCTATCACAAATACGCTCCTCTATGAACCACTGTGTGCTATCACAAATACACTCCTCTATGAACCACTGTGTGCTATCACAAATACGCTCCTCTATGAACCACTGTGTGCTATCACAAATACGCTCCTCTATGAACCAGTGTGCGCTATCACAAATACGCTCCTCTATGAACCACTGTGTGCTATCACAAATACGCTCCTCTATGAACCACTGTGTGCTATCACAAATACCTCCTCTATGAACCACTGTGTGCTATCACAAATACGCTCCTCTATGAACCACTGTGTGCTATCACAAATACGCTCCTCTATGAACCACTGTGTGCTATCACAAATACACTCCTCTATGAACCAGTGTGTGCTATCACAAATACGCTCCTCTACAAACCACTGTGTGCTATCACAAATACGCTCCTCTATGAACCACTGTGTGCTATCACAAATACGCTCCTCTATGAACCACTGTGTGCTATCACAAATACGCTCCTCTATGAACCACTGTGTGCTATCACAAATACGCTCCTCTATGAACCACTGTGTGCTATCACAAATACGCTCCTCTATGAACCAGTGTGCTATCACAAATACGCTCCTCTATGAACCACTGTGTGCTATCACAAATACGCTCCTCTATGAACCAGTGTGTGCTATCACAAATACGCTCCTCTATGAACCACTGTGTGCTATCACAAATACGCTCCTCTATGAACCACTGTGTGCTATCACAAATACGCTCCTCTATGAACCACTGTGTGCTATCACAAATACGCTCCTCTATGAACCACTGTGTGCTATCACAAATACGCTCCTCGATGAACCACTGTGTGCTATCACAAATACCTCCTCTATGAACCATGTGTGCTATCACAAATACGCTCCTCTATGACCACTGTGTCTATCACAACGTCCTCTACGAACCAGTGTGTGCTATCACAAATACGCTCCTCTATGAACCACTGTGTGCTATCACAAATACGCTCCTCTATGAACCATGTGGCTATCACAAATACGCTCCTCTATGAACCACTGTGTGCTATCACAAATACGCTCCTCTATGAACCACTGTGTGCTATCACAAATACGCTCCTCTACGAACCACTGTGTGCTATCACAAATACGCTCCTCTATGAACCACTGTGTGCTATCACAAATACGCTCCTCTACGAACCAGTGTGCTATCACAAATACGCTCCTCTATGAACCACTGTGTGCTATCACAAATACGCTCCTCTATGAACCACTCAGTCACTGCGCATCTTCTGCTGTGATCTGATGACGCATCTCTTCAGACTACCTGGACTAACTATCACCACTCTGCGGGGGCACTCACAATCTAGGAGCACTCTTATCACTTGTACCCTTCTACCTAGGCACTTCCTGTCATGCATGTACCTCCATCCGGCACTTACAATCCATATGTAACAATCGCTGCTGGTTATTGTGGGAAGAAAAAAAAAATCAGTGTTCTAAACGGAGAACACCGGTGTTCTAGAGCACTGACTCAGAATTTTGAAGAAAAAAAAAAAACATTCCAGATTCCACTCCTCAAAGGGTTAAGGCAACAAGACAAATGCGTGCAAAAAAATGACGAAGGAAAGTGCAGTGAGACTCGTTTGCAGTATCACATTTCCGTCCCACGTGAAATACGTACAGACTGAGCAAGCCGCCGATTTTTTAACATTTTTATTTAAAAAATCCCTCGCTGCTTTCCAGGTCAGAACGAAATTTTTAGGAATTTTTTTTTTTGGTGGTAGAATTCCTGCCGGAGCCTTCGATTACACAACAGGCTTTTCGTCTGAGAACCCGTCCCCCGGCCCGCGCCAGCCTGAGCGCGACCCGTTCCCAGCTCAACAGCGCCATCTACGGGCCGGCCTCGCTCGCACACCCCGAGGGCGGCACTGAAGGGCCTCGCAATCAGCACTGAGGCGACGGGCGTCTGTTACCGCAGGCCCCCGTGTCAAACTGACCGATACCTCCCACCTGCTTTAAACGAGGAGGCGGGCTGCACAGGACACACTCTGACGAGGGCAAACAGCCTTCCCCTTCACCCGTCTCTTCCGCTCGGGAGAAAGCGGGGAGATTATTTTTTTTTTACTAAGCCAGCCCAGATGTCGGACATCTGGCGCCGCGCATCGGTGCCATGACTCGCCACGGGCAGACACGATAGGGACGTGCCATCATGTGACCGCTGACCACCGTCCAATAGGAGGCCTCGAGAGCGAGTGCCAATGAGACAAAATGGCCTCCTGGTCTTTGAGAAAGCCGTACACGGGCCACCCTGTGTTACCACGTGTCTGGTACCGCACGTCTCCCTCACACTGAACAGACCTTTCACCGACCTGCACCACCGGGACAAAAAGCCTCATCACAATTCACCTCGGAACTTTCCGGAACTTTACTCTTTTTGGGTGTGCACGCGTTTGTGTCTGAGGTGGATATCTTGGGGTGTTGAGGGCAAACCACAGGAAACCCCCCCCCCCCCCCTTCCCCCCCGATACCCCACAAACAGCACCCTTCTGCCCCAGACCCCTCCAGGTTTAAACCAGGCCATGACCTCACTAGTCAGTCTCGGGACAGCGGCGAGAACACGTGAGACAGCGGCGGACGGCGGTGATGGCAGGTCTTCCTTGCCACTGTTGCTTTAGGCTTGCTTCTGCGGGGGTTTAGGCCAGGGTTGCCTGTGAAGCGTAGCGTGACAGTTGCACAACATAAATAAATTTTGATTTGATTTGACACATCCCGTATATCAGTAAATATACCAAATGGCTAATTTTAGATACGCTCATAAAGGGTCCAGTACTCCAGACAGTAGACTTTGCCGACTGTGGCTGTGGTAGACCTCCTGCCACATCAGGGGACATCAACAACAGATTTAACATGGCAAATGCTCTGAGCAATGGCGCCCTCTCCTGGTCAGTGAACGCATGACAGCACCACTCGGGGGGGGGGAACCGTGCTCCAGTTTGAAGCATCCCCAAAGCTCCAGATCGCTAACGGTGCAGCATCTGCTTCTGATCACTGCAAGATGTGCCCTTAAGATGACTATAAATGGAAAAGGAAGCTGCAAAGTATGCGGGCAACAATAAAAGAATCACGAATTAAAATGATGCCGAACCACATGAACCTATTTATACACATGCGCATGCACGCACGCACACACACCTCAGATATTACCCCACCAACTTACTTCAAATTTAAAGGTATTTGAGAACAATTTTCAGGACTTTGGAGACAAATCATACAAATATATTTGTAATACAAATATATATATATATATATATATATATATATGTGTGTGTATACAACGAGCTCCATGTTTGGGGAAAAATACATTTTTTCTTGATTTGGCTCTGTACTCCAGCATTTTAGAATTGTAATCAAACAAATCAGGTGGTTAAAGTGCAGATTTTCTGCTTCTATTAACAATATTTTCATGCACTCTTGTTTCACTGTTTAGAAATGACACGGCCTATTACAGAGCACCATTCAGGTTTTTTTTTTTTTGTTTAATTTTTTTTAATCTTCAAAAGAAAGAGTCACGCTATAAATCACTTGCAGCACTGAACACGAGAACATTTATGCAAACGACAGTTAACTACAAACCGCTAATATCCTCACAGGCTATTACATGTCGGCTGCGAGCGGCTCTTCGCTGAGTCATGTCCTCGCACTGAGCACGGGGCTGGCGTTAAGAGTTCAGAGACAAATTCACACTCGACTGTTGGCATTTGCTTTTTTTTATTTCTATAAAAGTCCAGAACACACACATCACAAGTCTCTGAAAAACGTTTTGTTTGTTTTTTGTTTTTTTAAGGTGGAGCAGGGTTGCCCTCCTCTTCGTGAGTTTGCCTCCCCTCCCTCAGGAACGGTCTGAGATCCTACACGGTCTCCCACGGGGCACTCCCACGATAAGACCGGCCCTCACCGACCGACCTGCTTTCCACAACACAAAACCTGCGTGCAGAGAGAGCGGAAAACACCCACACCGCTCAGCCCGTCGACCCTGCGCTGCTCTCGCAAAGCGTGAGGAGAACTCCTGCTCCTGAGCTTTCCAACCAACCCAGCTTGTTGTGGAGTTTTTATTTTTTATTTTTTCTTCTTCCAAATCGAGCCTCAGGAGTGGAATCTGGAGCTTCCAGCGGAAACTCAGCCGCTGAGCAGGACCGATTCTCACGACACAAACACACACACACCCTTCCTCTGGGGATCTTGTTAGCGCGGTGAAAGGGATCATGGGATATTGGAGGATAAATGCTGGAACGCTTGGCTATAATTCAATGGGAGCCTAAAACTGAACATGTGACGAAGGCGTGAGGACATCTCTACTGTGATCAGCCACCGGCCCTGTAGGGAGGACCCCTCTGGTGCGTGTAGTAAAATCAGACAAAAATCCATGCTAAAAACAACCAAGAATGTGTCTTCACAATGTGTCTCTTTAATACAAACTCAAAGTGAGGTCGTACAGTTCGCTCCCTGTGTGTGAGCAGCCTGATCCTCTCCACCGCCAGTAAACGAACACACACACGCATGCACACAAATGTACACACACACGTACATGTGTGCACACAAACACGCGCACACACGCATGCACACCAATGTACACACACACGCGCACGCACACACACGTACATGTGTGCACACACAAACACGCACACACACAAATGCACACAGACACACGCACAGACACACGCACACACATGTGCACACACAAACGCGCGCACACACAAATGCACACAGACACACGCACACACAAATGCACACACACACACACATGCACACACAGGTCTCATCCTACCAGGCTAAGGCAGATAAACTCCAGAGAAATGAGGGACACTGTAAAAGGAATGTTCATTTGAAACATTGAGCATGAACACTGAAGGAAAGGAGTATAAAGAAATTAGAATTTGGTTAATTTGTTTTGGGTTGTTTCGCTTCTTGCGGAACATTAAAATAAAATACCTAATTTGTTTCCAGGTCATGCTAAACCCCAAATGAGAGAAACAGCTGTCAAACATGACTATTTGCTTCGACAGTAAATAGAACAAAACTTGTTATCCTGCAATGTTAACAAATTCTCAAAATGAACTGCCAATTTCATCTAACCACCACAAGAAGCTGTCTTATTAAATATTTTAGGGTCTTGTGCACGGGCTACCAATTTCAGATTCTGATACAACTACGAGCTGGAATTACTGAAACAAAAAGAAAAAAAAAAACGCCAGGAATGACTAAAAGATAAAGCACTACGTTGGCGAGAGTGAACACCACCCCTGGATCTCCAGATTTACACAGCACAGGTGGAAACCATTACCGAAGGCCACATCGCTCCAAGCGGACAGAATTATACAGTAACGTACGCTTTCATACTGTACGTGCGATACGGCGGAGTTCACTCTGACGTTGTGTTACGTTGTGTTGTGTTACGTTGGGCCCCAGAAACACCAGGGAAAGTTCGTGACGTTGGAGCTGACCGTTCGGGCGGCCAGAAAAGCTGGAATGTGTGGGACAGTTTTGGTGCCCTCCCCCCTCATTTTAGGGGTGGTGGAGTGGAGTGGAGTAGGGTGGGGTGGGGTGGGGATGGGGGCACACCTGCTCTTCCTGTCCTACAGTTTAACCGTGTCTGTGGGTCTGTGGGTCTGTGGGCTGTTTCCCGATCCTGGTCCCGGTCCCGGTCCTGGTCCTGGTCCCCACCCCCGCGCCCCCTGCCCCCCCCCTCAGAAGACGGAGATGAGGGCGAACACCCCGTACAGGAGGGCGCAGGGGTACGCCACCAGCAGCTGCTGCCCGTCCATGGCCAGGGCCGAGATGAAGATCTTGGACGCCGATTGGCTGCACCAGCCGATGATGAGGGCTGTGAGGACTATTCCCAGCATGCCTCTGGAACACGGGGGGGAGTGGGGGCGTTAACACCACGACTCACTGAAGATCCACACGGCACACTTCTACGGTTCATACCGAAGCCCTTACTGGGGAAATGGAGTGCATGGGAGGGAGTGACTGAGGTCCAGGCCTGTTTTATACCTGGGGGGTCCAGTCTTACCTGAGGGTAAGGGCCGGTGTGGGTGCAGGTTTTTGTTCTAGCCCAGCACTGCAACACCTGATTCTACTCACTGAGGTCATGACTGAAGACCATGATTAGTTAAATACTAGAATCCGGTGTCTCAGAGTTGGGCTAAAACAGAAACCTGCACCCACACCGGTGCATTTTGGGTAAGACTGGACACCCCCAGGTCTAAACCAGGCAGAGACCTCAGTGAATCCATCCCAGGCACCATTTCCCCAGTTAGAAGGGCTTTCAGAGCAAGCCACTAAAAATCAACCCCATAAACTGAAGCAACAGCAAGGCATAAAAAATACATCCTTATATATTTTTAATACAATTTTCTTCCCCGTGACGAAGCCAGTTCCGTCCCTTTGCCCGCGCAGAGCGTAATGAATAAAAAGCCCGCTCGATTCGCCCGGCGTTTCAGACCAATCCGGCGAGCGTTTCAGCCTCGTTTCTCCTTATTGGTGATGTCATTCCCGCACAGTTCCGCGCTAATATCACCTTAGACACCGTTGCCAAAGAAACATCATCGGGAAACGGAGCCGTCTCACGCCGCTGAAGTCCCTGCCTTGAACGGCCAACCATAACGCTCCTTCAGAGTCACATGGTACGCATAATCTTATACATGCTGGGGATGCTTAATTAGTGAACTCACCACTCCCTGGCACCCCTCGTGTACCCAGGTGCGTCTATTGTCTCCATTACTAAATGATTCAGGCGCTAATCCTCAAAATGGAGGAAATGATGAATAAAAGTAACGGAACAGCACGTGGAACCTGAGCTGGTTAAGCCGGCCCGGACCCTGCCGTAGAGGGGGAGGGAAGGGCGGGGACGGGGGGGACGGGGGGGGGACGAGTACTTACTGCAGGGAGAAGACCACGCCGAAGCTGGAGAGGAGGATCATGGGAAGCAGGCAGTAGCCCAGCACGCTGGCCACGCAGCCGAAGGACACGCCCGTCATGCTCATCAGGTTCAGCAGGCAGTACATGCCCAGGCAGCCCATGACACTGATACCGTACACATAGCCAAACTGGATCTTCCCCGCCTGGGACAGACGCACACACAGACAGACAGACAGACAGACAGACACACACACACACACACAAACAGACAGACAGACAGACAGACAGACAGACAGACAGACAGACAGACAGACAGACAGACACACACACACACACACACACACACAAACAGACAGACAGACAGACAAACACACAGACACACACAAACAGACAGACAGACAGACAAACACACACACACACACACACACACACACACACAAACAGACACACAGACAGATAGACAGAAACACAATTTCATTTTTTAAATATTTCCAACTTTTACTCCCATTTTCTTTATTTTAACTGCATTTTATGGTTTCATCATTTTTTTAGTATTTCCCTCCTTCATAATAATAATAACAACACTAATAATAATAGAACATTAAGTAATATTTTGTCAAAACAGTCACACAAACTTCCACATGCACGTCTCTTCTTAGTGTACGCTACACGATGCTAACCGGACAGGAGAAACACCGCTGGCACTTCCTGTGCTTTAAGGCTACAATTGGACACTGGCACTTCCTGTGCTTTAAGGCTACGGTTGGACACTGGCACTTCCTGTGCTTTCAGGCTACGATTGGACACTGGCACTTCCTGTGCTTTAAGGCTACGGTTGGACACTGGCACTTCCTGTGCTTTTAGGCTACGGTTGGACACTGGCACTTCCTGTGCTTTTAGGCTACGATTGGACACTGGCACTTCCTGTGCTTTAAGGCTACGGTTGGACACTGGCACTTCCTGTGCTTTTAGGCTACGATTGGACACTGGCACTTCCTGTGCTTTAAGGCTACGATTGGACACTGGCACTTCCTGTGCTTTCAGGCTACAATTGGACACTGGCACTTCCTGTGCTTTAAGGCTATGATTGGACACTGGCTCTTCCTGTGCTTTCAGGCTACGATTGGACACTGGCACTTCCTGTGCTTTAAGGCTACGATTGGACACTGGCACTTCCTGTGCTTTCAGGCTACGATTGGACACTGGCACTTCCTGTGCTTTAAGGCTACGATTGGACACTGGCACTTCCTGTGCTTTAAGGCTACGATTGGACACTGGCACTTCCTGTGCTTTAAGGCTACGATTGGACACTGGCACTTCCTGTGCTTTAAGGCTACGATTGGACACTGGCACTTCCTGTGCTTTAAGGCTACGGTTGGACACTGGCACTTCCTGTGCTTTTAGGCTACGATTGGACACTGGCACTTCCTGTGCTTTAAGGCTACGATTGGACACTGGCACTTCCTGTGCTTTAAGGCTACGATTGGACACTGGCACTTCCTGTGCTTTAAGGCTACGATTGGACACTGGCACTTCCTGTGCTTTAAGGCTACGGTTGGACACTGGCACTTCCTGTGCTTTAAGGCTACGATTGGACACTGGCACTTCCTGTGCTTTAAGGCTACGATTGGACACTGGCACTTCCTTTGCTTTAAGGCTACGATTGGACACTGGCACTTCCTGTGCTTTAAGGCTACGATTAGACACTGGCACTTCCTGTGCTTTCAGGCTACGATTGGACAGCTGATCAGAAACGACAAACTTGATGATTATCCTGGCCAATCACAAACCAGCGGCTTCAGAGCAGATTTAACAGGCGCTAATGAGATGAGACAGTACGCCCGACCGGAGATTTCAAACCGTCCTGTAGCGCCCACCAACCCTCCATGACATTTTAATTATAAATATATAACTCCTCAGGAATAATTTCTCCTCCGCAAAAGTCAAATTCCCATTTCATACCTTTCACCAGTTCGCAAGCAATGCCTCCTGCACACTGACTGTGCTTGGCTAGACAGTAAATAACATTAAGCTAACCAGTTCAAAAGAAAAGTGTATATCACCATCTAAAACAAAAAAAATTAAATTATTTACTTTATTTTTTTTAAACAGAACCGGGAAATATGCTGAAGCTTTTCCGTGACTTTCCAGGAGACTCTGCTCAAGGACTCTCGGGGCCTGTGGGGGCTCGGGAAAACTCTCCCTGCTCGACACCGACGCTCTGTGACACACGGCTCCCCGCGGACATAATTAAAGCGCTCAAACCGTCCGCTGGGGGGGCAGCCGGGGTGCTGAGGGCCCGGCACCGCTGCGTCCCCGCTTCCGCTCAGCCGCCAAAGTGACCTTCCGCGTCTTTTAATGAACTACGGTGATTCAGCGCGAAGTAGCCAGCGTTAGCCTGTCCCTATGCGTCTTTAATGAACTACGGTGATTCAGCGCGAAGTAGCCAGCGTTAGCCTATCCCTATGTGTCTTTAATGAACGTGATTCAGCGCAAAGTAGCGAGTGTTAGCCTGTCCCTATGCGTCTTTAATGAACTACGGTGATTCAGCGCGAAGTAGCCAGCGTTAGCCTATCCCTATGTGTCTTTAATGAACGTGATTCAGCGCAAAGTAGCCAGCGTTAACCTGTCCCTGTGTGTCTTTAATGAACTACGGTGATTCAGTGCAAAGTAGCCAGCGTTAGCCTGTCCCTGTGTCTTTAATGAACGTGATTCAGCGCAAAGTAGCCAGCGTTAGCCTGTCCCTGTGTGTCTTTAATGAGCGTGATTCAGCGCAAAGTAGCCAGCGTTAGCCTGTCCCTATGCGTCTTTAATGAACTACGGTGATTCAGCGCAAAATAGCCAGCGTTAGCCTGTCCCTATGCGTCTTTAATGAACTACGGTGATTCAGCGCAAAATAGCCAGCGTTAGCCTGTCCCTATGCGTCTTTAATGAACTACGGTGATTCAGCGCGAAGTAGCCAGCGTTAGCCTGTCCCAATGCGTCATTAATGGACATGATTCAGCGCAAAGTAGCGAGCGTTAGCCTGTCCCTGTGTGTCTTTAATGAGCGTGATTCAGCGCAAAGTAGCGAGCGTTAGCCTGTCCCTGTGTGTCTTTAATGAGCGTGATTCAGCGCAAAGTAGCCAGCGTTAGCCTGTCCCTATGTGTCTTTAATGGACGTGATTCAGAGCAAAGTAGCGTGCATTAGCCTGTCCCTGTGTGTCTTTAATGAACGTGATACACCGCAAAGCAGTGAGCGTTAGCCTACGCCTGTGCATTTTTTAAAGGGCACCCAAATGCATTCGCTCTCAAAACCGTGCTTAGCAGTCGTCTTTGGCACTTTTTTTTTTTTTTTTACCTTCCCTGGTGCATCTGTGGCAATTACAGCATGTAAAGCCTGTAATTTATTTTCTTTAGTCTTTTTTATGTAAAAACCCTGTTCTGATGCCATTTTCAGAGCACAAAGTGGCGGCTTTCTCGCCCTGGCGACGGTTTTTTCTTGGGCCCGACAACGGCTTTCCCGCCCCAACAACGGTGGGTTTCTCGCCCCGGCAGCAGCTCCCCCCCTCCCTCCCCCCCTCCCCCCCTCCCCCCCGGTGGCGGGTTTCGCGGCAGCGGCGGTAAAGGCGGCGCACCAGCAGCAGCGTGGCTCCGAAGGCCAGGCAGAAGACCATGGGCCCCGCCAGGTCCGTCTCCGTCATGATGCTGCCGTCCGCCGCCTTCAGGGGGTGCAGCACCGTCAGCGTCTTCTGCCAGATGTGGTCGAAGTTGATCCCCAACTCTGCCCGGGGGAAAAAAAAAAAACCACATCTGACCAAACACTCCTGAGACACGCCCACCACCCGTCATACTACTGTGTACATGCTGACAAGTCATTAACTTATTTCAGAGACTGGAACAGGAAAGGGGAAATTTACACAGACACACGTGCACGTACACATACACACAGACACACACACACAAACACACACACACTCATACACATACAGACACACACATACACATACACACACACAACACACACAACACATACACACCCCACAGAGCACACACACACACTACACCACACACTACACAACACCACACGCACAGCACACACACAGACACACACACACACACACACACACACACAGACACACAGACACACACAAAGCAAACCCACTTACTAGCGCATGAGGCCATGACAGTTCCAGACAGAACTTGTTTCATTTACCCCTAGCGTGAGATTTGCATTTGACTTGCTCTTTGGATTAATGCACGAGCGTCTGAATCCTGGAATGTGTGCTCCAGTCCTCCAGTTCTCCCCATCTAATGATGCCTTTCCCTCATGCTGACATCATCTCAAGACACCACTGTTCGTGAAATATCAGCAAGTCGAGCCGCCACAAAGTTTCTCAAAGTTAGCGCAGTTCCAGCCATGCCCCACAGTAACCCCTCTGCTTCCAAAGTCATCGGCGTCTCCTCCCGCAGCCCTGCTAGCTATAATTACAGGCACCCAGACCAAACTTTTTTTTTTTTTTTTAAATAAATGAACCCGTGTCATTTGCTTAATTACTGGAGGTGCCATACCCCGTGTCATAGCCTCTGCTTTGTGTATATACACGAGGTGCCCCGTTCACCCAGGGGATTCCACTGCGCGCTCGCTATCCGCATTAATGCACCTCAGATTACTAAAGCACTGGACGTGAAATTGAGTTAAAGCCTCACTGAATATTCAACGCGGTTACTGAACACATTTCACCCTGGATAGTGTGGAATCAGCAGTTAAAAGAACTGGGCTCGACAGGTCTGAGGCCTAACCTCACCCTGACCCATGCAAATGCCTACAGCTGCACATACGACTAGCATGTACGGTGAAATTAGCATTAGCGTTCATCATCCCGGACGGGTCCAACGGAGTCCACAGAGCAAACACGCAGAGCAAATAAGCCAGGCAAATGAACAGGCCGACTCAGTGCAGTTCAGGGATACGTGATTATAATGGGCTTGGATGAGAAAGGCCTTTCAATCTCATGAGAGGGACCTTTCAAAGCTCTTTTGACTCTGAATGGAATGAATGAGCTCCCATGGTGCATTCTGAATAGGGAACGGAAGAGTTCAACGCACGTCATGTTAATGTTAATATCAAAGGTCATTTTATTACGCTGTACCTGTGCAGTTGAGAAGAGAAGCCAATGCCTCTGATCCATCTGCCCACAGCACACACACACACACACTCACACTCATATACACAAACACCCACACACACACACACACACACACACAGACACCCACACACACTCACACTCATATACACAAGCACCCACACACACACACACACACCCACACACACTCACACTCATATACACAAACACCCACACACACACAAACAGACACTCGCACTCACACACAAATATGGGGTGTGCACAAATTTAAGTAGGTCTGCTTCTCTCATGGGGGATGGGGATTTTGAGGCTAAGTCCTGCTTCAACTCAGGGCAGGCGAGATACAAACTGTCCAAAAACACTGCTGTCCCTGTTCCACTTATTTGCCATTAGAGAAGCGAGAGGAAGTTTTCATCAGCCCCAAAATGGATGACACTAGCTAACACCAGCTAAGAGTGACTCACCAATCTGAACCAATCAAAGTGGTTTGCAGCAGAGTGTAGCATTTTGATTGGTTAAAGAAAGACAAATGTTCATTATTACCTAACTCCGCTAAACTAATTATCACCCCCCCCCCCCCGAAAAAAAAATACAGTGCTCCTTACCCTCCAGCAGGGGGGGCTCCTCGTCAAAGCTGCTGCCGTAGACGGACTGGGTGGAGGCGGGGGTGAAGGCCGGCGTGGGCTGGTAGATCTGTCCCGTGTAAGGCTGCTGGGGCGGTATCATCCCTGGGGGGGGCGCAGCGTACCCCCCTTGCTGGGCGTACTCATACTGGTTGTAGGGCCTGGGGGGAGGAGACTGCATTCAGCACAGCTGTGTGGCTGCGCCACACTGTACTGGGTGCGCTAATGTGATAGTCTCTGTCACCAGTTACTGCACATCAGACATGGAAAGATCCAGGGTACAGAAAGTAGAAGTCCTGCCATGTGTTTCTTCTACCCATAGAAGGATTATTAGTTGTTCTACCTCCTGGCTAAAGGACTGTGCTAATTTTGCAAATCCAGGTTATTAGAAAAAAATACTGGGGAAGACTTTTAACATCCTGAACCTGGATTTCTAACTCCGCTGCACATATCCTCTGCAGGACTCAAATGACCAAAAATCCCCTTATTTGCCCTAGCTTATTTACCTCACCCACCCTGGGGCAACATTAAACCAGCACGCCAAACTACTGTCACCGGAATTTTAAAGTGTGGCATGCCAGCGTGCAGCTTAAGAGCAGAAATATCTGTGGTGTAAACCAGTCTGCAATGACACTGGCGATTATGCGAACTGGAGAATGTGGTGTGTTCAGCCCACCCTGCGCATGGTTTGTATGTAATGTAATGTTTGTTCACAATCAATGCACAGATCCCTTTGTAACACACTGTACAGAAATCTAGTGGTCTGTGCACCTATGCTTTGTACGTTGTACTCCAGAAAAGCAGACTGACAAAAGAGAAAACGCGTACTTGTTGTAGGGATCTTCAGCGTTACTGTAGCCATACGCAGCTTGCCCTTGGTCATCTATGCTGTAGCTGGTCTGGTAGAAGTCTGTGTTGATGTTGTCAAAGCCTGACATTGCAGAGCCTGGAAGAAGAGAGAGTAAATCAGAGGCAGAACTTCTCCAGTGTCTCTCAATCAATCTCATATCAATGGACTGCTCTTATGTTAAGAGAAAGTATGACAGAAACGTTGTCAAGAAAAGCAACCAAAACTGGAGGAAGTGGGGGAATCAATTCCTATTAAAACGGATCTGTGGCTCTCGACTATAAACCACGGGCGCTTGCTAGCTAACGGTACACAGTAAAGCAAGGAAACCAGAAGTAGTGTTTCTAGAATTTCATATTACTGAGTACAGCATAGCCAACTGGCTTACTTGCATCAAATACCATAACCTGCATCAAATTCGTATCTAGCTGCACAAGCTATTACAGCTGTTTGCTGGTCAGATATATAGGTACACAAACAAATAACGTTTTGTTTGTGTCATTAAGTAATTAGCTAGCTAAATCAGTTTCAGTGGGTGGTTTTACTTGGAATGCTCAGCAGTAATGAATATTTGCATTGTGGTAACAAAATGAGAAAACGTGACAGTATTGGCCAGTTAAAACGTTGTAACGGTATAACATATGACATATTGCCTGATCTCGTTCACGTTAGTTATTATAGTGGTTAGCAAGCTGTGCTAGGTTAGCTAGCGGGATAATCAGCCATTACAGTTAAGTAGACAGCTAGCTTAGCATTGTGGAACAACGTAAAAGAGAAATACCACATATTAAGATTTCAAAATAAATAAAAGGCAAATACACGTGTAATTACCAACGTGACACGATATCTAGTAAGCCATTACGTGACAATTCTGTAAGATTTCTTACCCGTCTAGACCGTTCCTCTTTACAGTACCAACCTACACTTCCAGCTTCTCTGCTACGTGTCAACAGAAAGTAAAAGGTACTGCTTCCGGATCATACACGTAGAACGTCCAATGTAGGCGGGGCATGAAACTGGTGTGTACGTAGCTACATCAAAAAGTATACCCTGATACCAGCGATCTCCATTTAAGTACGTTTGCTAGTTATTTGACCACTGAATTGTAAATTTGAGTCAACGACTAAGACAGTCAAACTGGTTACCATTTTTCATGCATGTAAACACCGCCGGCTAACTCACTTCTGTTGTGGAAAATTCAGAATTTTCATAACGTAACTTCTTTAGCATTCGTTGTTAAGTTAATCGTCCTTGTCATTATTAGCAAAGGCATAAAAACGGTTATTTGCATAAGAAAATAGCACACCAAATACAAAGAAATCTACGTTCCAACACTACTGCGCATGCGGTATGATCCTCAAAATGGCTTCAACGTTGCCCTGAATGGCTCTCCGTTTGGGTGTAGGTTTGAATGGACTTTCTTATGGGGAAACAGCGTCCTCTAAAGTTTCGTTTAATAATGGACTAGGACGAAAGGAGGAACAAATAATAACTGCAGCAGACAAAAAAGCAAACATCAACGGAATTACTTCAGTCGTAATGTCTTTAAAGCTTAAACGAATCAATACATGCAGAATAATGAGTTCTTCTTGTTGTGCAGACTGTTGTGTTTAATAATCGACTACAATTAAAGGAGGAATAGATAATGTTATTAACAACAAATACGAAAACATCAAACTACTTCAATCTTGTCTTTAAAGCTTAAATCAATTTATTAATGCAGAATAATACATTTTTTGTGCAAACTGTCGTATTTAAGAATGGACTAGAATGAAAAGAGGGATAAATAATGTTATTAACAACAAACACAAACTAACAAACAACCGAACATAAATGGAATTACTTCAAAATTATTATCTATAAACCTTAAGTGAGTTTATAAATGCAGAATAATACGTTTTTGTGCTAACTGTAATTCTAGCAATGGTTATCACTTGGCTTGTTGTAATTCCTTTTTTTCACATTAAACTTTTTTTTCATTCTTTTCGACAAGATATCGGAATGTATCTCAGCCCGGTATCGGGAACAGCAAGGAAAGGTAACGTATTTTGAGAATATAAAAGGATAGTGGAGAAAATGACCGGCGGTGATTAAATGAAGAAGAACACCTTTTATTTCTTTATGTGGAAAAAAGCATACATAAAAATGTAACTAGGCCTTTCTGACGACATGTAATGAGGACATGCTTCCCCAATCAATTAGATTCATCCCACAGCTGCTGTAGCGACACATGAGCCAGGAGCGGAGTCACGCACAGATGCTCTGAGATTTGGGACACTGTGGAATCGTTGGCTTCATATTCTGCGCGTCCTATATGTGAAAAATGAGGAACTTAGTCGATTATCTATTTTTAGAAACACAGTGGCCATGCAAAAAATATTGATGATGATCCTTAAGCACTTAAATAAAAGTGTGTGTTAATTTAATAGATGCTACTGAACTGCTTAAACAGCTATACTGTGTCCCTGACCTGGACGTCATTTCAAATGTATGCTGAAGTTCAAGAGTCTGGTGACTTGAATCGATGCTATGTGCATTCCAATCCCACGCTCTTAGAAATGCACTTTCCCTGTGGAATAAAATAAAGCTTGAATTACCTTTGTACATAATGAGCAGAAACTTCCTAGAACCTGCTTTAAAGATAATCTTGACTCAGATATTCCAACCGGGGGTGGGGTGGGGGGCGGACTTGATAGCAATATCACAAATAGAGTCCGGATGTTTTGGTGTCAGGTGCCTCTAAAAATATATCCCTGTTGGGATTCAATTGCATTGGGCTGGAGGAGGTGTGTGTGTGTGTACGTTTGGATGTCTACGCATATATGTGTGTGTTTGTGTGTGTGTATAGGTGTGTGTATGCGTGTGTGTGTTTGAATGTCTATGCATGCATGTGTGTGTTTGTGTGTGTGTAAAGGTGTATGTATATGTGTCTGTGTGTTTGGATGTCTATGTGTAAAGGTGTATGTATATGTGTCTGTGTGTGTTTGGATGTTTATGCATGCATGTGTGTGTTTTTGTGTGTATGAGGGTACACATACATACACACCGTCGTACACACACACACACACACACACATCCACATACACACACCCGTACACACTCACACATACGCACGCACACACACACACACACACATACACACAGTGCACAACCGGACGACCCCTCCAGCGGCACACACATTTAAGATGTTGTTTCTAGGTCTACACATATGGAAAATTCAGAAAGGCAAAATGAACCTGGTTCACAATTCAAAAGCAATTCATCAGTCTCTGACATGATCCATTTATTTATTTATTTATTTAGCGATGAAAGATACAGTAATTCAATCAGATACACCTCGGAGGATTCTTATTACACACACTCTTGTCTAATTTCCCCACCAAAGCGGGTTGAACCCCTCAGCACGTTTAAACTTCTCGTACATGGTTCCCCCTTTAACCGCGTAATGAAATAAAATTGAAATCTGTCAGAGAATACCGCAAATCTAGGTCATTGAATTGCCATGCAGATATAATTACGCGCAGCGAAAGTGTTTGATTTAATGCTGTATTGCTGTGAGGGAGGAGTGGATTACACAGCCTTTTTACACCTACTCATCCTCTTTTCCTCGGCATAGGAGTCGCATTTTTATTAGACAGCACAGTGTGAAAATATGGCAGCGTTGACTCGTTAGACAACGTTCTTTTAATGAAGGAACGCAGCACCAGGCAACGGAACGCCGATCAACTAATAAAAGGCAATTAGCTGCTATTTATAAAGAACCTTTGTTCCGAGCATTTTTCTCTCACAGAAAGACATAAGGGTGAAAAAATAAGTAATTAGTGATAATGGCGAGACCAAGATAAATAAATAAATAAATAAATCAGCGGTCTGTGGCAGTGAACTTTTCCTGACAGTCTCCGCCTCCCGTCTATTTGGCTGAAATCATCGCGAAGGCAATGTACCATCTAACGTTCGGGTCTCCCTCGCGCTCCGCTTTCTCGAAATAACGGCCCGCCGGCGTCGAGAAAAAATAATTAAAGCATTACTATCGCTGTGGGTGACTTTTCCCTTTGACCGAATCACAGCTCGCAGCCACGGAACTCCGCTGTGAGACAGCCCAGTCTCAATTAGACATCCCCGTCATGGGCAAATGTCGCGTTGGCTTAACGGCGAACAATTCATCCGTGTGGCCAAAAGCAGTTTCTTCGGTTTCTGAGAAACCGAATATTAAGGCCACACGATTGAAGCTGTCATAGGTTATAACCCCATCATTTGTTTGCCAGTAAATTAGGCCTATGTTGTGTTGTGCACTGGGAGAGGTGGGTTAGAACACATAGCAAATTTCTCTTAGATATTAGACAAAATCTCGGCAGCTGTGATACAGTTGGTAAATTCTGCATATGCCATGAGCCCCTCGCACAGGTGCATATTCCTTAACATTGGAAGCCAGCCAACAGAAAATTAGACTTGTTAATATTCAGTTACAGAGACTTCCACACGGCGTGCACGACTGAGTCTATCTGGAGAATATCAGGGATCTAAAAGCATCTTGTGGAAAAATAAATCACAGGAGATGAAAAAAAAAAAAAAAAATTACGCCTTTAGCACCGATGGCAACAAATCCCCAGTGTTAAAGTTCTCATGCCTTCTCCCTCAGCGCGAGCAACACGCGCAGGTGCTTAGCAACACCTTACCAACACAATGAACCAAATTACCAGGGACAGCGCGACCACATCCATGTTGTGACAGGCTTTTTCTAAACAACGCGAACCATTCTGTAACGCAGAAAGGAGCACAGATACAGCAGGGGGAAGAGGAGGGAGATTACTGGGGTAAATACCCTGTTATTTGTCTGATAAAGCAGGGCCCGTTTAAAAAAATAATAATAATAATTTTATTTTCTTACACACGCAAGGAAAAAAAAGTGTTACAAAAGCCGAATATCCACAACATCCCCAGTGCTTGTCCAGTATCTGGCAGCGCGTAATAGACATGAAAAAAGCTAACCCCCAGGAAGTATATCTTCTTTTAATGCAGAAATCTGGTCCTAATCAAATATGGGACGCGCTAAGGTTAACTGCGGCCAGGAGTCACACGACGATGGGATGATTTTAATTAACAGAGTACACCGCAATTCATTACTAAATAGCTCCTCCTCCGTTGATCAGGCGTTGGATCACGTGATCTGCCTGTGCCGGTCGTTTTTCGCTCACGTTGCCCGGCTGAGGAGTGAACAGAAATGACAACTGGCGGCACA
The DNA here is from genome assembly GCF_018555375.3 of Anguilla rostrata. NCBI lineage: Eukaryota > Metazoa > Chordata > Actinopteri > Anguilliformes > Anguillidae > Anguilla > Anguilla rostrata. The sequence goes on from NC_057941.1 coordinate 4,838,633, forward strand.
CATTTTGGAGGTGGCAAGTGCTAGAGTGCATGCACCCTTCGCGACTGGCCAATGACATGGCTGTAATGGCCTTTTCATTTTCCAAACGGGTGAATGAAAAAGAAAGGTGATAATGTCAATAATCTATATCCATGGTACCCACAATACCCTGAGCAATCAGAACAAAGGTCACTATACTATGTAATGATCACGAAACCTTCTGCAGATTATATGCTTGACAAGGCCTTGGTAATTTCAAAGCAAATCATATAGACATTTGGAGATTTGTCCTCACCTGGTGTGTCAATGCAATAATCATATATTTTAAACTGTATCGTGAATACATGGTACACTGCAATTCCTGTGTTTCCCTCACCTTATGTTTTCATTTTTCATATTTCAAGGTCTTTACCTATTCTGTATTTGAGATATTGATAAATCACTTGATCAGAACAGTGTTATAACAATGCAATATCATAAAAAATGAAACTGGTCTAAAGTTCATGAAAATGTATTACACTAGATTGGGTACATATTAGCACCAGAATAGACTTAAGCAACAACACAGGCATTCAGTAAAATGGGGTGAATTTTCCCTTTAATAGATCCATAGCTCTGCTGTTTATTGACAGTGGCAAGGATAATGACAAGAAACCACTGCATACAAGACCCTTTCAAAGTGCAAAGGAGCAAGGATGAACTTTGACCTGAAATGACCTAGTCAGCATTTCCTACAAAAACGCAGAGCCACGTGACATTCAGATGCTGCGCTTTTTAGCGTGCGGCTTACTGTACATTTAGAACATGATATGAAGTTTCAGCGCTCTGCATTAATAATTAACAAACAAATCTGTAACCGGAGAAACGGAACACAGAATGCAGCGTTCCTGTGGAGCACGAGCATGCATTACATTACATTACATTACAATGTAGGCATTTAGCAGACGGTCTTATCCAGAGCGACTTACACAACCTTTTACATAGCATTTTACATTGTATCCATTTATACAGCTGGATATATACTGAAGCAATGCAGGTTAAGTACCTTGCTCAACGGTACAACGGCAGTGCCCTACCCGGGAATCGAACCTACGACCTTTCTGTTACAAGCCCAGTTCCTTACCCACTGTGCTACACTCCGTCCTATGACGCTGTGGCGACACCTGGTACAGCCGAACGGGAGAACCTTATCGGCCATTCATCAAATATGTCAAATGTGCGTGTAATAAATTACCCGGGTTCTGGTTTTCAGATTCCCTGGTCTCACGGGATGCAATCAGACAGAGCCCTAAGCCCCTTCGAATCTTTCATCTTCTTGAAGTTCAGCAACAGGAAAAATAATGAATAAAATATTTTTTTAAAAACAGAGTGACTGACCCAGGTGCACAAGCTTTATGGCATGGAATCCATGAATAAAACACATTACCTGCAGAGGCGCAAAGTTCAGGGGTCAGAAAGTACACTACATGGCCAGAAGCATGTGGACACCTGACATCCAACATCTCATTCAAAATTATGGGCATTAATATGGAGTTGGTCAACCCTTTGCTGCTACTGTATAACAACCTCCACTCTTCTGGGAAGGCTTTAAACTAGATGCCGGAGCATTGCTGCAGGGATTTGCTTCCATTCAGCCAGAAGAGCATTAGCGAGGTTGGGCACTGATTGGGCGATTAGGCCTGGCTCACAGTTGGCTTTCCAATTGACCCCAAAGGTGTTGGGTGAGGTTGAGGTCAGGGCTCTGTGCGGGCCAGTCAAGTTCTTCCACACCATTTTCGGCAAAAACATTTATAGATGGACCTCGTCGTGTGCCCAGAGGCATTGTCATGCTGAAACAGGAAAGCGCCTTCCCCAAACTGTTGGGGAAGCACAGAATCTTCCAGAATGTGATTGTATGCTGTAGCATTAAGATTTGCCTTCACTAGAACTAAGGGGCCTAGCTTAAACCACAAAAAAACAGCCCCAGACCAAGGGGTGTCCAGATGCTTTTAGTCACATAGTGTAAAACTCCTGCCATGTGTCTCCCTCCACCCATGAACTCAATCAGCTGAATTCACTCATTAGTTACACCCCCCTGGCTGAAGAATTGTGGTAATTAGCAAATCCCTGGAGATTGGAACAAAATACTGGGGATGACTTTTACTTTCTGAAACTGGATTTTCCTACCGCTGATTGCCAGTGGACGGAGTTATATATACGGCGTGGTATCTGATTGCTCAAATTTGAAGTGGACAAGACAAATCAGTGAGGCAGCCACAGCACGGTATTTTTACTCTGTATGAGGCGGGACGAGGCGAGAACAGGCTGTACCGCCAATCTGGAAACGTCAAATAGCAACAGGTTGTTGAAATCTACGATATTAATAATCGTAAGTTCCAGCAAAGTTGTGATAGAATGAGGAGAAAAAAAAAGCATTAGCAGTATTGGCTGCGAGCAATTTTCTGTGGCAAAGCACGTTTGACCGTCCAAAATGTTTTTAAGAAATATTGGCAAGAGAGTATTTTACACTCTATCAAGCCTGGCCTTGAATCCCCCATGGGCTCCAGTTTCTAGTACTGGTAATCTATTCAGTTCATTAACAGCCCTGTGTGGGGAAAAAAAAACAAAAACAAAAACACTTCCTTGTAAGTGCGAAATTAGCCATTGGCAATATTTACCATCTGGGCATCCGCTAATACTTTACACTAATTTCTGAGTTCTCTTGTTGTTATGCTGATGGATCAGTTCACAAAAAAAAGAACCCCAAGAGAGAAGGTAGCCCAGCAAGGTGCCTCACACTCACAGGCAGGTACGAGCAAGGTGCCTCACAGGCAGGTATGAGCAAGGTGCCTCCCACTCACAGGCAGGTACGAGCAAGGTGCCTCACACTCACAGGCAGGTATGAGCAAGGTGCCTCACAGGCAGGTGTGAGCAAGGTGCCTCACAGGCAGGTATGAGCAAGGTGCCTCACACTCACAGGCAGGTATGAGCAAGGTGCCTCACACTCACAGGCAGGTATGAGCAAGGTGCCTCACGGGCAGGTGCGAGCAAGGTGCCTCACACTCACAGGCAGGTGCGAGCAAGGTGCCTCACACTCACAGGCAGGTACGAGCAAGGTGCCTCACAGGCAGGTACGAGCAAGGTGCCTCCCACTCACAGGCAGGTACGAGCAAGGTGCCTCACAGGCAGGTACGAGCAAGGTGCCTCACAGGCAGGTATGAGCAAGGTGCCTCACAGGCAGGTGTGAAGTGACACGGTTCGCCGCCGTGTTCCCTTCAGACGACGCGCATTGGGAAAGGGACTCTGTTATAGGCCACGGGCTTGAATGAGAGAGAAGCAGAGGCGCTGGAAAACCCGTCCAATCCCCGTGGGGTCGGGAGAGCAGAGTGCGTAGCTCCAGCGCCGTGGCAACCACGCGTCACCTGGTGCCGCCGCCGCCGCCACCGCCGGCGTTGGAAAACCTCGAGGGGCAAACATGTTCCATGTTGACTTTCGGCTCCGTACGAGCACCTTATAGTCGCTGTGGCCCAAAGGGGTGGGGGGGCGGGGGGGTGTGGAATACAGAGCATGCAACGCCCACCAGGGAGGCCTTGGGTACGTTTGCGGAGACCCAACAATACAGAGGACTGTCCCACTCAGAGCACCCACAGGTGCTGCCTGGGATAGTTCCAGGGGAAACCCAGGAGGCCGTCTCGGCGAATCACACCAAGCGGCCAGATCTACGTACGTAGAACTCGCAGCCCAAAATCGCGGGCTGACGAGGGTGCGCTGGTGCGTTTGCCGAAATTAACGTCTTATTTACTGAGGCTACAGCTGATTACGCAATCAGACAGTGTAATAGTGTAATGTTTCAAGGAGCTTGACTATTGCCGGGATGGAATGGGAACGTTGTGGGGAAAGTTCTAGGTCATGCTGCAATGGGACAGGTTCTACTCCCCCCCCCCCCCCTTCACCTTTCAACCCTGAGGTCAGATAACAGATGGATAAAAAAATAAATAAATGAAGAAACAAGCATGATGAAAGATCAGTATTGCTCAGAGCTGCCTCACACGACTCAATGTCAAACTGGTGAACTGGTTTTGATCAGGTAGTGGGGAACTGACCTTTGCACAGTGCATCTCCAAAGAGACACAAGAGAGAGAGATTGGTCTGCAGAGCAAAAGCTTTAGTGCCGAACACCAATTAGGCTCATAAAACAAGAAAGCAACAGCTACCAAACTGTGGAGACATGATTTTCGTGTACAAAGCCACACATATAAATAAAAAAATGGAATGTGGGATATAAACAGGAAGAGTTAACCATTGTGATGTCATCAATAAAGCACAAACACTGTAGAACGCAAGGGCCGTTCTTTTTACGGACTGTTTATGAACGCTTGCACCAACAGAACACAGTCATGTGTCAGCAGGAAGTCTGCCAGTGAACTTTGAACCCCTGAACATAGTGTGAAGAGAGACTGAGTGCGCAGCGCAATGGCCGCCTCTGACAAATTAATCACGTTGACTGTTTCGACTGTCAAAGGCAGCCAAATGTCTCGCAGAATGTCAGACTGCCCTCCGGCAATATTCGTCGATAGCAGAGAAAAACAGCAGCCATTACAGTGAGAGCTCTGGACTTGTTCTTCCGTTCAGCTCGCCGCGTTACCATTGCTCTATATTTTAGCGGGAGTGCCTTAATTATAGGCTATCGAGCTCAGCTCGGAGTCGTCCGTTTAGCCAGTTACACGGCCGGACGGTTTTTCCCAAAGCGATTTTGGTGAGCGACGGTCGCCGAAGTGTGCGGAAAATAATCCTGGGATTCGCAGCAAACGCCGACGCTTACAAGGCCCGTCGCCCCCCCCCCCCGGCACAGCGATCGCCCCTGTTTACCCCTCATTTCTTTTAGGGCCGCGGTCCCGCAGAGCTCCGGGTCGCGCACCACCAGCGAAGGGCCACTGATGTGGCCACGCGGGAGGAACCGCGGGACGGCGGCCCGCCTCTTAATAACCGGAGCGCGGTTGGCACGGAAACAAGCGCTCCGATGCCTTTACCCGTCTGGATTCGTTGCTTAGCGCAGCTCCAAGATTCCGCCTGCCAGCCCCTTAATGTGCACCGGGCTCCATGTTAAAGCTGCTCAGCTCTGAGGAGAGAGAGAGGTGGGGAGAGAGAGAGAGAGGGAGAGAGAGAGAGAGAGAGAGAGAGGGAGAGGGAGAGGGAGGGGGAGAGAGATAGAGAGAGAGGAGAGGGAGAGGAGAGAGAGGAGGGGGAGAGAGATAGAGAGAGAGGGGAGAGAGATAGAGAGCGAGAGAGAGAGAGAGGCAGAGAGAGAGATGAAGAGAGGGGGAGAGAGGAAGAGAGAGAGAGAGGGGAGAGAGGGAGAGAGGAAGAGAGAGAGAGAGGAGGGGGAGAGAGAGATAGAGATAGAGAGAGAGGGAGAGGGAGAGGGAGAGGGGGAGAGAGATAGAGAGAGGGAGAGAGAGAATGAGTGAGAGAGAGGGAGGGGGGGAGAGAGAGCGAGGGGGAGGGGGAGAAAGGGGGAGAGAGAGAGAGGGGGAGAGAGAGGGAGACAGAGAGAGAGAATGAGTGAGAGAGAGAGGGGGAGAGAGACAGAGAGAGAGAGGGAGAGGGAGGGAGAGAAAGGGGGTGAGAGAGAGAGAGAGAGAGAATGAGTGAGAGAGAGAGGGAGAGAGATAGAGAGAGAGAGGGAGAGGGAGGGGGGGAGAGAGAGAGCTAGGGGGAGGGAGAGAAAGGGGGAGAGAGAGGGGGGGAGAGAGAGAGAGAGAGAGAGAGAGAGAGACAGACAGGTCTACTTTAGCCGGAAAATCTCCACCCGGAGTCTACAGAGTGGGCCTAATGCAACATTAAGGAAATTATGCTCCGTTGCGGCTAATAGACTTTCCATAACATTCTTCCAGCGAACGCTGATGGGCTTTTATCACGATCGCCCGAGACTACAAAAAAGCATTTTAGCTTTTTGTGTTTGTTTGGTTTTTTTTTTTTTTTCAAAAAAGGAAAAATATGAAAGTGATTCAATTTCCTGATTTCAATAGACTCAACCTACTATAACAAACAAAAACAAAACTCTTGACCTGCTCTCTAAAACAAAAACACACAAGGACCGCCAGCGTCAGTTAAATTAATGAGCTTAGTGTAAACTGGGGCAGTGGACTGCTGCCGCTCCAGCGTGCTTCTAGAGGGGCATGCAATCTGTATTACAAGCATTAAAGACCGCATACGTTGCTATAGAAACCCATTACAGGGATTCATGACTAAACAGAATTGGACAGCATGAGGCCCTATGGCTGGAGACAAATCAACACATAGTAGGTTTCTCAAGTGTCAATCATACGTAACTGCTCATAGCCGGAGGTATATAAGCAGGCACATTGTGCACTTGCTCTGTCCATACTTCATCTCATGTACACTTTATCCATCCTCTCAGTGGGACCACGACCACCACCATCATCATCACCACTACCACCACCATCATCATAATCATCAGCAACATCATCATCGCCACCACCATCATCATCATTCTCATCGTCACCACTACCACCACCACCACCATCATCATAATTATCACCACCACCACCATCATCATAATCATCAGAAACATCATCATCATCACCACTATCACCATCATTACCACCACCACCATTATCACCATCATCATCATCTATCAATGATATGTGAGCTACACTAGATTCTCTGTCCAAGAAATAAATAATAAGATGCACAGCCTTAGCAGACTCTTAATTCTTTATTCAGGTCAAAAGATGTAATATTTGTATTTAGAAAGGTCCAAGCCCTGCCTTATAAGGCCAGAGTAAGTCATGTGTGGTCTCGGGGGGTGGGCAGGGGGGGAGGCCAGGGCAGACACAACAGTCCTAAATCCTCTAAGCTCCCGTATATCAGCACACAACTGCCAATCAGTCCGTTCAGCACATCCAGACCAACGGCTTTCATCAGGCCTGGCAAAGAGAGATGGAACCAAAAAAAAAAAAAAACCCTGCCAGTTCTTTCATCTGCAACTCCAGTGCCCCTCCATTGATATCCCCCAGTGATTTCCCCCCAGCAATCTGAATAGTGTCCAAGCAGTTATGGCACACGCTGCCTCCGCGGTTAAGCAGCTGCAAGAAGTCACAGCGGAGAGGGGGAGTTCATGAAACAAAAAAAAATAGATGGAGCTGTCACGGGCCGGCAGCGTGCCTCTGATTTCAGTCAAACTCTTTTGAAGCAAGCCGACGGTTGGCGGCTCGTTGAAGCTCCACTCATTACAAGGTTCATTAAATCTCCGTCTCCGATTTCCGGGTCTAGGGCTGCCAGTTTTTTTTTTTTCTTCGAGAAATGGAATGAGTCCTCACATCCGCGCGCTCCGCGGAGAGCCGAGCGGACAGGCCTGCCCACGCGTCCTCCCGTGAGCGATTAGACTCCAGGACCGAAAAGCTCTGGAGAGAGCCGGGAATGTGGGGGACGTTCCCCTTCGCCTTGTGATTCCATTAGCGCTCGGCGCGGCCGCGGCTTCCGACGCTGCGGTCATTATTTCTGAGTCCGTGGTCGCGCTGACAAGCCTCGGGAAAAAAAAAAAGAAATAAATAAAATTTAAAAAAAACGCGCAGCCCCGGAACAGAGAGGCCCGTTCTGTCGAGCAGAAACACAAGGAGCCCGGACTCGCTCCGCACAATTTTCACATTCTCGCAGAAGACGCTTAATTCGTTTCTCCGAACGCTACGAACCCCTTTAGGAGAATAATATGCGCCCCGAGATAGCTCACCGCGGTGCGATTTGAAGCTTAAACGGTTGCAGGGAAGGTTATCGTAAACACGAGACAATAACTGCAGCGAGACTCCACGAGATATACATAATGCAATTAACCTCTAATTAACCTGCAATAAACTTAAAAGCGGTGGCTGCCAATCAACATCCTCGGTCTCGCGTTCAGCTACTTGTTTAATAACTTCTTTGGTCGATCGCGGCCATGGCACACGAAAGTATGGGGGGGCGGGGGGATGTCGGAAACAATCCGTGTTCCTTTAACAGGCAGCACGTGCGCAAAAACGGCATGCATGTATTTATGATTACAGCTGTGGCCTACTTACAAAGGACTGCACGGAGATGTATGCATCTGTGCATTCTGTGCTCAATGGAAGTTAGAGACGGACAAGGTGCAAATGTTATCAAAATGGGAATCGAGCTTACTGTGTCTTCATGACTGCGTCAAGTTTAAGAGTTAAGAGGAGGAATTGTTCTGATATGTATACATCATTATCTATAGACATTAACATTATATAACATTATTCGGGTTATTCTGAATTTTTTCAGTTGTTATTTAATAGCAATTTAAATGCAGTCATGTAGCAGAAGCAAGACTTACATTAGCTTTAGGTATAAAGTTAGATGGCCTACTTTCTCATTAATTCAAATGGAGGGGGATAACAGGGATGAAGCCATCTCGGACCATGTTATGAAATACATAATTCACTCATTCCTTTGAGGCAAAGATCTATACTCCACTGGAGACAGAGGATGCGATCCACTCTGGTGTGCAGCTTCTCACAAACGTGGAGACATTTTCTCTGCCTACTGCCGTGACTGTGGTGTGACAGCAATTACTAACTGTTACAAATGAGGTGTTTGATAGTTTGTCACATCATTGAATAACAGGCAGCGCTGCCTCCTGCCATTTATTTAAACCAAGAAACCACAGTTCAGTCCAGTTTAACATTGTACTCTTTCTTCTTTCTGATAGATAGATAGATAGATGGAGCGAGCTACATAATGTTTGGGACAAAGACGTTTTTTTTCTTTCTACTTGATTTGGTTCTGTACTCCACAATTTTGTATTTGTAACCAAACAATTCACATGTGGTTAAAGTGCAGATTTCTCTGCTTTTATTAAAGGCTTTTAAAATACATTTTGGTTTCACCATCAAAAAATCACTGTCGAGTGTTGATTCTAGACTTTTGATTGCCTGTGGAGTCTGTTAAAGGCTTTTGTCAACATGAGGACAAGAGTTGTGCCAATGAAACCCATTAAAAGACTGATAAATAATAATAAACAAAAACAGTCAGAGACATAGGCCAAAACTTAGGCTTTCCAAAATCAGCTGTTTGAACATCATTAAGAAGAAAAAGAGCACTGGTGAGCTCAGTAATCACAAAGGGCCTGGTAGGCCAAGGAAGACCTCTGCAGCTGATGGCTGACGAATTCTCACCATAACGAAGACAAACCACCAACAGCCTGGCCGACAGATCGGAAACACTTTTCAGGACGCAGGCGTGGATGAGTCAGCAACTACTGTCCGCAGAAGACTTCACAAGCAGAACTACAGACGCTACATAGTTTTTGCGGCTAACTACCACTAGTTAGCCACAAAAACAGGATGGCCAGTTTACTGTTTGCTAAGAAGAGTGTAAAAAAGAGCCTGCAGAGTTCTGGAAAAAGGTCTTGTTGACAGATGAGAACAGGAATCCCTAGTATCAGAGTGATGCAAAGTATGGAGGCCAAAAGGAACTGTCCAAAATTCAACCCCCCTCCTCTCCTCTGTGAAACATGGTAGTGGGGGTGTTATGGTTTTGAGCAAGGAGATGGGGGGACTATGTATAAAAAAGCCTGTCATTTTGACACGGTAAATGTACACAAAATGTACATAAACACCCTTAAATAAAAGCTTAAATAAAGCCAGACATAATAAGGCTTTTTGAAGCGAATTACATAGAAAAACAAGAAATATGACAGAGAGAAAAATTAATGTGACATTTCAGACACCCAGCCTTCTATTGGTAAATATTTCTCAAAGCATTATTTTTCATAGCCGTAGTGACAGTTTAATAATAGAGATTGATATACACATTATGTGAGATGAGCTTGCACTGATTACCAGAGTACAGCGCAATGACCTTTGCAGAAGAGAAGAACAAATTACAGCATTTATAGTTAAATTCATTTCGCAGCCATCTACAGCAAATATGTCTGTATGAAATAAACAATACGGGCAGTGAGCTATATTCTATGGCCAAAATTGAAAAAAGAAAAAAGACTGGAACTGTACGCAATGGTCAGACGAGTGTAAAATTGAGCTTTTTGCCCTTGCATTTGCACCAGCAGAGGGTTTGGCGTCAGAAGAAGAAGAAGGACACCGATGTTGAAAAGGACAGCGCACTTCACACTTCAGAAGATGACTCAGTAGTGTTATCCTTGTAAAGGAAGGGTGGACAACGTGCTAAAAACATGAAACATTACGGATACGCTTTTATTTGTAAATTTATTTTAGCAAAAAATAATATGATTTTCCAAAATTTTTAAAACATACAGTATAGGTGATTACCTATTCAAGAAGGCACTGTTTATTATATAGACTACATATTTTAAGAATTTGCTTAAGAAATACACAATGATTGCTTAGACACACAATGACCATGACAAAATCATTTAAGTCGAATCAGGTACCACTGTATAATCACAACACTCAGTGGTTCAGTGCTTGCAAAATCCCCACTCCATCTCACTTCAACACATGGGGTGATACATGACGAAGTCAGGAGTGTTTTCGTTTCATAGAGACTAACGCCCACCTCAAGACGCATTGGTAATGCCGGGCGACATAATTGGCGGCATAATTGACGACGCAATTACGCGCACGTTGCCACGCTTACGGCCAACGGAACTCTCAATTCAGGAGAGCGGCATCAGGAAGTGACGTCAGCCGCCGCTTTGGAGAGTCTAACTAGCACAGACAAGGGTTGGGGGAAGTGCAACCTCGGTGTATCTGAAAAGGCAAACTTAGGCAATGTCATTGGTCCGAGGTCAGCCTCCCAGTTCTGGGCATGGCTCTACATCCAATTGTGTGTCACCCTCCGGGGTTGCTGGCATAGTCCAGTTACGAGTACAGTGCCTTAACAGGACGAGCCACCCAGCAGTACCAAGGATATTTAATTCTAACACTAAACATTACTCAGTGATGACTCATCTTTCTCCATGTTTACCACGCTGGATATGCGTTTGACTTTTTTCCAGATCATACAGAAATGAGCATTCCATACACAATTGTAACGAAACAGTAATACTAGATGCCATTGTTAAATGCGGATGGAGGGAATAATAATAATAATAATAATCATAATCATAATAATAATAAGAAGATGATGAAGAAGAAGAAAGAAGAAGAAGAAGAAGACGAAATTTATGCAGTTTAAAAGTACCTTGGCACCCTCACAACTTAAACATGTACGACCAACGATTTAGCAGGTTGAGCGAATTCGCTGTCCATGGTGCTGGAACTAGGATGCTGTGGTCAGCTAAGCGGCAGAGCAACGGTAACCAAAACATATGCACACGCTTCTGATAGTGCATTGCTGAATTCGTGGTCATATAGCAAGATAACTATATTTTCTACAATAATTTTACATTGAACCATAAATTACCTATCATAAAAATGTAGGTATATTAGCTTATCTTGTTAACGTATATCTCGTCTCACACGTAATTTTAGGGCCTGAACTGAGTTGAGTATACAGGGTTAGACCTGTTACTTATGAAACGACATTCTATTATATTTGTTTAAAAAAAAAAAAAAAAAAAAACATATTTAACGCGACCCCCTCTTCATTTTTCAAACCAACACCATGAAAAGACAGTCTTACATAATGGTGCAATACAGAATACGCCTGTGGGCGTATGGTGTGAATGTAATAAGACAAACGATCAACTCCTTACTGCTGTTCATAAAATGGGCGCCAGTTAGACTAACTTAAAGGAAGAAACTTATTACTGGACGTCTGAACGTTAAATATAAGAAGGGGCACAGCGTTAAATATGGCAAAGTAAACAGGAAAACAGTGTGTGAAGTTCTTAAGGGACGCTATCTGCGCAGACAGACGTTGTGCATTTTTTACATGGTCTTTTCCTTTAAGATGATGTAAGCCTATATTCCCAGGATGGCTCCCCTGCACCGTCTAAGCAGCATCAGCAGAGACGTTTTTACGCGGTACCACCCTGTTCGAAAAGCAGCCGGAGCGTCCGCGCAGCTCCTTCTACAGTCGTGGCCGTTCACCCGCGCGACGGCGTGCACACCTGTCAATTTCATTCGTGCTTCAGACCACGAACGGCACAGGCTGCACCCTGAGAATTGTCACAGATGGAGGATAGGTGAAGTCGTATTATTATTTTTTCTCTCGCTTGGGAACAGGTGAAGGATGTGTCCTACATAAGCTGGAGATTTATTCTTGGTGAGCCGCGTTAATGGTCTCTCTTTTGAAGTTATCTCGGACCGCGTTAAAATATATAATTCACTCGCTCATCTACTTCAAAGAAGTTGGAAATTATCCGCAGGAGATACAGCGCTCTGTTTTTTATGGACTGCTGACGCCGTTGTAAACTTGGGTGTTTTTTTTCCCAGAGAAGGGATAATGTTAAGAGAAAAGTGTTTTTGAATTTATTGTACAGAGGTTCTTATCGAAATAGCTCCAGCTCTTGAAGTATTTGAACCGAACAAACACTGGACTGAAATTTGACGTTTTCTAGCAACCTACAGTAAGTTGATATCTGGCTGCAGAGTACTGTCATATATCTACGATATTTTTACTCGCTATTTTAATAGTGAAATCGATGCAGGGCAGTCGAACTGTGTTTGTACGGATATATGCATTTTATACATCCACATATTTTCACACATCCATGCATGAACACATTCTGAAATAACCCACACATGTATATTTATCAACTCTGCAGCTGTCGTTTTCATAGATAAAATAAGGGTTTTCATTTTGTACAACTAATCGCGTCTAAAAGTCGGTTTTATTTGCGGGTAGCTGGATGTTTTTCCCCCTTTATGTATTACAGTAATGTTTATAAGTGGATTCTTTCACAGTCGCGTTTCGTTTCCTCTGACATAGCCTATCCGTGACAATTTATATCGTTTACAGAAAATAAAGCGCTAGAGGGGAGGGGAAAAAAACAACAACTTTTGGGCCCAAATCAAGATTTCTGTGCATACCACGGCTCGAGGATTTGTGTATGCATGACTGAAACGATGGCACTGAGTGGGAACTGCAGGACTTACCCGCCGACCAAAGAGCAAGGGTCTGTACAGAATTCTTTCCCCGACGTTATAGAATTAAATGTAGGGGGTCAAGTTTATTACACGCGCCACGCCACCCTAATTAGCACCCCGAATTCCCTGCTGGGAAGAATATTCTCCCCTAAAAAGGATGCCACTAATGACCTGGCGCGGGACCCCAAGGGACGATACTTTATCGACAGGGACGGGTTTTTATTTCGCTACGTACTGGACTACCTCAGAGACAAGCAGGTCGTGCTGCCCGACCACTTCCCAGAGAAAGGGAGGCTAAAAAAAGAAGCGGAATACTTCCAACTGCCGGAATTGGTCAAAATTTTAACTCCGGAGGACTTGAAACAAAGTCCGGACGACTATTACCACAGTGATTTCGACGACGCTTCCCAGGGCAGCGATCAGCGGATGTGCCCGCCGTCGTCATTAGTGCCAGCGAGCAGGAAGTATGGGTTCATCACGGTCGGGTACCGGGGCTCGTGCACCATGGGCAGAGAGAGTCAGACCGACGCAAAATTTCGAAGGGTACCCAGAATTTTGATTTGCGGAAGGATTGCCCTCGCGAAAGAAGTTTTCGGGGAGACCTTGAACGAGAGCCGAGATCCGGACAGGACACCCGAGAGATACACGTCCCGGTTCTACCTCAAGTTCAAACACCTGGAGAGAGCTTTTGACATGCTGTCGGAGTGTGGATTCCAGATGGTTGCCTGCAACTCGTCGGTCACCGCGTCCTTCGTCAATCAATACACAGAGGACAAGATCTGGTCCAGCTACACGGAATACGTCTTCTACCGTAAGTCAGCTTTCCTTTAAAAAAATTTCAGAAATCAATAAATATTCTGCTTGTGAGTTTTAATGATTTGAAGTGGAAAACAAATAATAATAATAATTGTGATTATTATCCAGAAGTGACTTATGTAATCTTCTGCGTCTCTGCTTAAATAGTGCCAGTACCAGTATTGATTGACTCAAAGGTTGTTTCTGTATTCACCACTAGGAGGCACACTTGGTATGTCCGTTGTTCCACTTGAATTTTGGTTTTAAAGCTGTTCAGACATGACTGGGACGACGCCATCCTCACTATTTTTTTTGTTGTTGACATTATGTAGGTTACTTGTGATTGTCTGCCAAAATTACGCACAGTTGGAAATGATTGTGTGAAATTCAGAAGATTATGACCAACAGAGTTGCTAGTTGTGACACAGACTGCTGCATTTTGTTTTTATTACGAGCTTATTCTGCTCTACAGTACTGGAACTGTGACCAGTTATCGATTCTTTTTATAATTATTCTCATATTACACTATGAACACACCTAATAATCAACACAACTTTGCATTAACAAAACCACATTACTGCAGTGTCTGAGTAAATATTTTTGTTGCTTGGATGGTTGTTCATGGTTTTCTTACTGAAGATTAACAGCCATATATATATATATATTTAAACTTAAAATGTCGATTCCATGTGCTGACACATGCTTTTCAAGGCATTGGAATTGGGTTCAAGACAAATGTTTTCATAGGCAGGACATCATGCATGTATTGTGCCATGCACAAACAACAAGCAAGCACTGCACTACACAATAGTCCTGTAATGACACAAATCAACAAGAGGAGGACTGCAAAGGCTCATGGGAAAAGTAGTTTCAGGGGGCGGTTTTGGATGTCCACGCCCAAAATAATAAAACATTGTTTATGCTCAGTCCGGGCACTCAAACTGCTCAAGTAAGGTAAGACTCAAGTTTTATGGACGTGAAGCAGTTAACTGTGCAAGCAAACTGACTACAGCTTGTCATAGTGTGGTTTAACCCTTATTGTTCCTGACTCATGACCAAACCAACGTTTGCAAAATGTCCCACAAAGGTAGTGCATGTTGGATTTGGCTTCGATTTGAAAGATCGTCGACAGTCTTATCCCACGGATAACCATAACACTGTACAGTGCTTTTCTGTCATTGATCACTGACTCCAAGGTTCAGCGCTTTACTATGAAATAGTAGAGCAGTTTATCGTGTAAAATTCTGTAATATGTAATGGAATATGCATTGGAACACAAATGAGGACATATTTTCATAAAACTATTAGAAAAGCATTCTTTTGTTAACTGGGAAAAAAAGAAATGAAGATATATTCTATTTTATAGCAGATCCAAAAGCCAGTTAACTAGTGTTGAAGGTCTGTTATTGCTGCCCCAATCAGGGACATGAACAGGGTATTGGAACGATCGCACATTGGGCCCCACCTCCCAAAGAAAAAATAAATAAATCATATGTTCTGATACTTTTTGAGGGCCCCTGTCAGTCAGGACCCTTGGAATCGTCCAACCCCCTCCCCTCCCCTCCCCTCCCCTTTACGCCCGCCCATCTCCCAACCCTGGCATACAGAACCGTCGTCTTGGGGCTGATAACCGGCTGCTGCATTTTCTATTTGTTTGTCAGCGCTGTGGTCCAGTGAAGCTGTTCTTCTCAATCGGGTTTAGCGATCTCACTTGTGCAGAAGTTTGCGGTTGAGGGGGTGGTTGATGGGGGTAAAAGGGGGCGTGGGGGGCGGGGTGGTGGTGGTGGTGGGGGGGGGGGGGGGTCTAAGGGAGGGCTACGTTCTCCTCGGTTTCCACGATTTCTGCTCCTGTGGGAGCGGTTCTCCGCACTCACTTGACTCCATCTGTTCCCGCAGCCGGTTTAAAAGCGGGAGCTCCACCCTGGAAGGCCCGTTTCCTGGCTGCCTGAGCGCGGGCGTCAGCAGCCCACGCCTTAGCCCGCCGCCTCCGCGCTAGCCCGGGATGATGGCTTTTATAATGGGCCTCGTAATGTTTTATGGTGCAACAAAATGGCGCAAGCTCAAGAGCTGACAGTTGATAATTCGTGTTCGTTCCCTGTGTGTTTCCCCAGACGAAAGGCAAAAAAAAAAAGGGAAGCACCTCATAAAAATGAATTGCAAAAGATTTGTCCTCCCTGATTTTTCGTGTGGAAAAATAAAATAAAATAAAGGGCTAGCAAGTCACGCGCTAGTAAAAAAAAAGGAAAGAAAAAAGTAGGGATATTTCTTTCCCTCTCACGGCTCCACTCGGTGCAGAATGTCAAGGTGATTTGATGCATGGGCTGTTTTTCCAAAGATAGTGTTGAAATTGGGTTTTGACTAAGGTAGGCGAATAGTGCCTCTGTCAGGGACTTGGGAGACACTTCTCAGCAGCCGTTTGTTCTTTCCGTGGAGTGGAACCAAGTCCCTGTCACCCGCATGTTTCTTAGAAAGTATTGTTACAGTATGCAAAAAAAAAGCTTTTCAAAAACACCGCAATATCACCATTCACGCCCTATTCTGAAAGTACGAGCACACAAAGCGTTCATGTTTTCATGAAACATCCTCAGAGTCAGGAGAGATGTCATATATTACTGATTGCCACCACTTTTTAAAAGAAATCTTTTATTCCCCCTAGAACCAGGAAACGACAGCCACAAGCCTGCCTTGTGTTTGCCATCCACAACTTTTTTTCCCACGACTCGCTGGTAATGTAGCAGTTGGGTAACGTAGCCTTACCGGGTTCTCTTCGAGCTTGCAGATGGACCACGCAAATGCACATCCGTGATCTGTTGGTAAACCGAGGAAGGCGTGAGTAATTTAGCACGCGACTTCAATTACTGTTTACTTTCAACTGGTGCTCGATATGCTGGTGCAATAACATGGATTCTGAGTCGCGGGGATAACAAAGTTTGGCGCGCGGCGCCCCTCCTCATTAGCCCCCTCGTTTGGCTGTCTGCTGTCGCACATGAGATGCGCGCGCTGCACCATATGGGCAATTAAAAAGCACTTTGTCGGTGATTCCAAAATGGACCCTTGTGTGAAACCTAAAGAGACAACAGTCGGTGGGTCAGGGCGGGGCGCCGGGAGCTGGGGAGGAGGTAGAATCACAGTTCGTTAATGATTCGCTCTCCGCTAAATGATCTTAATAAATAAATGAATAATACTTTACAAGAACCGGTTTATGAGCGGCCAGTTTTCTGGCGATAGCCTTATTAATTTACCAGACTGCCTTGGTGTTTATTTCTGCTGGATATCTAAACCGGAACCTCTCTGCCTTGCTCGTGCACGAACCAGATAAACACCCACAGTATAACGCACACTCCCGTTCTATGCTTCATAGACCTGCGACTCAAATAGGCGGCGTGCGTTCGCCCCAATATCACCCATTTATGCGTTTGAGCGCGTGGGGAGGTAGGACTGTAAACTCGACGGGAGTAACTGGATTGTAAAAATAAAACTCAGGCTTGACAAAGTGATCTCATCCCGAACGCTACATAAAACTACTCGAAAACAAATTCCAACCAAGCGCTGTTGTTCCTAATTTATTTATTTATTTATTTAATTATTTATTTATGCTCAAAGCACCATCTTGTTCAGCACTGACTTTGAAAAGCAGATCGCACAACAAACCTCTGAAAGAAAGAGAAAGAAGTTTAAATGTGTTGTTTAATGAGGTTTAGGGCACCTGATTAAGTCACAGACGAAAGTGACAGGTACTTGTTTTCCCACCATTAGCCTGTTTGCTTTGCCCCCGGTAGAGAACATAAATTTCCTGCTGCAAGGCTTCAGCGCTCTCCTCTCAGCATCTGTTGGGGACTACAAATCCCAGGAGTCAAATTTATTTGCAATTTGTTGCTTGGTTAGAATGGATTGATAATTAATCATTCGTAGTGACAGTCAGAAGACTGGGTCCCCGTGTGTGGTAAATCGTGTCATCATCGCTTACCAAACAAGAGTGAGCCCCAAATCGCTGCCTCCTCCTCCTCCTCCTCCTGCGCTCCACGACAAAATATTTGCATGAAATTATTTGGGACAACATTCCATCATGGCGGGTGCTGCCCTCACGTGTGGGGTTGGAAATTCATGCCTGAATAATGGCCCCAGGATGTGTTTTCATGCGTAAATGTTCAGCCATAACACATATATAGTTACCATTGTATGGTGAGGTTGGGGGTGCGGGGGGTATTATTGTGGCTCCAATACTGGTGTCCTGACTGTAGAAGGTTAAAGGTCACAGTGTGGCAACCCAGTATGACACATGGTCTGTGTTTTTTTTTTTTTTTTTGCAAGCTTCTCTAAATCTCCTCCCGGACAAAGATCTGCTCAGAGATATGGTGAAGAAAAAAGAAAAAAAAAACACTTTTCTTTTCCTTGAGAGAACCAAATTACCTTAAGGAAAAGGCATGGACAGATCTTTGGCATGGATTGGATATTGTTGCGTAAAGAATCTGATAGGGACATCTGTTCAGAGTAGATCATTAAAAAAAAAACAATGCATGACTTGCCTAAATTTCATCAAACCTAAAAAAAAAAAGGAAAAAAAAAAAGAGATGTCACCACCCAAGCCCCCCCTCCCCCCTTCTCTTATTAACCTGATCTGCTTAATTGGCAGTGAGCAGTGACAGGTCTAACACTACAGTCAACGCGAGCAGCTGCTTCCCCAGTTTAGGGCACCAGGGGACCTGCCGCCCAGCCCGGAGACCGCGTTACCCACGGAGCCACGGTCACGAACGCGGAAGTGCGTCGGGCGCCACCGAGGTCTCCGTCTGTCGCCCGCGGCGATCGCTCTTTCCGCGAAACGGGCAGCTCTCCGGGAGAAAAACCCCTCTCTGACTCGGTAATGCACGGAATGCAAACTTCCTGTTTTTTTTTTTTTTTTTTTTCCGACGACCAATCTATTTTAATATTTTAGGCCCTTATCACTTAAGTCTCACCAGGGGCCGGGTGCATTTGAAAAAAGGGCAAAGCACTTCGTGCTCGCGGAGTATGGGAAGAGGTGCATCATGGGAGAACCGATAATGGTGCAAAGATTTCAGGGGAGGAAGACTGAGCGCAGAACTACCACATTAAGGTCTGATCTGCGTTTGGGTATTCAAAACAATGCGAAAAGAAAAAAAAATATCATGCATTAAAATTCAACTGGTGCATCTAACGAAGTCTGAAAATGGAAGTCACCCTCAGTAAGCGTATGGACGTCCATTTTTCTAATAAATAATACCCAGTACTGTTCTTTACATTGGCGAGCTGACATACCTATATAGGGCAAGCTGCTTTTTTTTTTGTAATGTATACGGTCCATTTATATAACGGAGTATGTAACAGAGTATTTATGGAAGCCATTCAGGTTAGGTACCTTGCTCAAGGGTGCATTAGCTGTGCCCAACCTACGGATAAACCCTGCTGTTTGGAGACCTGTATCAGGAGGTACTACCCCTGAAAGCACTCCTCTCTGTCCCCACTCAACCACAGCGTGCAACTAACGATGAATAACAAAAAAAAGCACTTTAAGCACAATGTGGATAGGCATCATTTGTAAAAAAGAAAAAAAAGACCTCTGACCTCAGGCACTCAGATGCGTCTTTTAAAATATAAAAAATGGACAAAGAAAAAAAAAAACACTTCTGGTTAAATGTAGCTTTGTCGGACCATTATCTTCATCAACTTACATTGGTGAGCGGATCTGAATCGCGGGACAGATTGGAAGCCCGTGCATATAATGGTCTCCTGCAGGAATGCTGAATTCACAGGTGGCGGTACGCATGGAGACCTCCCGTCCGCGCGAATAACACTGATCTGTCTGCTAGTGTTGGCTTGGAGCCATGCCTGCACATAAAGGGGGAGAGGTGGGGGGGGGAAGTGGGGGGAGGGGGTAATGGGAAAGCTTTCAGGGGCCCTGTTACTAGATAGGGCCCAAGAGAGGGACAGCAATATTGGGAAGGTGTGTGTGGGTCCACGATTGCAATCTGCCGTGTGCCAACTCCCCCCCCCCTGCCCCACCAGTCCCGTCTCCATTCTGCAATAAAAACCAATGCCCCCTCCAGCTTGCTATGATAACTATGATCATGTTAAGCCCAGTGCCGAGTCTGAAACAGCTTGCTTGCCTACTATTGAGCATACAGGTTCAATACAACTTGCATACTCAATAGTGGGCAAGTAAGCTGTTTCAGACATGGCCCAGGTCATACTTAAGTCATTAATTATCTCAAGGCACTTACTGCTGAAAGTAATGATAACCCTGTCTTCCTGGTCACACGTCTAAAGCAACATAGCATTGCAAGCTGATAATTCCTCGTGCTATAGGTGACATGTTCCCTGGCAACCCCACCCACCTTGTTTCCTCAGATCCCAACCATCAAAGAAAAATGTGTTTTCACTTTTTCCTCTAAGCTTGTACTAAATAAAAAGTCGATAATGTGTTACAGAAAGTGTTTGCCTTGTAAAAAAAATAAGCGGCACAGTGTTTGGCTTGGCAACGATTTCTGGTTTTTGGCTGTTAAAACTGAGGTTGTGTCAGGTGACATCTGAAGAAATATATATATATATATATATATATATATATATATTTGTTTTTTCTCCTGAAGACCTGCAGAATGTTAATGGGGTCTGCTCCAGAGGGTGTTTAATTGGCTGCGTTCGCGCAGCCATTGTTTCCGCTAAGCGGGATACGGTTTCGTTTCTGTTTCGCTATTTCCCGTATTGTTTTTAGCGCGTCGCGGCGGAATGGGCGCTGTAGAGCGGCCCCATTAGGGAAGACGGAGCAGATCCCATTATCTTTCAGAGGAAATCTTCGCGGCACGCCTCGCGTGGGAAAAATGAAGCGCGTCCGGGAAGAGATTACCCTACCCCCCTCCCCCCCCCTCCCCCCCGCCCCCCCCGCTCGCGTTCAGAAGTTTATTTAAATGGGTCGTTTTTTTTTTCGCTTATCGTACGGGCGCATTAAGGGATTTAGGCCTGTGAAGGAATATTAGCGGCATCGGAGGGGAGGGGGGGATGGGGGGTGGAGGGACCAGGAGATTTGGTCGCAGCACTTGGATGGGGCGTTCCGGGGGGTGTGCATCGGGGCACGATGATGACGGTGTTGAAGGTTATGATCTGACTGTTGATCCCAGGGTCCAGTCAGGTCTTAGCTGAAAAGGGCTGGTGTGGGTGCAGGTTTTTGTCTTAGCTCAACAGGGTATCAAGGAGAATTGATGTTGATACTTGATTGAAGATCATGACTAGTTAATTAGTTGCATCAGATGTCATAGTTGATGGGCTAAAACAAAAAAAAACCTGCACCCACATCAGCCCTTTTAAGAGAAGATTTGACACCCCTGGTCACGACCATGGACTGCAGCACACGTGGAGGGGTAACAGAACACAGTGACCAACCACCCCGCAGACAGGGCTGCCATCGGACTGGAAAGCGAGCTCGTTCATCAAAGCCCAGAGCGCTCAGATCTAATTTAACGCTGCAGTCAGGAGGAAGGAGAATGGACGTCAGATTCCAGGGTTTCAAGGATTCCAAGTTTAAAAAAAAAAAAAAAAAAAAAAACTAGAAATACCGCCTCGCGGGTGTATGCCTCCGCCAAGGCAAAAACGTGTTTTGTGAGGTCACAGTGACCTTGACCTTTGATCTTTGACCACCAAAATCTAATCAGTTCATCCTGGAGTCCAAGTGGACGTTTGTGCCAAATTTGAAGAAATTCCCTCAAGGTGTTCCTGAGATATCGCGTTCACGAGAATGGGACGGACGGACGGACGGACGGACGGACAACCCGAAAACATAATGCCTCCGGCCACGGCTGTGCCTTCGCGGAGGCATAAAAAAGACGCTGAACGTGCATGTCCATATTGCGGGGCCAGAGAGGGAAGAAACGCGGCCCACCTGGAACCTTTTTTATCCCGGAGAAAACCACTGTAAAATTCATGGAGGTTTTATGGTGCTGAATTTCGGGAAGGTAAACTGAGGGAACTGAGTTTGCGGTCCTCGGCCTCCTTTCCCCCAGCTGGTGAAGTCTCCCCCTCCGACGGCGTCCCGCAACCTCTTCCCTCTCTTACATCATCGAGCCGGAGCGCGTTTTTACAGCCTCCGTCCTGGAACCTCATCTCCCCGCCCTCGTCGAGTGGGTGGCCATGATTTGCAGAGCTCACGTGCACTCCTCCACATTTCCTCACTTTGATAAAAACATATTGACGTATAGAATATGGAATTTCTGCTATTTCATCCTGTATCCAGACCTAAAGGCTGCCTCCTGGGGCATATGGCAATAATGTGATGTGGTTTGAAACACACTCTTTTTTTTGGGGGGAGGGGGGAGCTTTGGTATGCAGAGTACTGCTACAAGGGTGGGGGAGGGGGTGTATGGTATACGTTTGTATGTAGAGGGGCGGAGCGAAGGGGCGGAGCAAAGCCTGCAGATGGAAAAAAAAAAAACGAAAAAAAAAAGAAAAAGCAGCTCCATCATGGCCGAGTCCTCATTCCTGCCAATTAGCAGCGTTCGCAGGCTGAGCTTCCTGTCAGCGTTGTTACGGTTACGGCCCCTTGCTTCGGCGGATCTGATATTTCATCATGCGGCTCCGCCACTTCCAGCTCATCAGCGCGGAGACGCGCTCGCGCGGAACACGTGATTATTAGAAGATGAAAATACGAACGTGGAAAAAAACAAAAAAACAAAAAAACTGTGGGAAATATAGATAAATGCTCGCTCGGAATTGTTGTCGGTTCCATTGCGAAAGTGTGTTCAGCAGGGAGTGAGTTTAAACCTCTAGACCATAAAAAAAAAAAACTAGACAGCTAATCCTGATTTTGCAGACTTGGATAGCCGTTCAAGTTGTAGTGCAGCTCTGTGGTCCAGAGGTTTAAACCTGAGGTTTGAAACTCCAGCTAAGCACGCTGTACTCGACCATATGAGCCTTATCCGAACGAAGTTCTGGATATAATTAATCTGTCAGGGGCCGTTGCGCTGACGAACAACCGATACACAGAAACAAAATGATTTTGGAGGGAACTGTATGTCTACACATAAAGTGCACTGAAGTCATAAGATGAAAAGTGCTACAGTGTGTGAGCACAACTCAATAGTGGATGGGGACACATAATATATAGGCCTTAGTATTAGGCTTCCAGGCTTTTTGTAGATTTCACCTTAAACATCCCTGCAGGTGTTTCTCTGCTGCAGTGGAATTGTCTTTCCTTTTGAGAAGGGCTGCATGCTTGGCTAATTTTTAGAGGGAAGTTAAGAACCGGCTCAGACACTTTAATGGGCATTAAGGCCCGTCGGCTTCCGGGGGGAAGGGGGGGGGGGGTGGCTGGGGGGGGGGGGGGGGGGGTTGGTTACTTGATGTCGCGTGGAGGACGGAAATTACCTGCGGCAAATTCTCCGGGGCTGTCACCGCCGCGAAGAGCGACGTCGCTGTCGCTCCCCGCGACCCGAAAATTTCCCCGGCGCTGTCAGAGGTGGGACACCTCGCCCCCCCCGTTCCTCCCGTTGCTAACAAGCGAGGGGGGGGGGGGGGGGTGGCTGCCGCGAGACAGGACTAGCGCCGCTCCTGATAATGGATTGCTTTTTACAACCGGGGGGAAAAACTGAGAGCGAGCGATTGCGGTTTGCGAGGGTAATCATGCGTTGTACAGGTTTCCCTTAATTACCACAGCCCGCCCTTCGTAACCAAAACCGCAAAGCGAAGGGAACGAAATTGAATTAAAATCGTATCTAAAAGCCAGAACATTAATAATAATAATAAAAAGAGGTCGCTCTATCGGAAAAAAAAAAAAAACAGCAGGAGAAGGCCCAACCCAGGATCCGTCTGTACGATTACGAGAATGTACGCCATGCCTGAGCGAATCGCTTAACGCCGCCCATTTTGTCTCTGAAGTTTCTGATAGCCTTTTGTGTTTTTTTTGCCTGCCTCATTTTAATTGCCTTGCCTCTAATATTAGCGTGGAATTAAATCATGTAGGCTGGGTTTCGCGGAGGGATTTATAACAGGAACACGGCTCGGGACGAGGAGCGCGCTGGCTGCGCTTCCTGAGAGCACACGGGTGCTCACATGTGCCTGTGCATGTGTGCGTGAGAGAGAGAGGGAGAGAGAGAGGGAGAGAGAGAGAGAGAGAGAGAGGAGGAGAGAGGAGAGAGGGGAAGAGAGAGAGAGGAGAGAGAAGAGAGAGAGAGAGAGAGAGAGAGGCAGAGAGAGAGAGAGAGAGAGAGAGAGAGAGAGAGGGAGAGAGAGAGAGAGAGAGGGGAAGAGAGAGAGAGAGAGAGAGAGAGAGAATGTGTGCATGTGCTGTAGAGCTTTGGCACTGAACTAGTTTCTTTGCATTTGAAACAAAAAAAGGTCTATTATGAAAATTCAGTTTGTCACCAGATATAGAAAAAAAAGAGGCAAAGATTGGACTCCTAGCTGGTCGAAAGAAACCTCACTTTACTCTCCTCGGAGTTTACACCTTTTTCCAAGTGTTCCCCCGAAGTGGGACTCCGCGGTCAAAGAGCGGTCAGTGGAAAGGAACAGAGGAGAGCACCGTGTGGGACCCAGCACTGTGTGGGACCCAGAACCATGTGGGACCCAGAACCGTGTGGGACCCAGCACCGTGTGGGACCCAGAACCTCGTGTCTGCGGTTCAGTGGAAAGGGCTTTTGGGGGAATTGAGCTGTGACTGGTTGACAAGGGTCACATGTCCCTGGTGGATTTAATGAAAAAAAAAAAAAAACTTTTTTTATTTAATTATGACAAACCGGATCTGAAGTGAACGGGGTAGGGAGACGGGTTCCTCTGTGTGGGGAGTTCCAGCCACCAAGTCAGCCGTGTCGAGGCGGAACAGCAAGCCCTCAGCACAGCGTAATGTGTTAGCAGCTGCACTCCCTGTATATTTCTCTCCAGGGCTACAGCAGTACCACAGGCCTGGAGTTACAGTAGCTCTACGCGTCTGTGCTGAGAGCAGTGCTACCGTTCTGCTCGATCATTTACATGAGTGGGCGGCAGTGTAGCGTAATGGTGATAGGAAACTGGAACTGGTTTTGTAAAGGAAAGGTTGCAGGTTTGATACCCAGGCACGATGCTGGCTTTGTATCCTTGATGAAGGTACTTGACCTTTGCTTCAGTGTTTATCCTGCTGTATAAATGGATGCTGTGTAAAAAAAATGTAAAAGCTGCATAAGGGTAAGAGCAACCACATACATATCTGTAAGCCGGTGTCTATGCTGTATATTGTCTGTGTCTGTGCTGTGCATTGTCTGTGTCTGTGCTGTATACTGTCTGTGCCTGTGTTATATATTATCTGTGTCTGTGCTGTATATTATTTGTGTCTGTGCTGCATATTGTCTGTGTCTGTGCTGTATACTCTCTGGGTCTGTGCTATATTGTCTGTGTCTGTGCTGTACATTGTCTGTGTCTGTGCTGTATATTGTCTGTGCTGTATATTGTGTGTTGTGCTGATGTCTGTGTCTGTCTAATGCTGTTTGTCCATATTGTCTGTGTCTGTGCTGTATATTGTCTGTGTTACTGTCATGTCTTGCTGTGCTGTAATTGTCTGTGTCTTGCTTATATTGTCTGTGTCTGTGCTGTATATTATTGTGTCTGGCATAGTCTTGTCGTGTGACCTCTGGCTGTCTGCATTGTCTGTGTCTGTGCTGCATATTGACTGTGTTTGTGCTGCATATTGTCTGTGCTGTATATTGTCTGTGTCTGTGCTGTATATTGTCTGTGTCTACTGTACATTGTCTCTGTCTGTGCTGTACATTGTCCGTGTCTGTGCTGTATATTGTCTGTGTCCGTGCTTGTCTGTGTCTGTGCTGCATACTGTCTGTGTCTCTGCTGTGTGTTTACACTGTGCCCTCCTCACACTCGGTCGAGAGCGCTGAAGGGAACGTCATTACGCGTAATGGTGCTCATCACACTCAAAGTCACGGTGTCATAAACATGGACGGATACACAGCGAAGGCTCGGTCGTGCTAAATCTGCAGTCAGGCTGTCTGCCTGCCCTAAACTGTCGTGTTGCCAATCTCTGCCTTCAAGCAACTGCAAAATGTACGTTTCTGTTTGGCAAATGAAGATAGTGTAGGAGGAGAGTGCTTATATCCATCACCTGCAATGCAATAGAACTATTTGATCATTGACTCCCCGTTTATTAAAGCTACAGTATCAGGATTTTTTTTTCCTGATGTGCATTGGAATATCTCAGATATGAAGGTAAAGCAACGAAACTGAAATAATTGGTTTTTGCTCCATCCAGTCACCAAAAATCGTCTTCTTTGTTTACAATGCTTTGTTTACTTTGTTTACAAAGTTTTTCAGAGTCTTGGAGAATGTACTGTATGATGTAACGCCCAGCAGCATATACAAAGAGCATATCCTTAACTCTATACACCTTCTTCCCTTTGTTTATTACCCATTTCATATTCGCAGTTCCCAGTCTGGCTGCTGTGTGTCTGTGATCCGCCGTTTCTCTCTCTGTCCTGCGCAGCACTGACATTGCGGGCCGTCTGTGGGCTGCCGACAGCCAGCTCTCTCGCAGAGGAGAATGTATCTGAGCTCCATCTAGGTTGTTATGAATAATGAATAGCCGATGGGATCGTAACGCACTGGTCTGAAACACACAGCTGAGTTTCTCATACGGTCACAGGTCTTTGTGAAAGTGGAATTTAGGACCATGATGAAACTGTGATGAAAATGTTAGAGATGGGGGTTAAAAATATGACTGTTTGCGCAGGCCGTTAAGTAAAGATGTTACGAGTTTCACTTGCCAACCAGCAAAGGATAGACAGTGACTCTCTGGGGGTTCCTTTAATGAAGGAAATCTGGCTTTTAAGGTGCTGTCTTGATCTAAAAGAAGAAAATACATAATTTGTTTTTAATGATTTTATATTCTATTTTTTTATTTTATATATTTTTGGCTTATCGAACATAGCCACAAAAAAAAAAAAAACAAGTGTACTTGTGAGACTTTTAAACCAACGTTAAGTGCCTTGGAAATTGGGTGTCGGATGCTATGTCAAGCTAAAGCATTAGCGCTCGGAGCAGCGATGCACCCAGTGATCCGTACGGTACCGAGTCTGGACTGTTGCAGGGATGTCTGTGGCCGGCTGCCCCCGCGTGCTGACCCAGAGAGGGAGGGGCTCGGTTGCCGGGAGCATCCCGAGCTCACCTGGCCTAGAGATGGAAAGCTGGCCGAACTGGAAATCTGTGTGTCCACTAAACATGAAGCGCAGTTCTCCCTCACAGCGACTCTCACACTCGCCAGCTGGTGGGCTGCAGCGTGAAAACATATCAGACGACGGCAGCTCGCTCTTCAGAACCGTGCCCAAACCTCTCTGCGCTCTCCCACATTCGTGGAGGATGGGGTGCAGTAGTGAGATTAGCCTTTGAATACGGCTGAGCATAAAAAAAACTGTAGAGTGGAGGGTGGGGGTGGGGAGGGGGGTGGAATTAGGTTTAACAAGAAATTAGCAAAACAGGAAACTGTGGAGTAGGCCTTTGAAGAGTAGGTTTGTTTTGGAATGTTTTATTTTCCAAATAGTCAATGTTCTAGAACTCCATCGCTTTCAGTCACCAGTAGTGATTGTGACATCAGCGTTAGAATGTTCAGTTAAGAACAATCTCATCATTTGTGATGTCACACCTTAAAGGGTTAAAATGGAAAAGGAGTGCCTGAGGACATTGATACCGGCTGTGTTTGCCAGAGAAGTGACAAAGCTGTTTGTTTTCCCCCAGTGCTCAAAACCTGTCACATCCATCACTCAACCATATCCCCTTCCCTTCCCTCCATATCCCCTTCCCTCCCCCCCCCATATCCCCTTCCCTCCCGGCCTGGTCTTACTGTAATTCCAGGGTGCTGTGGAGCTCCTGAAAGCCCCTGTGGAAGAGACGGTTCATCTCGCCTCATCACACTTGTGTTGAGATCTGGTTGCCTGGGGTGTGTGTGGGCGGGGGGACGGTGGGGGGGGCGGGGGGGGGTGTTTGGAGGGTGCCCAGGGGACCGGGGCATACTAATGCACCTCTCCATAGCAGCAGAGAGAGAGAGAGAGAGAGCTGGAGAGAGATGGAGAGAGAGAGAGAGAGAGAGAGAGAGAGAGAGAGACTCCCAGCCGTCTGACTCCATGGATGCCGCTGATTCCTCCTGACACCATGAAGAGAGGGCGCCGCGTTTGTCGTTCATCAATCCGGAGAAGAAACCGTCGCTGCGTTTTTGCGCGGGGTGGGGGGGCGGGGGTTGGGGTGGGGTGGGGGGCGGGTTTTGCGGGCGGGGCGAGGGCGGGCAGTTAAGCCGGACTGCGCTCTGGGACGGGCGGGAGCGAGCCGTTGGGGTTCTGAGGGGTCTGACAGCGTTCCGCGGACGGGCCGCGGTGAGCGAGCTTTAGCCTCCCGCGGAGACGGCTGCGGTGAGCCAGACCCTCACGTCTGGGTGCGACGTCAACTTGTCCTGTGATCTCTTAGCCCCTCCGCTTAATAAAAAGAAAGAAAGACTGAACACACACGCACACACGCATGCACACACAGACACACACACGCACACACGTGCACACACACATACACACACATGCTCACACGCACACACACACACGCGCACGCACCCACGCACGCACGCCCCCACGCACGCACGCACGCACGCACGCACA
The DNA here is from genome assembly GCF_018555375.3 of Anguilla rostrata. NCBI lineage: Eukaryota > Metazoa > Chordata > Actinopteri > Anguilliformes > Anguillidae > Anguilla > Anguilla rostrata. The sequence continues at coordinate 4,867,032 of NC_057941.1, forward strand.
CACACACAAACGTACACACTACACACACACACACAAACGTACACACTACACACACACACGCACAAACGTACACACTACACACACACACACACACACACACACACTACTCTGTGTACACATGCCGCTCTGGACAGAGGCCACCCATTGGTTGAGAAGCCTCTGTCCTACGCTGTGATGAGGCTTTACCCATCTGCCCTCCCTGGCCACGTTCCGTTCTGCTTTTGTTCCAGGGCTGTGATTGGCAGCTCAGCAGTGTGTAAGTAGACTGCTGTCTCCTGATTGCATTGATTGTCTGGGCCCCTGAGATGACTTCCTGTAAACTCATTTCAGTCTTCATTTTAGCTTCCGAAAATAAAAAAAAAAGAAGAAAGAAAGAAATAATCCAGCTCACGTGTTTTCTCTTTTGCTGTACTGTGGATTATGGATTAATTTGCTTGCATTGGTAAACAGTGTGGCTGACAAGATAAATAATTACTGTTTTTTGATATTTATATTTTGCCCAGGGGTGTTGCAGGTTTGAACACAGGGTGGGGCACACATGTGTTAATAGAGGGCACTATTGAGCAAGAGGCTTCAGTCCTGTCTTTCCCTAGTGAAACACCTGCAGAGTGAATGGAGGCCTCTAAAATATGCAGTAATGATACATGTCAAAATACTCAATGATAATTATTAGATACGTCAGCCTTCTGGTTTTTATTTTCTACTTGAACCGGTTTTTATTTTTTATAGATTTTAACCCCCTCCCCTGTCCAGTTTGTGGATACCCTTTCCTATTAATTGGCCCATTATTTGTACCCGTGTCCCGCCGTGGCACTCAATTTAGGAGGGCTCACCTGGCAACCCAGTCGTCAGTTACACCCCTCTGTACGGGACCTCCTGCCACAGTCAGGATTCAACACCAAATAGCACAAAATGGCGTCTGTTCATCGCCCAGACGAGTGCCGCACACTGTCTGTGGTGGTTGAGGCGAACATCTCTCCCATATCGTGCCCTTTGAGATCCTGAGGACAAAGGACACGATATATTGACTCTATCCATTCCTCTGTAATACAAGGGATATCAGGCTCTCTTCCCACAGTAATTTCTCATATTTGCACCTAAAGCACGGTGTAATATAAAGCTCTTTGTCACCTTGTCAACAAGTTTTTAAACTGTAACGCGTGAGATCCATCGTGAGTCGAGTGTGCGGAATAAACATTGCACTTAACTGTCACAATCTTATGATGTAATATACGTACGTCCTGTCTATTTATTTGTTTGAATGTTGCCGGGCTATGATAAATGTTATCGAAATGGACGACTTATCCCACTGTAAAAAACAATGTCGGAAAAAAAACAAACAATAACAATGTCAGTCCTTCCAACGCCTCAGTTCTGTTCGGGTTCTGTTCTTTGCCTTTTCACTGCAAAAAAATCTAATTATTTCTGTCTGTGTTGCGGCGAGAAGACAATAGCTTGGCTCGTCATAATGTGCAGGCCAGCACAGTATGTGGCCATTTGCTGAAAAAGCCTCATTTTGCCCTTTTAGTGTTATTGAAGCTGCGGTGTAACAAAAAGCTCATTTACAGATAAAGGTTTCGCAACCGTCAGCACAGCGGCCACTAGTCCATTACTCTGAACTCTACTCTGATTTCACACTGAATTACCAGTCCAGCTATTTTAACATCAACACGCGTAATTAAAGCATCTCTTAAGATACTTTGTGTGTTGACATACTGTAGATAGGATGGCAATTCAAATCATGAATCATTTATAATTAATAATGTTAATAACGTAATGCATTTTTTGCTGTATTTTTTTGAATTACAAAACCGAATTTTTTTCTCGTGGAACACAACAAACCGCTACGTTTACCGCCAGGGTTCTCAAATCGACTGAGCCGTCGCAGATTCTCCCCGCATTCGTGCGGGAATGAGCAGCCGGGGGGACGCTGACCTTTCCCTAAAACCGCGTCGACTTGAACAACACGCAGCTTTAATTAAAAACGGCGCGACAGACTCCTTCCCCCCGTGATGAATATTTATATTGTTGTGAAGGAATTATTTTTTTTGTTTCTTCCACTGCGAGTGTTTTAGAGGACTTTTTTTTTTTTAATGTTGCCATTTATGTTGGCTGCGTAATGATATTGGCTTCTTTGATTTGGGTGTTAAAAATCAGTCTGGTTACCTTGGATACCCACTCTTGGCTTCCAACAGCTCGAAACAGAGACATGTAGCCCGAAGGAAGCGAAATTCTGACACACAGATGGCCATTAATGTACAATATCCACAGGGGGCAGTGGTAGGCGAATTTGATGATGTTGAGCAGTGTACCTCCAGCCGTTGTTTTGTTTGAATCAGTCTGGAAGTCGCCGGGCGCAAGTCAATTCTGTGCGTCGCTGCTTGAGAACCACGGGATCTTCATGTTTGAATATTCGAACTGCAGTTCGTTACAAGAGTGCTTTTTTGATTAGAGGGTCCAGCAGGGTTTTAAATATTTTGATATTATCAGATATTCAATTCTTCATAGATTAAACATTGCATTGATTCTTTAAATGGGGAAACAGCAATACCACAAATGCTTGCTGTTGTAATATTTTTGTTAATTACAAATAATGACATGCTTATTTCTTCTCTGCACCGTGGCTCAATGAAATATCTAATATTTTAGGTTCATTACATTACACTGGCAGAAGCTTTTATCCAAAACGATTTACAAAAAGTGCATACTGAAGGTCATCAGAACAACTACAAAACATGGGTTGATCAGGTGCAATTCTCATTACAGTATGTAACAGTTATCCATAGTCATGAACCATCAAGTCCAGTTCACACAGTAAGAATAGGCTGGGTCAGAAGGTTATGACAAGTCAAACTAGGACGAGGCATGAAGGCATGTGGCATATGACAAAGCTACAACATCAAGATGAGGATACAAGTGCACACACTGAGTGCCTTCAGAGTAGTCTGTTAGCACAGTATGTTGCCACAGTATCAGCCTTAGCTGTGCTAAGTCAGTAGCTATGCCTGTGTGGCTCAGCTGTGCTCAGTCAGTAGCCATGCCTGTGTGGCTCAGCTGTACTAAGTCAGTAGCCATGCCTGTGTGGCTCAGCTGTGCTAAGTCAGTAGCCATGTCTGTATGGCTCAGCTGTGCCAAGTCAGTAGCCATGTCTGTATGGCTCAGCTGTGCTAAGTCAGTAGCCATGTCTGTATGGCTTAGCTGTGCTCAGTCAGTAGCTACGCCTGTGTCACTCAGCTGTGCTAAGTCAGTAGCCATGTCTGTGTGGCTCAGCTGTGCTAAGTCAGTAGCCATGCCTGTGTGGCTCAGCTGTGCTCAGTCAGTAGCCATGCCTGTGTGGCTCAGCTGTGCTAAGTCAGTAGCCATGTCTGTGTGGCTCAGCTGTGCTAAGTCAGTAGCCATGCCTGTGTGGCTCAGCTGTGCTAAGTCAGTAGCCATGCCTGTATGGCTCAGCTGTGCTCAGTCAGTAGCCATGCCTGTGTGGCTCAGCTGTGCACGGTCAGTATACATGCCTGTGTCACTCAGCTGTGCTAAGTCAGTAGCCATGTCTGTATGGCTCAGCTGTGCACGGTCAGTATACATGCCTGTGTCACTCAGCTGTGCTAAGTCAGTAGCCATGCCTGTGTGGCTCAGCTGTGCTAAGTCAGTAGCCATGTCTGTATGGCTCAGCTGTGCTCAGTCAGTAGCCATGTCTGTATGGCTCAGCTGTGCTCAGTCAGTAGCCATGTCTGTATGGCTCAGCTGTGCTAAGTCAGTAGCCATGTCTGTATGGCTCAGCTGTGCTAAGTCAGTAGCCATGTCTGTATGGCTCAGCTGTGCTCAGTCAGTAGCCATGCCTGTGTCACTCAGCTGTGCTAAATCAGTAGCCATGTCTCTATGGCTCAGCTGTGCTAAGTCAGTAGCCATGTCTGTATGGCTCAGCTGTGCTAAGTCAGTAGCCATGCCTGTATGGCTCAGCTGTGCTAAGTCAGTTGCCATGCCTGCGTGCACTGTGATGTTCTTAGCAAACAGTAGCGAAATTGAAACACGAGCTCAGCCTGTCCATTAGCGGATTCTTCGCCCCAGTCCAAACCACCATTCAATTTTTTTTTTTTTAAACTGCAGAGTCAGCACATAAACCTCTATAGTTCCTCAGCCTTGCCAATGCTAGCTGCAACGTGTATATAATGGGATTGTTAAGACAGGCTGTGGCAGTCCAACCAATTTAAAACTCTCCAGGCCCATCATCCTATAAAGCAGGGGAATTCAATTCTCTGCCCCAGCTTGGAGTGGAAACGCACATTATTTTACTGACCTGCGTACTACTGATAAACTTTGCCCGTGAGGAAAGTTATTATCTAATTGATGCTTGTTTTGTGCACAAAGTTGTAACCAAACATTGACACATTATGTATTTAAGCACTTTAAAAATACAAAATCTTCTGAACACATTACTTGCTAATTGTGTAATTTTTTCGGTAAATGAAATTATTCAACTGTTGAATTTTGATGTATTTTAATGACATCTGATCTGCACTAGAGATTCTGTTTAATGTGGATGGACTAAATGTTGCTGCACTCTGCTGCATTCTGTTTAATGTGGCAGAACCCTGTTTAATTATGTTTTTTCCTGCTTTATTGTTTGTTTCACGTGTCTCTGGCTCAAACGCGTTCTGTGTGAGGTCATCAGCGTTGTCTCTACAGTGTTTTGTGTGAGGTCATCAGTCATCATTGTGTCTATGCTCAGCTGCTGTAGCTGGCACAGGTATGAACAGGTAGTGCATCCACCTGAGGAGTCTCTGCTGTATTAGCGGTGATATGGGGGGGGTTTCTGCTCACTGAATCCACCCCTCCCCTGGTGATGCTATAGTTGATATGGCATCAGCCCCCAGGTTGGTTATTACTGGCAGGGCTCAGCCCTGCACTATGCACCAGGGCCTGTAGAGCCGCCCCCCTGGAGTCCTCCATATCTATTACTTATAAGCAGGAAAAATAAACCGGAATCTTGACCCAGAGTATCTCACTCTGTAAGAAAGAGGACAGATCACACAGACGAATTCACACGTTCGGTGCTAAAGAGCGGTCATTGCCATGGCGATGATGTCAGGATCTAAAACATGGAACGAAAGAAGCGCGCGGAGACAAATGGCGGAATAGCACGAGCGCTCCCGGAGGCTCAAAATCGCAAATTAAAAAAAAGCTTTTATGAGCAACGTCATCTGCGTGAGGTTCTGGCGAATTTCCAGCTGTTTTTAGGAGCTAATCCATATGCTCACTGAGGGTGGAGAACCGTTGAGCGCTCGCAGGAATTAATTAGCGAGCGATATCAACGGCGCATCACGTGTTCGACCGGTGATTAATTAGTTTACAGCGACTCCCAAATCAACCGCTCTTCTCCGCGATTCCGTCTCGTTTCGCGGGTTTTGTTCACGGAGTTGCGGCGTAATGGTTTTAAAAAATCAGCAATGCGGGACACACACACACGCAGTTTGATGCGCTGTGTGAGAATTTTAATTCTTTTAATCCTTCTTTATTTAACCAGGGAAAGTCCACTGAGAACAGGTTTCTCTTTTTCAAGGATGCCCGGGGAAGAAATGCCAGAAAGAACAGTTGTAAGTGGGGAGGGAGAGAGAGAGAGAGAGAGAAGAGAGAGAAACAGGGTAAAGCTCCTGGAGGGGTGGTGGGGGGGGGGGGTTAAGGGCCTTGCTCAAGGTCCGAATGGCGCAGTTCTTTCTAATTTAAATGCAAAGCAGGGAATTTGATGCCTGTTCACTGGTGGGGAATTTAATGCCAGTGTGTACTGGAACACCCCTTGCCCTGTCTGTTGCTCTCAATAAAAAGTAATCGGCTTGGATTGTGGTCATATTAAAGAGCAATAAAGCAAATGTGCGGGAAAGAAATTTCAGGCTTCACAGAAGAAGACAGTCGAGAGGGCGACTGCTCTATTGACGTCAACGGTGAAAACATAGATATAAACAAAATAATTAATTTGTATTTCGTTAGTGACATTAATTTTTGTTTGGATAAGATACGAGTATTTATACAGATAAGTGCCACGTTGAAAAAATATTGGGCTTTGGAAATTTCCATACCGGATGTAAGAAGACAAGTGGATCAGTAATCCTAAGCAATGCGCCCAATAACTTCAACACTGGAACTTAAATATTATGAAATTTATCAGTACATTAGCATGTGTACTAGATATTATTCATAGTAGCAAAATATTATTTAGCAATATCCATCATTCCAATAGTAACATGCAAGCATCTAGGCAAATTTGAATACAGCCACCACACGCTATTAGCTTTTGGAAAAGGAGGTTAGACTATATTTACTGTATAGTTACTAATCTCTAGACAAAATCACAAACTTCATAAACTACAACAGCAGCTAGATTAAACGAGTACACAATGTACTTATGTGCTTATATTTGCTTGAGTTTCTATTGTTTAGTGCAAACAAATCGCGATTCATGTAAAGGGATAAGTGGGGTTTCAAATTCAAGTTTATTTGTCATTCGCCTATACATGAAGAAACTGTGTGCAGCAACAACAACAACAACAATAATAATAATAATAATAATAATAATAATAATAATAATAATAATAATGATGATAATAATAATAAACTTTATTTACATAGCACCTTTCATATCATAAAATGCAGCTCAGAGTGCTTTACAAGAGAAACAATAGAAATCAGTACCACAGGTATTAAGATAAGATAAAAATAGAAATAAAATAAACTGATAATGATAATAGCGGAAATGACGTAAATTAAAAATAAAAATAACAGCACGATACACACAACGTAAACAATGACACAACGTGAGTGGAGTTCCCCGAGCGTCTGTAATAAAAAGTGCTTTTGCACATTAACATAAAAGTAGACATGATAAATAAGTAAAACCCAGTCAAGCTTGTGAAATGGGGAAAAGATTGAGTAAAAGACAGTCGGGTGTATAAAAATCAATTTCATCGTCGGGGCACACCAGTTAACTTGTGGCACAGGCTTTGTTGCTGCAGTGAATCGCTGAAAGAATCGGGCCTGAATGAATCCCAGCTGCATGTTGGTCCTGGGTCATTTGCATGCCAAAGTACAACTGAATGAATCGGTGAACGAATCAGAGAGCGAATCTTTATAGTGAAACGAATCAAACGACTCCGAGTCACCGAAAGCAACTGAAATGTCCATCTTATTTACGGAGTCAGCGTCTAGTCCTATGCTTGCTAGATGATACTTAGCTATTATCAACGTACCTCGGGTACCTATAGGATTAAATAACCTATAGTTAAAGTTAGCCGCTGTTACCATGACGTTGTTCCCTTTTCATTGCTTCCATCTGATTCTTTCATCTCAGGTATATATTTTTTTTTTTTATTGCAACCGACAGCACAGCATCTACTCACCACATCTTATTTCCCCCCCCACACAAGTCAAAGAATGGAATCCTGCAGTTTGGTTCCTTCTCCCAGGGTCTGGGAGCAAAGTTGTCTGGACCACCCACTTCCTCCACAGTGTGTCACTCAGCAGGAGCAGGCAGTAAATTCAAAACTCAAGTTACAGGTAAGGGAATGTGTTTGTGCGACATGACAAAACTAACAAACAAACAAACAAACAAACAAACAAACAAACAAACAAACTAACTAACTAACTAACTAACTAAGTAACTGACTGACTGACTGACTGACTGACTGACTAACTAGGAACCTGACTTATATTAATATTGCCATTTCAAGCCCTATATCTGTGCCTCCTTGTAGTGTGGGTGTAAGCATGATAGAATATATGGCTCTTGGGATTAAGACCAGGGGCTCAGGTGCCCTACAGTGGACAGAAATGAATTGCCAGTTCTCCGGAGGATATGGTGGAGCTGACTTATGTACCTTGGACTGTAAAGTGAAAAAAAATTCTATAATACAGTCCTTTGGGCTCAATGGATCAAACGACTGGCATTGGTTTTGCATTAAAGATTTGGGAAAGAAGAAAGTTTACAGGGACAGTTGTGTACGGTGCACAATGTGCTGTCAATGCAAGGAGCTCAACGGCTCAAACTGAGCATGAGCTGAACCCGGTAATATGCTTACCATGGACTGCGGCATAGGGGTGGGAAGGTGGGGGGAGGGTTTTTTTTTTCGTGTTTTTGGCATTTATAGCAATCTTCCCCTTTGAAGGCTCTGCAAACTGGAGCACACACGCACTGTTTGGAGGTCGACGAATCAGCACACAGCAGCACACCCGAAGAAAACATGATTTGAAGTCCATGAAAAAACACACACAAGTAATTATCACATCACTCTTGGTTTTTTTGGTGGAAAGCCAGTTATGCTCCAAATCCAATTAAAACAGGAAATACTGCCATCTGTGGGAGCTCAGAGCTCTGTCCCCGTCTCTAAGAAGCTCTTCTCGCTGCTAGCCACACACAGATGCACACACACGTGAGCAGACACACACACACACACACAGGAACACACGCCCGCACACACACATACACACACCCGCACAGGTGCACACACACGTGCCCGAACACACACGCACAAATGCACACATGCACATGCACACTCACCCAAACACACACACACGTGAACACTCACAGACACACACACATAAACACACACACACACACACCTTTGTGATGTGCAACAGAAAAAAGGTTTTTGGAGGTCTTATCATTTTAGATGCGCAAAGAAAAAAGTAGATCATAATTTCACAGAAACATTTCTGCCCCTTAATCTCCTGAATTTAATATACATGAAATCAATCAATAAAAGGTCAAAATGAAATATGCACCGTGACCTCATCGCAGACCTTAGGATGTCATGTTTTCCCCCAAACAAGGCCTAAATTTGATATACTTTTAAGATTGAGGTATTTATTGCTGTTTATTTTAACCGCAGAATTCGGTGAGCACATCAGGACAGGCACTTTCAAAATGATCTACTGTAAGGGTGAACCCATGAAGGTTATATCCAAGCATTAACAAGAGACCCGTGGCAACAAGACTGAGAATTTGTTAAAGACATAAAACGCCACTTCTCCCAAGGACAAGGAACACGCACCTTTCCCACACAAGCTGGCTAACCTGAGGCACAGTGATCTCCTTGGTGGTTATACGGTTAGACATATAATATGTCTTATCCCTTATTACAATCTGGTGTAAAGTAATCTAAAATTGATTTACTTCTCTTGCGCCTGAGATTAATCTCTGCCTCCGGCTCTCAACCCTGGGTCCAGCTGTTTCTGGTACCTTTCTCCCGCAAAAAGCCAAAACAAGACGCATCCGGTTCCTTACCTCAGGGCAAAGCAGTGCTGCAAGGAATTGAACTCGCAACCCCTCTGCCATGTGCCCCTCTCTATACACTGTCAAGATCTGTATGTTGTTTCTTATGTTTATTGTGGCAGAAACCCAATCAAATATAGCTTTATTATTGTTTTTAAAATATTATTATTATTATTATTATTATTATACATATGTACATTACGAATCGTACCTTTTTTAAATTATGTCATGCTTGACAGAACCAGTTTTATGATTTGCCGTTGTAATCCAGTTCCCATCAAGAAGAAAATCTCACAGGCATCGCATATAATGATTTTGCAATTAACTATTAGGAGCTCAGGGCTCAAGCAAAACACAGCCCTACATGCAGAGATGATTGATTGTGAAATTGTAAAGACAATGACAAGTTGCTGAGAGCTTGAATGCTCACATGTGTACATGTACATTTAGTATTGAATGCTCCTCCAACCTATGTCATTTGACTGCTGTTGTAAATTGTGTGCGTGCGCGTGTGTGTGTGTGCGTGTGCCTGTGCGTGTGTGTGTTCACATATACAGCTGCGTTAAGGGAAGAGATACAGTGCAATGCACTTGGTTTATGGACTAATTAAAGGGACATTCGTCCAGCATTACACAAGGCCCATTTCCCGTCGGTTCGATATTTCCCCAGGACCTCAGGCGTTTGCAGTGTCGAGCTGATTGTGGGTTCTCTCTGTTGGTTGATGGGAAGATTGGTTGACAAATTGCCTCAACCCCCCATGATGCAATTTGTCTCTGGTGGGCATTCCTTTGAAGAAAAAAGGAGGTAAATAAAGGAAAAAAAAAAAAACCCAATTGAATGGAATTCAGTAAAGATGGTAGACCTCCTGGGAGACATAGATCCTTCACTCAGCACGTATCTGTTTTTTTATTTTGTTCACCTTCCTCCCTTTGCCACTATCCCCTCTTATTTGTTTTTCTTTTTCAAGTGATGCTCCTTGGAACACCGCTTAGAAACGCGTGGTGATTTCATTTGCCCCTCTTGTTTGAGAGCATGATGTTTTAACGGGTGAAACCAGTGAACTTTTAGACCTTCAGGGGCACAGTTATGTCTGTAGACCAGTGCTGTGTGTAACATGGTTTGGGTTCTGTTGCCATGCTGATGTGCATGTGATCAATGAACTTGACTTGACTTGACCACTTGACCAATGAACCGACAGGGCAGCTCAGAGGTCCATCAGAGAATGGATATCAGGGATATCTCCTTCTCTGTTAGCTCGCTGGGTAGTGCGTCTGCCTGTGATAGTTTTGGGGTGGCAGTGTAGCACAATGGGTAAGGAACTGGGCTTATAATCTAAAGGACACAGTTTCGATTCTCGGGTGGGACATTGCTGTTTGTGCCCGTGCGCACGGTACTTAACCTGCGTTGCTTCAGCGTATATCCAGCTGTATAAATGGATACAATGTAAAATGCTATGTAAAAGTTGCGTAAGTCGCTCTGGATAAGAGCGTCTGCTAAACGCCCGTAATGCAATGTAATGTGTATTGTGGAAGGTCTTATTATAATCTGCGCACGCCATGCCAATGGGGTGTCAAATGTGCAACACACCCCTGTGCAGAAAAGCTCCAATCTTTTTATTCTGTGTCAGCATGCAGTCGCTCACAAAATGGTTCTGTGCAGTTAATGGGTGACGCTGAGGGAACAATTCTGGGGTTGGTTCAAAGAGCCATTAAAATAATAGTCGGCGCTGTTTCTCATTGTATTTGGCCACTGAAATTATGATCATTATAGTTCATTACCGTTGCCATGGCACTGAAAACACATGCTAAACCGAAGCAATGAAAGGTCCACATTCAGAATGGTGCCTATTTGTGCCACAAGTGCTGCATTTACAGTTTGTGTTTTAACAGTTTCCCCCCTATTTTCTCCAATTGCGGCAACTGCCACTGTAGCTTATTCTTCTGCCTAGTTGGCTTTGCAGAGGTTACATTACATTACATTACATTACAGGTTAGGTCAGAATAGTGTTCACTGTGTGAACTGTGTTCTTGGCTAGAAATAGCTGTACAAAATAAGTATTGTACCTTACTGAACCTGTGTTTAGCAGTTGTCTATGACCATGAAATGCACTTTTTGTACGTCGCTTTGGATAAAAGCGTCTGCCAAGTAAATGTAATGTAATGTAATGTAATGCCACTGTGCAGGTGAACAATGTGTACTCTCCAATTTGACCACCTTTGAGTCGGTTTATGACGTACACCCTGGTGGAAATCCAGGCTACCAGCCTAAGATGGAATCGAGCTGGAGCGCGCTTCTGCTCCAGCCGGATACCATCTGGAATTTGGTGATGGTCTTTTCGTCAGCACCGAGCCGACCCACCAGCTGGACACGGTCTTGCCAGCGTGGTTGCCATCTCAACCGTCTCCAAGACAGCTTCAAACAAGCTGGAGCAGCTTATAACCAGCTGGACCATCTTAAAATCAGGCTGGAACCAAACAACTGGTTATGCAGCAGAATTGGATCAGGTAGCGTCAAGTGGTGAAGTGAAGGATGCTTGACCTCTGCATCCCCCCATTGTCCATTCTCTTTCTAAGAGATCCATCCACTATCAAGGCACCTACACACTTCAAAGCTTTCATATTAGTATGCTTAACCAAGAAGGATATATTACCGAATTGGAAAGACAGAACAAACTTATCCATAACCCTTCTGGCTCAACTTACTTATGAAACTAATCTCAGTGGTTAAGAAGAATGATAAAACATACTGGGATTTCTGGTCTCCATTTCTGAGAGAGATGATTCCTCTCCATGTATGTTTCCAACATGTGCACAATAATCACCATAAAGACAGTAATACAGTGCATTTAAATGTACAATGCACTATACAGCACAACATGCAATCCCCTGTCATATATTAAGTGCACTATATGACAAAAAGGTATCTGGACACCCCTTGGTCTGGGGTTGTTTTTCATGGTTTGCGCTCAGTGTCTTAGTTCCAGTGAAGGTAAATCTTAATGCAATGACATTTTAGATAATTCTGTGCTTCCAACTTTGTGGGAACAGTTTGGGGAAGGCCCATTCCTGTTTCAGCATGACGATGCCCCCAGGCACACAATGAGGTCCATATATAAATGTTTTTTTGTTGAGCTCAGCGTGGAAGAACTTGACTGGCCTGCAAAGAGCACTGACCTCAACTCCCTCCAACACGTTTGGGATCAACTGAAAAGCCAACTGCGAGCCAGGCCTAATCGCCCAATCAGTACCCGACCTCACTAATGCTCTTCTGGCTGAATGGAAGCAAATCCCTGCAGCAATGCTCCTACACCTAGTATAAAGCCTTCTCAGAAGAGGTGAGGTTGTTCTACTGCAAGTGGTGGATAACCTCCATATTAATGCCCATAATTTTGAATGAGATGTTGGATGTCAGGTGTCCACATACTTTTGGCCATGTAGTTTATGTATGCATGTATGTATGTATGTATGTATGTATGTATGTATGTATGTGTGCTTGCATGTACTGTCTAATTCAAAGAGATGCAAGTTAGACTTCTTGGTGGGGCAGTAACAGGGTGTTGCTATAAAAGAGCATGCATGCTCAGTCAGCCTACCCTGTATAAATAAAGATTAATAAATAAAATAAATATGATTAAAGTAGTAATTGAAAAGTGGTGGCGAGAGCTGTTCTGGGTGCTGAAAACAGTAATTGAACGAGCTGCAATTTATAAACTTCTGTGTTAAATATGTCTGCAGTTTAATTCAGCCTGGCAATTTAATTAATTTTTGGAAACTCTTGTCACACACTTTTCATGCTCATTTTGAACACCGAGGAGAGACGGTTGCCTGAGAGACCGCTTGTGTATGAAGAGCTCTTGCGGGACTCAGTGCCGAACTGGAGATTTGTTTATTTAAAAAACATTTTTTATTTTTTTTAAATGCCATCGCTGGGGATGCATCGCCTGTGCCGATCTGACTGACATTCAATTTTCTTTCGGTGCCGAGTTTGTCACTTCAGCTTGCGCCCAGCTTCTGGACGAACGCAAAAAGCTACCCCGCGTGTCCCGACGTAGCGCCTACAACTTTTCATCTCAAAGGAATGCTGCCAGCCACCATTTTAAAAGGGCAGACAGGCTTCCAGAATGTTCCCTATACAATTACCCTGACCCACAGTTTACTCGACTGCAGGGCCCGGCTGCTGTTATCGACAGCAATTAAAGGGCCAGTAATGCAGCGGACCGGCTCGTATCTGACACCAGCCCTCCGCTGAGAGACAGCTCAAATGCCACGTGGCATGATGGTTCTGCTTCTTTTATTTCTCCTCCATCTCCCTCTCCTTTTCCATCTGCTTCTATGCCTACTTTTTCTTCTTCTTCCACTTTTTTCCTTCTTCTTCTTCTTCTTCTTCTTCTTCTACTTCTTCTTCTTCTTCTTCTTCTTCTTTATCTTCTCATTATCATTTTCATGGAGAGGCAACCTAAAACAGAACTCAACTGCCAAATGGAATGATGGTTCTTCTTCTGCTTCTTCTTCTTCTTATTATTATTATTATTCTTCTTCTTCTCATTATCATTATCACTGAGAGACAACCTAAAACAGAACTCAACTGCCAAATGGAATGATGGTTCTTCTTCTGCTTCTTCTTCTTCTTATTATTATTATTATTCTTCTTCTTCTCATTATCATTATCACTGAGAGGCAACATAAAACAGGAACCAAGGTCAGCTGCGCAGGTGAATTTATTTCACAGTCCAATTTAAAAAATTGCAATACTGAGGGTAGATGCCCCCTCAGGGGCAGATGTAGGGGCATTGGGGGAGGGGGGGGTGAAGAGTTCAGGAAGGAAAGCCAGGATCTGCCTGGGGCAGATTGCTGACTAACTGGAGGCTGGCCCTGGCTTAATTGCCCAGAGCTGGCAGTGGACATCAGTGATGCCTCACTCCCAGTGATTGAATATACAATATATAAACATCTACATGCCCATATGCAGAGGGAGGGAGAAAGAGGAGAGAGAGTGTGTGTGGAAGACAGAGAGGGAGAGAGAGAGTCAGACAGAAAGAGATAGAGAAAGAAGAGAGAGTATGTGCGTTGGAGAGAGAGAGAGGAGAGAAAGAGAGAGTCAGACATAAAGAGAGAGATGAGAGTGTGTGTGTGGGAGAGAGAGAGAGAGGAGAGAGAGAAAGTCAGACATAAAGAGAGAGAGGGAGAGAAGAGGGAGAGAGACAGAGAGAGAGAAGAGTGTGTGTGTGTGTGGGAGAGAGAGAGGAGAGAGAGTGTCAAACAGAAAGAGAGAGGGAGAGAGAGAGAGAGAGAGAGAGAGAGAGAGAGAGAGAGAGAGAGAGAGATGCATGCTGCATCTGCTGGAAATCATTTACGGAGCTGGAGCTTCTTAATTCTGCCGCCCCGCTGACCTCATTTTCCTGCGTAAACTCCTTTTCTCTTCAAAGGAGCTTCAGATGAGGGGAGAGCGCATAACACAGAACGCATAACACGAGCGCACATAAATATAAACATCAGCGTGTTTATTCAAAGAAACCAGACAGAAGATGCAGTGGGTGTTCATTTCTCCCTCTGGTCTTTGCCGTATTCACTGAAATCCCGATTGGCGCTTAATATATATATATATATTTTTTTTTACATTACATTACATTTATTTTGCAGTTGCTTTTATCCAAAGCGGCATGCAATAAGTGCATACCGAAGGTCATTGGAACAACTACAAAACACAGGCCCGATAAGGTACATTAACTCATTATGTAACAGTTATTCATAGTCATGAACACATTAAGTCCAGTTGAACTAGGAGGCATGGCAGCAAGCTACAACATCAAGATAACGATACAAGTGCAATAAACGTGCTGGACGGAGGTACATACAACATGAAAGTGGTACAGGAGGTACAAAATTTTTCAGTTAAGTGCCTTTTTGGAAGCCTTATTCAGGGTAATAGATTATAAACTATAAGCAGCCATATGAATGAAAAGCCCACATCATAACTGAATATGAATATTGGTTATTCAGCGTTCACACCATAAATTAAAACCTGTAATTTAAATGGAGCGACTAACCTGCTCGCGATGAGGCATTGATTCCTGTGTGGGGCACTACTGTTGCACCCCTGAGGCACCCCTGTTGTCCACATTGCCTCCCAGCTGTAAAAAAAACCGGGGATATGTACAATGTAAGCCACACAAATCATTCTGAAAATGTGATGTCAATAACAATAATAAGTACATCCCGACTCGTTGTCTTCAGTAAAAATTAATAGGTTACTCAATCAATTGGACAAAACTGTAGGTTTTTCTCCATCTAAATTATTGCCTGGGCCAAATACTACCCATTAAAGTAGGCTACATCTGGTATAAATTATTTAGGAATACTTATTTCTCCAGGGCTGGTCTGTCAGTGGCAACAGCAATGGATACACACAGAAAGATGGAACATGTACCTTTATGTATTTCATTTTCCCAACTGTGCACTGGCTAATATTCTAAGTATAACATGAAATAATAATAATAATGATAAGAAGAAGAAGAAGAAGAAGAAGATGAAAAATAAGAAAAAGAATAAGAAGAAATGGATAAGACACATAACACACAAGCCATTACTGTACTGCAACTTTAAATAACATTGGAAAGACGATACATTTGGACAATCAAATCTATCACGCTTTATAAATGAACAAACAAGTTACTCTGAAACTCCTGTCATCAACTTTCTGTGATGAGGGCAGGCGTTGCCTTGAAACTGCACAGGCGGAAGAAGAAGAAGAAGAAGAAGAAGACATTACATTACATTACATTAGAGGCATTTAGCAGACGCTCTTATCCAGAGCGACTTACACAACTTTTTTACATAGCATTTTACATTGTATCCATCTATACAGCGATATGTCTGAAGCAATTCGTTACAGCAGCTCAAGGACAGACGAATGTTACAGTGCTACACTCTGCACAGACTAAAGAAGGAAGAAAAAGAAAAGGCATTTTGCCTTAGCGGGGATGAGGATCATTTCTGGTCTCCGGAGGTTGTTATTTACGAGCAACGCTCCCCCGGAGCTGACCCACCCTTTCGCCTTTCCATCTCGCCGAGCTCGGCCACATCGATCTGAATTTATGAATCTCCTCTCGCCGAGTCACCTCCCCATTAAGAAGCAGCAGCAGCCTTCTTCTTCTTCTCCTCCTCCTCCTCCTCCTCAGCCGAGCGCTGAGCCGGTGTAATTACCCGCAGAACTCCGCAGCAAAAATGGGCGTGTGCGCACCCTGGCAGTTAGCTCCCGGGAAACCTGGAGACCACGCAGAACTTCGCGTCCGTTAATAACTAACAGAAAGTTTTTTTTATTCTGCGGTACTGAGGCCTGGGCTGTTTCTGAACATGTATTTTGAGATGCTTTATTTTTTTTGTTGTTGTAGTCTGCCGTTAAAACCTGACAAACTCCAATATCCAGCACTCGCCGTAGTGCTTAACTTGAGGAATGAAATTAGACAAGTGCACATTTTTGGTTTATTTCTCTTTTTGAATAAATGAATGAATGAAATGAATTAACTTTTTCAAATTTTTTAGTGGCTGCTTACCTTGTAATACAGGATTTAAAAATGGGAAAAACATTGGAGTTAAGGGCAAAACACAACAAAACAGCCCTTGACAACCGTCCATGCATCCATCCATTATCTACACCTGCTTATAATGGGCAGGGTCACAGGGGGTGCTGGAACCTATCCCAGCATGCATTGGGCAAGAGGCAGGAATACACCCTGGGCAGGCTGTCGCAGGGCACACACACCATTCACTCACACACTCAATTACATGGGTAATTTCGGGTCTCCAATTAGCCTACCCTAGTCATGTGGACTGCGGGAGGAAGCCCACACAGACACGGGGGAGAACATGCGAACCGAACCACGCCGAAATTCGAACCCAGGACCTTCTTGCCGTGAGATGTCCCCTTGACAACCGAAAGGGGGTTATATATATAGCCCTCGGTGCAGAGAAATTGTACTGTCCCATAGCCAGAGCTTGCTCAGCCTGAGCTTGTTTGTTTGCTTCAGAGCAAAAAAAAAAAAAACATAGCGTGCTTGAAGGGCGCTGTTGTTATGTCATGCTTGTGGAAGCCAAGCTCCTGTAATTGCCTTCTGGAAATCCCAAGGAAGTGGACCACGCGAACCATGAAACATGAAACAAAATCCATACGGACCGGCCAGATCATCCGTGTGTGCGGTGAGAGCAAACGCAGGCCCAGGGCCATTCGCTGGTTCCATCGGCTCAGTTACACTGGCAGGAAACCTGTCCTCCGGCTCCAGAGAGTTAAAAAGTCCTCCCCGGGATTTTGTTCCAGTCGCCTGGATTAGCGCAGTCCTTCAGCCAGGAGGCTGGAGCTAATTAGCGAAATCAACCGGCTGGAGGCAAAAACAGGGCTGGACTTTTACTTTTATGACCCCCTCGGACTTTCCACCTCTGGTAACTGGACAACTTGGGTGTGGGGGTGTTTTATGGTTTTTTTTTTTTCCCCCTCTCTCCTCATTTAGGAGTCCCCAAATGGGCTTTTTTAAAATTTCTACCGTTCTACTTCCACCCATAGTCTACCCCACTAACAAGGGTCTGCTTTACACCACTCTGGTGATCCAGTATTACCATGACGATCCTATTTATAGGAGAGCTGTATCACTCCCTGTAGAAACCTAGCAACCTGTTGGCATGAGGTGCATTCTTGGGAGTAGGTGCCAATATGTAAAAGAATACAGGCTGATTTAAACCCTCCCTGCACCTTATCGATTGGCGCTACTGACGTGCAGCTGCAGGGGCGACATAGCTCAGGAGGTAAGAGCGGTTGTCTGGCAGTTGGAGGGTTGCCGGTTCGATCCCCACCCAGGGCGTGTCGAAGTGTCCCTGAGCAAGACACCTAACCCCTAAATGCTCTGGTGAATGAGAGGTATCAATTGTAAAGCGCTTTGGATAAAAGTGCTATATAAATGCAGTCCATTTACCATTTACCTCCGCCAAATTTCGAACCCGAGGCTAAAGAGCTCACCCTACATTTGCGATTAGTACCTTTTCTTACAGAACCACACATAAGCCAGCAAGATGTTTATTTATGCATTTGATAGGGGCAGTGGGCAGCCACTTCTGACTGTCCCAGAATTAGCTGTCAAGGTAAATTTCTTTCATTGTCCCTGGGCAGGTAACAGTAAAATACAGTGAGCATAGAACGTCAACGTTAAAAGACAGACAAACATACGAACGATTCACCATTATTAGTAAAGAATAACAATAAAAAAGCAAAAGGAAGTAGCGCAGTACTTACTACTTACAGCAAATCAATAGATGATTGATGTTCACCATGACTGATTTGATTTAAGCCATGATGTACTGCCAACTGTGGCGCCAGTTCTGCAGCCATTTCCTCTTCCTGCTAATCGCACTTCCTGCCATTACCCGCTCGCCAATAGTAGAACTGGACCTCCGGGACGGCGGTGGCGGTGGTCTGTTATTTTGAGTAGATCCGTAAGTAGGCCTCTGCGTGTTTTGGAAGTTCCCCTCCTGGCATTCTCGTGCCCTGTTATTGGCAGTTGTGTGGCAAACGTGGGTAGTACTCTAGGAATGAGTAAGAAGTACTTCTCCCGGTTGGATGGGAGGGAAATGCTTTTTTTTTTTTTGGTTTTACAATCGGAAGCCAGAGCTTGGAATTACGTTTTTTTGCCGGAGCTCGGAAAAGGCCCACTGCGACATTCCGAGCTCCCGGTGTTCAGGAGACCACATTACACCAGAATTAACCATAAACAAACATGCAGATTTGAAAGGTTTTTTTTTTTCTTTTATCATCAGAAAAAAGCTCAGAAGCACATTCCCTCTTTGCATGCGTATCATCAAAGTGCCGGAATGTTTGTTCTTCAGACATTTTTTTTCCGGCTCTTTTCACTGCACTGCTTTGGAATAATGCGCCTCGAAAGACAGACGCTGCTCGCGGGCCATCAAAGGGGAGGCAAGTTCCGGGAGAGCAAAGACCCACAGCTGTGATGCTGCTCTGGTCTGGTGCACTGAACCCCAAAAAAAAATCAGAAGCCCCATTAACCCTTTCAAGCGTAACGTCACAAACATGCGATTAGAATGTCCTTAACTGAACATTCTGTTGCTGACGTCACAATCGCCGCTGGCGACTGAAAGCAGTGGAGTTCTAGAAGTCTGACTTGGAATTCCAGAAATCATTCGTACCCCTTCGAAGGGTTAAAGCAGTTCGTAACGCTGAGCTCGCACGCGGTAACTGAATTAGCTTTGCAGACAATGACGCCAGTAATGGCCGGGATGTGGAAAGATGATATGCCCAGGGACTGGATGAGCTGTGAGCCTTGGTTCACAAAGAGCCAGTTTTTGTGGTATAGGGGGACAAGAACCTTACTCCAGACTATGTCATGAATGAAAACCCATGTCACGTGTGTCTATACCACGTCATGGACCAAAATACATAATGTACATAGGTGACAATAAAAAAATGTTCGAATAGTACCTGCACACTGCTAGTCCTCCAGAATCAAATATAAATATTTTACTGTGCAGAATCACTCCCAGAATTCTGCATATAGTGAACTGTTTTCTTGGAGACTATGATGATGTACATTAGATATTCTAGTGGTGTATTCTTCACAATTTAGCCATATAAATATGTCAAAAGAAAATTGTTTCCTTTCATAGTAGTATGCAGAGGTTGGTTAAGGCTGTTACCCTTTCCCTCACACAGGTCCTTTTACAAAACATTCTCCGTATTTAACAGAGGCCAGGGAACAATACAACAACAGTGTGAATGCATTTCATTTCCCCGAAACAGATCAGGCCACGCTCTTAAACCTGACACTAAAGAAAACATTTGCTCGGGCAAACATTTCAATTATCGGTGTCCAAACTGGAAACAGAAATTCGCACCCTCTGAAGAGTAGATAGTTTTGGAATGTTTTCATTCGGTTTTTCCAGCATTATTGGCCAGGGTTCTAGAACTCCATCGCTTTCGGTTGCCAGTAGTGATTGTTACATCAGCAGGGTAGAATGTTCAAGTTGAGAACATTCCAATCGCGTGCTGTACGGTGGGATCTCACACCTTACCTCACAAAGGGTTAACGGAATGTTCTCGTCACGTCGCTTGCTGTGTGGCACGGCACATAAAACACACTTACGGTACGCTCCTAACCCAATTGGGTAATTGCACTGACAATTGAATCTCCGCCCCCCCCCCAATAGCCCCCACTTCCTCCCTCAGCCTGCCTCTGAGGCCGAACTCATGTGGAACCTGCTAAAAGCCCCTGACTCACATCCCCTCGCCCGCTGCCCCCGAAAGTTTTTGCGATGCTGTTATTGGCGCTGGCCACTCCCAACGACTGGCGAGCCGCGCTCTGGCCGACTCCGCAAATCTTTCGCAAAAAGCGACGGATCAAGAGCCTGGAATTCTGGCTCCGTGGGAAAAAAAAGATCCTCCTCTCTTCGCTTACCACACATCGGGGAGAAAAGCGGATTGAATTTCTCGGAAAGGCGAAAGAGGGGGCTGGCCCGATTCTGCTCTCTGGCTCTCCAGGATTAGCCAATTAGAAGCTGTTTAGGCTTCCATTACTGCGGTCAGCAGAGACCGGGCTGCTGCTTCCTGCGAAAAGGGAATCCTTTTTCATGCGCGCATGCGGGCACACACACACTCACACACGCACAGACACGCACACACACGCACGCACAAACAGACACACACTCACACACACACACACACACACACAAACAGTCTTGCGCAGAATTGTTTGTATTCACGTCTCAAAGCTGTTGATTTCTTCCCAAATCCCCTCGCTAAGATTTGTCCGCCTCCTTTTGAAGTGAAATTGATTCTCCTCTTGCGTTGGGGTTGTGAGCTCAGCAACCTTTTGCAGTTCTGTTTTACTGGGGCCTGCCTGAGGTTGTCTGTGCCTTTAGTGACTGAAGCTACGCCTTATCCGTTCTTTCATCGATGCTGCATGTGCTGTCATTCGCTGCATCTGCTGTCATCCATTCGCCCTCTCAGCTTCACTACAACTGGTTCATTGTTTTCATGCGTACTGTGCATTCTCAATGTGCTGGATATTTGGGTGGCGGTGTAGTATAATGGGCATGGAGCTAGCCTTGTAACCTAAAGGTCCCAGGTTCGATTCCCAGGTAGGACACAGCCATTGTACCCTTGAGCAAGGTACTTAACCTGCATTGCTTCAGTATATATCCAGCTGTATAAATGGATGCTATGTAAAAAGTTGTGTAAGTCACTGGATAAGAGTGTCTGCTAAATTCCTTGTAATGTAATATTGACTGGATGGCAAAATTTCTCACGCTTGGGCAAATCTCAGGCAATGCACCTGGAGCCCCTGTTGTCTAGCATACAGCCTGATGGGAGCTACGGGTGGGAGGGGAAGACAGGGCGACATAGCCCAGGAGGTAAGACCGATTGTCTGGCAGTCGGAGGGTTGCCGGTTCAAACCCCGCCCTGGGCGTGTCGAAGTGTCCTTGAGCAAGACACCTAACCCCTAACCCCTAACCCCTAACTGCTCTGGCGAATGAGAGGCATCAATTGTAAAGCGCTTTGGATAAAAGTGCTATATAAATGCAGTCCATTTACCAAGACGATGTGAAATGGCCAGCGATACAAAACACGTCGAGACGTTTAACAAGTGTTTGCTTGTATCTGAATCTGTAATGCGGTGGCCCATAGCCATGAACAAGATAAACGCGCTGATGCATTCTGCTGAAGAACACCGCTCTGTGGCCTGGGACGTCTGTGCTGTACGCTGTAGCTTTTTTTGGTGCAGCGATTACCATTGCAGTGAACACAAACTTGTAAACGAAACATTGCAGACTCAACTCCCCAGATGTTTTCTGCCATGCCATTGCCAAAAAATAGCCCTTAACTCTGTAAGGTGTGAGATCACAAACAAGCGATTAGAATGTTCTTAAACTAACATTCTGCAGTAATAGTGATGTAACAATCACTACTGGCAAATGAAAGCAGTTGAGTTCTAGAACACTGATTTCGAATTTTGGGGGCGGGGGGACAAAACATTCCAAAAAAACTTAATGTTCAAAGGGTTAATCTGAAGTGCCCCAGCGGGCAGTCAGCTCGGCAAGCTTCTCGGAATGTGCCCCCGTGGATCCAGAGAAGGGGCCTCTGTCTGCCAAGCAAACAGGCAGAGCAGCAACAGCGCGATGAGTTCCCGCACCGCGCGTCCAAAAAACTCAGCACAGGAAACTGACTCAGACGCACAGATGCGCTCGGAACAGTCCGTTCCGACAGCGCCGTGGCTCGGACTCGCCGTCTCACCGACTGGCAGAAAATTCCGGTTTTTTTTCGCTGAGCGCGCGACAGTTCAATTTGCGTCGAGCGCTGGAGAGAAGACCGCCCCCGCTTCGTAAAAATTGATTGCGGGACGTGGGGATGTGGAAAAACGGTGGGCCTTCCTGCTGGCAATGAATGAGGTAATGCAATAATGCGGAGTGACCTGCAGCGACGTGCAGCGCGCGTATCGATACGCTCACTCGTGTTCCTGGACCCGCCTGATTGTACAGTAACGTGATGCCATGACAACCAGAGATCAAAGCATCGCTCGCGGCAATGGCCGTTCAATGGCCATTCCGTAAGAAGCACCCTTGACCTTTGGAAAATCTCGTAACCAGGCATCTATAGAGAACTAGAAGCACTCACGGGCCTGACGTGGGTATTTATAGTGAAGAAACACATACTTCAGCGAGTCGTAGTGCGATTGGAAAAAATGACATCTGCATGCCCTGGCGCCGACCTTTCTCAGAGGTGGAAAATCCAGTTTTTAGAAAGTGAATGTCTACCTCCTCAGTATTTTTTGTTCCAATCGCCTGGATTTGCTAAATTAGCACAGTTCTTCAGCCAGGAGGTAGAGCTAATTAGTGAAATCAGCTGGGCTGAGTCCATGGGTGGAAGAAACAAATGTCAGGACTTTTACTTTCTGACCCCTGGACTTTTTCTGCCAGCTTTTTTTCTTCTTTCGTTTGACGGGCCGAGGTTTCGCGAAGCCTCGGCGGCCGAAATCATGTGACTGTGGCCCCGCCCGCCCGCCGTGTCCCCGTTTTTTTCTTGTCTGAAACGCCCGCTTTCAAATGCCAGGACAAACGCGGGTGACCGCGAGGGACGGCGAGCGCGCCACCAGCCCGCCTCCGGACCCTGTCGCTGGCACAATAGCCAAAATGTCAGCCGCGGATTTCCGAGTCCCTTTCTCCCCTCTTTTTTTTCATTTTGGTCTGGGAAAAAAAGCCGCTTTATTGAACTCAAACAAAAACCGGTTTTAGACCAGAAGATTGAGGCCGCCGCCACCGCTGACTTGCTTGCTTTTGAGAAAACTGTTCAAACAATTTTTTTGGGTGGGGAGGGAGGGGGGGAGGATCCTGTTCCAAAGGGGCGAAAGAGCGAAATGAAGAAGCGTCTGTGGTGTTGGAATCTCCGCTCAGACATTCTGGGGACAGTTATGAGAGGTTCGCGATTATGAATTATAGGAAGAGGACATTGGATTGACAGGCGTGACACAGTTGTGAAGCATATTAGACTAAATAAAGATCACCTCACTCATGCTGATGGCTGCAAATGCAAATCCTGTTTTAATCAACCAGATTATGTCTGTACAAGCTTAATTTTGGGAGAACATGTATCAATTTTTCTTCTTCCTGTTATTATTATTATTTTAGCTTTTTTATTATGTTTAAAACTATTGTACATCAGAATTGCCCTGCGATGGACTGGTGCACTGTCCCAAGGTGTAGTCCTGCCCCTTGCCCAATGCATGCTGGCATAGGGTCTGTGACCCTGACCAGGGAATAAGCGGGTATAGATAATGGATGGATGGATGGATTGTTCACGAGGATCACAGAGCTGTGTTTTAATGCCCTTGTCTTAGCGGCGCTGCTGAAAGGTAGACAAGGTTATGCTTCTGACGGGAGGAGTTAAACTGACTCAGCGTCAGAGTAAGCCCCTCTGCTGGATAGCCTCATACACAGAGAGACCTCCTTCACCACATTCTTCACAGTCTCCCTGCACCAGCCCTCTCCTATAGTCCTGACTTTATGGAAAGCATCATTTATCTTATTTTCTGCCACTCGCGCATAGCATCCATGCCAACCAATCATGCTCATTAAAACATTCCTGATGACAGGATGCTCCTAATTTGTCAATGAAATTACATGGGTGTGATCCTTAAATAGTTTTAATTATCGTTCTTATTTTTTCCCACAAACTTTTTTCTTTTTTTTTTTAACATATAATTTTCTTAAAAAATGAAGGCTACTTGGCCACTATGCTCAAAACCAGCTTGGTACATTTAACTATAATGAGGGACTGCAAACTGACTGCGACTCATGCTCCAAGAAAGCAAAATCACAGTTACATGTTTTGGCATCTCCGGCGATGGCTTGAAAGCTAAAATGCTTGTTTACTTGCTTTGCGCTAATAAATAAATAAGGAAATGAAGAAGTTTAAAGTGCTTTTCTCTCCAGTTTCGAGTGCCCAATAGTTTCTGCAATGCCCGTGAGGAGGACCACGGTCTCTCCGAAAGCCTGGGGCTGGGCTCCACCACTGCGCGTGTGAGGTCAGATACTTGGCGTCTTGTCGCTGTGATTCGTTAATCGCATTTGGGAGGCGGATCATTAATCCATGATTATAATTACACAGGGTGTGAAATGTGGATTGCGTGATCTCACTGTGTGTGAGAGAGAGAGAGCTGACGGTGACAGTTTGTTTACTCATTCTTCAAGTCTCTGCATAATTACCATAGCTTTGGTTATTAATTTGTGTCCCCTGTATGGGGACATGAGTCCCTGGACTTAATCTGGAGAACCATATATTGTACTATGCTGAAATGTATGCTGCGAGGGGACATTCAATAAAAATAATATGATATTTATGAAAATATTTTAACTGTAACATGTTTTGTCGTCTGATACACTTGTATTACGTAAAAAAAAAAAAAACTTGAACTTTATTTTCTGTTGGGGCTCAGGAGTGATGGGTCAAAATGACAGAACGCTATTGGTCAGAGATGGTAAATGGTAAATGGTAAAAGGAGTGCATTTTTATAGCGCTTTTATCCAAAGCGCTTTACAATTGATGCCTCTCATTCACCCATTCACACACACCAACGGTGAAAGGCTGCCATGCAAGGTACCAGTCAGAGGTAATACTAGACCGGTGTTGTTTCAGCTGTAATTGGTATTAATGAATTCCGCAAACGCCCTTACCCCGAGTGACAGAGTGTTAAAAAATTACAGCGTGGAATAATAATGAAAAGTAAGCAAGTGAAAGTTGTCCTAGTAAAAACCACCTTCACGGAAATGCAAAGCACAGAGCCGCCTTGGAGAAATCAAGCATCAATCCCAGGATGTAGCAACTCAGGTACAAGCCATTATTAGTAGTTTTTGGCAATCGGTATTTAAAAAAAAAAAAAAAAAAAAACACTACCAAAAGCAACATTGGTGGAGTGTATTTGAGGTCTCAAACAAACTGTCCTTGTGCAGGGAAAAGCCGACAAAAATAACACATTCACCCTCAAGAGACCCAGTCTGACGCCTTCACGTGCTAAAACGCCTCAGTTCTGACCTTAATTCTGTAAGTTCTACCTTTCTTTACCTCCTTACACCAAAAGGTTTAGAAAAATGACTGGAAACAGAAAGTAATCGGTTTACGCAGAAGCTGTCTGCCTCCTCGATTTTCAGCTCAGCGACCGCCACTGACCAAAAAATAATAAAAATAAATTAAGTAATTCATTGATGGACAACCTTCCGGACGTTGTTGCCGTCCGACACGAGCAGCGTTTTCGGCTCTCTGTGGCCGCCGTGTTCCGTTTGATGTCAAGCTAAAGCGGTTCCCCCGGAAACGCCACCGCTGGGGCGTCGGCGGCAGGCTCCCGCCGGTTCCCCCGCCGGGGATTTGGGATGTGCTAAGCCCCCCCGGTATCTGAGGTCTCCAGCTCCCGAAAACACACACACACACACACACACACACCGGCTTTACGGTTCATCCCAGCTGAGCAAAAGCGCGCCTCGCATTCATAACGAAAGCCCTCTCAGAAACCCCTGACTGTGTAGGTGGAGGAGAGGCGGGGGGGCAGCGATTAAGGGGGCGGGTCCGTCCTCCCGTAGCCTGTGTGGGCCGTTAGGACGGCTTCCACCCCCCTCTGTCAGGGAGGACCGTCCGCGGACTGCTAACGAGATGAAGGTCAGATTAAAAGACTGATGAGATTCTGAGGACGCCGAATCTTCGTTTTCTCTCTCTCTCTCTCTCTCTCTCTCTGTCTCTCTCTATTTAAATTTCAAAGTGCTTTATTGGCATGACAAATATAGGCACTTGTGTTGCAAAAGCAGACAATGAATGCTAGACTATGAATTAGTTATTTGCAAAAAAAATAAATAAATAAATAAAAAGGGCAAACCAATGACAAACATTTCTGTCTCTCTTTCTCCCTCTCTCTTTTTTTGAAAGTCAGCTAAATGTGAAACAAGCTGCCAGCATAAATGCCAACAACTCCCGGCACTTTGTTGGCGTCGCTGTAAAAAAGAAAAGAAAGAAAAGAAAAGAGAAGAAATCGGCCTCCATTTCACAGTTGAAACATTTTTGTCCTCTATTTCATGCCATTTTCTAGAAGGGAAGATTCTGTCGTCAGTTTGATGTGAAAGTGGGCAAAATGTTTTTTTTTTAAATGCATTGTGTAATGTTTTGTTATGACCATGTTTTGTAGACACTGGCAGACTGTTCTAGTGGAACTGCACAGCTTGAGAAGATTTATTTATCATAACCTGGGCAACCATTATCCTCATTTTTATGGATGTTTTTGATTGTCATTTCCATAAATGTCACCGCTCATGTCAACAAAAGGCCACATCTGAATATTTAGATTTATACTCAAAACATGTGAAAGAACACACAGTTGCATTTTCTTTTTCCCCCAGAATATTTTATCTGGTGGAAATGGAATTCAGTGACAATGTCAGCATGGCTTTAAAACGTTTATTTATTTATTTATTTTTTTTTTTTGCTAAGGATTACATGGTTTGGTGACATGTCCTGATTTGGTATTTTATCACTGTCTGTTATTGACTGCCACTGTGTTGTGGAGATGGTATCATGAAGTCGGTTCTCTCTCTGGTATTTCTGATCTGATAAATTAGGGCCTAGATTCGTTTGGAATATCAGACTGGTGTTTTCCTTCCCCTGGGTGTACAGTATCACCACCAGCAATGGTTATAGGCCTAGTGCATTTCCACACTCTTCTTCAGGTAGGGACTGAAGCAGTGGTTTCTTCCCTACCGTGGAAGCGCGCGATCACGATGGATGAGCCACTAGACGTCGCGCATCATTAACTCTGTCTGGTCTCGCCTGATGGATACAGGGCACTTTTCACAGACAGGAAGCGCGCCGCTTGTTATGAAACACATGCGTGGAGAGGTTGCCACTCTCCAGATCTGCCACCGCGAAGCAGCACTGTAAGCCCCCCCCCCCCCCAGCAGGTGCTAGGATTTGGGGTTGGTTGAAAAAAAGAAAGAAAGAAAGAGAGAAATGTTCAGATCAGCACCGAAAGCCTGGCGGACGAGCGCTGTGACTAACGCCGGAAGCCGTTGCCTTTTTCGGCGTCTGCCGTAAGCCGGGAAAGGAGAACATAAAGCCGCGGCACAGACGGCTTCAAAGCCTGCGTGAAATCTTTTTTTTTTTTTTTTTCCCCCTCTGAGTTCTTTTGATGCAAACTACGCACAACGGGACAAAAATAGAACGAGAGCAATCCTATTTTAGATGTGTTATAATTGACCCAGACTTTGCATAAAAAAACGTGGTACCAGCTGAATACACAAAGACAAGGAAAACACATTTGGGAATTGGCACACGCAATATGAAGTTCAGAAGTGGACTGCTGCCAGAAAGTAAGGCAAGCGGAAGTCAAACCTGCAGCTAATTACTCCCTCTGTACACTGGATTAGTTTTTTTTTTTGGCACCGAGGTCTCGTCCTTCTTGTTATAATTTATTATTATTACTATTTTATGGATCTGGGAGCAGAATGACATGTCAGTCACGTTCAAACAAGCCTCTCTTTTTGATTGACTTTGTTAATAGGATTATACTGCTGCTCGCTGTATTTTCAAATGCACATTGTGTCAATACTATTTCTGGAGGGAGTTCGCTTGGGTTCAGTTCCCATGTGGGGTTCTGACATTCTCATTAACGGCAAAGATATTAATCATAATTACTTAAGTAATCACGCAGTTGTCATCGGTGTCAAAATGACTGGTTACAAATGGGATGCTATTTTAAAAAAAAAAAGTTTACTTGGATACGGTTATCAACTTAATGTGCCTCATAATAGCCTAAAAAAATGTTTTCCACACTTATAGAGGATGGCCTGTATAGTGTGGAACAGATTTTTTCCCCAGTGATTATTACATTTTCCCATTTCGAAAAACAGCTTTACGGTCGTGTTGCCTTCGCGGACGGCCGTAATCATGTTGCTTCAGTGCTTCGCCCGGTCTCCGCACCTCTAAACATAACTCATATTCTACCCGGCGAGGTAAATAACCACCCAAACAAAACAGACCTTGAGATGAAATTGGAAAGGTAATTCAGGCCGCCACAGTGACAGCATCAGATGAAATTATTTCGCAGAGCGAGGGCGGGGAAAAAAAAAGAAACGGCCGGCAAAATGGAAACATTATTTTCTGTATTTTCCCCTCATTTAGGCTCCCTAAAAACAGACCGAAAAGAAGAGCCGTGTAATATTCTGCTATGTGCGGAACGGCGGTAATAATGCGTATCGCTGTTGTTTGCCATTTTGTGATTTGCCTTGAGGTCAGGGATAATTTGCAACTCAGTCAACGGGAAGATTATGCCAAACAACGCGCAGCTATCAAAAAATGCCGTGATGGGCCCTGCGTTACGGCGAACAATCTCTAATATCCGAGACGCGCGGGGGAAGCTTCAGGTGGGTCTGCAATAGTAAGGTGGAAATAATTGCGCAATTTACTCTAATGTGTCCAATTTGGACATCGCTAACATGAATAATTATGATTTACATGCCGAGCAGTACCCTTTTGTGGGAATAAAATGCTTGCATCTCGTATCTTATGCATATTCAATAATTCATTTATTCAGCTCAATCAAGTGAGGAACTAAAATACCTCCCTTGTATGCGAGGCTGTGTGGATTTTGGCATCGGTCCCAGTTTACCCCGCCTTGGGGTTTGTGATAAGGCTGGCACCTGTTCAACTCTACTCCAGACTCCTCTTTCCGGTGAGGGGAATATCTGATGCGCAATGCAAGTGGAACGGATTCCGGACAGGCTTTTATTGCGGTTCAAAATTTTATTGGCTTTCGTGCTCAAAAATTTGGAATAAAAATAGGAGAGTGGCATTGGGAACTGAAAAAAAATATGCATTTGAGTTAATGCATGCATACTCATTGGGTGCCGAACAGCCAAGAATCTCATAATGACAAAGCAAAAAAACAAACCGAAAAACAAACAAACAAACAAATAGCTGTGGCTTCATCTGCACACGCAAACCACACAGTGCACTCGCGTGTATGTTTCCTTCAGATGCCATTTGGAAGTACGAACTTGTTGAGAATGAAACTCTTGACTTTGGGGAATGGGAAAATTAATAATAATAATTAATAAAAAATACAATGTGGCGATAATTTTCTGCGACTCACCATGGGAGCCGGTGACGGAAAGCAATTACTGGGAATAACTTGCGTGGTGTTTTAAAATACCGTAT
Source organism: Anguilla rostrata (assembly GCF_018555375.3). NCBI lineage: Eukaryota > Metazoa > Chordata > Actinopteri > Anguilliformes > Anguillidae > Anguilla > Anguilla rostrata. Next base: position 4,897,030 of record NC_057941.1, read on the forward strand.
TTAAAATAATTTTATTCATCCCCATGGCTGTTGTTATATTCTACGTATCCATGTGTGTCTGTTGTTAACTCGGCTGCAAGTAATTTTCCCCTCAGGCATGGGGAAAAAATGAGTTTAATTGAATATCACTACTTATTTAAGAAATTTTTATATGCATATTAATATAATGACACTGACCCACATCAGTTGCCCAAGGGTTGAAGACAGCAGATAGGCATCTTGGTACCCAGCAACATTTACGGGCACAGGTGCTAATACAGAAAAATAAATAAATAATAATGAAAACAGATATCAGATGATTATGAAATATGATTTAGTTCAGGCGCTTAAGGGTAGGTTATGGCAATGGAAAGTGGGGCAAAATGCAACCAACCACAATTATGTCAGAGAAATACACTCTGTTCATATAAGAGTAATAAGCTCTGTTCACATAAGAGGAATAAGCTTTGTTCACATCACAGTAATTAGCTCTGTTCATATAAGAGGAATAAGGGAAATACGTTCTGTTCATATAAGAGTAGTAAGCTCTGTTCTTATAAGAGGAATAGAGGAATTCCTCCTCTTACAGAAACCACAGGTAAGGTTTTGGGCAGCCTGTCAGTTTTGGGCCACTTTAACCACTGTGACCGGCCGCTCAGAAGTTTCATCACGCAGTTTGGGTCCTGGGCCGAACGCGGCGCAACTGCATATCACGCCCGAGACGTGGCCTCGTCGAGGTCGAGCCGTGGCGGTGTTCTGGCAGCCTGGACCCAGACGGGTTCATCGCCGCCATTCCACAGCGGTATGTGGGTCGAACCCAAGCGGTAAGCGCTGGGCCATCGCTGGGCCATCGCTCAGTTGCGGCAGTATCTGGGACACCCTTAGATTTACTATGAGAGCCTCTAATATGAACGTGAGGTGCTCGATCTTTACTCGATTATCAAACGTTGGTCCCACCCTGAAGGCCCAGAGCGCCCCAGTCTCCCTTTGTAACACAGTGTGTTGCAACTACTGAAAAAAAAAAAGAAAGAAACATTATTCCGGTCCTTCCTTAGCCCCTTCTCATCAGTCAGAAAGCGCGTTTCTTTGTCCAGGGAAATTATACCCGCTACGCTACGCTACGCGCTCAGTTTTTTTTTTTACTCTGCTTTGACTGGGGAGGGGCTGAGCGACGGGGGATCGCCGGGGGGGCCCGCGACCTCGTTCCCTCCCCTCGTTATCCGAGCGCGACTTCTCCTCCTCGCCCCCCCCCCCGGACGACACGCGCGAGAGCGACTTCTGATTCGGTGGGGGGGTGGGGGGGCTGATTGTGATGGGGCGGGTGGCGTCTGGTCCTCCGTGACAGGGGGGCGCCTCTCTTTATACACGCCTGACAAATCTGTCTCGGGGGGGGGGGGCGGGACACTCCACACACACACACACCCACACACGCACACACACACACACACACACACAGCCTTGGACCGTGAGCTGTCAAACCCCTGGCAAGTAATGTTTCGCTGTGCAGTTGAGCATATTACCCCATGCAAGGATAGTGTGGATAATAATAATAATAATAATAATGCTAAAAATAATAATAATGCTAATAATAATAACAACAAGAACAGCAACAACAACTATTATTATTAGTATTAGTAATATTATGGTGATGATGATGATAGAGTGATTATTATCATTTTTAAAACTTATTAGTACATGATGTTACATTAGATTATTTGATACAAAACTTATTCAGAGTGACGTAAAATGCAGGAGATATATGGGAAAGGACAGGCAGCGTGGAGAAATGAAATGCGATATGAAATCCGTAGCGTTGTCTCTCGATTAGACGGATATTGGTAATGACAGTTTAGAAACGTGCGACTGTCAAGTAACTCATTTCCTGTGGCTTGCATCATACTTGTGGTGTGATCTTAGGATACACTTTTGTCACCGGTCAAAATTCGGTCACAGGCTGTATCACTTGTAGTTAACAACCAAAAAAAGGGTTTACAGAACTATTATGATTTATTTTGAGTAAATGCCCCTCAAGTAGATTTTTAAATTCAGGTTGCAAAACAAAACCAGCAGGTTTAAAGTTTAATTCTGTTCTGGTCTAGCCAAATGTGACTAATTGGGTGAAAGCCTTTTTTTAAAGACATTATAATGCACAATAATTTGGTTTTCTGTTTAGCAGTCTGTTCTGCTGGGAGGGCTGGGAAATCTGATGAACCATGTGATCAGAGACCAAGGAAACGTGGGGAACTCTGGGTGGGCACCATGAAAGCAATACTTTAATAAGAAGATTGGAGAGGATATCATTGGGGGTCAAAATTACTTTGGCGCAGAATTGAAACCTGCCGTGAATTCCGACGAACGCGCACCTTGCCCGTTCCCTGTTTGGACGCCAGGTTTCCTCTGGCAGGTCGGGTGGAGAACAGGATCAGATCAGACTCACGTCGCTGGATTTTGGGAGCCCACGAGGCTACACCGCGACAGAGGAGCGGGGGGGTAGATACGATCCGGGGTGTCGGAGCTGATGCGTCATGGCCGCTGCGGTTGCACTGGGTGGTGTGGAGCCTGGAGATATGCATTATGGGACACGTGTCGGATGACGAGACTCTGGTCAGTGCGCCCCCTTGTGGCAGCTTTTGCAGTGGCGACTCAGGGTCTGTCACTGAAACTGTGCGGGCTTACTGTGTTCAGCGGGGCTAGCAGACACTATCTAACAGATTGAAAAAAGAAAAGAATTAAAGCTGTAGCAAACCTTGCCGCTTGCGCACACTTTTCCGTTTTTCAAAAGGTCTGTAAAACCGACGTATTTTTGCACTGGATTTGTTGCAATGCGTTTATGTGTCATACTAAGGGTCTTTTCTGCGAGTAGCTACTGCACTCATGTTCTGCTGCTTGGGAAAACTTGGTAATTTATAATGCAATAACGCTCGACGGATTTAACCTTGTGAAATGGGCAGATTCTTTCGGATTCCAAAATGTCAAATGTCATGTCAAAGTCATTGTCATGCAAAGGCAGTTTAGAAAGGCAGAATTTGCCTCCAGCGGGGCAGTTAGGCAGCCCCACTAGCGGGACGCTACCTTATGTACCCCAGGCAGGTTTTGAGCCCAATTTTTTTCAAATTTAAAAAAAGCTTTCAGATCTTGAGGCAAGCACTTTGACAATGGCATTTACATGATTGGTATCTGTACCTCTCATGGCGTCTGCTTTTTCCACGTGAAATGTACCTCTGCAAGTTGCTCTGGCTAAAAGCACCTGCTAAATGACTCCTCGGTTGTAAATAGCATTTATTCCATTAAGACATTAACGTTTCAAGGTCGCTATTTCCGATAAATAATGAATTACCTGCTTAATGCAGCTTTGCTTGTGCTTAAATGGAAGCTGATCGTGGAAGACAGACCAGACCTGCTGGGGCTTATGGGTAAAATGTCCAAACTGCTTAATGAGGCTGCAGTCAGCTCAGTCAATGTGTCATCATCACCCTTATCGACTCTTTTTCCCTTATGAACTCTCATTCCATTATGAACTCTCTTTCCCTTATGAACTCTCATTCCATTATGAACTCTCTTTCCCTTAAGATCTGTCTCTCCCTTTCTCTGTCAATCTATCAAATTAGTTTGATAAACTAAACATCAACAGACTGTTTACATGTAATCCATGTCTGGAAAAGTGTACAGATTCAAGATGACGAGATTGTCTTTGTTGAGTCTGAGACAGAACTCAAATCTAGATGCTACAACTGACAAAACGACGAGCTGCTGCTTGCCGAAAGGTAACGTGGATGAGAGACTACACTTTCAGAAGAGAGGGTTCCCAAGGGCGTCTCAGTGTCTCCATAGAGGAACCCTGTCTAGCTGAAGGGTTCTTTGTTGGTCGAAATGGTTCAGTTTGGCAGCTTTTGCACTTTTATCAGCTACCATACAGGGTTCCAGGAAGAACTAACAAGGGGTCCCCTATGGAGACAAGACCATGAACCGTTTTTTTTTTCAGAAAGAGAAGCTTGTGAGAAATGGTCTTTATCTGAAGTCCCACTGTTGTCTGTCAGGACAGGCACAGTGTTGCTTGTAGGCTTCAGGGAAGGAGGGCAGTCTGCCCCTGTCATAATTAAGGTACAGTTTAGTGCCAATTTAGTGGTAAAGGTTAAAGACTACACCTCTTAGTTTAGATTCATGATTACTGTATATGGACCAATCACTAAATCACATTACAGGCATTTAGGGGACGCTCTTATCCAGAGCGACTTACAGAAAGGTACAATGGCAGTGTCCCAACCGGGAATCGAACCTGTGACCTTTAGGTTACAAGACCAGATTCCTTACCCATTATACTACACTGCTGCCCCACATATCACTGCATGCCAGCAGTAAACCCTTCCTAGTTTTCTAAACAAGGGATACTGCCAAACCGAAATCCCACATGCCCTTCCAGTCGAAAAAAACATTCCTTTTGAACTGAGTCGATGCGGGCAACACACGCACAGGCGCGATTTGGGTGGTCCGTTCCCGGTTCCTTAATGGGGGCTCAGCGTGCCGAAATTAGCTGAGATTGCTTTGGATTCCTCTGATCTTTCTGAGACGCGCGCGTCTTAATTACCTGCTTCGTTTGCATAGAGCGCTCGCTCGTTTTTCGAGGTGTGGCAGCGGGCCGCTATTTTTTTGAATTTATGGTTACGGATCTTCAAAATCCTCAAAGCCACTCGTGTTTCCTGCACAATGTGGGCTTATTATAATGGGCCCTCTGGGAACGCCGGCTCTGATTTATGAGTTCCTTTCAGCTCTCTTTGAAATTCGCCGGCGTTTGATAGGGAGACAGGCTGACGGCGGGGGGTGGGGGGTGAGGTGGGGGGGTTGGGGGACGTTGGCGCATCGTCACACACGTGGGCTGTGTGCTAGCAAACCGACCCCGTGTCTCGATTTCCGTAGGGTTGCAAAGGGAAGGGCCCTGCGCCAAGCACTGCTGTAAAGCGACGCCTAGACGCGCTGACATCTCTGTCTTCTCTGGGAGAACAGGGGAGGTCAACCCCGTGTGAAATGCACCTCTCGCGTGCCTCTTAAAGGATTCGGTCCTTTTGATGGGGATTGGGGGAAGAGGGGTGGGGGTGGGGGTGGGGGGAGGGTGAGGTCGGGTACCGCTACAGAGAGACAGGAGTGTTGCACATGCTATTCTAATTGAAATGAAAATCCGGGAGGACTCGATGTCATGGGGATCTTTCGTAAGTGTCTGCGTCTCAGCGTGTGAAGTGCGCTGACTTACGAATCGTTCGACTCTGTTAGACAACAGCTGCAGAGCGATCGCACATCCAACTGACAAAAAAAAAAAAGAGAAAAGGTTGCAAAAATGTAGACATTTTGGAACGGGCTAGTCGCAGAAGTGCACCTCTGTGCCACTCTGTGGGCCATTTCCACGCTGCTGGTTGGACGAATCCGATCACGTCTACGAACCCCGAGAAGCAGCGGTGGGGGGAATTTGGGTCAGGGCCGAGCTGCTGATAAGGGAATTTTGGTGTAAATGTGTCCTCTTTTTAGGGATCGCTTCGTTGCGCAGTGAAGAACCTGCCCCCCCCCCCCATCCACCACCATCCACCCTGCCTCCCCCCCTCCCCTCCACCACCTCTCCTCCCTGGTTCCCCTCTCACGGCGTGTGTTGGTTTTCTTTAATGAATCCTCCGCTGCTTCGCCTGATCACTTCGGCGGCTGGCTAATTGCCTTTCTGCGCAAACGGCGGCTGCCGGGACTAATTGGCCAGATTCGTTTCGGGCGGTATGACATCACTGTACCCTCCGAGCCGAGGACGATTTCGTGAAAGAGGACACAAAGAGAAAAAAAACGATTTAAAAAAAAAAAAAGGAAAGCCTCTCATTTCTGCTGAGGTGAATGGGGTTAGGTACATATTTCTATAGCTACGACCCCCAACGTGACCCTTCAGTCAGCTGACCATCTTGAGCGTTGAGCTCAGGGGCGGGAGCGCGGTCGAGGGGAAGGGAATGCTGGGATAGATTTTCTGCCACGGCGCAATCAGCCGCACTCCAGGAACCCTCCTCCGCCGCCCGCTTTAGGAACAGCTGCTCTATTGTAATGAAGCGAAAACCTCGTCAGTCGGCAAAGCCCGGTCAGTCGCTCAGAGTTTCGGCGAGGGTCTCGCGGCGCTCTCTTTGTTTTGTTTTTCTCTGCTTTTGTTCTCCTGCCCAGCTCCTGTCAGATTTATTTTACTTTATTTATTTATTTAGCTATTTATTTTATCGCAGCTCGCTATCTATCGCCGGTGTGGCGGGAAAAAACGGTCTGTCAGGCGGAAAGCGGTCTGCCGGTGTAACGGATAAAGGGTCTAAACAGGAAGTGGAGCAGAACGCCTGGCCGGTTAAGTGCAGCTGGTGCATGCTGGGAGCGGCGGGCGAGCGTTTTGAAAGAGGGGTTTGCGTGTGGTCCTCGGGGCGGGGGGGGGGGGAGCCGGGGAGAGCGGGGGAGCGGGGGAGCGGGGGCCAGACGGAGATAACGGTCTGACAGATCTCTCGTATCAAGCGGCCGACCGAGCCTCAGACCCCTTGCCAGGCCTTGTTAGCGGAACGCTGGGCCGGCCAATCACACGGCCCGGGGAAAGAGAGACAGAGTTACCCTTCATCTCGCGAAAGTTAGCTCGCCCCCATTTGTGATGTCGACAGGGCGTTTTTTGAGCAGTTTTTTTAAACGGTTTCGTTTCGTTAACGGTTTTAACAAAGCCCCTCTGAGTCTGGTCCTGTCGGAACGGGTCTCAGGTGGGACTCCTGCTATACGGACCCAATTAAGAACCCAATTGTACGCGAGCTCTTTTTGTAGTTCTCAGTGCTGCCTTTATTTATTTATTTATGATATTTTATTATTATTATTATTATTATTATTATTTTTACAGCAGTGCTGTAAGTGATATCTCCGGCTGCGGAGGAGATATTTGTATTTGCCAGTCCGTCGCTCTCCCGGGAGCCGCGCGCGCATTGGAGAAACGTTCATGCGATCAAACACGGGATTGATGCGCCGGTCGCCTTAGGGCAGTACATCAAACTTACCCCCCCCCCCCCACTCCCCCCAGTCCCCCCCCAAACCACCCCCTTGCTCCACCCCGGCGTGTTATCGTCTCCCGAAAGTGGATTACGCAGATTTACCCGGCGACAGGACCACGGGAGCGGATCCTTACGCGGCGGGAGTGGGTGGGGGGTCGGGGGGGGGGGATGCGGGGGTGCGCGGAGTCTTAAGCCGACCCCTCGAGGGGTCTCCCCGGGAGGAACGCTTTCATCGGTTTAGTGCTCTCGCAAAAAAAAAAAAAAAAAATGTCCTCCTTTTCTTCATGGGAATGAATAGGCTGTAGAAGGACTCTCGTGGGACAGGGGATCGCACTTAATGAAATACCGCGCCGGATTCCAGCAGTAGCTGCGCGGGAGCCTTCGGGGGGGGCTTACAGTAGTATGGCGGTAATGAAGGGAAATCTCGCAGGATTGCGGCAAAATCGATACGATCCCCCCCCCGCTCGGGCTCGGAGGCAAATACCGGGAAGCGATTCGGCACGTCCGGTCCCTCAGAAGGTGGGGCGGCAGTTTAGTATAATGGGTAAGGAGCTGGTCTCGTAACCTAAAGGTCACAGGTTCGATTCCCAGGTAGGACACTGCCATTGTACCCTAGAGCAAGGTAGTTAACCTGCATTGATTCAGTATATATCCAGCGGTATAAATAGATGCAATGTAAATGCTACAGTATGTAAGAAGATTTGTAAGTCGCTTTGGATAAGAGCATCTGCAAAATGGCTGTAATGCAATGTAATATGATGTAGATGTACAAAGAGGAATCAGCTTCTGAGCTGACAGTATTTTCTGCTTCATTTGTGTGCGGATTGTGGTCAGCAGCAATTTGTTAGCAGAATGAATGTTAATATGAGGGCTCCCCCCCCCCCACCCCCCTCATGGAGGGTATGTAATGTAATTAACTGTGTGTATAATGCATTACTGCAAAGCCCTAATTAGACTACAGAGGGACATACAGTATGAGTGGTCTGGTAGGATGACATTCAAACTATAGAGAAATAATTAACACGGTTTAATGTGTGGCGCAGGGTTGAAAGGATGACAGTTTGGCATGCAATTATATCATCTTTACTTGTGGTCACTATTCATTATCATATTCATTGTGCGAGTGGACACATTAGTTGGCCAGTTCATAAGTGACTGAACAGCTGTCCTTAATGGCACTGATTAACATATTTATTTGTGTCATTTCTCACTTCTTGGACTCTCTGTGCATCCAATGCAGGCCCTTCATGCACCCTAATGGGCATTCGCTTACAAAAAAAAAAGTTTATAAAAGCACACGTCTTTCTTAAAAGATTTTATCCGTAGCTATATCCTAGGGAGTGTGCTTTCACTTTACTTTCCAGAAGTAAACTCCGATTATGGTTTAAAATGCTTGAAGTCTACCGATCTAGTATATTGAAGCTTAGAAGTAGTTCATAAATGCCCTAAAAGTTCTGAAATAGTTCCAGGAAGTACTTTAAGTATACTTAAAAAGGGCCCATTTAGTCTTATAAATGTATGTGATGCTCTTAAATAAAGAATGTCAAAAGTGGAGGGACCGTTTCCCAAACCCCAATGCTCAATGCTGAAAGATAATAACACATCATTTGTCAGTTTTAAAGAAGTGCCATGTCGCTATTATTTAAATGCGAGAATAATGTGAAAAGTTACTTTGACTTTGTTTACCATATTCACTGTGAAGTTCTGTCCTTCAAAGTCATCATGGTTTCTCATAAGGACCAGGTCTGATTCCCATTCTTTTTGGGTCTTTACGGTACTTAGATAATTATCCCCTTTTTTTTTTGTTTAGAGCAAGAATAACTCTTTGCTTAGTGAGTGCTATTTAGCTACCTGCATTGTTAGCTGCAGCTGCTGTTCCCCTGACACAGAGACACCCCAATTTTCCGTGAGTCATGTCCCATCCGCAGCAAATGATGAATATACTCGAGTGCATTATTTTCATGCGGGAAGAAAAATAGAAAGAAAAACAGAAAAATCAGCCCAATGCTTTCGTCCCAACACAATGAGAAAATAGCCCAATTTGCTGTGAAATAGCCCAGGTTAGCAACACTATAATTGCTGATACAATTGTCTGGCATTCTGCAAAGCTGTAGTACCGAGTACAGATTGTGCCGTTTTGAGCCAAGAAGAAGAAAAGAAGTTCTGGATCCATATTAAAAGTGCATTTTTAATGTTTAATATTTGTGAATATAAGTTATACAGTTATGTACATGCATAACCATGGGATGCATAGCATCACTGCACTAGCTGATTTGGAGTTATATGAAGTGTATTCTTTTGCTTTAAACCACATGCACACATTTGTCCCTGTAGCAGCCATTCTAAATTAAAATTTTCTTATGTAAATATAAATTTTCGGGACAGGAATGATAATTGGATGGATGTGATGATTAATAGCAGATTGATGCATTTAGTCTGAAGTGATTTCTTTTTTCGTCCGAACTGCAAGAATGTTAATTAAAATGGCAATTTAAATTGATTGCAATTATCTGAATTGATGCAATGTAGTAATTTCAGAATTGAGGCAGCGTATTATATTCAAATTGGCACGTTGATACAGACATTGTGTACTCTATTTAAAAATAAAGTTTCAAATATAGGGACATCATGAATTGTTTGAGTGACAGAGGACACTACCCACATATTGCATGTATAGATAATTGTGAAATTATAAAGCTAATGACAATGTAGCTGAGGGGATAAATGTGTATGTACATATTCTCCTGTGGAGCAAGACTGAAGGTCTTATGTCACCTACGTCATCAGCGTACTAAATCTAAGGAATCTTATCTTTTCAAGTCTGCTATTCCATATATTGCGCTGTGAATCTTTCCTTTAAAGATCTCAGTGGACTGCAGAATTCCTTAAATTTCCTTTTCTGAAATTGTTTTGCAGATTTTAAGAACGTGCATTAAAATCCCACATGGTTTTCTCTGTTTTAGGACGGAGTACCAATGCTTAAATTAAGTTTTTGTTTGTCTCTTTAGTTTAGTGTTTTGCCATCTTAAATCTTTAACGCTCGATGAAGCAGAATTCATCTTACATGCTGAGTCTCAGATGTGAAATCGAAGCTGTCCCTTCACAACCGATCCCATTTATGACCCCATAAAAACTGTAGTTTGTTCTGGCAATAAAAAAGGTCACAGCACAAACATGCCAATGTTGTATCTTGAAGCAGAGTGTCTTGAATTGTACGCTATCTAAGCACTGGATCCTGTAAACCAGTGGTCTCCAACCCTGGTCCTGGAGAGCTACAGCGTCTGCTGGTTTTTGTTGTCACCTTAAAATCAGCACTCAATTGAGACCCAAGACACCAGGTGAGTTGAGTTAACGGTGTAATCAACTGCTCTAATTGATTCATGAAGTGCAGAGTCACTACGAAAACCAGCAGACCCTGTAGCTCTCCAGGACCAGGGTTGGAGACCACTGCTGTAAACTCAGTTACATAAACACAGTTGCCACTGTCACTCATGTTTTATAGCTGTTCAAAAAAAAAAAAAAAAATTATTACGCACTTTAGAGAGAGAGAGAGTTACTACAAAACAAACAAAACAGCTTAGCCCTTCACCCTTACGGGATCAGGGTGAACATAATAAAGCAACACAACAAACTAAAATAACAAAATAAGACAAAATAACAAAACTACAAAACACTTCCAAGCCTTTTTCGTGCTGGTACGTTTCTCTCTTTCTTCATTTCTGTCTTCCTTGGTCACAGACCTCTACTGGGTAGAAAGCACACTTTAAATACCTGGATTTAATTAATGACGCACTCCAGGTGTGTGTGCCTACTTAACCAGTAGGCGTGGTCCTCAGGCTGCCCCAAACCTCTCCCACAAACCGAGCCCTGTCACACACACACACAAATATATATATATATATATATATATGAGTCTATATATATATATATATACTATATATATATATATATATATATATATATATATATATATATATATATATCCAGCCACAGTGTGCCAGCCATGTTTACATTATGCTAAGATAATCCATCTCCCCAAACAACTTCCTGCCCCCACCCCTTTCCCCCTCCTCCCCCAGCCCCCTTCACCCGCATGTCATCCTCCGTTGTCAGGGAAATCAATCAGGAGGCAATCGTCCAAACTCGGGATTGACTTGACGACGCATCGATCGCAGCAGAGAGACAGACTAAAGACCGCAGCGAGAGACCGGGCGGATGCAGACACACGTGTGTGTGTGTGTGTGTGTGTGTGTGTGTGTGTGTGCGTGTGCGTGTGTGCCTCCCCAGTCAATACCAATGGGGTCTGAGGGCAGGAAGTAATGGCTCTTGTAATGGCAAGTTGAGGAAAGGCTTTGAAGGAGGTGGTGGCAGGTTAAGCTTACAACCCCCGCACCCCCCTCACATGCCCCCCCCCCCAGGAGGGGCTGTCCCGTGGGAGAGAGCGCACACGTGGATGGACCCCCAAACCCCCCGGCATGATATTCAGTCCTCCTGCTACCGGGGCGTGGCCGAGAGAATGGGGTGGGGTGGGGGGGGGGTGTCAGACAGAGGCTAATGGAGAGGGATTAAAAATGGATAGAAGGGGTGGAAGGGATGCGGAAGATCATCCAGAACACCCCTCCCGGGATGTCCCATCAGGCAGAGCCTTATGGAATGGTGAGGGTAATGCACCAGGACAGGCTGCGGGCTGGCGTGGCCGGCTGTAGCCCCCTATCGGGGAGAGCGAATCCTGATCACGACCCAGGCTCCACTGTTGCCTAGCAGCGTCACAGGCCGCTGCGGCCCGATTGGCTGCGGCTTCGCCCAGCGATGGAACCGTGGGGGTACAGGTCTAACGGCTTCTTCCACCTCGGGGTCTCCCCCCAAAATCCATTAGTGACCACCATGTCAGTCTGTAAGAACTGCAGTCCAGTATGCAAGAAAAAACCAAAATGGCTGCACAAGCTCAGCCGATGGACTGCAGAATGCTGATGTTCTTGTGATTGCGTGGGCTTACAGTGGTGATTAGCCATTTCAAATCTGAAGAGGACAGAAACAGTTGGGTTATTTAAAAAAAAAAAAACAGTTGTGTTGTGGCTTCTGGTTCTTGGGTTTGTAAACAAAATCCAGGGTTTTTATCATATCTGTCTCTCTCTCTCTCTATCTATCTATCTATCTATCTATCAATAAAAGTTTGAGAGAAATGCTCATGGGAAAATCCCTGCTGTTGGGTATTGGGTGACCACTGACTAACCCCCCCCCCCCAGGTCTGAAAGTGGGTCATTTCTGTTCATAAATAGCACCACGACTTTGCTCTCTCTTTCTGTCGGGGGGGGGGGGGGTGGGGGATAAAAACCTTGAGGTCACTTGTCAGCTCCAAAATGGAAGCCGCGAAAAAAAAAAGCGAACAACAGGTTCAGCCAGCGTGAAGCAGGAAGCGGCGCGAAGCAGGAAGCGTGACACGCTCCTCCTCTGCAGGCCCCGATGCCACTTTCGAAATATACCGACGCATTAAAATCGCGCCCTCTCGAGTTCTGTCTCACGGGTTGTCCTCGGTTCACCCCCCCCACCCCCCTCAGCAGCCTTGCACATTTAGGGACGTGATACACGCACCCTCATATACTGCAAATTAAACTCCTCAGCAGCAGCAGGGCGTCCTGCACCTCCATAGCACGCGCTAACGCCCGTTTCTCCTGCGGTCTTAGTTGCAAGTCGAGGGTTGCATCCGTGTTTATGGGGTGTGAGGAACAGATGTCATGACAGAAATAGCTAGCAACTGAGTTGCTGCCACAACAAAGTTTATTGTGCTAATGTGTGTGTGCATGCATGCAGGTGTGAGTAAGTGAGTGTGTGTGTGCGTGCAGGCGTGTGCAATTTTGACACATTTTTATTGACACATCCTAAGGAAAAGATACATTCACTTTACAGTTGCCAAAGATCTTGGATAGTTGCTTCTCGCCCAGATTCCTCGGTGTCAGTTCGACTTTGGGGGAGACACACTGCTGGACGACCTAGTCTCATGTAGTCAAACGTCAAGTCTCACAAGCGTACAAGCTAGTCTAGGGACCCGTTCATGTGAAAGCATTGGAGATGACATGTCTCCCTGGCCTGACAGGTATGACCTAACCTAGTGTTGAAGCTTAATTTTGACACAGTAATTCAGGGCTGCCCAGCCCTGTTCCTGGAGATCTCGTAGCTGTCCTATAGGTTTTCACTCCAGCCCTAAAAAAAGCACACCTCATTCAACCGCTAGAAATCTCATTGAGCTGCTGATTAGTAGAGTCAGGTGTGCCAAATTAGGGTTGAAATTAAAACCTACAGGACGGTAGATCTTCAGGAAAAGGCTTGGGCAGCCCTGCTGCAATCGGTTACTGAAATGTTCAGATGCTTGCAGTGAACTCGGTAGGAGCGTGTGAACGTTTGCATTTTTATTAGCTGTGAATTTATGCGGCGATTTTTGTTTAGGCAGTGCTACTGACGCTTCAAACGCTCCTCCGGATTCAAGCTGACGTATGCAGAACTAGCGTTGGATGTGTTTATCACAGTGCAGGGTGGTGGTGAGGGTATCTGGGGGCAGGGAGAGGGAGTGGTGGGGGTGGGGGTGGGGGGGGGGTGTTGTGGTGGGCAGGGCTGGGGGGGAGGGGTGGCGCAGTGGGACGCACAACCCGACTTGACCTGACCTAAGATGACAGCTCATCGCAGCACACGAGCCGGGCAATTAGACTGGGTTTAATGGGCTCTGACCACAGACAATATGCCCTTTCAGAGTGGATATTAAAAAGACATTTGAATCTTTTATTTATTAAATTTTTTTTTTTTGGTCTCCCTGGAATGGAAACATAAATTGAACATGCACAGGAAAGGGCAGGATGCATGCTGCACTCTCATGAAGGAAAGGGTTCTAACAGGCTCCTCTGTGTCTCCACAGAGGAACCCTGTCTAGCTCAAGGGTTCTATGCCAGCTCAATCTGGGAGCCTTCACTCTTTCCACACCTACCATAGAGAGTTCCATAAAAAACTAAAAAGTGTTCTCCTGTGAAATTTGTTTTTATCAGTCACCATTAGAATCGGTTTGGTTGTCTTTAGCTCAACTCTATTCTGATTTTCTCCACTTTCGGGTCCAGCCTATGCATGGAAGTGCATTCTGCTGAACAAAACCCAGTTTAATTATTTTCAAAACAGACAGAATATGTGCAGCTATGCAGACAGAGGACAGAGAAATGGACACACTGGGGAAAACTAGGGACCTCACGCACATGCAAATCAAACGGGTTGTGTAAAAAAAAATGGTGGGAAGGCCTGGTTGCCTATAGTTACGGCTCGCAGGGCTAGACCTCAGTGACTATGAAAGTGGGGTGAGTGTTGGGCCACGTTTGGCTGGAGCTTCAGTGACCAAGACAACTGTGCATGCCGGCGGTGATAATGATGATGATGATGATGATGATGATGATGATGATGATGGTGACCCTAGCCTGGAACAATGAGCAAAGGGAAAGTAGACAGAGTAGTGCTGTGATGTCTGTGCATTAAACGTAAAAAGTGAAAGCCAACCTAAAAAAAAAAACTATTTAACAAGATCCCCCTCTCCTCTATTGGTTTTTGTCCTGATAACCAAAAGGTTCTCACCTGCCTGGATTTGTTTTCCACAGTGTTTCTGAGGCAAGTAGCAATTCCAGGCCCCCCTCGACCTCCCCCACACCCCCCCCCCCATCCCCCGATAACCCAGCAGGATCTTTGAGTGAATTCCCCGGCCGCTGAACTCGAGAAAGAGGGGAAATGGAAACAGCGAGAGCACAAAGATCACCCCCAAGCAAATGAAGCCGAAAAACAGTTTCCACCGGAGCCAAAACGTTTGGGCGGCAGAGTGACCTTCTTTGTGTTCGTAGAAGGGCGCTGAAAAGCCTTTGCCTGCCTTGCCTGGTGTAAATAGAGACTGCCTCAAACATGGAGCCTTGTCTTAATCAATACACCTAGCAAGACTAGAGTTTTGAGCAAGCGGCCACTGCAGTAAATTATTCAAGTTGAAATGTGAATATTTTCGCTTAACTTTCGAAGTTGCGAATGTTTCAGAGTTCCGAACCACCCCCGATTCCCGAAAGGTCTGTACTGGTGATGTTACAGTGCAGTATTTCCTAAAAATGTGGATTTATGCGATAGCAACATAATTTCAGTTGATGCATGACTCTCACTAAACCACAATGCTTTGACTGTTTCAGCAAGCAATCCACACGATTAACAGGTGTGGAATTCCTGGAAGTAAAAGACTGCAAAGCTGGCGTCTCTAGTTGAAACACTCTGTAGGTCATGGACAAATAAACAAATGAGTGAAGACAAATAAAGGAGGAGTAAAAGAGATAAAAAGAGAAGTGAGACAAGACAGGAGAAAAGAAAGTAGGATACACCAACAACAGCACTAATGAAACAATCTGCCTTGCTTTCAAATGCTGGAATTATGTTCATTTTTGGATGGGTCTACTTTTGTACAATGATATCCCATACTGTGTGTGTGTGTGCATTTTATGGAACAGACAATGGTTATGGATATTATACAGAAAAACTGACAGAACAGCAGACCTGCGCTTTTTAAGGATTTGACATGTTGGGAAGCAGGAGCCAGATACACAACCCATAAATCAACATACAACCTGCTGTGACTCCCTATAACCTGAATGTAGGTCCTGAACCATATTTTCTTACTTGGGTAAACAGAAGATAAACGTGGGGAACGGTGCCATTACACCGTGCCCTTGTGGAGAGGCGAATGTGAAAAGTGAGCAGTTGAAAATCGGCCCGGATTATAGTTACCATACCACTCCCGGGCCAGATTGAATGCTGGGTAATTTTCATCCCCGGCATTTGTCTCCTCCGCAACTCCGCTGCGGTCGGCGTGGTCCGGCCCGGCGATTTTATTTAGACGAGGTGGGAATCGGCAGGCCCGCAGATTTCGCTGTATCACGGAGTCGGGGCCCATTTTTCAAAGCGCCAATTAGGTGCGGCTCCTCCATCGATCAGAACGCCCTCACACGGGCGCCGACGCAAACGAATGCCCTGCTCAGCACTATAAGCAAAAGAGCTGGATGGGAAGAGTCTCGTCTTCCCCTGCCTCCCCCCCCCCCACCCCCTGCCTCTCCTCTATTTATTGAGCAGGTAAAGTCTGCGTGCTGACATCTTAAGTAATTAGAGCGTTTATTTGTCTTTGCGATGCATCAAGGTTGGTCGTTCCAGTCAAGGGGTTTGTCTGCTCGCACTACACGGCAGACCTGGGTCAAACGCGTATTTGTTTTGGATTCAAATACTTTTCTACGCTTCACTGATCTTGTCTGGTGTATTAGAACCAATGAAATACTCTAAAAAAAAGTAAAAAGTAGAAACACCGCATTCTGGTCATATTGGCAGGCTCAATTACAGCAGGCAAGATCAACAGAGCACAGAAAAGTATTTGAATCCAAAACAAATATGCATTTGACCCAGGTCTGCTACAGGGTTAGAGTTTGTTTCTGTCATAGAGCCTCGGTGTTTCACGTTGGAATCGCGTTTCGTTGACGAAATGGCAGAGTCGGCCATTTTAAGACATCTTCAGTTATCAGCTAGCAGCCCCCCTAGTCCTTCAGGAAACCCGTTTTGGTTAAGAGAGAAAATAAAGTTCATAAATGCAGATCTTGCAGTGAACCTGTATTTCTGCTCCCTTCTCAGTGAACATTTTTTCCTGGTGAGAAGTGGGTTAGACGGTGTTTCGGCATTCAGGTGAAAACCCAGCAGCATATGGCTGAGAAGTGGTAGTCTTCTATGGTCCCACTAGGACGTGGCCAGCCTGTATCAGGGCAAATCCTCTGCTTTATCAGGGTTAAACTCACTCCTTTTTTTAAAATGTAAAAACATCTCTCAACCCTGATTTCCACCCCTCTAGATGTCTGTATTGCAGCTTCCTGCTCGCTGGGTGGGAGCTAGGCATACTGGGGGGGGGGATTTGGGAAGGCTACAGACCAGACGCTATTGTAACTCCGATTGTTAAATGGAAAGGGTCGTGGGTGGGGGGGTGGGGGTTGATGACACCACTTATGGCAATGACAAGGAATTGAATAGGCTTTTGGGGCCTCATTCTTCTGCAGCTCAAAATTGCATTCAATTTCTGCCCCGGATGATGCAAATCCGAGCCATAAATACGCGCCTGACGGATACGAAACACCGGCTAATCCAATCTTACTGTAATGGGCTAATGTCAAACTAAGTGAGAGACTGGTCGCATTAAAGTGCTCTCGACCCCCCCCACCTCCCGACCCCCCCCAAAGCAATTGGTTAGGGTACGTACATAACTTTATCAGAACTTAATTTAAAAATCTGTTGAACGTATGTACGTAACCGCTCGCCGATGGACTGTAAATGTGAGGGTATTCTTTAAGAAACCGGGGTGAAGGACGATAAATCGATCCTGTGAAAAGGCGGTTAATTGCGATGCGAATGTGGGAACCGCGTAGAGTTTCCTCCAGCTCGCCGACACCGGTGCTGATTTGGACCGAAGAAACAGAGAAGGTAATTAACACCAGGATCACTTTATAGAACTGAGGGAAAGGGAAACAGCGGAACAAACAGCGGATCTAGCCTGGGAAGGACTAATCTGGACTACGCCCGGGGATCAATCTTACATACGGCAGTGGAATTCCACTCGATTTGAAGGCCCCTTGACTGACAGGGGGCCCACAAAAGGAAAAAACAAATGGCGTGGGGAGGGAGGGAGGGAGGGAGGGAGGGGGGGGGGTGTGTCTCATGGTGTAGCCTGCAGAACACTGTCCACGCGCTCACTGTGAGCCGCGATGTCGGCGGTTCGAGTCCCACCGCACGACCTCTGTCACACGTTTCTCCCTCTCTCTTCCTCCGTTCCTCCTGTCTCTCTACGCTGTCCTGTCCAATAAAGTTGGAAAAACCCATAAAAATGTTTTTTAAATAAAAAAATGCCGTAATTGTGCAGAGATGGGGCCCAAAGCAGCACCCCCTAGTGGCAAAACTAAGAATTGTGTTACTAACTGATTCAACGCCCTTGGCTTTTCAGCCATCCATCCATCCATCTATTCATCCATCCATTATCTATGCCCGCTTATCCTGGTCAGGGTCATGGGAGGTGCTGGAGCCTATCCCAGTGTGCATTGGGTGAGAGGCCCTTGGGTTTTTTCACAATATCAAAACAATCTTTTCATGGTCATAGAGGAAGTACATAAATAAAAAATAGAAGAGATTTTTTTTTTTTAAAACACGCAAATACATCCACATACCATACTTTGCGGCGAGGCGATTTTTTAAGAAAGCAATTTCATTTTTTTTGGTAAGTTGCGACAAAATCTCGTTACATCCGCAAGCACAAATCTTACTTTATTTAATGGCATCTGAAATGTCTGAAAGATTGCCCTTGGTATTTTTTGCTTTTAATGTCATTTTTTTTTCTTGTTTGCTCTGTATTAGAGAAAGTACTTATGCTCTTGATATTTAACTTTTTTTTTATGAAAGGACTTCTCAGTGATCTGTAAAGTAATTCAGTCCCACAGGCAAGCATCTCCCTTGTTCTGTAAAACCGCAGGCTGTACAGTCAAGTGACGAACTTCATGAGCCAGATCCTGATGCACGTTCAGTAAAATAGACCCATGTTTTATCTAAGCAAAACACAATTTGTCCTTAACGTAGAATGATGAATTGAAATATGTTTTTTTTTTTAAAAACCATTATTTCATAGATTTGAGTTTGGGGCTTATAGATAAGAAAAAAAACAAAACAAAAAAAACAACAACTCCCAGGAGCCCACAGTGATGAAAATCTGTAGAGCCTGGGCCTAAAGCCTTTATTACACACGTGTGTCAGATGGTAAATGTCAAATGTCTGTTACATTATTAACACATAAAATGGAGTCAATCCAGGTTAAGCCGGGTCAGTTTCTCTTCATACATATGCGATGTTCATACAAACATCTTCCCCTCCTCTGCTCAGAGAGATTATCCTCACACCGATGTGGACTCAGATAAAAGGGGCAATAAAAAATAAAAAAAAAACGACCAAAGTATTGTTTTAATCATTAACGAAACTGAACAAACAACGTTTACCGAGCCGTCTGTTCAAAGCAGGCTGGAGGTTCCTTCAAGCTATGATTAGCATAGCTTTTCTTAACAGGCGGTCTCCTAAGATAATGGTCTTTCGGCAACAGAGTGTCAGTCACGAGCAGGAGTGGCCTCCCATTGATGAGACAAAAATTAAAATAAGTCTCTCGGTTAACGACACGCCTGGAGCTAATTTCTATGTATAACAACGCCATGTGTTGCCAAGCCACAGCAATGTAATGAAGTGATGTTTATATTTCATGAGGACATTCAGTCGACTGCAAGCATTTCAGCTTGTTCAAAAGGATAGCTCTAAATACAGGTTTTAGCTGTGATTACTGATGCCAAGCACATGATGAAACTAACGTGTATATTGTCTGTCTATAGGGCCAAAATAACCCTGAGTCGTTGTGTTGGTTTTTCTGCACTGAGATTCGCTGGATAAGAACGTCTGACAACCAAATGCAATGCAACTGGATTTTAAGATTATATGATTTGTAATCTATCATAGGGCACACACACCATTCACTCACCTATCCTCTCATACCTATGGGAAATTTACTGTCTCCGATTAGCTAAGACTTTGGACTGCGGGAGGAAACCGGAGTACCCGGAAGAAACTCCACACAGAAAGGCCCTGGCCGGGATTCGAACCCTGTACCTGCTTGCTACCCACTGCACCACCGTGCCACCCATAGCTGCGCTGATGTTCACAGCACAACATGGGTTCCCATTCCATATCACTTTCGTGAGACAGATCCATGCACAGACATCCATGCCGGTGCAGAAAAATAATTTAAAATAGAATATGAATGTATAATGGCCAAAGGTTTATCCTTCAAAAGGTGAAGTTTTTTTTTTTTTTTTTACCATTTCTGAACCAAAACCTTGGTGCTCATTGACAGCTAAAGGGACCGGCAAAATACCCATAATTAGGATTATTTGGATTTATAAATTTGTGAAATGAACTCAAATTAATTTACTGAACTGGCTGAACTTGGATTTTGAGTTGATTTAAGGAGATAACAAAATTGAAGGAATTTGTGATGGAAGAATAATGGATAATTGGAATTGTGTTTGTTGATTTAATCAGGTTTTGGAATCGAGATGAATTGAATAGGAATTTAGAGGTTTTTTTTTTGGTTTTTGGAAAATGACTTGAATTGATAGAATTGAAAGGGGCTAGGGAATTTAATTGGAACTGAAGTGTTGCGCATCTCTGTTGAACTGACACAGATGCTAATGTGTGCGACACAGCCTCATTCGGGCATTTAACAGCCACGTGTTTTAATAGCCAGACCGCACTGACAGTGAATAAACTGGCGCGACGCATGTACCTTCCCCGGGGATTTCCAGGTCCTCGTCAAACAGAGCTCTGTAATTACAATAAACCTTTCCTCTCCTAGCGTGGGTGTTAATTTCATTTTTATCTCCGCCACCGTTAGTCGTGCTGTAATCACTTCGCCGCGGAAAGGCACGTCTAATTCGTCTTTCGCAGAAATCTTTAAGTGCCCCTGAAAGCATTTTTCGAACGCCGGCTTGACAGATTACACAAGAAATCTTTCCTCAGCCTGCCAGACGTCAGCGCGGCTCCACTAAACCAGTCATGACTGACCCCAAACCGGAATCAAAATGGCCGTGTAATGACTATCAGCCCTGGCATGATGCTGCATATCTCCCGGTTAATGACTTCTCTTAAAGCATCTCATTCTGCCACCTCTGGGCGTCTGACATGTCCTTCCCACACTCCCCCCCCCGCCCCCCCTTCCCCACGCCTCAGGTTTCCTGTTTGTTCTGCCCCCTGGTCATAGAAAAGACCTTCCCACTCAGGTGTGTAGCACAAAATTCTGGGCCCTATACATAAGCAGTCTCTGTGGGCCCCCTTCCTCTCTTGATCCATGTCTCTCACGCATCATTCCAGGCTTTTCGAGGGCCCTCCCCCCATTCGGGCCCTGGGTAGTCAGTCCAACTTTCCCCCCCACTACAACGCCCCTGTTCCCACTGCGGTCAGAACAGCAGAAGCCCTGCCCGTCTTCTGACACAGACTGAAGACGCACCTCTTCAGATACCCCTGACCCCCCCATTAGCTATCCTGTCTCGTTCTCTTTCTTTCTTTGGATTCCCTTTTGGATTATGTGACAGATAAAGCAGTGATACGATTACCTGTCTGGTGGTGCCTTCTTGAATTACAATATGAAATTTTATTTGTTTGGTCCACAATACGCTTATCGATTATTAACGGGTCTCTGTGCCCTCTTGGTGATGCCGTATTTTTGTGTTCCTGAGGGTAACACTGATGTTCTCTTCTTCTACACATCACTCTGGATAAGAGTGCCTGCCCAGTGATTGTAATGTTACGTAATGCAATGTAAAGTAATGTAACGTTATGAATGGCTCTTGTCTGTAGGCCTCACCTGTCGTTTTTTCTCTCCCCTTCTCCAGGCGGCCCGTCCAGGTGGTCGTCGCCGCACTGCGACTGCTGCTGCACGAACCACAAGGGCGACCGGGAGGCGGTGAGTGGCAACTCCTTCAGCGAGCTCTCCACCTCCAGCTCGGAGAGCCAATCGGAGGCCAGCTCTCCGCAGGGCACGGTGATCTGCGGGCCGGTGAGCCGGCAGGCCAACATCCAGACGCTGGACCGGCCGCCCAAGAAGGGCCCCGTGCAGATGCTGCAGCAGTCGGAGCAGCGGCGCAAGAGCGACCTGCTGCGCACGCTGACGGCCGGCTCCCGCGACACCAGCACCTGCAAGAAGCGGCCCGTCAAGGAGAAGATGACCATCGAGGAGGAGCTGGAGAAGTGCATCCAGGACTTCCGCAAGATCAAGATCCCCGAGCACTTCCCCGAGAGGAAGTATGTGTGGCAGTCGGACCTCCTCCGGAAGTACCGCCTCTGAGCCGCGGTCGACTCCGCCCCCCCCTTGCCCCCCCCCCCCCCCTTGCCCCGGATTTCCCCCTCCCCTTCGCCCTACCCCAATACCAACCCCAACACCCAAACAACGATGAGACAAACGATTAATGGGGGAAAAAAAAAGAACGATAATAATAACAACAAGAACAAAAACAAAAACAAACAATCAGGAGCGTAAACACTTGTGCGTTCAGCTGTGGTTGTTTTTCTGCATTCCACGTTCTCGCGGTCTTCGGCTTGCTTTCCTAGCGATCATTTCTCTGTGGATGGCACAGTTCTAAAAAAAAAAAAAGCAAAAAACAAAAAAAACAACAAACAAAAAAAAAAATGCTTTTTTTTGTTCACTATGAAAATTACTCTCACAGGGTATCTTGTTCCACATGATGAAAGCACAATTTTTTGTCTTTTTGTTTTTTTTTTAATTCCTGGTTTTGGTTTTTATTGTTTAAAAAAAAAAAAATCTTTTCAGACACAACCTTAGCACCGCAGTACAGGGCATAGTGTACGTGTATGAGTTTACACAAGGGTTCCGTGCTTGACTGCTTCTACGGCTAAATTAGAAAAAAACACTGCATGAATTGCTTTGGTTCGACCCAGTGCTTCGATCGCGTCCCGTCAGTAGCTATTGTATTAAAAAATAAAGCGTCGACTGTTCACGCCGCACAGGTGAAGATGAATGTGCACCCCTGTGAATAATTACTTTTTTCTCCCGACAATGCACTTTCTATAAATATTAGCCGCCTACGTGAAATTGATAGACCTCCACGCGCACCGCTTTGTAGAGAGAGAGAGACACAGAGCTCCTGTCACGAAAGAAAAGAGAGGAAATGTCGCTTTCATTCCCCTCCTCGTTCGAACGCCGCCGCTCTGTCAGTTAGGGAAACGGCGGCTGTGGCGGACTCGGCGCTACGAAAGCCGCTCGGTCGCGTTAAGAAAGAAAAAACGCTCGCTCGGCAGACAGAAACGATAATTTGCAGTAAATCTTTTTCTGAAGACAATCCCACGGCAGCCGCCAGGAGAAGAGAATTCGGTTTTAAAATATGTTCCCCCCCCGCAGGGTGAACGTTGCCCCGCCAGCGCGGCAGAGGGTGGATCGAGAGCGTGGAATTATGGGCCAACAATGTGGTACACCACGGATTAGCGAAGGCAGACTCCATTTTAACGGCAGGCTGTGTGTTTTTTGCCTCTAACTGTATGTTGCGCTGTGTTGTGTGTGTGTGCGGGCATGTGTGGTGTGTGTGTGTGTGTGTGTGTGTGCATGTGTTTTGCCTCTAACTGTACTGTATGTTGTTGTGTGTGTGCGCGCGCACGCGCGTGTGTTTGTGTCTGCGTGTGTGTGTTTGTGTGTTTTGCTTCTAATGTTGTTGTGTGTGTGTGTGCGTGTATGTGTGTGTGCACACGTGCGTACTTGTGTGTGGGTGTGTGCGTGTGTGTGCTTTATTGATCTATTGAACAAGGGGTTTGCTGCTAAAATATTCTTGCCACATGAACAGAAATTTGACAATGGGGCACTAGGTTAAGGAGCTAGTCCTGCCATAGGCATAACAGAAAATCCACGCAGGCATATGTGTAATGTTTTTTTTAATTTTTTTTAATAATTCTGGTTGAGAGGGATTTAAAAAGGAAATGCTATTTCAGCTATGGTCCTTGAGATGCAAAAGTAACACTGGGTTTATCACATAATGTGGTTAGCTTTTCCATGAAGTTTTTCTGTCATTATTGAGATTGTAGGACACAAACTATATCAAGGGAACAGAATTCTCTGTGAGACAAAGAATTCAATCACTATTAACGGCACACCAAATTTTCTGTGTAATGTACATCGTATGAGTTACAACACAATGCATGATCTACGACCTCAAGGGTCATCTGTGTGGTGAAATATCTTTATCTCTGAAGTATAGCACAATAAATACAAATGGAGAATATTGTTTTTAATTATGGGCTTACTGACTCATACATCTTAAAGCCATGAAAAATAATAACTTTAATAATACATTTCTATCAGATTGTCAGTGACAACTGGATAATAGATTTGCAATCAGATGCTCCCCAACAATTTTTGAATGTTACTTTCCTAATCCCTACCTGAAATGTACTTGCTGTCATAAGTTAAGCAATGATTTTCATTTGACTTTAGTCGAAGATAAAATTTAGTGAATTAATTTACCAAATACAAACAAAGTACTAAGATTAATCAGTTGCCTGCAATGGCACAGTTAAACATGCATTTACTGTACATTTTGGCCTCATTGGCCTAAAACAACCGACAGACATCAAGAGACATCCGGGAGTATTTTATCTGAAGCTATAGAGAAACAGAAACGGTTAAAATGACATAATTTAATTGAAAAAAACAAATGCACACTTGTAAAGGTTGCTATTAATGTTTATAATAAATGTATGACTTAAAAAAAAAGTTTCATTGCTTCAATGTTATTTTTATACAAGTTCCCCTAATAATGGAAAAACTCAATTACTACAATAATTCCCATAGAACCATGGACACAAATGAAGTATTTAAGAGAAGTTACATTACATTACTTTACATTACAGGCATTTGGCAGATGCTCTTATCCAGAGCGACATACAACAAAGTGTATAACCATAACCAGGAACAAGTATGAGAAACCCTAGAAAATAGTCAAGTGCAGGGAACAACCGCATAGTTCAACTTGGACCCTGAAGGTTAAACTGATTAACACTAAACAACGAGAACGGCAACAACGCAGTCTATGGAAAAAATACAAGCAGTAGTTAAGACAGTTATATAAACAGGGAAGCTAGGGGACCAGACACAAAGGTGTTGGACGGCAAGCCGACTGAAACAGCACATGCCACTTTGTTGAGCCATTTCAGTTTTCACCATGGCAACCAGGCCAATGTCCGTTATAGTTTTAATTAATTAATTAATTACAGGCTATTAATTAATAGTAAACTCTTGTGCTTTCATATCTCTCCATTGCCCTGATAATCTAACCAAGCGTACGTATATTATCGTCATTCACACATAACCAACACATAAACAGCTAACATTGTCCCTATCAAATAAATGAATAAATAAATGAATAAAAGAATGAATGAATGAATAAATAAATAAATAAACAAAGAAATAAATAAATATACCTCCTGACAACACATTACGTCATTTGTCTAGCAGTGACCCATATCTAGCAACTTACATACTTTTTTTTGAAAACTGAGATCAATTACCATGTTTAAGGTTACATCAGTGGCATCCTACCGAGAGACGGAAACCTCAAACTTTGGGTTGTATGTTGACATGCGGAGTTCATTAAGCGCTGCTATAGGATTTATCCTCAGTTTAAGTGGTTAAATTAAATTGAAACAGAAGATTTGCTTTACAATTGTGCATATATGAACAACCTATGCAGGAAAAAAAATTTGGAAGGGGAGAAATAAATATCTCATATTTTGAAATATTCCATAAACCTCATACAAAGTAAGCATTAATCGCAACCTTTGAAAATAACAGCTTGAGACTTACAGTACAGTATATTAATAATGGTTCAATAATGGTTGATAGATGGCACCTTATATTGCAGTTGTTTTTTTCAAAGGTAAATCCCACACAATAGAAAATAGTAGAGGTGGGTTCATATTATTTTAAATATATATATATACTGAGTTTGGAGTTAACGTGTATATGATATTTATATCGTGCTACAGTAGCACTTGAAGATAAACAGAGTGATCTCTTCTTTATTTATGAAAATATAAAATTTTCAACATGTATTGTCCATGGTGTCATATATTTATTTTTATAATAGAAAAGTGGAGTCCACTTAAATATCTTAATTTACCTATCTGCTATGAGGGCATGTTGACAGGTTTTCTGGCTTAAATTCCAGAAGTATAACATCAGGTTCCTTATTACGGCGAGCTCATGCTATCAGCGTCATTTCCTGCAGATCTTTTTTTTTTGTCTTGTTTGCATAAATATTCCTCCTGGGAACTAATCACTTTGTTATCTCTGGCAAGAACTCGTTCTGCCCATTATCTGTGAACCTTCGTTTTTAGGGTAGAGGTGAAAAGTTTGATGGTGCTTGAATATAAGAATATAGAGGAGAGAGAAGCCCACGGTGTTCACGGTATTCGCTGATCTCATAAAATTAATTTTTTTAACGGTTTTTCCGTTTGTCGATAGCTAAGAGCGAGGTGGCAAACGTTCCAGTCCACCCTCACGAGAAACGGTTTGATCAGGGCAATTAAAACAGGATTTCGGGGCATCTGTCAGTGTTTTTCCTGCGTCTGCCTCAAACCGCCATGCTCTCCGGCCCATCTCTGTTCTTCCGCCATTTCAAAGCTGTTGGTTTTCCGTTTGTGAATATCGTAAAACAACACACACACACACACACACACACACAAGCACTCAAAAATATCAATAACATTAATGATTAAGCAAAGTCCACCGGCACATCATGTAACAAATAATATAGCCACATAATCCAGAAAGATATATATAGTATATTTTATAAATATACACATGGAGGCATGTATAAATGTGTGTCCATATATTGTTCCTCTTGCAGCAGAATGAAAGTTACTATACATTTATTTTCTACTGAAAACAGTGGGCACCTCATAGCACATTAAACATTAAAGAAATATTTAATGAACACAAATGTGTACAAAGCCACAATATTCAAACACATTTAAATATGGAAACATCACCATACACGGCTCAAGCTATCAGCATATAGTCTGGAACGTGTGTGCAAAAAATTTTTTTTTTTTTGATACATAAAATAACACAAACTTGACCAACGCTTTAGAAAAAGAAGGCTTTTAATTAAAAATGAACGAGCACACTGAAGCACATGCAACACGGAGCACTTGCGATATTTCCGAACACCTACTTCTGCCAAAGCTAATGCTATTGCTAATGCTGCCACCACACGTGCTGCTGCTCAATTGTCCAGCCAGGAGTAGGATGACGGTTATCATCTCCTGTGTTGCCTGTGCATTAGAAAAATTCACATTTTGTTCCTGAGGTAAAGCGGAGTGCATTGATTTATACTCCACCTTGCACACATTCAAAATCCAATATGACAGTTACATACTGCGGGTAGACATTCATATTTGCATAAGGGGTCATGCCATATAAACGACACGTTTGTCGACTGTCACACGTTCTTGTGTGAATTTTGTCACGGGGGCCAGTGGATTAATGTGATCACTCAAGCATTCATTTGAATTATTAATTGGGAATTGCAAATGCATTTAATTGGATTCTGTAAAGCGAAGCACAACAACATTGATGATGCTCATCTCTGTATAATGAATTTGTAAAAAAAAAAAAAAGTATAATGTATGAAATTTCATGACTCTCACAATACTAAGTAGACATATGCTGTTTTCATATTTCTGTTCAGACTTAGGAATAATGCTTTGTGAGCATGTGTATTGTACATACTTATGGGAATTCACAAAGGAGATTACGTGTGCGTGAACACGTGTGAACACAGGAGATATATTAACTTGAAAAACACAGTGACCCTTCTCAGTGACTTTAGTGTTAAGATCCCTTTTAAATCTTGATTAACCTCAAAAAAAAGGGGGAAACACGTTTTAAATATTCCAATGAATCGACAGGACAAGACCAGGCCAATGCACACCATACATTACTGTATATAAATAATACACTTAATTGTAAATAAACAAAAAAAGAAATATATATAAATATATATATATATATATATCCTTTGGTTTTGCCAGAAAACAATATTTGTAATGTCAGTTTCATTTTGACTTGTTTTTTGTATGTGTTTGTTTGTTTAACCAGAGAATGCTTGAGGCAAATGTCTGTTCCCAGTGGATGTGTGTCCTGTGCCTTAGGCCACTGGTTCCGAAACTCCGTCCTGTGGACCCCCGTGTACACTGGATTTCATTCCAAACACAAGTCGCAATCCCAGAATTTCAACAAGCTGTTCATTTTTTTCTTAATTGGACCCCTTTTCCGTGTTTTGAGGGGTTACTTACCCTCTTAAGCCACATTTTATATCAGAAATAACTACACATGCTATGTAGAATAAAAGTCTTGTATTCACATTGTGCTTATTGTGCTATATTTGCAAACATATTAAGGAATTTAACTTTTCAAGCCTGGTTAAAGCCTGAGGCGAATTAACAGGCTCTTAACTGGTCAAAGTGTGGACACCTGGCCACCAAAAATAACTATTTGCATAGATAATAAAGAATTAAACGGCAAAACAAACGATAAACGAGCCAAACCTGTATTGTGTTTGTATGTTTGGGGGAAGGTGAGGGGGGGGAGGGGAACCAAAAATGTAAACACACGTGTTTAACAAACGTTAGTTAAACAAAAGATTAGCGGCAGCAAAAACCAGCATACACAGGGGGTCACCAGGTTCGAGTTCCGGAGCCACTGCTTTAGGTATTCCCACCTGCTCAGTTAAAAGTGTAAAAACCACAAAAAGAAACCACGATAGACTGAAATAGCCACGATAGATCAGCGTTAGTAAAAAATCAAGGATGTTGTTTTCCCATTTGATTTCATTAGCAAAAAGGTCTGGAGCATCGTTGTGTGCATGTTGGTATGAAAATAATTCAGATAATTTGTCTGTTTTTGTGACAATGTAAAAACAAATAAAATAAGAAAGACAGTAAAAAAAAAAAAAAAAGCACAAACTGTGGATTATGTCTGCTAGTGTTTCTGTACAGGTGTGTTCCTGTACAGGTGTATGCTGGTGTTTCTGTACAGGTGTGTTCCTGTACAGGTGTATGCTGGTGTTTCTGTACAGGTGTGTTCCTGTACAGGTGTATGCTGGTGTTTCTGTACAGGTGCGTACTGGTAGGGGGTAAAGCCGGCACTACATTGGTAGAAATGTCTTCAGATACAAGCATAGGAATTTTGAAAATGTACAAGTCCGTAAAAATAAACATTTTATTATCAAAAATAAAGTGAATGACTCTTTATTTGGTGTGTCTTTACTTTCCCTCTGTGCCTGTGTATCATTCCAGATCAAAGTACAATTTTTACAGTGTGTGATCTGTATTACATATCGATTCATATAACACTCCACCAATAGACCAGTAACATTCTATTTGACATCTTATTATTTTAAAGACATCACACAAGATACATATTCCACTGCAGGGCATGCACACCATTCACTCACAACTACAGGCAATTTAGACTCGACAGTAAGCCAAAGATGCATGTCTTTGGACTGTGTGTGTGTTGCGGGGGGGGGGAGGTAACTGGAGCACCAAGAGGAAACACACACATACATGGGGGAGATCATACAGACTCCACCCAGAAAGGACTTGGCCGGGATTCGAATCCACAACCTTCTTGCTGTGAGGCGACGTTGCTATTCGCCGCATCACCATTCCACCCAACTTTGTTTATGAAAGAGAGAGAGAAAAAAAACACCTTCATTCTTTTTAAAGTTAAAGTTAAAGCCTGTGTTTTCAAAGACAGTGTAGCTCGATAAGGATAATGTGTTTTTGGACAAAACAGTGACCCAAGAGAAGAATTTGTGCGATCCCAATTTCACCTCACCAACATCATTTTCACGCAGAACAAAAAATCCGCCTGAAACAGAGAGTGCACTGCTTACCAAACCAACACGGCTCTAGCAGAATAAAGTCTGTAGAATTTGGTGGTCCACGTTGTAAAATGCCACCACTTAAGTTCAGATGTGGCACCTCAAAAACAGACTCATGTCAAAACACAGAAGGACATTGGTGGATATCTAGGTGGATTAAAAAAAAAAAATGTTTTAATGTAATGACAGTGCTGTCACCTTTCTCCAAGATTTCTTTTTTTATAAGTCTAAAAATGATGAAAAAGGCTATTATTTCAAGGGGCATTCAGGCCTAGACAGTGTCCTACATAAATCAACAAAAAAGGTCCCTTGGTGTATATGAGCAAGCTGTAGCATTGCCTGGTATAAGGTACTACTGTATGTTTTGAATTCATTGTATTTGCAGGCAGAACTGCACGTACTATTTTTTTATTGTTACCAATCCGTCTTGTTTTGTTACTTGAATTCGGGTTTGGCAGTGAATTGTTGTGACTGACAAGACTTTATTTCCACAGCGTCTTTGCGTCTTATTTCTCCTGAGATATATTTTATAATATTTGGAAGACACACCATGAAAAAATGACACGCTCCTTCCTCATATTTGCAGATCTGCAAAATTCTGTTGGATGTCTTTTTTTCCCTCTTAATCCTGCTGTAATTAGTCCCTGGTTGATTTTTAAGGGTGAAGGACAGCGAAACCCCGTTTCTTCCTCTTTCTGTTTCAGATAAACATATTAGTTCTTCAGTAAACAGCTATTCCTTGTTTTCATAGGGGACACAGAGCGACAGAAAATGCGAAAATGACGCAAATAAGAGACGGAGGGATGTGAGTGTGTAACGGATGTGCAGACTGTGGCATTTCTGAATTTGTGTCTACGTGGAAGGCGTTCAGGGACTGCGGGCCAGTCAACGTCGCCACTAGAGAGACCCCAACAGCCATTAAATTTGTTTTCTTTTTTTTTCCCCATTCTCCAGCAGAACAGGATGAGGCCATTACACGTGTGTGACCTTTGACCTCCCCCCCCTCCCCCCACTTCCCATCTGGAGAACGGGCGGTCGTGACCCCTCTACCTGACTCAGCAGTCCCTTCTGAGGCTGAAAATGAACCCCCGGACCTCACGTTCTGAGGGGGGGGAAATCGCCACGGAAACGGGCGCGTTCTTCTCCT
The DNA here is from genome assembly GCF_018555375.3 of Anguilla rostrata. Classification (NCBI taxonomy): domain Eukaryota; kingdom Metazoa; phylum Chordata; class Actinopteri; order Anguilliformes; family Anguillidae; genus Anguilla; species Anguilla rostrata. The sequence continues at coordinate 4,927,743 of NC_057941.1, forward strand.
CGACGACGACGACGACCTCATCTAGCGCCCGGAGGAGCCCTGCGGGTGAAATGGCGGGAACCTCTTCTCTCTCTCTCTCTCTCTCTCTCTCGCGCGCGCTGATTTCCGCGAGATTAAATCTATCAAAACAATGAGATGTGTTAAGCGCTCCCCCCCCCCCACCTCCCTCCCTCACACCCCCCTCACCTCCCCACCCCCCCCCTGCCTGAAATGGGCTCTCTGTTTGTGGGTCTGGGCTAATTTGCAGGGTCTGGCGCGACTGACTGAGCGGCGCGACGATAGCGGCTTCATTTCGAAAAAACGAGAAAGCCGTTATTTCTTCTCCCTTTCCCTCTCCCCCTACCATTTCCCAGGAAGAAAAATAAATAATAACATTTTTGTCTATTTCCCCTTTTTGCTATAAAAAAAAAAAAGACAAAGGACAAAACCGTGGAAAAGCTTGTTGTTTTGAACAGCCAAGTAAAGCAGGAGCCCGAGCTTAGCATAAGATTAGCATAAATTAACGTGCTACCCACTCCTTGAGCTGCAGCAGAGCCAGCATTTGGACATGGATTTAGATTTTCTCACTCAAGACTTTATCTTTAAAGCCCTAAATTTGGAATTAAATTAGAAATGCAATCAACAGTGCTTTGGGGGGAAATACGGTGCATATAACAACACTTTTGCAGATTTAAAATGACCTTCGTATTTATATAGCGGGATCTAGGCGGGACTTTAAAGCAGAAAGCCTCACTTCGTATTTCAACAATGCCAACATTGTTTGGCTGCATATTCATAATGCCATGGCTTAGCAGATAAAATATCACAAAAGATCATCCTGCTGGAATGTTTCTGAAGTGGAAATATGATGGTAAGGAAGCTAGACTTACAACCAGCAAGTCACAGACACCTCCTCATCGTTAAGGCCATTAATCAGTGGCTTCAGTAAGTACTATGTTGCACGCAAAGGTAAAATACTGAAAGCATAGAATGCGTGATTGTGGTCCAGTGCATCTGTGAGGTCAGATCAATGTCATGTCCCCACTGACATATTTCAAGCATAGATTGTAAGTCGAAACATGGTACAATATATAGGTGAATCTATGCGCTAGACACAAAGTGGAGCTTTATGTGTTTAACTGGCTGTGTGTACATTTTGAGTATGTGTGCATGTGTGCATGTGTGTGCCTGTTTGTGTGTGTGTGTGTGTGTGTTTATGTTCATTTATGTTTAATGTGCAATACATTTAGCCACATTCATCATCCAGGAATAGGGCCCACCAGGGTTATTACTAAACCGACAAAAACACTTTTCTGATAAATCTATCCAGTGATATAATTTCTTTATTGTCATTCCTTATATCCACTTAAATTTGATTTATTATTATGTTTTTTAATTAAGCTACAGATCAATTGATCAGGACAACAAAATAAGCTGGAGCTCACCTTGTCTTCATTACATACAGAAAGAGGGGAGGTGCATTTTAATAGATGCTATAGACACACATATAGCTGCTATAGATACACGCATAGATACTATATATACACATATACTGTATATACTATAGATACACATACTATAGATACACATAACTGATATTGATACACACATAGGTGCTATAAGTGCACATGCAGATATTATAGATACACATAGAGCTGCTATAGATACACATACTGTATAGATGCAGTAAAGACACATAGAAATACTATAGAAACACGTATGGTTGCTATAGAAACACGTATAGGTACTATAGATGCACGTACGGCCGACGCTTTGCAGGAGTCCTCTGCTCAGCTTGTGCTCCTGAGCTGGGCTGGGTCTGAGTAGGAACTGAGGGGCCATTACTAATGCATACGGCAGATGCCTAAACAGCCCTCCCGCAAGCACACTTTAAGCGATTCCGTAAAAAACGTTTCAAGTCACTTAGGGCTCGATACGTTTCGGGCCTTGACATTTCTGGGGCTTTAATGCAGCTGGATTGCAGTCCGTTCCCTCAGTAAGAGACGCACGCAGGCTCTCCGAGAGAAAGTTTTGATTTTTCGGAAGCGATTGCGTCCCTTGCTTACGCACGAACGCTGCTGCTGCTACTGCAAAAAAAAAAACAAAAAAAACCTGGTTCCAGTTCCCGAGGGTAGTGGGAAAAAACATTCAAACATCGGGCGCTGGAAACGCAGCCAAGAGTTTCTGCTGTCCTCCATCTTGCATTTCCAATTCTGTCTAATTTTAGAGACGCCGCCTTTCGGATTAATGCAGGGGGCTCAAGGCATGAATCAAATTGCAGTCGTACCCGGCAGTTCTGGCGAGACAGATTTCAATCTTTACGCATACTGTAAGGTGGAGGAAATGTCACAGTAATGGAAACATGACTGCCAGCTTCACACACACACACACACACACACGCACACACACAAACACATGCACACACACACACACACACCCACACACAAACTCATGCACACACACACACCCACACACGCACACACACATGCTCATACTTACATGCACATGCACTCACTCACACACATACATGCACACACACACACACACACACACACACACACACACAAACACACGCACACATGCACACACAGCAGACCCCTTGTTCAATAAACTACATAAACACACACACACACACACTGCAAACACCTTGTTCAATAAAGCACACACACACACACACACACAAACACAGGCTCATGTGCAGGGATGTAGGAGCCACACAGCTATATACAGCATCTCTGGAGGATTCACCACTCATACCTTCTGCTTTATTGTGTTGTTTTACAGCAGCAATATGAAGCAGAATCTGATTTAGTAATGTGAAGTAATGTATGAAGTGAACCTGAAATAACATGCGCATTATAATTGTGTATAAATGAGCACGCAATAAATGACGAATAAAAAATTATAATTTTCATCCAGGTAAGGGTGCATGCCTGTTTGTCACAAGATAGCTTTCATTCATATTGGAAATTATATGTTTATATTTATTTGGGGAAATGGGGGGGGGGGGGTCATAGGGGTGTGCTTACATCAGTTAAAATCTTGTTAATATTACCTGATGAGATCGAACAAATGTATGGTAAAGTCAGAGTGAAAAGTCATAGCCATAGATCTTTCACCATGGCCAATTTAAATCAGCCACTTTGAGACAGGGATAAATGGGATAAAGATAAACAACATTTTTAACAAACAACAACAAACCAAACACCACCACGCCCCCCCCTAAAAAAAAAAAAGGAAGACCTGCAGGAGAAGGGATGGAAGAGGCAGAGAGGGATGAGAAGAGAGCAATTTCGCTTGCGCTTGTCTGTCAGTGGAGAGGACGAAAGGTAAACCATTTGTCAACACACAGTTTGAGGCAAAAACACATACACACACTCTCTTTCTCTCTCATGCACACACACACACACACAGAGCAGTTAGAGGCAAAACACACACACCCAGCAACATACAGTTCGAGGCAAAACACACACACACACACACACACACACACAGCAACATACAGTTACAGGAAACGCACACACACACACACACAGCAACATACAGTTAGAGGCAAAACACACACACGCACACACACACGGAACAACATCCAGTTAGAGGCAAAAACACACACACACAGCAACATAGTTGGAGGCACACGTGCACACGCACACGCATACACACACACACACACAGTACTGTAGCCTACCCTGTTTTAAAAGGGAGAGCTTGAGAGCCTCACATGTACCATGTGGTGCATACCTTTAGCAGAGCTCAAAGGTTAAAGCAGACAGGATAAAACATCTCGGCAGCTTTCTCCAGCAACGGCGAGGGTCCACTACAGGCAGCTTAAGAGCACCAAGGAAGAGAACACACACCCAAAAAAAGGAGAAGACTAATGCCCCCCTTCCACTTTATCTGTTAAACCGACAAAACCCAAGCGCGCAAACGTCAAGAGAGCTGGACCGACACGAGCGCTTCCCAGCATGCACTGCAAACCTTTCGTTTGGCTCGGCGCTCAAAAGCAGTGGCGCTGCCCGGGAGGCTGGCTGTGCGCTACACGCTACGCGGCTACACACTGGCCGCAGCCTAGTCATGCGTCCTCATTCCTCGGAGTGTAGCACAGTGGGTAAGGAACTGGGCTTGTAACCGAAAGGTCGCAGGTTCGATTCCCGGGTAGGACACTGCCGTTGTACCCTTGAGCAAGGTACTTAACCTGCATTGCTTCAGTATATATCCAGCTGTATAAATGGATACAATGTAAAAATGCTATGTAAAAAAAGTTGTGTAAGTCACCGAAAAAAATGTTGCAATAGACACTTGCGTTTGTTCTTCATTGCCACCCACCCACACACAAGTATTACAATACCGCATGTCACATTTCGTTACGAGCGCTCGCGGGAGCAGAGACACTCTCATGCCAAGGAACTTTCACAGCTTTTTGCATTTTTACATGCGATCCATGTATACAGCTGTAGTACACGCCCGAAGCCATGCTCGGTTTATGTGTCTTGCTCGAGGGCACAGTGGGAGTGTCCTACCTGAGAATCAAACCTGCAACTCCTAGGTTGGTTGCTAGCCCAGTTCCCTAACCATTACACCACTACCCCTCGTTTACTGTTTGCAGCAGAGGTGTAGGAAGGAGGGGGGGGAAGGGGGGGCATATCCCTCCCAATATTGGAAACAGATAAACCAGTGATCCCCAATAATTGCACAAAAAATTTTAAAAAACGTTTGCCATGTACTTTTGGCAAGTCCACTCGATATAGCAAATAACATTCCTTTTCCACTAGGCTTTATAGGTTGTAATCAGACGACTGAATGGCTGTGGTATCAGTCTTTAAAAATCATCCCATTCAAATCATGCACCGTGATATTTTGTGAGGAAGTTTGCAGTCGTATGGGAGGAAGGTAACGTTGTAATGCGTTGTAATGTTTGCTGAAAATATTGGAGCTGAGTTAAAAGTTGGACTGCCAGTGGCAGATTTGTTGGTCTTCATTTAATTTATTTCTGGCAAAAATTTGGTAACAAAAGCAGTCCAGAAACGGATCCAGTCCAGTGTATAATCTGGCGCAACACATCGTATCGCTACGATTGACACACGTAGACGTTACATATTCACATGATGTCACACTGAACAGCATTAGGATGGAAGCGAGAAAGTGTAGTTGAATTTTTAAAAGTGTTTACCACACACTTATCCACAGCGACTTACACAGTTAACATTCTTTTTACGCACAACCCGTTTACAGTACAAGGCCCGATTATTTCCTGAAGCAGTGCAGGTTTAGCAAGTGGCTCTTGGGTACAACGGCACCTGGAAATCAAACGAACGACCTCGAAGTCGCCAGCTCAGTCCCCTAACTGTTATCCTGCTCACTCCGTCTTTTACATTATCCTACAGTATGTCCCTCTCCCCTTTTTCACTCTCCTTATCCAATCAATGCCACAACTGCGCCCGGTATTGTGAATTCCCTCCCAGGCATACGGGAATTCATTTTTTTCCAGAGAGGGGTCAGGGGATGGGGGGTTTCAAACCACGAAACGATCTTGACGGGCGGTCAAAATGTTGCCATGGGTGGTAGAGTGTGCCTTGGGGGGGGTGCCCACCCACCCTCTCTCACACACATACACTCAGACACAAACACACACACGCACTCCCACGTAAACGCACACACCCTCCACCCTGATCCCCATAACTGTCCTTTCCTCACGCAGGTGGATTTTGCTGCTCTGCCACCAGAAAGTTGCAATCTGTCCTTCGCTGGCACCTCTGTTCCTCCCGGTCCTGGCCCTCTCTCTTAAAGTGAACCCCCCCCCCCCGAGAACACCACTTATCCCTCCTCTCTCTCCCTTACTTAGACTCTCTCATTCCCAGCTCAGGGCAGTGACAGGGGGCTGCAAATAATCATTTTCGACACCCATTCACACCCCCCGCCCCGCCACCCTTGCCCCACTCTCACCCCCCCCCCCCAGCAAGGGCAGAAGGCTGTGGGCTACAGGTGCTTACATCGCTCTCCTCAAATTACTATCTTTCCTCTCCCTCTGCTCTCTCGCTCTCTCTTTCTCTCCCTGCCTCTCTATTTCTCCCTCTCCGTCTCTCTATTTATCTCACTTTCTCTCTCTGTCTCCCCTCTCTCCCTCCCTCTCACTCTCTGTCTCACTATCTCTCTCTGTCTCTCTCGCCTTCTCCCTCTGTCCCCCCTCTCTCCCTCCTGCCTCTCTCTCTCTCTTGCTCTCTCTCTCTCTCTCTCTCTCCTGTGGAACATCATGCTCACACTGGTTATTCATGCCCTTGATTGCCCTTCAGGCCTTCCTGTGAAATTCATGGAAGAGCTGGGCTTTCTCCTGGGCGAGCTATCCCAGAAGACACTGCTCCTCCAATACCACTATGATGACTTGAGTGTTCCTCTGGACGGCATCCATTATGTTACATTACATTATAATAATATATAATAACAATAATACAATGCGTATTGCTGGCAAATTGCAGATTTGTTGTTGACAAATTGTGGATTTGTCGAGTCACATTTCAAAACAAAGGAACCTACGGTATCGATTTGCATTGATGTAGTAATTTTAAAGTTTCAGGTTTGCTTTTAGTCTCTCATTCCTTTTCTTTTTTTTTGCTTTTAACTGAAATTTTATTGTCTCTTATGCCCATGCAAAGCACTTTGAATTGCCACTGTGTTCGAAAGGTGCCATACAGTGTAAATAAACTTGCCTTGGCTTATAAAAAAGAAAAAGAAATGCCACTAGACCAATAACCCATCTTTACACAGCTATACCTATAGCATAGGTACAGCTCCAGCGGTGAGAAATCCTCCCATTTCCTAAAATGGATTCCTCGTTAATCCCCGCGAAATCCCCCGTATTGAATCCCCGCAGCGTGAGGTGCGTAAGCGCTTTAACAAGTCCCCGAGGTGCCCCCCTGTCCCTCTCTGCCGTCCCGACCCCGCCAGCCCTCGAACCCGAGGCCCTGACCTCCTCTGCTGCAAAGCCGCTCATGAATAAATTACCGAGAGTTGACGATTAGGAATCACCGCAACGCCGGCTGAAAGCGGACAGCCAATGGGGGACGCAGACACAGGAAACGCTAGATCGCGGATGCTCGGTACCGCATTCCTCGAAGTCCGTCGAACGGACAGAGAGTTACGGAGAAACGCTTCCTGTGGCTTCACGCGACCCGGACAGCACGTGACTCCGGGCCGGAACTGCTGCCAAGTTTGGCCCGGCAAGTGCCGACTTCGGGCCAGAATCGGATCCAGCCCGGAGTCGGCTTGCTATCTGGGAAAATGCCTGAAACGGTGGAATATCCAATCAGTGCTTCTTTCTTATCCAGCTCGATTCACTTCTAAAATGAAGGCACAGGCCTTCCGCACAAGTTTGGAGAGGAACTGCCAGAGGAAAAAGGAACTGAAAGAGAGCATTTGCATATTTGAGTCATGTTGTGTCACAAGTTATGCTAATTTGTTTTGGAAAAAAGTGTAATGTCATCTGAGGGTGTGCAAAAACGACATCACCTGTATCTATATTTGGATAGAACAGTGGGTGTGTGTAGCTTACACTGGCCGTTTTTCTATGGGAGAAAATGCTAGTTTTCCAGTTAAGGCATATTGTCATTGCAATTGCTGCGCTTTCAAAGCACCCATGATTTAGCACTGACACATCATTAATCATCAAGTATAATAATAGATTATTACATTTTCTTGCTGTACTTTATACGAACAACAGTAACTTGGATGTCAACGACTGGTAAAAAAAAAAAAAAAAAAAAGGAAACAGGGAGTAAACTGCAAGCTCAAATAAATCCAAGGATTGCTCTTGCCATGCTGTATAAGTCGCATGTCAGTGTCAATGAGTTTTGTGAGTCAGTGAGCCAGGAAGGACAGTGAGTTAATTGAGTTAGGGAACTAATTGATTTTAGATGGACCCAACACAGCAGTGGGAGAGCAAGTATCTCTAGTCATGTTAGTTTAAAGATCACTTTTTGTCAGAAGTTATCACAATCACAAAGGTTATTTTACTTTTTGCGGTTTACACGGGTTTTCTTTGTAGCAACACGAGATGTCATTGGTCAAATCTGGGAAGAAAGTATATCTGCATACCGGTGCATAATCTACGCTTTTTCGAACAGACACATCCCTAGCTAGCAGGCACCACATGTCATGTCGAACAACTTTCTAGACGTTTTCCACTTTTTAGGTGTTTTTGGCAAAAATTCAAAATGGCTCCAGATCCAGTATAGTAGGATTATGGACAATTCCTCAGTGTTTTAAATGGAAGAAATGAACACGCCTTGGCAAATGCCACCCTTCACGTAGGCGAACCACCCGGACAGGAAAGCACGCCGCCTCACTTTACGGCAAAAGCTTTCTTCTGTTTCCTTTTCGTCTGGGCACCCGGCAGTACCGGAAATTGCATTTAAATAGAGTTAGAGAGCCTCGATAATATACAGTAAGTGCTTGGCTCTTTTTTTTTTTTTTTAACATTAATTTTAATGGGTCTTAATGGTATCGAATTGTCTTTTTTACCAACGGGGGCCAGTCACCGCAGAACAGCTCCACACTTAGCGGAAAGAGAGAGAGAGAGAGAGGAGAGAGAGAGAGAGAGAGAGGGGGGAAGATGGAGAGAGGGAGAGAGAAAGAGAGGTAGGAGGGAGAGTGAGGGAGAGAGAGGAGAGAGAGGGGGGGATGGAGAGAGGGAGAGAGAAAGAGAGGCAGGAGGGAGAGAGAGGGAGAGAGAGAGAGAGGGGGGGAGGATGGAGAGAGAAAGAGAGGCAGGTGGGAGAGAGAGAGAGAGGGGGGAGGATGGAGAGAGGGAGAGAGAAAGAGAGGCAGGAGGGAGAGAGAGAGAGAGAGAGAGAGAGAGCAAGCGTTTCCGGAGCCCGCCCTTCTCGGATGTCGAGCCTTCAGACGCAATTAGGCTGTTTATAGGAGCGCCCCCGTACGCATCCCGATAGCCCTCAGCGGGACCCCCCCCCCCCCCGCCCCCCGGGGGGGAGTGTTATGTGAGGTTCCCTACCCAGAGATCCACGTTTCGGCCGTGTAGCTCACTGTGTGACGCGCGGGCCTGCGCTCGCGTGAACCCGAAAACGAAAAACATGAATGGGATCGACACAGCGAAGAAATAATACAGAAACGGGATGACTGCGCCAGAAACCGCCTGTGCTAACTGCCAATCCTGTGTCACAGGAGATAAGGGGCGGGGCTAACTGAACATAGTTCAGGAGAGAGGAAGTGAAGAACCTCCCCTTGACGGGTTATCTGGGTGATAGATGACCTGCAACAAATCTGAAGATCTGAAGTTTTATGAAGAAATTAATTAGATTATATTTAATAAATTATGAATTATACCTCATTCCGGCCTCCTAGGGCCAATGTTGGCTCCTCGAAAACCCATTTGTGTTATGAACACTGGATTTGACAAATGTTGATTTGTGTAGTTTAAAACATACTACATCACATAAAGGATACTGTTAACAGAAAACATAAATAAGCAAAGGATCCTTCATATTGTAACAAACTAATTTTACATTATTTTCCTTCCCCTCCCTCTGGTCAAACGTATTCGTAGGTGTGTGCCAAATTTATAACATCCATATCTAATATCAAATCGATAAAATACGATAACTATTGTCACTCATGCTCACACGTACACCAGCGGGGAGTGGTCACTGACATGTGCAGACAAGGCCCTCGAGACGACTGGGAAAAAAACGATGCGTTCTGCATCTTTGGAAAGATGAAGAAAGATAGGTACGCTCCAGGTACACTTCCAGAATGCTGCGCTTGCCAAAAGGGCGGCCTGGCAGGACATCTATTTTCCGGCCGACGTGCACATTCTAATTTCCCAAAAATAGTCCCCGACCAATAAACTAAACGCGGGAGAGACGTCTGGAGCCTGAGGCCAGGGCGAATGATGGACGGGAGGAGCCTTTCCCAAAAAAAAAAAATAAATAAATAAAAAATACACTGATATCACGATATCCGGCCGGCCTATCACTGTGCCACGACTGAAACCAAAGAGCTCATGCACAGAGCTAATGCAGCAAACTGTATTCTTCCTCACATTGACTAATGCGTTTTCATATATATTTTATACATTTTTCACTTTATTTTTATAAATGTGCATATGCAAGTTTGTGTTTGCTTTCCTATGCATATTTTATGCATCTTTTTCACTTTTTCTTTTTTCTTTATTTTATATATGTATACAGTATATGCAAGCGTGCATTTCTTTATGAAGCGCATTGGATTTCCCTGAGTATGAAATGTGCTATATAAATACATTTGAACTTGAACTACCTCTCTCTCTCTCTATCTGTCTCTCTCTCTTTCTCTCTCTCTTTCTCTCTCTGTCTGTCTCTCTCTCTCTTTCTCTCTCTCTCTCTGTCTGTCTCTCTCTCTTTCCCTCTCTCTCTCTCTCTCTTTGTCTTTTGCTCTCTGATTTCTCCTCTCAGCAGAAACACAAACTCTGCGGGCTTACGTTCAAACAGTCGTCAGTTAGAAAGCAATTTACCCCCCCCCCATGCTAATCAGAGGGAAGGAGGGAAATGGCAAAGCAGGTTTACTCTTTGACAGCTTTTTTTTTTTTTTTTGCACATTTACTTTTTTGCTCTTTGTCTCTCATCACTGTGTTCCCCGCCGAACCTGAGAGTAACGAGACGTGACCTTCCCAGGGTGCCCGGGTACAGGTTACCTGGGCTGCAGTGTAGTATAGTGGGTAAGGAACTGGTCTTGTAACCCGAAAGGTCACAGGTTCCATTCGTACTTAGCCTGCATTGCTTCAGTATAAATCCAGCTGTATAAATAGAGCCAATGTAAATGCTATGGAAAAGTTGTGTAAGTCGCTCTGGGTAAGAGCGTCTGCCTAAATGCCTGTAACGTAATGTAATGTAATGTTGTGTAAGTCGCTCTGGGTAAGAGCGTCTGCCTAAATGCCGGTAACGTAATGTAATGTAATGTTGTGTAAGTCGCTCTGGGTAAGAGCGTCTGCCTAAATGCCTGTAACGTAATGTAATGTAATGTTGTGTAAGTCGCTCTGGGTAAGAGCGTCTGCCTAAATGCCGGTAACGTAATGTAATGTAATGTTGTGTAAGTCGCTCTGGGTAAGAGCGTCTGCCTAAATGCCTGTAACGTAATGTAATGTAATGTTGTGTAAGTCGCTCTGGGTAAGAGCGTCTGCCTAAATGCCTGTAACGTAATGTAATGTAATGTTGTGTAAGTCGCTCTGGGTAAGAGCGTCTGCCGAAATGCCGGTAACGTAATGTAATGTAATGTTGTGTAAGTCGCTCTGGGTAAGCGTCTGCCTAAATGCCTGTAACGTAATGTAATGTAATGTTGTGTAAGTCGCTCTGGGTAAGAGCGTCTGCCGAAATGCCTGTAACGTAATGTAATGTAATGTTGTGTAAGTCGCTCTGGGTAAGAGCGTCTGCCGAAATGCCTGTAACGTAATGTAATGTTACGCAAGGGATGTATCGCAACACGTGACGGACGTTTATCGTATGAAGTTTCGGCTTCTCGGCGTCGGCGCCTGGCGTCTCCCTTCGGCCTGAGCGAATCCGGTGAATCTGGCGGGACCACGCGGCCGTAACCGCTCTGAGGTGCCGCGACGCGGAACGTTACGCGTAAATCATTACCGCCATAACGGACGAAAAATTAAAAAAAAGAGAGCGTCGACGTAAAATGATTTTAACGAGTCAGGGGGTCGTAAAAGTCACGCTTCTTTTATGTTGTTGGTGTAAAACGTTTAATTTACGGCCAAACGAGAAGCGCTTCCTCCACGGTGATGACATTTGGTTAAGAGTAAATAAATAAATAAGTATGACGAACAAGTGCGTGGGTTTGATTGAAATATGGCGAACGCTCGGAGATTGATGCCTCTGAGAACGGTTTTAAACGTCGAGTGAAATCGACGGAAATGGAAATGAGAGAAGCCCTTCTGTTCCATTTCTAAAGATAGCTTTGTGGTTTTCTGTAAAAAAAAAAAAGGAGACAAAATCGAATCACCCCTGTGAAACTTTAGCCTATAAGAGAAGACCGGAGCGTTTCCCCAGAAACACTTTTTCTCCTTCAGCCGCTGCCAAGCGAACACTTGAAGAAATCCTAGATGACCCCACTATTTGTTTCCTGCGATGGCAGGTACTTTAGTTTACAGTGAGAGGGACGCTGTATGACATTTCCGGAAAGGACAGACGGAATCCGTATGACCACAAGAAAGGCTGAATCTACCCAGCGCTGGACAAAGCTGTGCCGTTGGTAGATCACATTTCAGTATGTCGGACGGGTCCTCATATTCCCAGTGAGCCAAGAAGCCAAAAGCCAAAATCTAGATGTTTGGAGGAGTGAAATTCCAGGTTGAGAGTTATGATATAGATCAGGGGTGCTCACACTTTTTCAGCATGCGAGCTACTTATAAAATGACCAAGTCAAAATGATCTACCCACTACAAAAATGCGAAACATATATTTATTTACAAATATATTGAGGATTCTTTATATGTACAATGTATGTTGATGTACCTTGCATAACCGCATGAGCCAATATTACACAATCGGAATCAGAATCAGAATCAGAATCAGAACACAACACAACACACAACACAACATAATTAACTATGTACATTTTTTTGTCATTACCTAAGTTTACTCTGATGACTTGCACTGAATTGAATCAGCCAGGAATACATAGTCCGGACAGTAGCTGCTGACAGCCAGCCTCAAGCACACTTCCAAATGTTCATCAGTCATGGTGGAACGGTACTTGGACTTAATGATCTTCATGTGGGAAAAGGCTGACTCACATAAATAAGTGGAGCCGAATAATGCAGTCAAGGAGGTAGCACATTTCCTCATGTTGGGGTACTTTACCTCTGTGAGTAAGTTCCAGAACTGTCCATGAGCTCTGGACTTCAGCTCAATGTCGGCTTGTAGTGTCAAAATCTCATCTTCCACTCCAGAAGAGTTCAGGTGAAACAGTGTTGCAATTTTTGATGCCAGTGAATCAACCTCAGCATCTTCCCGAAAAGGATAGCACATGAATGTAGCGACTGGCTCGAGCAAAGAAAAGTCTTGAAAGCGTTTGTCAAACTCTGACAGACAATTGTCAATCTGCTCTGTGTAGCGTGCACTGTCAAGTTGCACACAGGCCTTCCCTTGCATCTCCAGCTCTGACGCCAGGTTCTGGAACTTTGCCAAATCATGGCGCTGCAGCTTTGAGGAGAATGTTGCATCTTTCGTTTGAAAGCATTAACTGAGCTGATCATATTGACCACTGTTTTGTCTTTTCCTTGCAGCTCTAGATTAAGGTCATTCAACATGTTTGTCAGATCGGTTAAAAATGCCAAGTCTAACAGCCACTGACCGTCATTTAGTTGCTTGTATTCTGCATGTCCAGCTACACGGAAAAACTCCTTAATCTCCGGACAGAGCTCTCGAAATCTTTGCAGGAATTTCCCTCGACTAAGCCATCTCACGTCAGTGTGTAGCAACAACTCAGAATGGTCGCAGTCAGCCTTCTCCAGATGTGCACGAAATAACCGTCTTTGAAGAGATCTGGCTCGAATAGAACAGGCGATCTTCGTTGCCACATCCATGATCTCTTTCATGTTGAGCATTTTAGCGCATAACGCTTGTTGGTGGATTATGCAATGGTAATTCAGGAAGTCTGGGAAAGCATCGTCCTGCTTGCACTTGGCAATGAATCCATTCACGCGGCCAACCATTGCGGGTGCTCCATCCGTAGTGATAGACACCAATTTGTACACCGGGAGCTGGGTTTTCTCGATAAAGTTTTTGAACGACTGAAATATGTCCTCTCCTCGCGTCTGTTCTTTCATGGGCAGTACTGTTAATAGCTCCTCTTTTGCAGTGATATCACTAAACACCATACGAATGAAAATGCACATCTGGGCCGTGTCACTCACGTCCGTAGATTCGTCCAACTGCAGTGAGAAACACTCGCAATCTCCGATGTCCTTCCACATTTGCTGGGTTAAATCCTCATCTATGGCTTCACAGCGCCGTGTAACTGTACTTCTTGACAGCTGGAGAGCTTTGATCGAAGATAATATTTCTGCCTTATTTTTAAAGTCCCGGAACAATGAGTCAGCTGCTTCAACGAATGCCTCTTTTACCATCTCTCCGTCTTGGAAGGACTTCTTGTTATTAACGATGATGTGACTCACCCATAACGATGCTTCGGTGGCGGCTTTCGCTTTTGAAGTATGTTGTGCGAAAAATGACTGCTGTCCGGACAACTGGGATTTTAGTTCCTTCACCTTTCTCTTTCTCAGCTCGCTTTTCGGTGGGAAGTCGGTGTCGTATTTTCCATGAACAGTCCGAAAATGCCGCTCCACATTTCCCTTCTTTGGTATTGCGATGGTAGACTGGCAGATGAGGCAAACGCACTTCGAAAATGTCATCGTGAAAAAAAAGTCCTCCTCCCATTCCGTATGAAAGTGATACGTTTTTGTCTTCTTACTTGGTCCAGCTCCCCCACTCATTTTTATATCCTTTCTTAAGTGTAAGAGAAAAACCCGAGGGCTAAAAATTGGAGGTAACTTGTTGACTAGCTTGTTAGTTTTGCTGCACTTGGCGCCGTTGTTTGCGCGTGCGCAGTGACCTAAGTGTCAGAAAAATTCAGATGTCATCTAACTGGCTGCCTTGTATATCAATCAAGTGACGGGATATTCATTTAGCTAGCTAGCTAACGTTAGCTAGCTAGGAGGTTTGCTTTCATAAGGCAATGTTATCGATAACGTTAGCTTCCTAGTTTGCTTTTATGAGGACGTTATAGTTGTGCTTTTATCTTAACTTGGCTAGCTAGATAGCAAAAATTATAATTGGATATACGTCAACGTCCTTACCTTAGCTATCTATCGATACTTGATATACTACTAAGCTAGCTAGCTTGTGAAAATTCAGTCTCCCAAAGAGAGCGCGTAGCATGGGGGTAGCTATGGTAACGGGGCACGGTCTGTCAATCATAGCTAACTGACAGTTCTCATTACCACGCCCAGACGGTTCGGGTGAATTTTTATAGTGGGAAATTTAGGCTTAGAAAAATATGTTTTAAAGTACATTGAAATGACTGAAGAATAAAAAAATTGCGCACATTTCTTTTGTTGTTGCCTAAAGACAACTGGGAAGAGTCACGTTCAACCACCATGGTACTCCTTTAATGTCATGCGATCTACCAATACTACCTTTGCGATCGACTGGTAGATCGCGATCGACGTATTGAGCACCCCTGATATAGATGTACGAAGTTAACCCCTGAGTGTAGCTCAGGTTTCACCCAGTTATAGCCGGGCTGCTTCCAAGTTGGCTGGAAAACTTTCGCTTTTCAATCAAATGCAGCCGGATTTTCACCTGAACGTCTAGACTGCATTTCACCGAACTTTTCATTAAAGAGAAATGCTCACTGAGTTGAGCCTCGCCCCCCCCACCCCCTAACCCCCCCACCCACACCTCCACCTCCACCTCCTTCATTGAGTGACTTGCTTCCTTCCTGCTTCCTTGATCCTCACCATAAGGTCCTGAGTGTTATCTTTTGTGTTCAATGCTTCTTCTTTTATTTGGACACACCTTGAAAACCTATGCAAATAAAATATTAATAATAAGCCATTAATTATTTACCTCTTTCTGAATTCCCTGTTTAATAGATGAATTTAGTAGTACCCTCTGAGAAAAGATTAATCATATAGGGTATCTGTCAGCCCACTACAACCGTCCTTGCTGTCAAAAAGCCCTGAACAAAATCTCTTCAAAATCTCTCCAGCCTCTCTCTCTCTCTCTGTACTTTCTGGCTCTGATTGATTGGACCCAACAGTGGAAACAGTGTGATATCTTCCAAAAAAAAAAAAAAAAAAGTTTAACCACCACATGGAGCTAGGTGAACACAGGTGTTCTTCACATTATTACATTATCACTGAATAAATTCCAGAGCTCCTTTTTGATCACAGCATAACACGTTACCACATTAACAATTGCTGCGGCATTAATGTGTGACTTCAACAGAGAAATCTGTTAGATAGACGGTTTCCACCAGTGGCCACCAGCTCTGCCAGACAAGTTCTGCCACAATTAAAAAAAGAAGAAAGAAATAATTAAAACAAATCTAAACGCACAATGTGGTGTGTCATTCAGCGCCACATCTTTCAGTGTACGGGAGGGAAATTAATTTTATGCTTCGCGTAGCAGGGGAAGGGTCATTCGTCTGGCCTGACTCAGTTCTGTTGCTTCTGGGGGGGGGGGAGAATTACAGTGCGTTTCTGACAGGGATCTGATGAAGAGGTCTTTCGATGTCTCTCTCTTTTCAGAATGGCGAAACGCACACACTTTACGATGTCAGCCAGGGAGAGGGCCATTACTCCTGCTTAAAAGGGCTGGCTTGGTGCTCGAGAGGAAATGACTGATGTCCTTCCTATTCATCTGTATATGAAGCAGCATTCATGAAAAACAAACAAACAAACAAAACTGTTTAAAGTACGTTTTAAGTCATTTCCCCGATCCTTAAATTATTTTTAAGATTGTCTCTGGCCTGGCCCAGTATCTGAAAGAGACAGATTCTCTCCCTGTTACTTATCGTTATTTGTTTTATCTTAGCCTTCATTCTACCCTCGGAACTGATGGAATTCATGGGAGCTTGATGTTCATTACAGCCCCATATTCCTGCTGAATCTCTCTCTGCTTTCTGTTTCTGTCCTTTATATCAAATTTATAGTTGCTAAAATTATCCCTCTGGCAACTTCTGTGTGTGGAACAGGGAATTTCATACTTTTCATGCACATTTGGGTAAGGAATTATTTGAGAAAATATTTATTTTTCTTCTGTAGTTTAGCTCACAACTAATGTATATACCATTGTACTGTGTATATCATACATTCATACATATGGCCTAATAATGAATGAACAATGAAAAATGAACAATCTAGGTGCTCTGTTGTGTTGGGTACCCAAAGACTGGTCTGTTTTAAGGTGTTAAAATGTAAAAATCTGAAATATGCTTTCATCGAGTATTTTGCTCATGTGCTTGGTGCTACTCCTCTTTTGGGGATATTAGCCAAATTCAGTTAAATCCACATCAGATGAGTGGGAGACTTGATATCCTCTCTGAAGGACTGGAGGGAGTCCAACATTAATCTGAGAGAATGTTGGTTATCCTGATTTAACTGTCATTTTGGTTTTGGGGAGATTGATGAGATGAGACTGGACAATGGGTCTGATGCTTTGCACCTTCTTGCTGACCTCATTTGCCAGGTTTCACTGTGAGCCCAACCTCTATGCCACATGATGCCATCTTGTTTTCTGTCTTCTCTGTCTTTGGTTCTCTTTTCATTTCGTTGTTTCTGTTTTGGTCAAACTGACTACTTATTTTCTGTTGTGAGGCCTTGTCTAACCAAGGGACCAGGTTTTCTCAGAGTTGCCTAGTCATCAAAAAAAGTACAGCCTGGGGCCTGTACTTTAAACAGACTCTAGCCTGGACCACATTTTCTGTGGACCTTGACTAGTTTGTAGCACAGGGGTACAGCAGGATGGATTTTAAGTGTTCCCTGGGATACAATTGTGCTAACTCCTTCCAATAACATGGCAGGTGCCTACAGCCAATCAGCTCTCACCGGTGGGAGATCTTCCAAATTATCCCTTTAATACTGCGTTTGGCTCCTAGCCTTAAAAATTGTCACAGGATTGCAGGTTGGTAACAAAGATAAGTGCACATATCAAGCAGCGAAGCTCCTGGCCTGCGTGCGGATGGAACAGTGACGTCTTTGAGAGGCATGATGGGTAAGTCAATACTGAGGATGCCATTTCTTTTTAAGTAAACCCGACAGATGTGTTTTGCTTTACAAATTAGCCTTTCCTTACCGAGGCTAAATCTTCAGGCAGGTCCGTGTTTCTTTCTGAAAATAAGGTTTTTAAAAATGAAAAGATGAATAAATATAAATACTCCAAAGAACTGGCAATTTTTGTCCCCTGTAGGGGAGAGTAGTCTCTGGTCTTGATCACAGGAAGCATATTTCTACTTTGTTAAAAATCTGCACTACGGGCGACTTTAAATAAAAAAAAGATAATTATTACGAAAATTATTTCGCTGCAAAGTGTTTATGCTATCCAAAGACACTTGTATTATGTCAAAAAAAGATAATACTTAAACTTTTTTTTTTTGCCGGGTCTCAGGATATAAGTTGCTTTATATTGTCTTTTAATAACAAGAAGGTATTTCAAATATACTGTAGGCAGGGCTGCAGCTATGAACTGTCATGCCCAGGACAGAATATATTGGGGGCCCCCTCCCCCCTGCTCAATATATTTTGTACCAAAACAGAATTAGTTACACCCCATATCTTGGGCCCTGTGCATAATGTCCCAGCTGAACCCCCCCCCCAACCCCCCAACCCCATCTGCAGCCCTGATTGTAGGAATTTACTATTTTCACAGTGTGAAATGAAACAGCACGTGTTGAACAAGAGGACCGTTTCTGTTGTCTTGGTTGATGGCCCGACATTCGTCTCATTTCAGATTCATGACAGGATCAGAAATGCCTTATGTTGGCACGACATTATGCTGGCAGTTTGTAGGGCATCCGAATCTGAAGGCACTCATGAATCCACCTGCGAGGGGGTGGTGGTGGTGGTGGTGGGGGGGGGGGGAGGGGGTGTACCTTCAACAGTACCTTCTGAGCTGTCATCCCATCTCTGTCTGTTACCCTCTCTGCATTCGCCCTGTCTAAATAAGGGGGGAAAACAAATCTGAACAATCTGAGGTTGAGCCTGTCTGCTCTCCATCTCTCTCTCTTGTTCTTTATCTCTCTTTCTTTTTTAGATGGTTTATATTTAAAAAAAATATATTTTATAGAATTCATGAAATTCGATATATTTTATGATTACTGCCATGTTTGTCGTGATGATGACGGCATTGATGATGATGATGATGGCAGTTATTTTCACCTGCCATCCACACCCTGTGTGCACAAATAAAAAAAGGCAAAAGATATATGCTTTCCAAAAAAATAAAAATAAAACTTTAGGAAACTCTCCGCACTTTTAAACCCGGATTCCAGGCTCACTCTGGCCTTTCTGCGAAAAAGGAAAGGTCGTCAAACCCGGGAGTCACGGCCGACGTCCCAATCAGACTCCGGCAATCCGGCCGTCTAATCACGCCCCACTTGGCTAATCAAATGGAGTATGTAATCGGCCCGTGATGATCCTCGCCTCTCGAGCCTGCCGCTGCGGAACGGGGCGAGCGCCCCGTCGCGTACACGCCCCCGCCGCGCGGGGCGTCCCGGACGGGCACTTCGCGCGGGCGGAGGACCAGACGCCGGCGCCGCGAAGCGCGCTGGGGATAGATTGTGCCGCGTGAAGCCTGACGAAACGGCCTTTTAGGACGCGCCGCTGTGAGATGTGCTCCGAAGGTGGGCAGTGCGCCGATCCCGCTATCTCTGAAACCGCTGAACTCGTTTACCGGCAGTTGGCGGAAATACAAAAACAAAAAAAACAGCAGCATGCCATCTCAGTAGATCATTGAGGCTTCAGTGAATAATAATAATAATAATCATAATAACAATAATCATCATCATCATAATTATTAATTACATTACCATTACATTACCAGCATTTAGCAGACGCTCTTATCCAGAGCGACTTACACAACTTTTACATAGCATTTTTGCATTGTATCCATTTATACAGCTGGATATATACTGAAGCAATTTCGGTTAAGTACGTTGCTCAAGGGTACAGCGGCGGTGTCCTACCCAGGAATCGAACCTGAAACCTTTCGGTTACAAGCCCAGTTCCTTACCCACTGTGCTACACTCCGACCTTAATAATACTGTTAGAGTAATAGCGGCAGAAATAGTAGGAGTTGTGTTAGTAATACACAACTGAACAAAGCACTAAGTCGTGTTTTGCAGTTGAGGTGTGTCTCTGAATTCTCTGTTCAGTACATTTTTTTTGGACCTACTGCCTGCACCTCAAGCAGAGACCTCAAGGCATTACTGGAAGCAAGGGCTCATGGGATTCGAAGTTCAAGAGTGGTTCATAGTAATCAAGTCCCCCCTGGAGTGATGTGTAGTTCTGGTCTTGTGTGACATGAACAAAGGGGTTTCACTCTCATACTATAAGTGGAAAAAATAAAATTATAATGCTCACATATTGCTGAATGATATGAACCCTTATTTTTAATGCTCTAATGGTTCATTGTAATGAGGAAAGTTCACAATAAAACTTCAGTATTTATTTGGAAACGTGTGCGTGTGCATGTGTGTGGGTATGTATCCCTATGTGTATGTGTAAAATTCTACATTGCATCTTAATAAATACATAAATACCGTGTGCTTACTGAGCAATTATTGAGCAGAAATTATGCTAATTACAGTTCCAGTTGGCAGCTCTAAAGAACAATAAAATAGCAATAAAAGGTAATGCATAACAGTAAGCAATAATAAGCATAAATTTGGCCTGTACAAAAAAAAAAATATTTCGTTCACTGGATGTATTTCTTTATGAAAGAAGAAAAAAAACTTTTTATTTGTTGTACAGGCCAATTCAACATCCATCCTTCACAAAATATTAACCACCACACAGCAAAATTTTCATTGTTATATCAGCTCTTTCAGGGTACAAACAGTCCCAACTGGACCCGCATGTACTCTGTTAGAGCGGACATTTTGCTGTGCGTTTCGCAGTGACATTGAATCATTTGAGCATCAATTATTCTAATTATAAAATGGCATTTTTTTCCCTCCAAATTAATATAGCCGTGAATCCCTCCCCCTCCCCCCCCCCTTCCCTCCTCTCCCCTCCACCCCTGGAGGGCCCCATCGCTGATGGGGTGACGTACGTTCATTAGCATTTAGAGTCCAAAAATATCCCCAGACAGAGCGGGCCAGAAAAGTCTCCAGGGGAAAAAGAGCGGGAAATTCAGGGTGACAGTCTTCTTCTTCATATTTTCTTCTTCTTCTTCTTCTTCATCTTGCTACAGGGGCTGTTGAGGACAAATAGCTCCGTTTCTAACCTGCTGTCTCCAGTCAGGCCCACAAGGCCCCAAAGCATCACTTACTTATGACCTCTCACGGCTTAGTCATTAGTGCTCTGATAGAGACGGAGGGCTAGGATTGGACAGATTTATTTTTTCCTTTTTTTGTATTTTTTACTGGCCTCTGATAAAATATAGAAATGTTCATGTGATTAAAAAAACCCAAATCATTGAGATAGTTAATTTGTCCATTTAGCAGGAGAAATGGAAGGGTGATGCAGAGCTGGATTGAGGGAGGGGGGCAGGGCACGCGGATACTCGGTGTTAAAGGATGCAGACATCTTGCTTTCTCACCACAGATGCAAGTGATGTCAGAGGAGAGATGCAATTAGTCAGCAGTTCTCGGTTTTCTGCTAAAAACTTCCCCCGGCCAAGTTTCACAAAAGCAAAAGCAGCAAGCAGAGCTTTCAAGCGCCCCCCTTCTTTGTTTAATCAGTTCCACCCCCGAGAAGAAAAAAAAAAAGGAAAAAAGAAGAATAATAATAAAATTCACAAACACCTTCCCTGACCCAGAATCCCTCACTCTAGGCTCTCTGGGGCCATTAGGAAGCGAGCAGAAGAGCGGAGCTGAAAATAGGGCAGAATCTGCAGGTGCGCGATGCTTCATGAGGACCGTGCCTTACAGCACACTCGCAGAGTGAAGGGGGAAGAGCTGCTCTAATTGCTTGTTATGTTCACGCTCAGACTCCAGAATAATGCATCTGCAGCCCCAGGGTGGATGGATGACATCTCTTTCTTTGTTTGCATTTTTTTGGGGGGGGGGGGGGGGGGCAGGGCAAGGTGACCTCAACCTCAGGTTTCCTTTCCCCCCCCCCGGTCGCGCTGGGATCCCAGATCTCCTCAGCGAAAAAAAACAAACGACCCCGCGGGTGACGGACCTCCAGAATGGGGAATAAAACACTCCTGGAGTCTACGAGAGGAGGTGTCAGCTCCGAAAATGAATCTTCATTGTCCGGTTCCATGGAAATTTGCCCGCACCCCCCGAGGACAAAACAAACAGGACATAATTCTCGATAACTAAAACGCATCCAGAACATTCCACATTTACGCATAGGCCTGCAGTCGGGGAAATGATCAGGATCGGGGTGATTTAATCGATGTTTCATTGAATCATTGAAGTGTTATGAAAGCAATTATGATTAGTTTTCATTACAACGCAATAAATTCACCCCCCCCCCCCTCGCCACTCACCCCCGCCCCCTTCATAGGTGCTTACACAAATGGGCCTATGTAGGCCTTGCACTTGGAAACATTGGCCTTGCACTTACAAACATACTGACCATTGGGGCACTTGCACTTGTAGGCGTAGCTCTGCATAAATATGCAGACCAGTAGAAGCCATCATGGCTATTGGACATTAGCAGCTGTCCATTAGCACTGAGGTAAACAGGACACAGCCGTCCTGTCGGAGTGGCAGAGGCACCAGTGTGGTTTTAAAGCCAGATAGGGGGGCGACATAGCTCAGGAGGTAAGACCGATTGTCTGGCAGTCGGAGGGTTGCCGGTTCAAACCCCGCCCTGGGCCTGTCGAAGTGTCCTTGAGCAAGACACCTAACCCCTAACTGCTCTGGCGAATGAGAGGCATCAATTGTAAGGCGCTTTGGATAAAAGCGCTATATAAATGCAGACCATTTACCAGATATGAGTCCAAGGAGGGGCACTGGGACAAGGTATCCAAATCCTAAATTTCCCAGTTCGACTTCGACTGAATGGATGGATAAATGGGCAACAGGTGGGATGTGAGCTGATATATATCGAGGTGGCCTGCGTGACAAGGCCGTCTGCTAAGCAAATCGACAATCTAATTAAAAATCTGAATCTTGTGAGTAAATTCACTTTAAAAAAACAAAAAAAAAAATAATACAGGATATTGACAACATGCCAGCTCTCTCTTTCCCTTTCGTGTCACTCTTTTTATTTTTTAGAAGCAGTTAGGATTTGATTTTCCCCAACAATGATTAATTAGCACATGTTTAGGGTGTTTTGAGTCCACCGATTGGCCGAGGGAAGAGTGTTTAATTGGCTCTGCCCGCGGCAGACGGTGGCGCCGCCCTGTCTGCCGCACCTTCCCCCAGCGTGACCCCATTAGCCCGGTTCCACCTCATTAAGGCCCAGGGGGAGTCTGCCATCGCCGCGGAAACCTTCATCCTGCCGTCCAAGGATATCTATGGTAGCCGGTGGCTCGGAGGTGGAAGAAGTCCTGGGGTCAGAAAGCAAAAAAGTCCTGCCATGTGTTCCTTCCACCCGTGAACTCGGCCAGCTGATTTCACTAATTAGTTTGTCCAACCGCCTGAAGAATTGTGCTAATTAAGCAAACTATTTGGGGGGGGGGGGGGGGTGTTATTTTAATAACTGAACCTGGATTTACCACCTCTGATGGTATTCAATGAATACGGCAATGGAATATATCTATGGTATGATAAAAGTGTCCATAAGGGTCTAGTAAAAGTGCTTGCTCTCAGTGCTGTGTGGTGCCACATATCCCTGAATAGAAACTGTAACCAGCAGAGCAATAGGGAAGCTTATATTGATAAGTAGCAATAGGACAATATGACTGGGCATTGGGAGGGAAAGAAAAACAAAAACCTGAAAAAGATGTAAAATAAAGTCCCACAAGAGTATACATCATATTTTAGTAGAACAACAAAATGGCCATACTATGACATTTAAGATATAACGTGGTGCCATAACGAAATATCTACAGCTGGGTTGGTTGCATGCTCGTGAAATGTTATCCGCACAGAATACATCATTGTATGACTACAGCACCAATTACTTTTATCGACTGACGCTTTGATTCGACGCGGCAACTAAAGGAAGTTCCCCCTTTAGGTGTAAGTATCCACTGTTGCATGAAAAGACCCAAGTGGCCACCGTTAATAACAAGGCCTTGATTAATAACGCCTGAGAAGCCCGGTCAGCTAACGCTAAAGGTTTCCCAGAACGTTGGGGAACATTCCGGTTAAAATGCCATTTGTCCGCGAGACAAATATCAAGATGAGAACCTTCAGCCGAACAGTCTTAGAACTGAGGACCCCCCCCCCCCCCCCAAAAAACAAAAAAAACGGTTCGCCTGGTACATAACCCAGGAGAAATGAGGTGATATTCACTCATCTCATGCCCAGGGATGCTATGAATACCATTTACATTTTGTGTTAGAAGCTGAAATAAACTCAGTCAACACAAAAACCGTGGCTGGGAAAAAAAAAAAGATGAAGGCCTGTGCTTCGAGCCAAATTACTCCTCTTTTCTTCCTCTTCTTCTCTTCTTCTTTTCAAGGTCACCTCTGGCAGAAGACCTAATTTGTAATAACGGGGAACTGGACAGGAGTACACAGCGAGCTCAGCCTCTGGCGTTCAGATCCGTTTCACCCCTGAATTTGTGCACGCGGTCCCACTGCTGAGGTTCAGCTGATGCAGGTTAATGAAAACGTGAGATCCCCCCCAGTCATGGCTGATAGAAGATGGTTTTTTAAATGCTGTATTAGTCATGTTTTATATAATTTGGATTGAAAGTACACTGTTAATATGTGCACTGTACATTTAATAACGTTACTATAATCACATTACATTCCAGGCTTTTAGCAGATGCTCTTATCCAGAGTGACTTACTCAATTTTTCCAAAGCATTTTACATTGCATCCATTTATACAGCTGGATATATGCTGAAGCGATGCAGGTTAAGTACCTTGCTCAAGGTGACCTACCCAGGAATCAAGCCTGAGACCTTTAGGCTACAAGACTAGTTCCTAACCCATTATACTACACTGTCGCCTATACAATTGCCCAAGCTCATTGCGTTCACCAGATATGAAGTGGTGTCACAATAAAAAAAAACAATAAAAAAAACAATAAAGAAAATCTACACCGAGGACCCAAAATGGCAAATAATGTTGAAAAGACTGCGACGAGAGTGATTTACTTTCAAAGTTTCAAAGTGGCTACTTATTAAGCCAAAAATAAACCTGAGACTGTCTCAGAGCTGCAGTGTGCAGTGTCTGCTATTTTCAGACGACAGAAACAGATATTTCTGCGAAGGGGAGCTGCCAAACCCTTTTTTTTTTCCCGAGCCGGAAGACAAGGTCATTAAGAGCATCCCGCCTTCCTAACAGGCTCAGCAGCCCCATCTATTCCATAATTTAATACACCGGTGAGCGGGCGGCCATCTTAGGAGATGAGTCTCCGGGATGCTTCTGAGGCTGCAGGTATTCTGCTGAGTCATCGATTAAATCTCAAAACAAACGCATGCGAGGCTTCGCTTGACTTTTCCTGTTTTTTTTCTTCTTCTCCCTGTTATTGTCACCGTGGGCAATGAAGCGGAACAAATTGGCAAAAAAAAAGAGAGAGAAAAATTCTGTTGTTTACCAAACAAATATACAACAGGCTTTTAATGCCCAAACCTGTAAACAACGTTTCTGTGAAATGTAGATTCGGAGAAGAGGCATTGATTGGCGGGCGATGATATTTCGAGATTTTTTTCAACAATTTGATTATGCAAAATGTTAATGTATTTCCTGCCCCCCCCCAAAACAATCAGTTTCAAGAAATAATGGTCTTTGTTTTTAATTTCTATGAGTAAATGAACAATAACAGTGGGAGAAGGACACGGTGAGTCTTTTTTTAAGAAGGAGCCTGACCAGCACATTTACTCAAAAGGGTCCTTAAGGGGATTTCAGGACAGCAGGATCAAAATGACATCAGATAGGAAGCTGGCTATAAATCCTGATTGCAATCATTCTGTCTGGGCTCACAATTTGATTTTAAGAGGGGCGAAAAAAAAAAAGCTTTACTTTCCAGTCTTGCTCAACGCAGCACCGGCACTAAAACACACGGGAAGGAAACAACTCCGCAAGACAACAGACAAATCTCTTTTTTATACATCAATATATTTCCTTTCCAGATACTTATTTTACTCGGTGCCTAATCACAATTTTCTTTAACCCTGCGGGTATTCGCCAGGATAAGAATGATCACTAACTAATTGTGCGTGTGGGGGGGTGGGGGGGGGGTAAGAACAGGAGTCTGATCGCTAGTGCGATCCCCATGCTCATGTGATGCAGGTCCTTATTTATGAGCGACCGATTCTACAAGTCAAGGTGTGGCACAAAGACGGGCAGGCAGGTGGATGGAGATGGATGCAGGCAAGGGTGGCGAAACAGACCGCAGACATATTGCCACAAAATGCAACAAATAATGCTTAAAGAGAACGAACCATACAGAATCCAACCCCCCCCCCCCCTTCCCCCACACCCCAGGGGGTGTCACAGAGGAAGAAAGAACAGCGTCTGTAACAAACTGCTGCTGCCGAAGTATTTCTTTCTGCTCAGCTCGAGGCGACCGAGCCCGTATGGCAGCCACCGCGAACGCTCATTTTACTTTTCGCCGCTCCGCGTTATTCATGAGATGATGTTGCGAAGATCATTTTCAATTTCAAATGAACAAATTATACTGTTCTGCCGTAATGCTTCAAACAGAGAGAGAGAGAGCTGAGATTACAAAGATATGGTTTACTGGCTGGTAATTATGGCGTTGCAAAAGGACAATGTGAAATTCATAATCATTTTTTAAAATGTCATCATGCAGTTTTGGCTCTGATACCTGCAGTATGAGGGTCAGGATTTAGTGGAGGCTGCCTCGGATTGGCCAAGGAGGTCGTGGCTTCCCCAAACTTCAAATATGTACTCTTTAAAGAGCTCATAGTGCAATTCCCATTAAAAACAAAACTTATATGGATAAAAATTTTTTTAAATCAAAACAATAACAAATATTGTACATGTGATAGAACAATATTTGAAAAAATCTTTTATAAGTAATGGAGGAAACAGCGACCTCTCTTGGCCGACAGTATTGCAGCAGGTAAATCTCAATCTGGCCTCTGAGGAGCTTGCCGGTCTGCCGTACGTGCATAACAACAAGGCCGGAGGCTACGGACGCTCTGAAGTGCAAAACAAAAATACCAAAACAAAGCAATGAAAACAAAAAAGCTTGGGGCCCAGAGGTACAGATGCAGCATACAAAAAACAAAAAAACAAAAAACAAAGAAACAACACTTGCCAACCTGAAGTACAACGCACAAACACAAAAAGAAAACATAAAACCGTGAAGTAAGAAACATGCCAAAAAAAGCTATGGAGGAGTGCAACACGGGACCACTGCCCTCAGGAGCAGATGCAGTGGCAACTTGAAAAACAAAATGGTGGCTTAAGTGCAGAAATACACCCTACCACATCACCCTTAAACTCTTCACCTCAACCTTTTAACTTGAATTGCAGGCGCATTGCGCTATTTTTGGTGCTCTTACTAGGGCGCACCCTCGGGCAACGTACTTATCCTGAATTGCGTCACTGCATATCCAGCTGTATAAATGGATATGGTGTAAAAAAGTGGTGTGTTTAGTCACTCTGGATAAGCATGTCTGCTCGATGCCAGTTAGAGAGAGACAGACCATCTCTCCATCTCAACACTTGTTAAATTATCCAAGATACAGTGGGCTCCATAATATTTGGGATAAAATGACATACTTTTTCTTTTCTTTTTTTTTGTACCAAAATATAACAAACGTTATGAAGCTCACTGGATGCATTTGCCAAATTAACCTGTAAAAATAGGGAATAAAGTTTTGTTTTTTCCCTCCCCAAAACACCTTCTGTGTTAAATTAGGCCAATTCAAACCATTAGAATATTTGGTTGTTGCCTTCTTTTTAAGTAGGTGACCATAGACCCTTTGTAGCCATAGACCTTTGTTGAAAAAAAAAATTAAAGAAAATCTGTAATTGCATTTTTTTTTTTCACCATCGTGTGTTCCAGACCTGCTCCTTTTCAGAGAGATTTGCTGTCTTTGGTCTCCTTCGCTAACAGTCCCTATATATATATTCCGACCTTTCCTTCGCGTCAGAAGGCAGTGGGGAGTTTATTTCTCGCGGTCAGCCGTAAGGAGCGCTTGCTAACGGAGCGGGGGCCATGCGTATCCACTCCTGCAGGTTTTCCCTCGGGCCGTCCTCCCCCCACCATCGTCACCGAAAGCTGCCATTGCATAAGACCTGAAACGATCAGAATGTTAAAATCCCCTGTCCCCGTGGTAACCAGCCACGTTCCCGGAGGTGCGCAATCCCGCAGGTTTTCATTTCAACCCCAATTTGGCACACCTGACTCAGCTAATTAGCAGCTCAATGCACATCTTTAGCTGTGCTTTATTAGGTTTAGATTGAAAACGTACAGGATGGTAGAGCTCCAGGAACAGAGTTGTTTACCAAGTGCTCTATTCTGTCTATTTGTTGATAAGCTATGTGTGTGTGTGTGTGCGTGTGTGTGTGTGTGTGTGTGTGTGTGTGCGTGCATGTGTATGTGTCTCTGTGTGTGTGTGTGTGTTTGTGAATGTGTGTGTATGTGTGTTTCTATGTATGTGGGTATGTGAGTTACAAGTTTATAAAGCAATGACACGATGGCAATGCCCCCCCCCCCCCCACTGCTATCTAGAATTTAGCTTCATTGTCAAATCAAGTTCAATGCAGGATGGGATCTTCCCCCACCCAAAAGCAATATATAGAA
The DNA here is from genome assembly GCF_018555375.3 of Anguilla rostrata. Taxonomy (NCBI): domain Eukaryota; kingdom Metazoa; phylum Chordata; class Actinopteri; order Anguilliformes; family Anguillidae; genus Anguilla; species Anguilla rostrata. The sequence continues at coordinate 4,956,288 of NC_057941.1, forward strand.
ACAATATAAAAGTTCAGGCGACACGGATAAGAAAGCGGCATTAAAAGAAGACACAGTCGAGCGAGGAAGAGAAAACAGCAGCAGCCGCATGTGTGGCAGTTATCTCACACCAATGCGCCAATGACAAGGGAAGTAAATAACACGGTGCCAGCGAATCCGGATGAAGATAATGATAGCGAGCACAATTAGCGGTAATAGCTGTAATTAAGTAAATAAAAAGACAAAAAAGAAAAGGGAAACAGAAAGTAAAAAGAAAGGAAGTAAAAAAAAAAAGAAAAAGTAATAAGTAAAATAATGTCCCGATCGATACGGAGACCCGCAGTGAGAGCTGAGGAGATGGTTGAGACGAGGACGGGGGTTTATGATTGAGTTGGGTTTTTTCGCGAGGCGCTGCAGAACTGAGCTCAGCCCTTATTCGTCAGCGGGGAGAGAGCGGACATTTTGGAACCACTTCGCCTCTTTTAACGGCCTCGGTGGAATTGATAAGAGGTTATCGGCTCCCTCCCGGTGATAAAAGGAAATGAAGTGGTGGCAAATGCTGTTGAATTCCTCAGTGTTGTCTTTTTTATGGAGTACTGTTCCCTCCAATTGAACTACTTAATTGTTAAAGATTACCATGGTTACCCCGGAATGTTATTGTTGTCCGTCCATTTCATTGCTTTTTTTTTTTTTTTTTTTTTTTTGTAGTGCAGTGCCTGCAAGGCGAAAGCATTTGGTGCTGGGTTTTGGGACGATTGAGCTTGATTAGGTCACTAATAAGGCGTGTTTTTCGGGACCTGAGCGAAAGCTGTGGCTTATGACGTCTGAGAGAACTGCTGCGGTTTTGTATCCGAAATGCTTGTGCTCGGGTTTCAGTTCCAGAAGGCCTACATACGGCAGAAAATTGAAAACAATAATGGAACTGTAAGTGGAATTAGTACAGAAGGCCTGGGGTGCAGAGGTGGGGGAGGGGGGGTGTGTGGAGGGATGAGGGGGTGGAGGGAGTGCTGGGTTGGGGGAATGGGAGGATTGGGAGGGGTGGGAATATCTGGGATGGTGGGGGATGGTTGCAGGAGTGGGACAGGTGGGAGGGTGAGGGGTGAGGGCAGTGGGAGTGGTAGGGTGGGAGGGCTGGGGGGGTGAGAGGGGTGGGAGTCTTGGGGTGGGGGGAGTGGGAGTGCTGGGATGGGAGGGGGGTGGAAGGGGTGGAAGTGCTGGGGTGGGGTGGGGTGGGGGGTTGGGGTCGTGGGGAGGCGGGTGGAAGGGTAACCGAGATGAGGACTGAAGAGGCGAGTTTTCATCCTGCGTTAGAAGCTCTCTGATTCTGCTGTCCTGCCCGCCATGGGAAAGTTGTTTCCTCCAGCAGAGGGGAGAAATGCCATTTGCATAGCATTCCTGGGGCTCAGGGGAAGTGTAAATTAATTGGGCGCAAAAGGTTGCGTAGCTTTGAGCGGCCTGAAATTCCCTCCCCGTCAGTCATCAGGTGTGGTTGCTAAGCGCCAAAGGAGAAGGTCTTACCATTGGCCCCTTAAACTTTCTCAGGGATGACCATTAGCAACCTTGGGTTCATCCCGGCACCACCATCGGGGAGAACAACCAGGTACGTTATCCTGAGCCCTGGAGGGTGGAGGGGGGGGGGGGGGGCGGGGGGGGGGTCTGTGAACTTGTGATAAATAAAATATTGGCCCCGGGCCCAGGGATAATATACTGTAATCATATAATTTTGTCCCGGGCCAATTCACTCAGCATCCCTGGGTCATCCTACCTGGGAGGTGGTCTGCAAAGTGTGTCATACAGTAGTCAGTGCAGTGAACTGTACCCAGGGAAGCGTTTAACCTGTATTTTAGCATTTATATCCGTCCTTATCCTCGGGACCGCACGGCAGGTGTTCTAATTGCAGCAATCAGTGGTTAAGAGGTCGAAGGAGCGGAAACAATGATAAAATTAAGGGCTAACCGAAGAGCTCACTGCCGCAAAACCGCAAAAAGAGGTGTTTCTTATCTGGAAAGACCTGGTGTGGGTGTGAGTTTTCGTTCTGGCCAGGTGCTGTAATGGTCACTCTCGTGTCATTGAGGTGGGGACAGAGAAACGCAGCTTTAGAGCAGAAACAGCAGTTTTTCCTCTCCCACAGTCCGAAGACATTTAGTGGGCTAACATCAAGGCTCTAAATTGCTCGATTATTTACCCGTCCAGGGTGTATATTTCAGCCGTTCCCACAATGCATGCTGGGACAGGCCCCCGCCCCACCGGGGAACCCTGAGCAGGAATAAGCGGGGTAGATAATGGATGGATGGATGGAAAACAAATAAGAACCAGGGAAAGTGAGACCACAGTGTAATCTCCTCATTTTATGCCCATGCCTGCCAAGCATGATATACTGTAATGTTTATGATTGAGAGGTTCCTCTCCTGTCAGCAAACAAGACTGTGACTGGTGATTGGAGCTGGATGAAGGCTTGTATCCAATGTGTCAGTTTAGATTGCTTGAATTTTTTTGTTTTTATCCGTACTCCGTATTTTCTTTATCGCAAGTTATCGAAGGTAACTCGTCATAAAATGACTTTATGGGAAAAACTGACTGACAAGGTGTTGGGTCACAGAGGATGTGAGTTTAACCCATCGTAGGCAGGGTCCTTGTAAGCGCGTGTTTCTCTACGACTGTGTAATTGGAAGCCGTCTGCACGGAAGCTTCCGGAAGCCGACCTCCAAAAATGCACATTGCGTGCTCCCTCTCTTTTCTTGGAGATGGATGGAGAGCATTTTTGTTTTGTTTTCCTCGTTGCACACAAAAAAAAAACATTTGCTTTTTCTGTGATTCGTTTTGTTGTTGTTCAGAACTGGTCACACACATAATCAGAACTATGTTTATTTAACCTGTCCAACAGGTGGCATGTTCACCGCTTCATTAAAGAATTACACACCGATCTAGCCTTCTATTCCCTAACCCTTCCTTGAATAATCTTCACAATAGTGTCTCAGTGCCTCTTGATGGCAAGTAAATCTATGATTTGATCTGATGCATTGTGTTTGAATCTCGGTGTAAGAATAAACCCAGTGTATTACCATAAGCTGCTGCTTATCATTACATGAATTAGTATCTCCCTCCCCCCCCCAAAACAATAGCGACTGTGCAGTCTGAAATTGGCACTGGCTAAATAGTAACGTAACGGTCTGGTAAACCCAAAGACTTTTGGTTTCAGCTCTTCATGCACCACAACTGATAATATCTTTGGGACACTCTGCTGTAAAGCTCCTTTGCATTCTGGCATTACTTTGCTGAAAATTAGTCTGTAGATCATGACGTGGAGAATCATATTGTCCATGTGAAGATGCTTCGGCGTGTCCTGTTGCCAAAGTTAGGGCTATATTTCTTCATTGCGGTGCTTATGCTGAAGGTATAGTGGCGGAGTTCAAATCTCATGAGTTGCTCATTTCTCTGTTGGCTAAATGCAGTATATAAGGCACTGGTCTCATATTGACTATCGGAATTCCAGCCAATAATCTGTTTCCAGTGAACTGGTTTGGAAGGAGGAAATTATTTTCTCACCCAAAATCGCATGTTCTCTTTCTGAACGGATGCTCTATAAATCGATGCAGTTAGTAGCGAGGCGTTGGTCTCGTAAACCGATGATTATGATCTCAGTATCCATCCCCGGCCTCGAAGTTGTTGTTTGACCTCGTCTTTAAAAAAAAAAAAAAAAAACCTGCAAGCAGTCAGCCTTTTTTGCTTCGGAGGTGGTCGTGAAAATCTATTTGTGTTCATGGAGCGGATAATAATCTGCCTCTAGTCTGCAATTAAGGATTAACGCTGTTATACTTCAGCAAGGACACACAAAGAGAGGAGGACACACACGAAGAGTGTTAATTTAAAGCAATCCATTTTAGGTCGTTTGTTTAAGATAAAGGGTAAACAAAATTTATTTATTTATTTATTTTTTTACTACAGGGACTCTTTTTGGCACAAGGAGAGGAGTCTTCAGTACGCCTTCTCCCATGTCCTCTGAAGAGACATAGTAGCTTAGAGGTGCGAGATTTTTTCTCGAAAAAAAAGTAAAAGCGGTTGGGACAGATCCGATTTGTGCCTTTTTCTCCCCGCCCCTGGAGAAGCTGTTGTATTTTTCCCTCCAAAACGCAGTTTTCATGTTCTTGCCCGTGCTCTCTTTATGTGTGAATATGTGCTGACCCCGCCCAGAGGCACCAGGAAGTGGATGAATGAATCCATTGCGTTGCTCTGAAAGTGCATTATATGTTTTTTAGAGGGAAACTCATACACAGTTAGATTCAGGGGACATGGACGTACTGGAAGGTGACGAATGAACAGAAGGACCCATGAACCAATCGTCACGTTTGGACCGCAGCACGCCTTCATTTCCGTAGCGTGCAGGTTTGCTTTAAGGCGGTGTTTTTAACGAAGTACCGTGCTAATGGATGCTAACTACTTATCGAGTTTTGGAAAACGTGGTTGGCGGCTGCAATTGAGGGTCACATATCGGCTGTACAGTCCCACGAAAGTCACGATTGTGTTTTGGTTGCCATCATGTCTGTGCTGCCCCCCACAAATGATTTAAAAGAGCAGCAAAAAGCAGATAACGTTCAACTGTTAATATTTGACTTTGGTGTACCCATTTGTTTTTAAAGTTCCTGAAGTATCTGCAAATGGAGTATACGCAGCACTGAGAGATCACTCTTAAAATGATGAAAGGCTCTTAATGTTCTTCTCTATGAACTTCGTCACACGACAGGCAGCATTTTTCGGTCTTACCACCCAGCTATCGCCTGACCGAGACACTGCTCGCGTAAATGTTACGGTGACTGCAAAATAATAATTATTCCATCAGAACGTCGCATGAAATTGATTATTAGATGATCACGGTGTTCAGAATTAATTGCAGCATCCCGTGTGCGAGTGCATAATGTCAAGCAAGCCGGTTATAAAAGTGAATGAACAACTTCAAATCCAAAAACACCCCCCTCCCCCCCCCCCCCCCCATGGTTACGTCCGTCGTCTTCTTGTTTTTATGTCTACAAAATTACACAGGCACTGAATAGCACCTTTAAACGACTCAGCCAGGAAGGATACAGGAAGGATACATCTCAGAATGTTCCCCAGTTAGATTACGCTGATCTTTCATATCAACCCTTCTAAAAAGAAGGCTTCCAGAAGGTTTGTCAATTCGATTTTTTCCAATGGGCTTGATGATGTGAACGTCAACAGCGCTCAGGCCGAAGGATTCGACATCCAGAGACCAGCTGCTTTATAACCAGGGCAATAAATCATAATTATTATTATTATTATTATTATTATAATAACTTGATTGCAAACAGAAGAGTAATGCTTTTTCTTGGGCTCTCTCTTTAAATCAGTGATGGTAAAGTCGGTCTTGCGACACGGACATCAGGAGCTCTCGCACCCATCCGTAGCCGGATCTTCGCCCCGGCCCTCCGTGCCGTACATTCTGTCCCCCGATTCTCTTTCGGTTCGTTCACCTTCCTGCCTTCCTGCTTCCCAGCGCGCCTCGGCAGTACTCCTCCGGCCGGATAATGCGGGACACGGCGGTATATAACGGCAAAGCGAAGATAATGTGGCTGAGAGGCAGGACGGGACGAGCTGAACGCTCGATTCTTTCCAGAGCCGCAAATGTTACTTCACTACAGGGAGGCACAGAGGCGTTCATTTTCCACACTTATTAGCACACGATTTAGAAAAAGTGGCAGGAAAGACCGACAGACAGACAGACAGACAAACGAGACAGACGAACTGACTTCGGGTTTATTTTAGATGCTCTGTATCAAATTGCAGAAGCTGGCTGCACGCTGCTCGGGAAAAGAAAAAAAAGAAAGAAAAAAGGCTCAGATCAACTCCCAAGTGCAGGAACGGGCTGAGTCACACTTCTTAATTTTAGCAGCTGTTAAGAATCAATAAAGCTTTCCTCGTTATCGCGGGTTCCCACGCGGCTCCTGGACCCCCCCCCCCCCCCCACCCCTCCCCCCCGAAGACCGCGGGCAGCGATCTATAGCCTCGACAGTTTACGGTTTACAGCCTTCTCCGTTCTCCGTTCCGTCGATAGCCCGCCAAACAACCGGGCGTGCGCGATGGCCCAGAACAATCGGCCCGCTGGCCTCCCACGGGTAGGATGGCTTTAAATTGCTTGTTCAATTACTGCTGTTGCAGGGTTTCCTTCCAATAGCGCGGTGGATGCTCATGGGTTTCCTACACAGTTTTTCATCAGGGAGAGATCTGGCTCTCTTTTTTTTTTGTAGGGAAACAATCCGACAGAGCAATCCGCTACCCAAGTAGCAGTAGCAACAGACTTATGCCACTAGAGGAAATGATTTTATGAGCACAGATGTCCGGCAATGTAGTTAATACTTTCCCCTTTTGTACTTGGTGGGGGGGGGGAAGCTTCCAGGTGCCCTGTCTCTGGATAGGGCCCAAGGTAGGACAGCAATATTGCCAAGGTGTGTACGTGTATGTGTGTGTGTTTGTGTGTGTGTATGTGCATGCATGTATGCATGTGTGTGTGTGTGAATATGGATTTTTGAAACGATGGCTCTAACTAGTTAAGCCAAATTCTAATTGTATGCCAATGTTGCCCTTGCTAAAGAAGAACCAACCTTGACTTTCTTCAAAAAGGAAGCCTTCAGTCCAGCTCGCCATGGCGACGGTGTCATGTTCTGTGCGGTTCCGGAGTAGATTCACAGGAGACCAGGACTTGTCCTTTGATTCCTTTCCAGGAAGTCAGAAATAACAGAAAGTCTTTTGATTGCATTCAGACTTACATGAGGTAGCAGGACCGCTACGCTTGTGTTGCTGAAGCAAAACTAAGAAACAAACAAAAAAAAAAAAAACCAAACAAACATCTGTTTGGAACCCCATTTGTATTCGGCCTCTGAAGCATTGATCTTTCTAACGATTCCTTCATGTTAATGCGGGGGAAAATAAAATTAAAAGGATCATTTTATTGTTTTCCGGGATTCAGTCGTTATCTATAATTCACTGATCAGCCACAGGCGACACAGCTTGACTGGAAAAGTCGCAGGGTAGGCCAAACGTTTTTCTTTTCTCTCTCTCTCTCTCTCTTTCGAGTTCATCTCTCAGGGTTTGTGTGGCAAACAAGCGATGAGACGGAGCCAGGGATCCCCTGCCCGGCGATCCAATCAGTTATCTTCACCTCAACAGTCAGTCGCCAGAAGAATGACTTTTCGCCTTGTTTTTTTTGTTTTTGTTTAATCTCTGTGATTCCTCCACGCATCGTGCTCTGAGAGAGAGAGAGGGGGGTGGGGGGGAAGCCCCCAAAATGACACTGCTTAGATTAACCGCTCGGAGCAGAAACGGCCGTTTACCCCCCGCCCCCCCCTGTTCCTCCGACAGCGCAGGGTTCCGTGTGTGAGCGTGACAATCCCCGTGTGATTAACTCTTGAGTATAAAACAGTGAGCCGGGACTTATGGGTATGCTGCGCGATTGGCTAAGCTGTGTTCCGTAAAAAAGCCAAATAAGAGCGCCTTCGCCCGAGCGCAACGATACCTCAGTGTCTGAGCTGTTCTCATAGCTTCTAATGACCTTTGCCCCCTGGGAATCCAGGAAGTGGATTTGCTGCAGCATCCTCTCTGTATTAGCTGTGCTGTGATAAATCCTCACAATTGCACTTTTAAAGTTCAGAACAGAGTAGTCTCTCTCTCTCTCCCTCTCTCTCTCTGTATGTGTGTGTACGCTTGTGTGTGTGTGTGTGTGTGTGTGTCTGTTTGTATGGTGGGTGTGTGTGAGTTCAGTTCTTTTTATAGAGAATCCCTGTGAGCATTTCGACACTTACAAAATTAGATTGCACCAGCAACAGCTAGACATTTTCAAAATGATTTTAAAAAAAGACCGTCAGACCTTGCCATATAAATATATAAAAATCAGCATCTGAAAATCTGAGCCAATTCCACACAGGCTACGTACACTCTGAAAAAAAAATCATATTAATATCCATGTTATAAATCTTGTTAAATATTAAATAAAAGTCAATCAGGTAGTATAAATAACCTCTTTGCTGAGGCAAAGGCATTTCTAGTTTATAGTTTTCTGAGGATGTGATATAGGTAGTAAGAGGTCAATAGTACACATAAACTTGATCCAAACTCTTTAAAAGTCCTTATTAGATTCAGATATATGTACATAAATGGGAGCTGTTTGAGATTTACGATGACATTTACTCAACTCCAGTCAAGGTTTTTCCCGCATTTTTGCTAGCTGAGGGTGATGCAAGTCTTATTTTCGAATACAGAAACCTGCTTGATTTCTTTCTTTCTTCATTTTTGTGATTGAATGTTTTAGCCTTGGCCTGTGAGAGGACACATCCAGTTTAGCTTGTAACAAGCCATTAAGTTCACTCTTAATATTTTGGATATTTGTGTATTGCATAAATTAAAAATTAATGCAGGATTCAAATGACCCAGTCAGTGTGATATCAGATGCGAGCAGCAAATGGTACAGGGAAGACTGAATAAAGGTGAGCCCAAGTATTCCTATAAAAACAGTCAGTTTAATCCATTCGTATTTTTATTTTAGTTATGAAAATGTGAATTCTCATTCTTACATTAGTTATTTTGCAAAAGAAAAAAGTATTTGATCTTAAAATGACTAGTAATTCTTCTGACATAAACATAAACAAATAGTTATGTTGCATAAAACATAGAATTCTATAGTTTGACATGCAGTAATATTTAACCATCGTCCTGGAAGTCATGTGTAACACACTATTACTAACTGAAAAAGTTGAAAAGCACAAGATATGGAGATTATTATCCCTGAGAAGGTTTTGACTCTTTATTGCATTGAAATGAGAAAATACCTGTCGTGGCTTACGAAAGAACGAATGAAGTACCGACATCGTCAGCGAACTGATATCGTTAGCATTGTATTCGATCTGCTTAAAGCTTGGCTGTGGTTTGGTGGCTTGCAAATGATGTCTTTATTCCTAATTTTACTGAACTGTATCTCTTTTATCTCAACCCCTCTTTTTTTTAAACACCCACCCCCTTCCTCACGCCTCCTCAAAAGCTCTTTTATCTCTTGCCAGGCCATCATTGTTAGTGAGATTCCCATCTTAATTGACCTGCCTGGTAAAATAAAGGCCAAATAAAATAATTTAAAGACATGATCTCATCCTCACGGAAGCGAGTTTTTGAATGTCCCCCGCACCAACGGTTTCTGATCCGTGTCCTCCCACCCCCAGCCCCCCAGCCCCCCAGCCCCCAGCCCACCAGCCCCATCCAGTCTTCCGTCCCGGCATCCCACAGATTTTTGCTGGTTTAACTGACACTGGGGCGTGAAAATTAATAAAGGCCTAAATTTAAAATGGCGGAGAGAGCGGAGGGTGAACTCCCGCCAAGGCGTACCGATCAGGTGCTCGCCAACGGCCGGTTCAGAATATCTTCTGATTCAGAAATCGGTTTCGGTTTGCTTGCCCCCCGCCCCACCCCCCCTGCTGATTACATCACTCTCGATCGATTACCTGACAGTTGCGATCGATCTATCTGTTACCGAGGAGTTTTTCCCTTGCCACTGTTGCCTTAGGCTTGCTCCCGCGGGGGTTTAGGCCAGGGGGTTGTCTGTGAAGCGTATAGTGACAGTTGTTTGTGAAATGCGCGCTATAAATAAATATCGATTTGATTTGATCCATTATTACTATTTCTGTTGCATCCATCCTGCCGCTACTTTACACCAGGCCGGCCAGTGGAGGATGGGCTTCCCCTCTATAGCCGACCTCCTGCCATTTCTTCCCAACGGGTAGTTTTTTTTTTCTCACCACCATTTGAAGGTTTTTCTCTCCACTGGGGTTTTTAAAATTTTTATCTGACATGTTGCTATTTGGGGGCTCAGGCCAGGTTTGTGCTCTTTCCTGTTGCACTGTACGGCCTCTTTGTGACGGCTCTCTGTAAAAAAGCGCTCTATACCAATCGATTTCATTTGATCGGTGTCGCTGTGCAGCCGCCCAGCAAATGAAGCCACATTAATATGTGAAACAAAAATAGCAGAGCAATGTACTTGAATTTATTTTTTTTTTTTTTTGGCTGATACAGTCTGGGCCGACTCTAAACTATTGGACCCCCAAGGCAAAACTTTTCTATTGGATGCTCCCTCTTCAATTATATTCTATAACTCAACGCTGTTGGGGGGGTTGGGATTGCGGTTCGGGAAGGGGGGGGGGGCAGACAGATGGAACGTCTCCACACAGACGCAGCCCTGGGCAATTACTTATGTTGCCTACGCCTACAACCGGCTCTAGATGCGAGTTTCAGCCTCCAGTGATCATGAATTTATTATTTTATCTAATACTTATTTTTTTTTGCAGCGCAGTTCCATTTGTACCCGGTGTCCTCATCGTAGGCAGAGAGCGAAATGACAGAGACGGGAGCGTGGAGACTCCATCAGGTGGGACCTGGCCTACAGGTGAGGTCTCACTCACTCGGATTATGCAAACAATGTCTATTAAAGGAAAAAAAAAAACCCCTTAAGTGGGGTGTGCGTATGGAAATAGAGTTCACAGCTCTAATGCGGTCAAGCCGCCAGCCAGTCGCAGGGGAAAATTAACCGGCTAAGACCCGATACCTTGCCTTGACGCCGTGTGATTACATTTCCATAATTGCCTTTTGTAAAAGGGCCTCTGATCTGAAGCCGGGAGTATCCGGTGAGCGCGAGCAGTCCCTGTTCTTACGGCTCTACGGTCATGATGTGAATATGGAATCCGTCCCGCCGTCGCGCTGGTACGCCCGGCTTGGGGTACCGCGCTAAATATTCCGACCTCTGTTTTTCCCTTGCGGAGGGCAAAGGCATTCGCCTGAGTCTCTTCTCTAAATGCTCCCCTCTGCTCTAAAAAAATAAATAAATAAAAAAAAAATAAAAAAATCAATTAAATCTTACTTACTTATGTACGGCTTCCCTCACAATGGACCCGGCATTTGGAGTGTCAGGTCTTTTGGGGTTTGACTTCCTCAACCTTCATGCCAGGTTTCTGTGCACTCTGAATCTGGGCCAAGAGCACTGTTATGCCTCCAGCTCTCTCTCTCTCTTGTGCCCCTAGTGGTATGTGGCAGGTATTGCTTTTCCTTTTTCTGGTTTGTTCATTTTCATTAATTGGCGGCACCTGTGGGAAAGCCTTTATAAGGGGACCCATGAGGGTGAACAAGCCACACGTCCTCCAACAAGATCGCCTGGCATTGTTCTCGTCTCCCACAAATCGGCCGCTTGTGGGCGTGTTTTCTATTTTTAAAATGGTGTTCATTAAATGTATATCGATCGTATATTTTGTAAATCCCCTCCTTAACAGACATTAGATCTTTAATCCGATTGGTTATCACACCTTGTTCCCCATCCTTACGTTTGCTCCACTGACTTGTCTTGCATAGCCAGCTATCCCAGCATTCCATGCAGATGTGAAAAAACCACATCTATTGAAATGAAGGGAGGAAATTAAGAAGTCACTTCTCATTGGAGGATGTGTGGCTTTACCCTGATGGCCAAGAGGAAGCTCACTCTACGGAAGCCATCTGGGTTCCATGTTATCCTCAACGTTATTGTTTTTCCTTTCTGTTAAAATAACACTTTCTTTTGTCAATAAACTCATCCCTTTTGGAAATATCTGGTTTTTCATGCTTTATGTTGGTGAGCAGGAAACAGGAACCAGTATCAGTTCAGTATGGTGACATCTTGGGTCTGCAATTGCTATACAGACTCCCCCCCACAAATCCCCTCCACACACCCCCTCAGCCAGTCTATGACCTTTACAAAACCTTTAAAAAAATGTATATATAACCATTACACTTATGATGGTGGTCCAATGGATGCCTTTGAGTCTCGCTGGGGGGGTCTCTGGATCGGAAAAGGTTGCTTTAGATTGTTTTCTCGTTTTGAAATGAGCTGACAACATGGATGACAGCTGAAGACAAGCACTTCAACCGGTGGGGAAACAAAACCGCCAAATGCACAAATGAACTCGACTCTGTCGGATATCACAAGAGCTACAACGAAAGATCTGCTTCCTGTGTTTGCCTTCTGCCTGTCAGTGAAATCATAAGCTTGTCTAACAACCAGGAACTTAGGTGTGACATCTGTAAATCATTATTATTCTTACTTTTTCATGTTCTTGCCTTGGGTTCCTCCTTACTGGTTTACAGTGTCTGTACTGTTCACCTTTCATCTATTTATGTCTTTCCTCCACAGTTTGGAAAAGCTGAATCTATATGCAGTGCCTGGAGAAAGTAGTCATCGTCCTTGGATGTTTTTTTTTCTCCACATTTTACTTGACATCAACATCATTAAAAAAAATTGAAAGCCTCACTTGTGTAAAAAAAGGGTATCACCCCCACCCCCATCCCCAGCTTCACTTCATGTGAAACTCAACGGATAAAAGTGATCCAAAAGAGATTCTTCAGGTTGAGTTCCTTTAGCAGAATGAGGGGGCACAAATGTAAATCAGCTAAAGGTGAATTCCGAATTCAGACGTTAGGAAGTATTTTTTCACACAGGGAGTAGTCGCTGTGTGGTACTGCTTGCTGGGTCACGTAGTAGAGGCAGAAACTCTGGGGGTTTTTATACGGTGCTGGATACCATCCAGTTTTTAATTTACTGACCGCTTGGTACACTTAAATGGTTGGAAAATAACACTTTTGGGCTGAAAGGCCTGTTCTTGTCATTGTGTTATGTTGTTATGTGATGTCATGTTATGTCATGGGCAGCGTGGTGGTGCGGTGAAGAGGTCCTTGATTCAAATCCCAGCCTGGGCCTTTTTGTGTGGAGTTTGCATGTTCTACCTGGGTGTATGTCGGTTTTGTCGGGGCGACATAGCTCAGGAGGTAAGAGCGGTTGTCTGGCAGTCGGAGGGTTGCCGGTTCGATCCCCGATCCCCACCCTGGCCATGTTGAAGTGTCCCTGAGCAAGACACCTAACCCCTAACTGCACTGGTGAATGCGAGGCATCAATTGTAAAACGCTTTGGATAAAAGCGCTATATAAATGCAGTCCATTTACCATTTGTCCAGATACTCCGGTTTCCTCCCATAGTCCAAAGGCATGCAGGTTAGGTTAATTGCCATTAGGTATGAGTGTGTGAGTGAGTAGTGTGTGTGTGCCCTGCGATGGACCGGAGAACTGTCTGGGGAGTAGTCCTGCCTCTTGCCCAATGTATGCTGTGATAGGCTCCAGCAACCCTGACCAGGAATAAGTGGGTATAGAAAATGGATGTTATGTAATGTTATGTTATGGTAGGTACATATATAGTGGGATGTGGGTGCATTCAGAGTATTTGGCTACAGATACGTTCACAATGCTGGTCTGAATGATGTACAAAAAGACAGATACAGGTCTGATACTCCTGAAGTCTCTCAATTCGATTAAAGCTGAAAGATGTTGAGTTTTTTTATCTGAACTCTGTTGGAATAGAGAGATACACATTTATAGACACTGTTTCTATGTCTGTAAGTAGGTCATGCAGTCAATTTTTAATTAGCTCAGCAACTAGACTGAAAAATGTTTTTTTTTAAATCCTGATCTCATTTTAGCTATCTTTTATCTTGGCGGCCTCAGCTGAAAAACATTAGTTGACAACCTGAGATGATATCAGACAGTTTAAAAAAAAAATAAAAAAAACAACAAACAAACAAAAAACAAATCTGGTTTTGTTACCTGTTTGAGTGAATGAATGTTAAACCTTTTTCTTACTTCCAGACTCACATGTACAGTATGAATTCCTGTTGATCGTCAACACAGCTGCCTGTAAATCCAAACTGTCAACAGGCTAGGCCATTGTGTGGCATATAATTTATTTTCTTTGTGTCGGACACCTACAATTCGTTTTTGTCTTATAAAGGGATTCGCTTTGTCTAATAAAAGGGACTGGGAATGATGTACATGGATTGGCTATTCCATCTCTGGTTTCTGTCTAGAATGTTGGCCCAGCCTCTTTTTCCAGGAGGCCAATTCTGTTGTCTAGTGGTTCCTTCATCTTCAGAAACTTGTATCTTCAAGAACAGTTTTTGGATCCCTACTGATGCAGAAATTATGCAGACAGACGCTGGAAGACACATCCGGCCTTACGGTTTCTTCCGACTCCAAATCTAAACGGCACCTTAAATCTTAAAATAAAAATTGTATCAGCAATAAAACTCTTTATTTATTAGAATTTTCACTCTCTGAAATGCAAGTGCTGTGAAATTCTCTTGGTGCGCTGGTTTTGGTGCGCTGGTTTTCTTGGGTCAGGGTGTAAACGCTGAGAACTGGCTGAAGGGAGATCCGTTCAGGATGAGCGGATCTTAAATCAGCATCTTAAAAAATTAATTAGTATTAAAACTCTTATTAGCAAACGCATGTTTTATTAGGGGTAAAAAAAAATAGGCAACGTGGGGTCTTTTACAGCTACCCAAATGGCTAGCATTGAACTCTGGTCTTGCGCCTGTGGATTGTTGTACTAGCCCTGTCATGCGTGTTACCAGAACGTATGCACACCATGGTTACAGCTGTGTTCTCACAGGACACAGGTGTGATGCAGTGATACCAAAGGGTAGCATGTGTTCCCTGCAAAAGAATGTTCACCTTTGCTTATTTTAATAATTAATTTTTAATAACAATAAAAATGTGTAAGTGTTCCGATGGGTAGAGAACAAAAAGAACTGGGGGTTGATGGTAGTTCCTGCCGAATTAATTTATTGGTATCAGTTGTACAGGTAATTGTACCCCGAGTTTTACATAAGTCGTAACCATGGTTTTGGACACTTAGAAGATGATATTTCTGATTCAAACGAGCATGCGTGGAAAAACCACATCACCACACACACACAGCTCGGATTCACACCTCAGCGTGCGGTGCGGAGCGTCACTGAAAACCCCGGTCTGCTGTAATCGCTAATTGAGCAATCAAGAGCCCGCAGCTGCATCCCTGTCTCCACCTTGTCCTCGGCTGCCAGACGATTTGGATCGCCGCTAACTGGCGTCCCGTCCTTCTCAGAATATGCAAAATTTCAAGCTTGGCTTCTACGATCTGCCTCCGCCATTTTCCGGCTGTTGCGTCCGCTGTCTGTTGTTTCTTTTAACACGTTCTGCACCATCAACCCTTGAAGGAATGCGTAGATATACCGTGTCTACAAAAGAAATGTAATAAAAAAGTGCACATATTCTACAATATCAGTTTTGATTCTGTCATCCTGATGCAAGAGCTGAATATATCTGTTCTCCTGTTTTCTGTGGCACACGTGATCCTTCTCTGTGGAGCTAATTTTGCCCATCAGCATAGCCCTTCACCAGGTCCTCCACTGGCATACAGTCGGCACCTGCGTCACAAGGGTCTTAATCCCCGGAAAGCTCATATCTAATTATACCCAGTGGGGGGGGAAAAAAACCAACGTAATTTTCCCTAAAGCTTCACTGCATGTACAATAGTGTGATTTCCTTCTGCTGCAAGTACAGGGAGTTCCATTACAGGTACTTCAAGTACAGAGAAGAGGTTGAAGAGGTGGCCATCGTGAAAAAAAAACCTCTCGGGTCTTACAGCTGGTTTTCTTCACGGATCTTGAAATACCACGGTGTTTTATGAGCTCTGGGGAGGATTCGTATATATATTTTTTATTAGACATTTTCACCTCTGTTAGGTTGCGGATCACTGAGTTTGCGAATGTATTCCCTTCATTAATGTACTGTACATCGAGACTAGATCCAACGGAAAGAAGAGGGCCTAGCAGCCTATATTCTGCACGTTGTTAAACAGGTGTTTAGACTGAGTATATATAGACGAACGCACTGAAACAAGGGAGGCTGTACCCTCCAGAGAACAATTCTGTTATTTTCATTCGTCTTTCATTTTCTTTCTGCCCGCCAAGACGACACAATCTGAAGTTCTGTCTTTGTGAGGCTTCTGTAGTTGGTTTTTTGTTTTTGTTGTAAAGCGTAATTTAATTCCGAGGGCCAATATAGAACGTTTTGTTATTCTGATTCATTTATTATTGACATTTGTAGTATTCAGTACAAGGGTTTAGGGTTTAACCCTTTGATGTGTCATTTTTTGGAATGATTCTAAGTCAGTGTTCTAGAACTCCACTGCTTTCAGTTGCTAGTAGTGATTGTTATGGCAGCATTAGAAGGCTCTGTTAAGAACATTCCAATAACATATTTGTGATCTCACTCCTTAAAGGGTTAAAATAAAGAACCAATGCTTGAAGTTGGTCTTAAGAGATGTTCATTACTGAGTGCACAAAAGTCAGATGGAAAATCCCGTTCGATAATTTGAGACCCGCCATCTGACATTCTGACAGTGATATATCGCCTGTCACCATCTGAAATTATGAGAAGGTATGATTTGTATATGGATTGAACTGTCAGTCCAGTGGAACCTTTATTGGAAACATGACATTCCAGCAGTAGAACCAATAACACACCGTACAGTATTGCACTAAGACTTGAAATACAACTCCAGATGGCCAGATTGGTCGATAGCTTATGTTTCTGTTTTTTTCTTTATAGCCGGATTTATGAATTTTGTGCATAGAATACCATTTATAACATGTTCAGGCACAACACACACAGTCACACACTTTCTACTGCCACAGTAGAACAGTATTTTTCAATATTTTTATTTAGAGGTGCTGTCAAGAGGAGCTGATTAGGCAATGAATACTATTGATTTTCTTCTTACTTTTCTCAGCACACATTTTATATTTGTTTTGCAATTCTTCCAACTTTGCTATTTTTATACACGTCATTTATGCCTCATCCTCCTTAATTTTTTCTGCAAGTTCTTATTTATTTAGTTTTTTCTCTCTTTCCTCTGAACACTCGGGGATGAGTTTAAAAATTCTACAGAAGTCTCCTCTTGTTATTCCTCCGCAAAGGAAACATAAATCTACTAGTTTCTAAGTCTCTAAGCATTGCCGGGAGGCTATAAATATAAAATAATGTGGTACGAAATCCGCACTCATTGACCAGGACTGATTTGCTGTGTTGCTTCCGCGAAGCCCTTTACTCAAGAACTTTTTTTTTTGTTGTCTCTAAAGATGATACACAGAGCGTCAAGGTAACAAGCACATTATCGTCAGAAGGTCTTGATTTGTGGGCGAACGGGTGAGCAGCTGAAACGGCAAACGACGCTGGAGTCGGACGGAACACGTACACGAGCGAGCGAGCGAAAAAGAAACGGGTCAGTCCATCTCGCACGCCGTCCAGGCTTACACACAGCAGCGGCTCTCTCTCTCTCTCTCTCTCTCTCTGTATCTATTCTCTCTTTTCTGCCTGTGGTTAGTTTTTTTTTTTTCTCTCTGTCTGTATGTTGCTTGTCTATTATTTTATTTTGAAGTACAGTAAATTCTGTGTTTGAACAATGCCCCAATAAAAGGGGTTTTTAAATCTCAAATCTCTCTCTCTCTCTCACACCCTCTCTCTCTCTCTCCATTCCGCACACAAAAAGGAGAACGTGTTTTTATCGATTTCACAAGAAGGACTGGTCTCGCGGTGGTTTGATGAAATGAACAAAGCACTCCCACCCATCTGGCACTTGAAAGAAGAAAATCTGGCAGACGAGGTCTCCCAGCATCGAGGCCGCCTGGACCCTCTTCAGCGCACCGCCACTGCTGCACCCATAATGCACTGCAGCTCCTGCGGTTTTTACATCGCAGTTAGAAATGATATAATAGTAATAATAATAATAATAATAATAATAGTACTGCTACTACTATTACTATAATAATTAATTATTATAATATTTATTATGGCTGTATTATGCAATTATTTATTAGCATGCAATATTTATTATAAATAATAGAAGAATTATATGGAATAAAGAAGTGCAGTGGTGTGATTAAGTATTTGCCCTCTTCCTCATTTTTTCTATTATTGCATATTTGTAACACTGAATAGTTTTAGATCTTTAGAGAAAATGCAATTTTTTGATAATGGGAAACATTTTTAATTTTTAAATTTCTTCTTTATCTAATGAAAAACGTTATGAAACACCCATGTCATCCATGTTAAAAAAGTAATTGCCACCTTAGTTACTCTACTGGATCCCATTGGTTTCTGGCAATTAAACCATGCTGGTTGCCGACCCCTCACCCCCCCACCCCCCATGGTGAGCACATCATAAGACGGGCCAAACGTCAGAGGGGAGCAGCAGCGGGGGCGGATGAGGGGAACGAGGTTTTTTCCGCCAGCGGGCACGCGTCGTTTTATTTCCTCTATTAAGCCCAATCCCCTGTTGGGCTGCGTTTACGGTACTCAGCACGCGTCTGACATACAGATCAATCTGCGCAGCCGGAGTCTTCCGGAAGCCCTTCGGGCTGAAGCCGCTCCCGCCTGAGGGTGCCGCGGGAAAACCGGAGGACGGGGACGTCCCGGCCGCAGACACAGGAACGCGTATGGGGGCCCATCTGCCGGAGCATTCGGGCCCTCAAATGAGTATTGGCCAACTCCATCACGTCAACTGCCTTTATTACTGATTAATAATGAAAACGTTAACACGACAGTTACGCTCCCCCAAAACTGTTGGCAAAACAGGCAATTACATCTGTGCTGAAAAAAATTGAGATGATGATGATTGTTGTTGTTATTATTATTATTATTACAGTATTAAGTGAAGTCGGCTAAGCAGATAAATCATTCTATTGGCCTAGTCTGAATCAGCATTTTCTTACTATTGAATATGGTAGCTGAGTAATACTCAGTGAGTATACTTACAAAAAAGCTGTTAACTATACAGAATTCTGAATATAAATATATATAAATATATATATCATGTAACTTGTTGTATTCTATCAACAAACACAGAAAACTGCTAGAAATTTAAATACTAGTGGTGCCAGGACTGTGTTTAAATGTATGTAGTTTGTATACTTTTTAGGTAAATTGTTAAAACTAATCTCACACTGTTTACAGTATGGCTTCAAAACCCAACAGAATCGGAGAGCAAACTAGGCAGGTTCAGGATGATTAGTGACTCTCCATTAGTACGCTTAGAATAGTATGGTGGCATTATTTATTATACCGCCCATCACAGCCTAAAAAGAAAACATTGTGCAGCATGCAGTATACTTAGTAGGCAGTACATCCTTTGAAGAAACAGTAGTTAGGAGGCTGATTTGGACACAGCCATTGAGTGTTTAATTAAGGGGCTATTTGGAGTAATAAGAACAAAGTGAGAGGATGCGCTCTTTCAGCAAGCAAGCGTTTCATCAATGGGAATTGAACATTGAGTGTGTCGTAACACGTGAGCGAACCATCGCTGTTAACAACCTTGTGTCTCTGGCTGAACAAACAGTATATATCCATTATCCACATAGAGAAAAGACCTTTGTGGGTACACGTGTGCACTGATGAACGAGGCTCTTTAACCCTTTAAGGTGCGAGATCACAAATACGTGCTTAGAATGTTCTTAACTGAACATTCTACTGCTGATGTCACAATCACTGCCGGCAACTGAAAGCAATTGCAAGGTAAATGGACTACATTTGTATAGCGCTTTTATCCAAATGCCTCTCATTCACCCATTCATACACACACCAACAGTGAAAGGCTGCCATGCAAGGTACCAATCAGCTCGTTGGGAGCAATTAGGGGTTGGGTGTCTTGCTCAGGGACACTTCGACACGCCCAGGGCGGGGGATCGAACCGGCAACCCTCCGAACTGCCAGACAACCGCTCTTACCGCCTGAGCTATGTCGCCCCACAATTGAGTTCTAGAGCACTGAAAACATTCCAAGTTTAAAGAGTCCAGAGGCTTAGATCGGGCGCTCCATTAATTAAAAGGTAGCGGCGTGAGCAAGGAATCTGAGGCAGTTTGATGGAACGATTCTCGCTTGCGCCGTGAGAGCCTGTCGGTTCCTCGCCCGCGCGTACAAGCACAGGTCACCGTGTAATTAAGCCATGGCTGCGGCTGCTCGGTAAAGGAAGGATACGGAGCATCCACATAAACCTCTGGCTGCATAAAGCAGCTGACAGCCATGATCTCGGCTCCAGTGTTTTAATTTGTGATCGCCGCGGATGTGTCTTTCAGCCGAAGGTGCATGAAAAACCAAACAGCGGTTGGTTAGTCGGAAACAGCACAGATGGGACGAGCTAAATTTTCCGTCACCGCGCATTCTGCAATTTGAGCCCAAATGTCAATTACAGTCAGTTTTGTGGCATAAAGTTGTAATTGAAAATTTTGGAAAAAGGCAGCATGACACCTTTCTGTGTTCCCGTTCTATGTGCCTCTGGTGATTTACTGGTGACGCAGACAGGCATGCCCATGTTGACGTGACACTTCTATCACTTCCTGGTGACTGGAGATATTATCACCCCTTCTTTTGGCTGCCTATATTTTTGCAACTTTGAAAATGAATTTCCCAATGAAACCTACTCACAATTACTTTATAACATTTAAGTAACCTTTCTGTATTGAGTTTTTTTTTCTTCCTGAACACTGAGTGTGTACTTGAGTGTGTAATTTAGTCTGCCATGTTTCTCTGAAAAATAAATAAATATAATAATTACCATAGCACCAACCCATTTTTCAAACAACTTGAGACATTCAGTAAGAGGCATGAATATTCGATATATCTGATTTAGCATTTATATTTGCAGAATTAAGTAAAAAACAAAAACCTTCCAAATACAGTCCGAGGCTGTTTGTCAGTATCTGTGGAAATCACTCTGGAAATCAATGTGCCATTTTACTGGCATCTTGTAATTGAAGAATAGAATTAAACATTACAAAACAGGGCCTTATTTACAATGCATTAATTTATGCCTGAGCAAACTAAATTGATTCAGATTGTAATTCTGTTTTCTGTTTTATTCACATTTCCATCATCCTAAAGTCACTCGGGATTGATTCCTCCAAATTCTTTGTGCAGATCAATCGGGAGGCCTTGGGTCCATTTGTACTATAACTCGAGTGTTGCTTCGTCGTTAAATTTGAATGATTAATTTAACAATGAGTGCAAACACATGCAAAATCACAAGCTCAGCAGTGAGGAAAATTAACAGCAAAATACTAATCTAGAAAAAATTGTTATAGAAACAAACAAGAAAAAAAAAAGTCAAACACTTCAGCTGAAAACACACTGTACTTTGTGGCAGAGTTAGAGAGTCCAGGGGTAAGAAAGTAAAAGCCCTGTCGTGTGTATCTTCCACTCATGAACTCGGCACGCTGATTTCACAAATTTATTAGCTCAACCTCCTGGCTGAGTAATTGTGCTAATTCACAAACCTCAGGTGATTGGAACAACATTACTCAGGGAGGGGGAGAGGCTTTTTACTTTCCGAACCTGGAATTTCCCACCTCGCCTTTTTTGTGATTTGATTGAACCCGGCCACCAGCAGGCAGTGGCCACTGTCGCATATCACGCATGCAGTGAGTAGCAGGGGGGCTCGATTTCATTGTTATACCTCCAGCCAGAAAGCAGGCCTCGGCATATGCTCTCCTCTCCCTCCCCCCCCCCAACTCCCACACCCCCTCTCATTCTGGCTTATATTACGGTTGGTTAGACCCGGCGCTCCCCCCCCCCCCCACCGCTAGTTTCATTGGCCACAGCCTCCCCCCCTCCCCCCCCCAGATGCGAATGCCTTGTGACACCTGTGGAGACAATGATGCGTGAGCCGTGGGCCCAGACCTTTTTTTTCCCTCACGGCCTGGATTTTCAGGGTTTTTTGCCTCACCCCCCTGACAGGCCCGTAATGAAAGTGTTTACCCAGGTTAGGACCCGGCCGTCTCTGTGATCTGGTCTCGGCGTCCTGAGTCCTGAATCTGAAAAGCAAGGGACCTTCTGCGTTGTGGTCACCTGCCAGACAGGTCATTATAAAAGCCTCTGCTTCTTTTTTTTTTTTTTTTTTTTTTTTTGAGGGCTGCAATGGAATGTGAGGCCAGCTGGGCTTGGAGGTGCCTGAAAACAAAGAACGAAATGCATGGGACTGACATCTATCGCCTACAGTGGAAAAAAAAAAATAAAAAAAATAAAAAAACAGAATGATTAATGTTACACTTTGAATGCATCATTCTTGGCCCGAGCCTTTAATCAGAACCCGGCGTGTTTATGTACACGGAAAAATGAACAGATTTGTCTCGGCCGCCTGGCAATACACAGCGCCCCGTGTCTCGTTTTTTTTTTGTCGTTTTTTTCTCCTTTCTTTCTTCCACCAGAGTGTGTTTTCTCTGTTGTTCTCATTGTCTTTCGCTTTCTAATGGATTATGGTTCAGAGTCTCAGCGCCGAAACTAATAATGACTTCAGAGAATAGGACCGCGATATCAAAGGCTTTGCAGATGTGTTCAGTGAATCCGCAACTGAAGTTTTTTTTTTTTACACCCCCCTCCCCCCACCTTTAGGGATTAGCATACATCCCTCTTGTGTGCTGCTTATGTTTATATGCACAGAGAGTTTCATTGTTGTTGGAATTTGGAGTTAGAGCTTTGATTTTTCGGGGGGTGGAAAAAGAAAGCTCCAGATCCAAAAGGGAAAAGGAGAAAAAAAAAGGAAAATTCCACAGAAAGTTGTTGTTTCTCTCGCAGTATTACTTTCAGAAGAGAAAGATTTACTTGCAGAAATCCAGCACGCCAGACAATGCCCTGCATTGTGATCTCCAGGAGGTTACATGAATATAAAGTAGCTATGTTGTTGTTTTGTCATGATTGTGATTATTGCTAAAAATATGAAGCACGAATCTGCCTTAAGAATGCTTAAAACCCCACCCTGGGTACACAGATATTCTTTACACCGTCTTTCAAAGAAGTGATTTATCGAGCTTTATCCCAGCATGCATTGGGGCGAGAGACAGGAACACACCCCTGCCAATCCATCGCGGGCCGCACACACACCATTTGTTGGCACACTCGTACCTACGGGCAATTTAGATGCTCCAATTAGCCTAATTAGCCAACATGTCCTTGGGCTGTGGCAGGAAACCAGAGCACCCGGAGGAGACCCACACACACAGACACGGGGAGAACATGCAAACTCTCACGCAGAAAGGCTCCAGCGGGGGGGGGGGGGGGATTCGAACCCGGGGCCTTTGATATCCACTGCACCATTGTGCCGCCCTGACCCTTAGCAAGTAGGATAAAAAATCAAAAGTATGTCGAAGAATGCTTGCTAAAGCGTGTTGCTGCCATTCACTTGTTTTAATAGCTTGTTGTTCATCCAGCATCCAGCCTATGAATGATAGCCATATAGCTACAGCCGTGCATATGTTTCGCTCACATAACGGATCAGCATTAAATTCATCAGGTAAACCGAAGCTAAAATATTCGACCTGGGTCGCCACAACCAATCAAAATAAAGTACAGAGTATTCCAGGTAGGTGCTGGCTGTAGTTTGGGAGAACAAGCAAGAAACTCACCTGAATGCTACTTAACAATCTGTGCACATGAATGTGATCTGGGTACTTACCGTTCCTAAATACAGATCCGTGGCCTCAGTTCTTTGGTGTGGCCTGCTTGACATGCATTGTAAAGTTTAAAAAGCATTATTTTTGGTGCCGTTAGTTCTGGTGGACCTCTTCAGTCCTTATACAATCCTTATTACAGCCATGATTGTACCTCAGAGTCGCCAGCTATTTGGATTTGAGAGACTTGGAGATTTTGAATCTTTTTATTTGCTCATATACATATTTCTCATTTGCCAACTGTCTGACAGAGCTTGAAAATAAAAATCACTCAGTTTTTTTTTTCATTCATCAATATTCTAGACCAAAAAATAAAATCCCAGCAGTTCTGCGCTACTCATAGCAATTTTTATTTTGTCCCCATTCCCTTTTTTATAACCGCTTTGGAATAATAATATAACTTTCAAAATAAACATTTTTGTCAGCGTGTCGGTAAGCCGAGCCGCGTTATGAGACACGCATCGCGTGCCGCGGGGGAACTCACGCGTGAAGCGCCCGCACCCGCACCCGAGCCGAGCCGAGCCGAGCCGAGCCGAGACCGGGCCCCTGGAACCCGAGTCATCCGGTGCCACGTCGTTTTCGCACGCTCCCCCATTCATACCGCTCTGGGAAGACAATCAAAGGAATCGCTGATGTACTTCTGCGTCGGGGGAAATACGGCGATATTTATTTTGCTCGGGGTGGGGGGGTGGGGACGTAGAATGGCTATAGTGATAGGAGAGGCTCGGTCGGGGTGGGGGGGGGATGGGGGAACGTGAGAATAGGGCTTATAGTGATTTATGGAAGAGGCTCGGTCGATTACATACGCACTGATGATTATCGAGGGGGAGCGGCTGCATATTGTTGCCGATGTACGGGTCGTTAATGACTGCTCTGGCGGTACTGTCGTATGGTGACCTTGCTGTTTCTCCAGACAGCGTGTGTGTGTGTGTGTGTGTGTGTGCGTGTGTGCGTGTGTGCATGTGGCCAAGGGATGTCATCCTTCCTTTTAAAAAATTTGGTTGGCAACTCAATAAAAAATATAATAAATGAACAAATAAATGACAGAATATTGACACTGAAGAAAGCAGCGGAGACTGTTTGCTGTACGCCAGTCTCCACAGAACGCAGTTCGGCTTTCTCTCCTGAGTAGTGCATTGGTTACACAATGCTTTCTTTTTTTTTTTAATGAAAGGAAAACAAAAACAATAATGAGATCACTTCAAAAATCACTTCGGGGCCGAGCCTCCCTATCACAACTCCATTACTTTTCTATCTTCCTGTCACTGCATCTTCCTGCTGGCAAACGAATACAATGCTGGCTCTGTGTGAGCCCGTCAGCGCCAGTTTCCTTGGAAACTTTGGAGCAAAGCGGGGTGATAGTCAATCTGCTGTGAAGGCCACCGTGGCCACTGTTCCCACGGAGCACTGTGGCTAACGTGCTAACGTGCTAATACACTAACCCTCCTGAACTGAATCTAGTTATGATGGTGGCAGTGTAGCATGATGGGTAAGGAACTGGTCTTGTAACCTGAAGGTCACAGGTTTGAGTCCCAGGTAGAACACTGCTGTTGTACCTTTGCTTGTCTCTCATTGTTTTCCCTGCCCAAATTAATTCTGGGCCGGTCCCTGAGGGGAGCCATCAATCAGCGTAACACACCATAAAATATAAATAAATGAAAATGTGAACAAACAGCAGCTACATGGCTTCCCATAGCAATGAGTAATAAGGAGTTTAGCAATATAAAAGTACAATTTGCATCAAAAAAAATCATATACATTTTTTCATATGCAGTAGTTCTCATAATTATTTCTCTTATTTTGGGTTTATTTCATAATCAGAGGTGCATATTGACATACATGCATTATCGGTATGGCTGTGTCCGGATAGGGTTCGCTGTGCACTGGCACTTACATTGTTTACACTACTAATGGCTGATTTGTTCAGGTAAGTTTACACATACAGATTATAAATGGGCCTTCTCCACCTGCTATGATGATATTGCATTTTTCTATTCCTGAGAGTATAACACTGAAGTCCCCCCACTGCTGCACATCTCTCTGTGTAAGAGCATCTGCTAAGTGAATATACTGTAATGTAATGCAATCCAATGCTATGCAATGATACAATGCATTAATCTAATGCATTGTATCATAACATTTGTAGCCTTGTAGCGGCGAGAAAGAGAATTTATTCAACAACATGGAGCTGGAGGTAAAATGGACCTGCGCTGACGTGCCAAGTCTAAATTAGAGAAATTAACGGCGACGGAAAGGACTTGGACATGGAACTCGATTGCCCGTAATGTCCAATGAGCTTTTAAATAACTGCAGCTCTGTCTTGCTCGATGGCATCTATCTTTTTTTTTTTGTCTTGACTGTTTTTATTGGCTCGGAGAAAAATAAGCGAAAAAAAAAAAAAAAAAAAACCTTCCTGCAGTTTAGTCGAGGGCAAATGGGAGGAAGAGCTAAACAAATAAATCAGCGCGCGGGCGACTGCGGTCGTTCAGAAATCGCAAATCATTTGCGAACGACCCACCATTCCTCCCCAACAAACAAAGGGGGGGGGGGGGAACAAAATAAAACGTTGCAACTTAATTAAATTGACAGCGAGTGCAATAAAAGAGAGGAATGAAATGCGTGCCATCTAGCTGGTGGAGGAGGAGAAAGAAGAATGCAGACCTTGCAATGCCTTTAAAGATTTTTAAGTGAATTCCACATTTATCTTTAGGAGGCTTCGCCATGTGCTTCGTGTCCTGGCTGCTGTGGCTTTTTTATGTCCAATTTTTCATTATAGCAAAGTTTAAATGCTGTGCTAGACCTTTAATGCCAGCCAATACAAGAAGGAAACCGTCTGAGAGGTTATTGCACGATCCAGAAAAACATGATACCGCACATGCACACATCATTGCTTTACTTCGACATGTCACTGGTCCCACACGCACACACACACCCACACTGGTCCCAAGCTGGATAGGGGAAAGTTGATTACAGTACCCTGTAAATAATTACAAATAATTTCTTTAGCATTTTGATGTTCTTGTGTTGACACCACCACCCAAATGACATCACCACCCAGCCGTGGCATGCTATGGAGTGGGATTTGCGAGTTGCTGCAGTTGCGCGCATCTCATGCAACGTTTAAGGCTTTGCAGAGGTCTTGCAGGCTCCCAAACTTAGCCCTGGCTGCAAGTCTTGGCCTCAGACATTTAAACGAGGTCGCGGCAGCTTTTAATAACACCACGTCCCCGCCTTCTCTGGCCACTGGGGGAATGGCAGATGACATCACTGCATTACGCTGAGCCCCCGGCTTGCTCTGCGGCCAGCAATCTCAGTCAGGCCTTCGAATCTGTTGCGAAACTCACATCGAAAAAAATCTTCAAAATTCTTTTTCCTCTGCCAGTGTGTATACTGTTTTCACAGTCCCTAGATAACACCATCAGCTCTTTAACAGAGCACGAGTGTGATGCCGCTGGTTAAGACAATGTGCAGTTAATAAACGAGCAGCGCATGTGTGAAGCTGTAATGGGAAACTTTATCACGCCGAGGACCAACTGTTATAAAACACGAGAAGTCTGAGGAGGATTTATCAAAGGTCTCCCGAGGTCAAGCGCCATTTTAAAATGACGGTAAATTATCGCCGTGTTCTTCGCAGCCACCTGCCGCGACAGCGTCCCGTTTCGGCGGATGGCTGGCCGGCTTTTTTTTTAGCGAGCGGGCGTTGCAGGCGGGAGCGTAGTATCAGACATCTCGAGGCGCGGACAGGAAGATCGCGGGCTGTCATCCCGCGGCTATTTTTAGAGGCCCGATAACCAGGTGCGAGTCTTTTGTGGAGGGGTGTGAGGATCGCTGTGGACAAAGGGCCGCGTGCTATCGCCGCGGGGTAACGAAGGCGGAACCCGCCGGCGAGGGTCCGCGTGTTCGCGGGAAGCTTCCCGTGGGACCCGACACAATACCTGCCCGTGCGGGTCGTCATTTTTTATTGCTGCAGGTGCGAGTGGGCAGTTAGAGAAACAGCTGTGGGTCTAGAATAATTTTTGGCTATATTAAAATCGTATTGTTTTCTTAAATCCGGAATCTGAAACAGAATGATGCAGTGAATCGCTGTCTGTTACATTTCAACTGAAAAACAAGACCGGGTAAAAACCTAGTATACGGCTGGACCTAACACACTTCATCCGGCCGACCAATGGTGTAACTTCATCACTCACTCAGTCACTCAGTCACAGACATTCCGCTGTTGCGGTCCCGCCAAAAATAATTGGGCGCAACTTCCTTTGCGTGCGTCATCACATTTCAATACTTGGCGGGAATGTCACGTCCGAAACCACCAGTGGAAAGCAGCAAATAGAGGAGCAATTTACAAATCCAAACATGCTGTAGCTACTGCTACACAAAATGCCATCACAAGAAGGTATCAAATTTTTTTATATGAAAAAAAATATATGGATTGGCAATATAATAACTATAGAGTACCATTTTAAGGCATCACTTGAATACCACTAAGGCCAAAACTAAACAGAAAAGCACAACAAAAACATTGCAAAAGGCAAACAGACAAAACAAGATGAGTGGATCATGTTTGTTGGGGTACTTAAGCCATGTGGCATGTTAGCCAACCACACTTTCGTTAACCTTTGCCAAACGTCTAGTCTACAGAGCAGTAAGAACTGGCCACATTTGACGTCAGTTTCATATTCCCTCCTCCAACAACAATATTACACCACACAGAAGAAGGAAGACTGTGAGATTTATGAGGGGCTGTTGCCGATGCAATCACACCCATCATACCAATGTGACACGGATATTTGGACAGGGAACTATCGAAGGGCATCCTTTACAGCCACTACTCTAATGACAACTGTGAACTTAGGGTCTCAGGGGTGCATTTTGCCGAAACCGTTCAGGCCCAACGCCACTGAGAAGGGGTGGCAATATCCGGGCTCTTTTGCTTCGGAAGCTCAAAACCTGAATTGGCGACAAGATAGTTTTCATTACAGACCAAGGAGCAAATATGGTTTCTGCCCTCCACGGATTTACACAGACTTAATTGTGGCGCCCTCATATTGAACATGGCTTCCTCAAGTGCCTCTGCCCTCCACCGTGAAGGACAGGCCACCGAAGGTCACTCAAGTTATTTCGAACAATCCAGCTGGCAGGGCATTCTGAATAAGTCCCTTTGGCAGTATGTTAAGTCTACAGTATGTTAAGGTTAAGGTCTTGCAGGATGTATGATTATCACCTCCATTTCAGACGTGACAACTCCCGGAGTTAGATTAACTATATTGACGAATATGCTATGTAATTATTTTGGTTTAGCTTCATGTTTTGACACCGTACGCTGAATGGATTTGTATTTCTGTGCACATGCCAGCATGCATAAGCCTATTAAACAGGGATCACAAATATGTATCCCCTACTAAACCGGAGAAATACCAGAAGCCCCCCCAGGACACGTAAGCAGATCCAAACGACAGGTTGAAGCTGGAGAGGTGAAGGTGAGCGCAATTCTGTGAGCTGCAGCAAGCGTGGCAGGCAAAGAGCAACACTGGAGAGGTCTGACTATCGGCTTTAAAACAAGCGTTCCATTAGTGATGCGCGCATGTGATTGGCTGAGCATGAGGACATGTGGTCGCTGAGACCGACCAATGGTTGGCTGCAGCAAGAGTTTCCCGACCGAACTTGCTCAGCGTGTTTCATGCACACCACTCATTCTGCCAGAAAACTGCCAGTATGCCACAACCGGGCTATGGGCGAGAAACACTCAGACAACCACGCTGGCTTTTCTCAAACCCTTCAGACACAGCAAACAAGTGTCAGGCGCCTGACTAGCTCTGCCGACGTGATCTGTGAGGCTGTTGGAGCGCTGCTGTGTGTGGCAGTGTCCCCCGTGGAACCGGAGCTCTCTGAAGCCACCTCCGTATGTACGCCTGGACTAGAGGAATCGCTGTCAGCAGCCAGCCTATAGCGCCATGCTCCCCCCTCATGCTTACAGCAGCAGCAGCGTCACTCGCAGCAAAAGCACACAGCACAGAGTGTTAAGGCAACTCTGACGGCGTCAGTTCAACGCTGAAGGTGTCGATTCAACTCGTAACAGTGTCAGTTCAACTCATGACAGACGACCTTTTGATTTGATCCCACATTGTTTTGTTGAGTGGGACCTAATGTCATCTGTTGATTCAACTCTCAACAGATGACATCTGATCTCGTGTTCCAGAGTGGGACCAAATGTTGTCTGTTAAGAGTTGAATTAACACTGTTGGAGTTGAACTAACGCCGCACGTTTTACTGTGCGCGGCCATTGAAGAAGCTCCACAAAATTGCCCGTCGAGAGGCGACTCAATCAGCCAAGTGGTTGATTGCGGATTTGTGGGTTGAGACAATGCATGATGGGAAAAGCGACTTGGCAGGCGACCGGCGGTGGCTTTTCGGGGGGGGGAGGTGGGGGGGGTTTCTGTGCCTAAGAGGATGGCCTCGATGATGAGAGACTGCTTGAAACCGCTTGGCAAGCGACCGGCAGTGGCGTTTCCGCTAGTTCCCGTGACTACGAGGACGGCCCGGTGGACCGGGCGCTTTGATGACAGAGCTCGCGGAGCGTGTGGCAGTCCAGCTTGACCCATTCAGTTCATCAAAAAAAAAAACCCACAATGCACTTTAGCGGTGGCAGTCAGAGACTACATTTCCCAGCACTCATCATGCATTCTGTATCCTGGCTTCTAGTGCCCCTTTGAGCGGACTTTGAGTGTCTGCGGTGGGGTTTTTTGGAGCTGAGAGGCAACGTGCTGAGACCTTCATCCATTAAAGATATTATAATGCCATTCCCTTTCTTCGTGGAAAAGAGGTCCAAGTAGACCTATAGGAAGTGAACTGGGAGGCTGATGCAATTTATCTTTTCAACTGCATATGACTGTTGTTTTATTGTATTTTGAATTTTGATTACTTTTTGTTGCTTCATAGTATTTTGAAACAAGTTTTTTTTACTGTATTCAAATGGAAGACAGCCAAAAATGCCTGTGTAATTAATGAAAACAAGTTAATTGTTCTATGCAGCATGTGCCTGATTATTTATCCTGTATCAATGAGAAATACGACATCGCCGGAGGAGGCGGGAGGGAACTTTACTGGCATTCAGTGTGGGAAGGGGATTTAAAAAATAAAGTTTGTTCTGTTTATTCCAGCTATTGTTTAATTATTATTCAGCTATTATTCCAACTAATATCGCTGTCAGTAATGACTGGAAGAAGGCGTTCACTCCGTTGCAGTCCAGAGTACATAATATTAACCATTAACCCACGGAATTTGGAAGGTATTTTCAGTTTGGTCCCTATATCCACCAAGACATATTCCATTAAACAATGAAAAATACCCTTTAAACCCTTTAGCCTGCATTGTTTTTGAAGTGCTACTGTCCTTTAACAATAACACTGGTAGAGAGTATGCTGTTTTAAAAGACGACACACATTGTCATTCATACCAGGTTTTAGGGCCGGTTGTTAATTTCAGTCAGGTTGCATCACGTAGGATTACTTCATTATCAGGTAACACACCGTAGAGTATAACTTTTTCTTCTTCTTCTGAGAACGGGAATCGATGAAAGACTTTCTCTTGTCCTCAACCCCCCCCCCCCCCGCCCAGTCTCCAGCCCCCCCCTCAAAGCTCAATCTGCCTGCCTGATCTTCGTACTTTTTGTTTTTAAGGTCTTCTTTCTTTCCCTCCTCCACACGTCTGCGTCTGTACTGTTTTCCTTTTTAACTGACTCATTTGCAAGTCCTTCTTCCGACCCAAATTAGCTCGATGCTAGGTGCCTCTGTTTTTCACTCTCCCTCCTAATGACAGGTTCGGCACCATTGTTGCCACCGGCAAATTTGTGTCTCTTAAATTAGCCTCCTTTCCCTGAGAGAGAGAGAGAGAGACCTGTTCTTTTCCCCTTTTGTATTTTTGCATGAAAAGCTCTCCACTTAAGGCCGGCCGTTCACCGGTCATGCTAATTCAACTCAACGCACAGAGGCTCTTCGCTGTACGGTGGGCGGAGCCTGATTGCGGGATTTTAAAAAAAAATTGGCTGCCTGCGGCAGACGCCATTATCATAATTGCTATTGATAAATATGCTTCTGCGCTGTGCCTGGCTGCGTATACAAGCCGCGCTACAGCTCCCTGCCGTTATCGGCTACGAGCACGCTTCTTTTGGATAAGTCTATCGGTCCCCGTGCAACGCACAGGAAAATAACAGTGATTAAAAAATAAAGCAGGGATTGAGGCCTGCTTCCCGGGCTGCTGCTGACTGTCCTGGGATTTATTACCGCTCTTTTACTCCCTCTGCAATTATTCGTGCTCACCTGTACAATGAACAGGAACAATTCAGACAAGTCCCTGACACAATGGCAGCGCCTATTACATCACAAGCCTCTATTCGGTCTTCATTATGGCGTCTGAGCTTCACCATATAAACACCCTCAGCGCGGCATTTAGTTAAGGAACAGCTTAAGAATATAAATTTCTCTCTCCTACAAAAAAAAAAAAATCTGTTCCACTGCACAACGGTGTAATGCGCCTGAAACAACGTTCGGGCTCTTGCAGCAAAACGGATGAAATGCAAAACATAAATCATTACCAGAAGAGGGACGATTACTCAAGCGTTCCGCGCCATTACGCCTTCAGAGCTTAAGCAAAGGGATCAGTGGATGTATTTACCGAGAGCAGCTGATAGGAGTCCTTAAGCCTGAGAAGCATTTTAATTTAATATGTTTAATGTCTTTGAATTTCCCGAAGCACTCAGATTTTCCACTTCAGATAAATTTTCTATCTTTTTTTTTTTTTTTTTGAAATAACTCCCAGATCTAAGATGATGAAGACTATATTTTTTTACTTACCCTCGGGGGAACAAACCTGGTGAACCGACATCGTCGAATTTGAGCTGCTTCAAAGATGGGAGTTTATCTGATTATAATGCGGTGCCAGAGTGGAATCGCAAAAGACGGGAAAGCCAAAATGGCGTCTCGTTTATCCCCTCCGAACAGCTGCTTCTGAGCAGCACAACATACTCACTGCTGACGGAGTGAAACCATTCAAAATGCACGTAAACTTGTCCGATGCTCGCCACTCCTCAACAAAATGAATGTGTCCTGGGAATACAGAATGCGTGTTAGAAAATCTGACTGCAGATATTTACCGGAACATCTTCAAAAGACAATATAGCGGTGACACTATACATCTGTACGCTAAGTGGAAACAAATTTCTGATTATTTAATACGATTTAGGGCAAGACAAATATCTCATTGAACTATCAGCCACCCCTGCCAGCTTTTGAGAGCAGAGAGGAATTGAATTGGATATATTTTCATAGTTGTTTGAACAACTGAACTAAAACAATTTTTTGGCGAGTCCACAAGCTTCACCTTATATCTATATGGTTTGACAAGTGCGCTACATGAATTTGAAGTTCGGAGAGAGTTGGGCCTAAGAAATGCTTCAGGTTTTATCTATTTTATCTGTTTGTTTATTTATTTATTAACTTTTAGCTGAGTACTGTACATATCTCGCTCTCCTTCGGTGCAAGTGCAGCATCCAGCATCCAGTAAACGGACGGTGCGTTTGATCTAAGCTCTTCAAAAATGTGTGTTCCTCGATAATCCCGCAAAAGCAATGGAGTAGCACCTGAAGCAGCAGCAGCAGCCGGCGCTGAACGCTAGCCTCCTGTGACCAATTTGTGAGATTTCGTGCCGCAGAACCAGCGCCGCGGAGACAGATCCTTAGCAGGGGGGGGTGACAACTGCGGCTGAACAGGCACCCCCAGAATTTCTCTCGTCGACAGACAGTCCAGGTGGACGCAGGTAACTAAACCGCCCCCCTCCCACCCCCCACCCCAGAGCGCCCCCCCCCCCAACCCGAACACGTGTTTTCTGAAGCCCCTGTCGTCTGCTGTCGTCGACTGGGGAAGGACACTGCCTGCAGGATACATCTCTTCTAATTACTCGTTACTGCTTCAAGGAAGGCTTTTGGTTAGGCCTGGGAATGTGGTGTAATTATTAATGCTGAAGTTAATGTTTACTGGGCACCATGAAATATTCACAACACGCAGAAATTACTGATTCATAAAATGTCTGTATATGTGTTTTAAAAGGAGGTCATAGTTGCCAAAATGAAATATTTAGTACAAATGAATGTTTTTAAAGATTCTGTATAATGACAACAATTGGTTAATATTTTACCAAACATCGGTACTATATCTTTAATCAAATACTTTGAAACACTATCATTGTTATTATTATACCATTATTAATAAGGAGGTGGATGAAGAATCAGATGGTGTGTCATATATGTCATATTGACAAACAAGGATAAGAGATATGATTTACAGAAACGAAACTCCACAAACAAAGTACATCTCCATCGAGTGAAGTGAACTAGGCTGTGTACTATTCAATTAAACTATTAGCTCCATGTATTGGCTTCTTTGGCTAAATCTCTGGGTAGCTTTATACGCACAGTGCACTGTTTACCCAAAACAACAATTAGAAAGAGTGATTCAGAATTTATAATTTTCCGTTTGGAATTCTGATTTTGCGTTTACCTGATGTTTCAGTGCGGAGACTGCCGTTATGCGGGGACCAAATTCATTTGGTTAATAAATGATTCATAATTAGCAAGGCTCGCTAAATAATTTAGCTTCCTTGACATTAATGGAATTGTAGTCAGATGCAGTGCAGAGCGGGACTATAATTATATCATAGATCATTATGGCTGGGCTGCCGTGTGCAATGGGCTGTACCACTCTTCCCTGTAAGATCGAGTCTGGATGGGAGAGAATTCAATCTGGACATCTAATGAAGTTTCTAAAGCGCACATTAATTTCAATTTATTTGCCATGATTTCGCTTTAAACAACACTATCAATTCAGACGAACCGACCCCGTAAGTGCAAACTAAATGAATTGTAATAGCCGTGGCAAATTGCAGGGTCTGTTGTTTGTTTGGTTTGAGTGCTTTGCATATGTCATCGGTGTCATTGTTGTAGCATGTGATCTTTCTCTCTCTCTCGGTCTCTCTCTCGCTATCTCTCTGTCTCTCTCTCAACTCTCTCGCTCTCTCTCTCGCTCTCTCTCTCGCTCTCTCTCTGCTTTCCCCTTTTGCAGAGGTACTGTAGGAAATAGAAAATAAAGCATATTTAGTCTCACATTGTTGCAAAAGCATTCACCTTTGACTGACTGACTGACTGATTAGTTGATTGACTCTTTGGATGAATTTGATAATCATCAGAAAATACAAGGGGAAGTTCAAGCAGGTGACTTTAAAAAAGAGAGTCCTTTCCCTGGAGCTCCTGTCTAATTCTAGGAGAGGATGACTCCACTCGAGGATGATGCAGAGACAGCAAAGAGCATGTTTTCATCTGTTTATGACAGATGTTTTCTTTGCATAACTGCTACATATTTATTAATAATAATACTTGTGTTCAGGTTGAAACGCCCCTCAGTGAAACACCTTCCAAAATGAAATGCATTACCTGCATTACCTTTTTTCCCTGATTGTAATGTCCAACTGGAGTTGTAAGCTCATCTATTCCTAAAAACCTCTCTGCTTTTCCAAATTCTGCCAGGTGTCCTCGCGTGCTCGTCCGATGTTATTTGGGGGGCTGGAGGGTCCCTGGGGGAAATTTTGTTCGCTCGCGCACCCCAGGATTCCTACCTGCAACAGCACCTGTGTGAAGGTAATGCACCAGGCTGCAAAAACACCTGCTTTTCACAACTTTTAAATGCCGTGTAAAAGGCAGCAATGAAATGCTCCCCTCCAGATTGATTATTATTATTATTAGTATGTGTTTCTTCCATTCATGAACTCAAGCCAGCTGATTTCACTAATTAGTTCTACCTCCTGGCCGAAGAATTGTCCAGTCCAGTAGTATTATTTTTATTATTATTGTTATTATTTTACATGGGCTCCATTGCGATATGTGCAGCCAAGCCAGCCTGAATATGCTTGAAATGAATATCCATGCAGGCCAGTCCACAATCAGCCAAAAGCCCTGCTTCTGTCATGGTCAGCGGCCAGTAAAATCCATTTAGGTAATGATGGAGAATGAACTATAACATTCATTTCAGCATCACAGCAATTTCTTGGCCATTACCCCCCCCCCCCCCACACCCCTTCCCTCCCCCACACACACACACACACACAAGAAGGAAGATAATTATTAGCATTTGTTCCCTACTTTTTATTTATATATTCCAGTAACACTTAACACAGAAAAGGTGGTAATTAAAGGTAATTAAACATCGTAATTAGAGACAGCTCGGGCCACAGGTAATTCTGCCTTGGCGGAACGCAGCAGAAGTAGTAACCATGGCAACGCTGCCTTTTGATCTCGGGTGTCGCTCAGACCTCCGCTGGTGGGGTGTAACTTTTTTGCAGGCCTGAAAGAGTGATTGTGTGTGAACAAGAGAGGGGGGGAAAGCTCGACGACAGGATTGGCTAAAACAAGGCCTCAACCTCAGTGAAACATTGAGCAGGGAACATTCCGGAATGTGGTGCGTCGTGCAGGCAAACATTGAGCAGGGAACATTCTGGAATGTGGTGCGTCGTGCGGGCAAACATTGAGCAGGGAACATTCCGGAATGTGGTGCGTCGTGCGGGCAAACATTGAGCAGGGAACATTCTGGAATGTGGTGCGTCGTGCAGGCAAACATTGAGCAGGGAACATTCCGGAATGTGGTGTGTCGTGCGGGCAAACATTGAGCAGGGAACATTCTGGAATGTGGTGTGTCGTGCGGGCAAACATTGAGCAGGGAACATTCTGGAATGTGGTGCCTCGTGCGGGCAAACATCGAGCAGGGAACATTCCGGAATGTGGTGTGTCGTCATGCGGGCAGGTGCCGCGCTCCCACGTCGATTTCGGTAAAATACCTGCAACAATGCCCGATTAAAAAAATAAAATAAAAACCCCTTTGAAGAATTTGGCGTCATTGTTGTCTACTGTCACACTGGGCAAGGCATTGTGGGAAGGCAGGAGGCCTACGACATGGTGTTTGTCAGCTAGGCTAACAGCGGCTAACGTCGGGGTCGGTCTTACGGCGGCAGAGGTGCACTCGCTGTAGTGAAACGATAAATCGCCGGCCAACTGCCACCGCACTTCATTCAGAGCTAATTTTGTCGTCGTTTGTCAGTGTCTGCTTACACAGCCGCGCATTCATTAATCCAACATGTAATGACTTTGGACGAGATCCTGTGTCCGTTCCCATGAAAGAAATAATAACGAAGCCACGCGGGCCGGTAATCTTTAATGAATTATGATAATAAATTGTCCGACCGGACGTGCCAGCAGAATACCTTGGGCGTTTAGTAAATGATGACAAACAAGGCAAGGCACAGCAGAGCAATATAGCGTTCAGCTACAAGTGGCCAAAATGGATCCCGCATCTACGGCACCCAAAATAAAGATAGTATAGTTTTGACGAGTGAAAATGTCGCAATGTGAAGTGCTGTGAAAAAAAAAAAAATTCTTTGGGGAGGGTAACATGGGCAGTCTACTGCTGAATGAAGCAATGCAAACAGAAAGAGAGGAAGAAAGAGACAAAGAGAGAGCAAAAGAAAGAGAGAGATAGAGAGACTTCCCAGATTTGTAACTCGTACTGGGTATTATTCTCTCTCTCTCTCTCTTCCTCCTGGGATGGGATTGGGGGGCAGGGTTCCTGGCCAAGGCTGAAGCTGGCGATTTAAAGGGATATTTCACTTCGCTATAACACTTTCCCATTCACTCCCATTCATTTTTGGGGGCTTAAATGGTCTTTAAAACCACTAATTTAAGCCTTTTAAGTCCTGAAAATGAATAGGAGTGAATGGAAACTTGTTATAGCAATATGTCTGATAGCCTTTATAGCAATAAATCGATAAAAGAGAGTACCAATGTCCGATGGACTATATATATATATATTTAAAAATAAAATGCACTTTGCTCATTGGAAAGGAGGTCTCTCTCTCTCACTGGGGTTGAGAAATGCTGAAAAACATTGCTGTAGCACGTAGGATATGCACATTCATGTCCAGCAGGAAGTACAAACCGAATGTATTGATGTTCCTTCATTTTCCAGGGGGGGGGGGACTTTGTGAAGCACGTACCTCCGGTTTTTGGCCACCGGGGATTCATTCAGGTGCTTGCTAACCACGGCATGCGCCAGTTTTTTCGACACCGTTTGTTAAGTTACGCAATCGTTCCTCCCCCAAGGTCTTTATGACTAGATGTAGGGGGGGGGGGGGGATGGGGGGCTATTTGAATGCAGCCGCGGTCCCCACTGGCAAGGCTTTGTTTCTCTCTTCTAATTTATTACGAGAGATAATAAATCAGGGCTGAATTTAACGGGGGGTGTTGGGGGGGTGGGGGGGCGGCTTCAGATGTAATAGCGAAGTCACTGGAGCGGTCCCCAGAAACGCTGTCGGCCTGCTTGATTGCGCCAATATTGCTTGTTTTGCACTCCAGCCGTAGAATGGGTTACCTCTTGAAAAAATATGGGCGGAAAAAAAAAATTGGAAATTCGCAGTTCAGTAAATAACCGCGCGATTGGACTCATTGATTAACTTGGAGCACCTGCCTCAGTCAACTGTCAGGAGTAATCAGCGTGGGGAGGGGCCCCGGGCCCCTGCGTGGAGCCATTTTCCATTACCTCGTTCACACCTTTCAGTCTGGAGAAACGATAACGCTTTTCAATTTGTGAAGCGGGGCCAATTATAAATGTGCTTTTAACTGCGATCCTCCAATGTCATTTTTTTTTGCTCTGGATGAGGCGCTACTTTTGGTTGCCGTGACGCCACGGCCAAGTTTGACGGACCTGAACAGTACTCCGCACATCTGATTTTGACCGAACCCCCCCCCCGCCACCCACGACCCTGCTTAGGATGAGCGGGTATAGATAATGGATGGATGGATGGTTTTGACTGAAGCACCAACCCCGTGTGTAGATTTGTCTACATTAAAAACAAAATGTTCAAAAATGTCAGTAGCTACTGCATTACAAAAAATTATAATTATGTAAACAACTTTTCTATACAGTGTTAGAACATGCACATTCAGTGATATCTTGCATCTCTAAGCCAGCCAGTGCTTCACTCAAGGACGGACAGATCTGTCATTAACAAAACGTCTTGGTGGAACTACGGAAATAATAGCCAAACTAATAACTGTGCTGCAGTAATTTATACATTTAACTGGCTTTGGTTTGCTAGGGATGGGCAACCCAGGCGGATGCATTGAGCGTTAAAAGGCAGCCATGTTTACTGCAGCCTGACCAATTAGACTGAACCCATGGTGTCAATCACTCGGTGAAAAAAATCACATTCATGGACTAGAACCTCCAGCTTCTGCTGCTGTTGGAGTCGGAGGTCAGAGGGAAGGTCAAAGGTCGGGGCGAGACGATGCCAGCTCAATGTGGGGAAAGGTTTGCTTTGGTTTAATTGATGGGCATATTTTCCCTAAAAGAGACTGGAACTCTGTTTATTCCCATTAAGGTGTGAGATCACAAATATGTGATTAGAATGGTCTCAACTGGACATTCTAATGCTGATGTCACGATCACTGCTGGAAACTGAAAGCAGTGGAGTTCTAGAACACTGACTTAGAATGTTGAAAGAACAAAAAAACCTACCCTTCAAAAGGATAAGCAGGATGAACCACCCAGCAGACCTTGTGGCATGTTATGATGAGGGAAGACTAAACTACAGAAATTTACAAAAGGGAGAAAAGTGGATGTGTAAATGCAGTGCTAATGCAATATTATAATAATAGATGCAATAATAGATGTTAAGTCAGTGGCCAGCTTGCACTTTATAAACAGGCCGATAGTTTCACTGCTATTTGCACTTAACAGTCATATTTAATTGGTGAGTCTGCCAATAGCTACTCCACAGTTCATGGACCTCAAAACAGTCGTAATCAGGATGGGGAAATTAATGGACATCCAGAGGCTTGTTTTTCAGCTGCATATTTGCTTGCCTCTGCCAAAAGACAGAAAAATGCATTATTTCAGGACTCGTAAAATGCTGTAATCTTCTTAGCCTGCATTAGATATCGTCTCCTCGTTGGTGGCTTAACTAGCTTTATACTGAAGATCAATTTGGAAATGCGTTCCGATCCACAAGTCCTTAAATTTAAACAATGTGTCATTCAGGCTCCAGTGACATAATGACAGAAAATGCATTAATAACCAGTCTTATTTATCAGAGGGAAGATACAGCAGGTAATCTCTTTATCTCTCTCTCTCTCTCTCTTTCTCTCTCTTTTTCTTTTTCTTTCTTTTTCTCTCGTGGTCTCTCTCTCATTCATTCTCTCTCTTTCTTTTCCTCTCTCGATCTCTCTTTCTTACTCTCTTTCTACCTTAAATGGAGAGCTTTCATGCAAAAATACAAAAGGGGAGAAGAACAGGGGGCTCTCTCTCTCTGTGAGTTTGTATATGTCAGAGAAACCACGATAACCAGTCTTATTTATCAGAGAGAAGACACAACAAGTAATCCCTCTCTCTATCTCTCTTTCTTTCTCTGTGTGTGTTGCCGCCCTTGCATGGCAACACTAAGCCTCAGTTCAGATGATTATTAATGGTGATCAGGGTAAGAAAAAAAAAAGTATTCTTTTTCACTTTTGTCGGACTGCAGTATTTTCACAATAACTAAATCCTGTGGTTCCTACGTGATCATAATTTTTCCAAAACTTTGAACAAAATGAACAAAGCAACTTCTTGTAGCTTTGTAGTTATGGCTCACCATCAAAACTGCTTGTGAAGAAACTCTTCATGAGTTTCAAAACAAAATGTCAACTGAATTATGTATTTTCAGTCACAGGCACATTGTTTTACATGGATTAATGACTGGCATAACTACCATAAAACAACTCAGATTTATTCAGAAAGCTGTCCAAAGAGAGGTCTGGCACTCAGAAAGGCTGTTTTTGCCTCTACGTGAGGGCCATAATCCTTCTTTTTCTATGTTTTAGTTGTCATGAAATAGCCATTCAAAAAAAGGCTTTATATATATTTTTTTTCTGAACAGAAGGGGGCCTTGGTCCTGTCTACTTTGATCCTTTTGTACCAGGGCTGTTTGTCATGTGTAATTATGTTTGATATGTACAAATGATGCCTGAGATTGATTTCACAGAAACCCAAGTGTGGAACTGTACATTGAGAGCCGATCCCCCATAATGCCTTGCTGCAGAGACCCCAGGTGAGACAGAACCAACAATAATTTTGCTTCCCCTGAATTCTCCAGAATGGTCTGCCTTTGTACGTATGTTTGTACGTCTTAAAGGCTATCATCTATCACAGGGTGGATTCATAAACATGCTAATGTATGTATTAAATTTTGATGCTCAAAATTGTGCCCAATGACATGTATTAGTACCCCTCTGGGCGCATGGTTGAGGTTCATTTTCTCTGCTTGTATATGTTTAAAGGTCACTTGAAGGTCACTACAGCATGGTAAAACCAAACTGGTCACAAAGTGCTCGCAAAACACCAAGACTAAAACACAAAGCCAGATAATCCAGTGCCTCAACCCAGGGACCAAAAGCAGGTGAAATGACCGAGGCACTGTGCCAGCCCCGGGCTCAGAGATGCCCTATGAATGTACAGGAGACACATATTCGTACCTGTTTTAGGATTAGGATATACCATGGGAAATCTCATCAGATTGCCCCGGATAGCGGAAGCAAATTATAATGCTACTGCGCACAATGGCATTCTAGATGATTCTGTGCTTCCCGAACAGTTTGGGGGAAGAAATGGTTTTGTTGAAAATGACATGGGAAAAACTTCACTGGCCTGCACAGAACCCTGACCTGAACCCCGACACCTTTAGAAAGCCAACTGTGAGCCGGGCCTAATAGTCCAATCAGTGTCCGGCCTCACTAATGCTCTTCTGGATGAATGGAAGCAAGTCCCTGCAGCAATGCTCCAACATCTAGTATCTTGGATGAAAAGTTGGATGTCAGGTGTCCACACATTTTGTACATGTAGTGTACATATACCAAATACATACCTTTACTAATGGCTGTAAAAATGTTTATATTCTTTATATGTTAACACAATAAAATTGCAATAACCTATGTTTTGGATCACAAAAAATAATTTGTCAGTAAAACCCACTGCGAAAATTAAGGATTAAGACTCTGGGCAGATCAAGGCATGTTTATGTAAAGGGGAGGGAAATGTATCATCGCCCCCTGCTGTGCGGAGGTCAGAGCTTCATGGTCAGACAGTGGGCCTTTTTGCAGCAGAACGTGATGGCCAGCCCAGCTTGTGAGAGAGAGAGAGAGTGTCTAGCAGTGCAATGCAATGCAAGTTTGGTCTCAGCTTCTACGTTTCTCCCTGTGAGGATTACTGCATGTGACAGCAGCTCGGTCTCATTAGGGTCGGCTGACACCAGTGTTCCCCCTGTGCCAAAAATAGGCCGACATTATGCCGGGGCCCGGCTAAAAGTCACCGGATTCGGGTTCTAAATTCCAATGCACCATGTAAATATCATTTGTTTTCGGTTTTATTTTTTTTAATGACAGGTAAATAATAGCTTGTGCCAGGTGGCCAAAGGACCGGCCCTCTCATGACAGGCCCTCTCTTTTTTCGTCTCGCCTGCGACGCGCACAGATTGAGATTAACGAGGGACGGAGATCCACAGCCCTTTCGTAAAAAAAACAAAACGATCGATACTCTTCACCCCCCGACGGTCCTCGATTCGTTTAAATAGACTCCTCGGCTTCGGCATGACAGGGCGGCTGAGGCAGAGAGGATTGTGGGCAAAGAACCACGAATGAACTGATGGTTCAGCTTCCAGCATGCTTACTTGGTAATAACTCCCCAAAATTTATTGTTACCATGGTGATGTTTTGGTCACACAGCTGTGGTAACACAGTCTCAGCAGACGGCATTGAGCAGGCAAACCAGCAGTCTGGGCAGCAATCCAGTGCACTACTTAATTTTTTTGGTTTTAAAGCATAAACCAAAAAAATAAAATGGTGGAAATGATGGGTTAAAGCCTTTAAGAGGGACGGGTATAGTGAAGACAAAAACCAAATTAGGCAAAAAAACTGCTCTTTTCTTTGTAATTATGAATAACAATAAGTGGGTTCAAAACATAGCTAAGTAGCTTTAAAATAAATGCTTGCAATTTATTTAAAAACAATTTGGTTAAAGAACTGTCATGGCACAATGACAAAACATAAGAACCTTGTGAATGAAAATAATAATGCAATATGTAAGTACCCTGCCGATCCGCCACAATTCGCCTTAAAGCTTCTGTGATAAATTTCTGTGGGAAGAAATAATGAAATAAAAATAATAATTAAAAAAATGGCAGTGAAGCTTGTGTGTGGTAGTGGTTCTCAAAATGCTAATGTAAGTTTTTCACAAATAGAAATTGTCATGATGTCTGCACGAGGTCCCCTTTCACACAACATTCTCTGTGAAGTGATGCACACTGATTCGCATGTGCAAAAAAACTGCTCTTTTCTTTGTAATTATGAATAACAATAAGTGGGTTCAAAACAGGTAGCTGAAGGCTTTGTACAAATAAATGCTGTGCAATTTATTTAAAAAGGCAATTCGGGTGCTCAAATGTGTTAATCTGTCAGTGGCACAGTTTAAAAATTCTCTCAGATTTTATCATTTGAAGAGACCATTGTGGAATGAAAATAAATAAATGCAATACTGTACCAGTAGCCCCCCCTGCCCCCCCCCCCCGATCCGACCCACCTAATTTCTGCCCAGTTAAAGCATTACTTCAGTGATTAATTTCTGTAAAATGTCTATGTTCTACATCTTGTGATAAATTATGGCTTTTTCAGGTCATTTATTCACATAAGGAAAGCAGAGACCCTTAATGGAAGTTTCATCCATTTAAAAATAATCATTATGGACGTCTGAAAGGGTGCAATAATTCCTAATGATCTGGCTGATTTCCTTTTTCCTCATTCCTTCTGAAAGTTTAAATGGGTCAAGAGTGGGTAAGTGAGGGCGGCAACAGCCACTTTGCGCATATATCTTGTTTTAAACAATTATTCATTTCTAAATGTGGGGAGGGCATTTCGCAGACCTGGAATCAAATTTAATTTTCACTTACTATGCTGAAGGAAAAAAGTGGATCTCTTTAAGATCTCAATATGTAAAGTGACAATGCTTAGAACATTGTCCAAGTTAATACGCTGGCATCTAAATATATTTTTAAATGCATTCTGGAAAGTTTATTCCTTTTTGTTGACCACAGTTATAATATAAAAAAAAATATTTGAAGATACATAACATACATCAGATCCTCATCTCCACCAATAATTCGCATGCCATGATCGATATTTATATCCAACAAATTCAGAATGGGGTGTTCAATAGAACTTCTCACAGGTTCGGTGTCTTTTGCAGTTTAAATTGCTCATATACCCATTGCAAGACTCGAGTCCGAGGCCCATTACATTGCATTTATACCCATGACCGAAGATCAATTGAGTCTTCAATGTTCCGCTGCTGTTTTAAAGTCGCGGATCGAGGTCCAATTGCATGTTACCAACTGCTGACGCTCACCGGGAGGAAAAAGCTAATTCCCTTCAGTGCGTCTAATTTGTATTCCAGAGTGTGGCTGTT
The DNA here is from genome assembly GCF_018555375.3 of Anguilla rostrata. Lineage (NCBI taxonomy): Eukaryota > Metazoa > Chordata > Actinopteri > Anguilliformes > Anguillidae > Anguilla > Anguilla rostrata. Next base: position 5,000,224 of record NC_057941.1, read on the forward strand.
ATCCATTATCGGGACAATGCTCCGACTCAGAAAACAATGTAACAATGCAAACAGGGTATCGCTGGGGACAGCGATGAAACGCAGCGTCGAGCCAATTTAACGCTACGCCCAATTCGGTTCGGCGCTGGCTGGCCACCTTCTCAGACCTGCGAGAGACGGTGTCCCGTCCGGAATACTAAGCACAGGTGAGCCACATTCATAATACCGCTGCCCGTCTCGACTCAGTCTGGGATAGATGACACACAGGGCCATTTAACTCCACGTACAGCGGTAATATAGAAATCTAAAAAAAAAAAATCTAGAGGGAAACGTAGAAATTGAAAAGGTATACTCACTGGGGACATATGTAATGAGAAGCAGATTCTGCTCTTTGCCGATAATAATAATAATAATAATAATAATAATAATGCATTTTATTTACAGTGCATTTGGAATTTTATTTTATTTGGAATCAAGATAATAATGTGATGTAATGTATAATAATTATTGAGTATTGTCAAACAGTGTCCTCAGACAATGTCCTTGGACATGTGTTGGAACCCTGAAGCACCCGAGCGAGCCTATAGATGGCGCTAGAGAGGCGAGGGCCCAGGCAGGAAATCGTTTGCGCCACGATCCGGAAAAACACGAGCGGTAAGCCCTCAGACATCATGTTGAACAAAATCGATGCGCCGGGCCTCGGCATGTCTCTGACCTCCTTCCTCGTTTGAAACAAGACTTCGGTTTTCGCTGAGGGAAAAGCCTCCCCTCTGGTATTTCATCAGAGAAGGTTCTCTGTGATATGAGGAATCTGAACGAGGCTTGGACTACAAAACCCAGAACTCATTGTGCGTGCTGGTGCATCGGCCAAATCTCACAGTTTAACATCAGTCACAGAGCGGGATCACATCTGTGCTTGCATAAGTTTTTATAATGCTTGGGTAATATGTCTGGAATTTATGGAACACACGTCAAAGGAAAAAATTGATTTATAATTATGAACATTCATTTTTATGGGGTGCTGCAGGATTGGGCAACATAACTTGCAGGCTGTATACAGTAATTCTGCAAACCTATACATGTTTTATTACAACTGCAAAAGAAAATAAATTAATAAAAATGTCAAAGTAAAAAAAAAGTTTTTAAAGCATAAATCACGTCTGCCTTTGTTTTACTGCACTGTCAAACTTTTGGTGCTTCAGTGTTAGATATACCCTACAAAGAATGTCAGAAAAAAATAATAAAAAATAAATAAATATCTGAAAAAGAGAGAGACTTGTGTTATGTGATGGGTGGAGAAGGAGTGGAGAGAACACCATTAGTTCAACTGCTGCCAGCAAAGCCAAGAAGGCCTTCAGAACCATGGACAGCGACTGCTTCACTGAAGGTGTCCACGGCCATGAACATTCAACTCAGGTGCTCCTATCTGCTGGGGTCTGCCCTGTTAGAAAGCCACCAGCTTGTGGTAGACACAGAAATGGTGTGTGTGTGTTGGGGGGGGGGGGGGGGGGCTGGGTGTGTTTGTGTGTGTGTGTCTGTGTGTGTGGGGGGTGCTTGCGCGTGCGTGTGTGTGTGGGGGTGCTTGCGCGTGCGTGTGTGTGTGTGTGTGTGTGTGTGTGTGTGGTGGGGAGGGTGTACATGTGTGGTGTGTCTGTGGTTGGGTGTATATGTGTATGTGTGTGTGTGTGTGTGTGGTTGGGTATATATGTGTACGTGCGTGTGTGTGTGTGTCGGGGGGGGGGGGCGGGTGTACGTGTGTGGAGTGTCTGTGGTTGGGTATATATGTGTATGTGCGTGTGTGTGTGTGTGCGCGTCACATGCCTGGTGAACCTCCACCCATGTATCCTTCATTTTTCTGCATTTTTCTGTCTAACTGTATTCTGAGTATTTCGTAGTGTCTAGCCCCTTCTTCCTGTACTGATAGGGGCATTACAGAGGCCATTGAAGCGGCCCGGAAACCACTTACTAATCAGTGGATGAATGCAGCCGAGCGTGTTGACAAGTCTGATTTCATAAGCACCGATGTGAAGGCTTTTCCCCTCCACTGTCGATGTGCTCTAAAGGTTGGCAGCCTTTTCCTCCACAGAAACATCATACAGGTCAGACCCCAGACTTCAGCTGGGGCTGACACCTGAGAAATAATCAAAGCAAGCAAGAACTGCAAGGTAGACGCAGCGTTGCTCACACACACAGCCATGCACACACACATACATCTGTACACACACACGCACATGCCACACACACATGCGCACATACCCACATACAAACACAAACTCAATCTCAAACACACACACACACACGTAGAAATGGAGAGTTATTTCTTTCAAAACATGTTCTGCCAAGATCTACTGCATATTCTGTCACGTGCATTGGCACAAACCCCTATGTTAGTACTATATTAGCCCCTCAAGCAACATAATTTACAAGGCCACAAAACATCAAAGTGACATACAGCAAATAGACCGAATGTCTAAATATTATGGGAAGCAATAAAGGCCTTACAAATATTACAGGTTGTAAACCATAAATAACAGCACTTGGCAGCCTGATGACATAGCGGTTGGGTGGAAACTGCGACTTCAACTATATGTCATCCACACTTGTGGGCTGGACGGGGCTGACCCGAAACACAATGTAAAATGCACGGATGACAGCGGAGCCCATGACTCAAAGAAATTCACAGCTGGTAGTTTATGCTTTATGACATATAGGGAGGAAGAAAGGAAATAAATATCTTTGTTCCTTGTCAGAACTCCGGCGAACTTAGAGAATGCGGAATGATCTGTCCCTTTTGTTCCGCGCCTAAGACCCGCTGCGGAACAGGGGGTTGCGGAAGAAGCTCGGCCCTCTTTTATGACATCACAGACACTTCAAAGGGTTGGCTTAATGTTGGTTTCCCCTTTGTTTCACGCCTATGATGTGCTGTGGAACAGAGGGGTTGGAAGGAACTCTGGCCTCTTTTGTGACATCACAGACACTTCAAAGGATTGGTTTAATGGGCAGCTCCCCCTGGGCCACAGTATGAATCACCAATGAGCTGCCATTATTGGACTCATCTCAGTGACTTGACAAGTGATGTTTTTATAGAGGAAACATCTCCCTCTGATATCTCATAACTTAACCAGCCATGTCGTTTTTAACTTTGACAATGAAGAGGAGAAACTCTTGGTCCTGACATTGGCAGGGGTATAGTGTAGCTGCAGGCCACAGATAAAGGCGCCAAAGACTAAAAAATGCAAAAATTATGAAGTCATTTTCAGAGGTGACATTACCAATTTGCCTTCAGCATGACAATTTTTCACACGATTACTGCACATGTGAAATAAACTGGCTATCCATCCATCCACCTCTCTCTTGCCTTCTCTACTGGTTTAGACCCATTCGATTTATATTTTGCTATAATCAATAACACAATAGTAACTCATTAATGTTCATATCAGAAGTAATTTAAATTTTCTGTTCTGAGCCTCATGAGCTGCAATCGCATTTTGTAAATATTAGTTCTTAAATATGGCTTCATTGAAAGAGGAGATGAGGCTCATATCAAAAACGGGTCGAATCTACAGTCTCTATTACCGATTAGATATCACGTGCTGGAAGTATCATAAACACTGTGTGTCTCAACAGCACAGCCCGTTTATGCTAATAACACAACCCAGCACTGACTCCTGTGGGAGGTGGCGGTCATAATGGCGGTAGGGCTCTGGACGTCATAATGGCGGCAGGCGTAATGGCAGCAGTTGTAATGGCAGTAGTCGTACTGTCCACAGTCCTAATGGCAACAGGCATAATGGCAGCAGTCATAGTGCCAGCAGGCGTAATGGTGACAGTCATAGTGGCAGCAGTTGTAATGGAGGCAATCATAATGGCAACAGGCATAATGGAGGCGGTCGTAATGGCCAAGAGGAAGCGGACACAGGCGCAGGGGGAGCGGGAGAGGAGCGCTCAACACCTGGACAGGACGCTGGTCCGAAGCAGGCATGACACTTGACGGCGACGATCCTGACTGTCTTGTAACATAACTTGGCAACGAGAACAGGCCATCCGGCCCAACGATGCTTGCCATTTTCCTACCACTAAAGGGTACGGTGTGCTCGGTTTTCCTACAGACTAGATAGTGTCTAGCACCGTGTCAAGCCTGCTCTTGAAAACCCCCACCATTTCTGCCCCTACTACTTGACTTGGCAGGCTACTCCACACAGTGAATACTGTGTGGAGTGAAAAAAACGTCTAACGTCTGTGCGGAATTGACCTATAGTCGTATTCTACGCCAAGGAAACAGATTATCGTTTATGCTAATTGAATTCTTCAGGCCAGTTGAGAAAGTAACAGTCTGATCGATGTATCGATTTCCAGACAAACTCACTTTGACATGGACAGAGCTGTAGGTTTGAGGCAGCCTGTACGTTTGTCCTGAAATTGAAGATTTTTATGTCTGTGAATATGGAGGAAATCACAGGAAAAAGTGGGAAGGTGAAATAACAGTTTCTGGCCAGCAGTTTAAATGAAGCCATCATAGCCTCTTGGGGATTACACGTGATTACAGAGAGTTCTTTCCTCATGGTATTTGCAGAACACCTGTGTTGAGCCTAGAGCCTGTTTAGCACTTAGCGACGATAGCTTCCTAAACGTTCTGTTGAGAACATAACAAGATGCTCTCAAGTGCGATCATTAGTTCATTTTTACATTCACATCATCACATTCGCGTTTTACATTCACATCATCACATCACCTGACACATTACCGCTGCTGTTACTGAGCAAGCCGAAAATGGGATGAGGCCTACAGCAACTGGTTAAGTGAAAGTTATTAACGGTTATTTAAGGGCTCATTGTACACGGTGACTCCAATTTTCCACAGGTGGAAACATTCCCAAAAAAAGCAAGATATTACCCTGTTTGCCTAAGCTCTCCTGAATGGATCCGAATAGATGGAGGATACTGCAGTAATGTGACCAGGCATTCCAAATAATAATAATAATAATAATAATAATAATAATAATAATATAGAACAACCTAGAAGGATAGCAAGAAAGACAGACATATGTATAAATATTGACAGATATAATAAAATAAAAATATTCGGTGAAACAAGCTTTTATGCTAGCATCCCAGGTAAAATACAAGTCACAACTCACAAGTAAAAAAAATGAGTAAAAATGCACACAAAGGATTGGGCGCTCAGGGACAGGCACGTCTTCAGACCAGATTTAAGAGTAAGTTTCACCTTGTAAGTGTAAGTTTAACCTTGAAAAGAATTCCCAAAATCAGGCAAACACATTGGTCTCAGGATGAGTGTACTGTACAAGGGAAACTAAAATGTCTGTCATAGTTAAGATGAACATGCAGGCACAGCACCTCTGCGTGAAGTGGCAAATTCATTTTGGGGTGATTAATTCACCATGCTGATAGAACAAAGCCGGAAAGTTTAGAGTTTGTTGGAAGCAAAGCCCCAACTCTTTGTGATGTGTCATGATGTAATTTATCCTGCAAGTAATTAATGGAAGAAAATATATGGAGCTCATTTTCCAGAAAGGGCAAATTCCAAAGGGAACATTACATGAGGTAAGCAGACGCACTGATTTAAAAAAAAAGCAGCAGTGGGAACCGTAATCACTGACGATCAATTATTCTGACTAATACCACACTTGAGTCAGCCTTTGGACAAACTTACAGCAGGTCAGGCCATGGTTCTTCTGAAACAGTGCACAGTTCTCTCATAAAAAAAGTAATTTGATGTTCTCTGAGACTTGGGGCTGTCTATGCAGAGTGTGTACCCCACAGTGTCCTGCAACATTTTATTTATACGTACATTCAGGGAACTGAAAGAAAGAAATGCTTTAAAGGATATGAGTATGGTTAAGATGTGCTTCTCACCGCATAAGCTTAGCAAATGATTTAAATGGGTTGAAGGAAGATAAATTATAAATTGAATGTGCTGTGTTTCTGTAAAAGAAAAAAAATCACACACATGCACACACACACACACAAAACAGGGTGGAACTGTTTTCGTTTTTATCTTCAGTTTTTTTTTTCTCTTCCACAAAATATGACTAATCAGCACTTTCACCCTCATCTGTACGTTTCAACTCTGCGAGAACCCCCCCCCCCATGCCCCCCCCAGTCTCACTCAGACTGCAGATGCACAATCACAAGCGGTTTTGTTGGAAAAGTGCAATCCTCCGCCATCCCCTGCCCTAATTGTGCATTTGCCCGCTCAATAGAGTGCTTGCCAAAAGCGCTGAACTCGGCAAAAAGCTGATGATTTTCAGCACGAAATGAAATTACACGAGATCTTGTAATTCCGGGAAGACTGTGGCGTCCTCCTGGAAATACTCGGCTGAGCTTTCCCCGGAAGCCGCCCTTAACACGAGGGACTATGCGTCAGTTAGTCCGACGCTGCCGTGAAAATACGTTTCTGCTCAGGGAAGGTGGTTCAGAAACCGCATCAACGCTGCTGCCCATTGACATTGTTCTTCAGAATTCATCAATACGCAAAGCATAATTCTCAATGGCTTCCGCCATGTTCTTTGTATCAGGTTAAGGATTCAAGCAGAATAAAAAAAACTGCCACTAAACAAATAAGTAGATAAATGCCAGTCTAGGGCCTATATGCAATGATTCAGAACTTTGTTAGGGTGACAGAGCCTGGCGTAGCTGATCCATAAATTATGAGCTTGACGGCAAACACAAACACAGAACGACAAACTGGGCCGCAAGGAAAGATGAAAGAACCTGGAGATGCACGGAGTAATGTTTATAAATTAAAAAAAAAATAAAAAAACATGCATAATTCATCCTTTGCCACTGTTCAGTTGTGTGATGTTTAATCTCCCAGAATGATGGAGCAGTCGCCGGACAAACACGCCCGCAATCACAGTTTTCTTTTTTTCACTTACGTGCGTAAAATGGACACGTGCGTTGATAAATCATCGGTTTCTCGACGGCGTTCCGAAATTATCCAGTTAATCAAATGACTTAATGAGGCTGAAGTGTGGTACTTAGATGAGAACCTTTAACCAATTAAAAGCCTGCATGAATTATAAATGCCACATAGCAATGCGATGGCAATGGTGGAGAAAATTAGAAAGTGTTTTGTAATGGATACATCTGAGGTGAGTTGTAATTGATATTCGTTTCTGTTTAGCGATCACTCACATAGCCGTGCTGTCAAAACTTGTGCTGTCTTCTGAAATTAATTTTAAATTTGTATTGTGAATATTGATGATGGTATAATTATATAGATATTGCTGCTTGTAAGTAATTCCAGCCAAATGGGAACATTCATAAATTAAAATGATGGCCCTGTTGCAAGATACCCATATTACTATCCTTGCAATCTAACTGCAGATCGTGACTAACCCCAAGAGGGATTTTTTTAAATTTATGTAACATTGTGGAAATAATACAATGAAATTGTATATAGCTATATGTCCAGTATCATTTTTCTCCCTCCACTTAATTATTTGGCCACTTAATTATGTATACCTTTTACTTGTGTTCAGTCTGAAAACATAATGCATAAATTTAATAAACTGTCAGCTTGACCTTGACCATTTAAACTAAATTTAGTATATCAGTTACATAAAACTGCCTCGTTCTCCCAACTGTAAAAAAAACAACAACAGTAAAAACCTGAGTAACAATAGCAGCCCAATCATGCAGCGTACCACCTGAGATTTCCTCAGTTTTTTCAGTTAGTTAGCCGTTAGCTATCCACGGTCGACAGTTGATTTAGTCATCAACCTACTGTTATATTTGTAACTTTATTTTTCCATTGCCATGGTATTGATTATTATGAATTTTTGTTATTTATTTATTTTTTCCCGCCATAAGAGTGTATTTCTACAGCCAACCCCCGAGGCCCAAGAAGTAGAACAGTGCCAGTTATACTGTATGGTGCCGGTACACTCTCCCATTCCGACATGCAAGTGGGGAGAGGTTAGGCCCATGGCCAAAAACAGGTAAGGAGCTGGTCCATTAAATGAACAGCACGAGAACAGGTTGACGTTTTGACGTCTAAATCTCCTTCCTAAATCTCCGGTCAAACAGGAAATGCCCCAGGGGGCCTACAGTAAACTCCAATCGTTCAGCATGCGGAGGTGCTCCTATGTGTTTGGACAGGGAGAGGCAATAAATCCACAGCAAAAAATAGTGCATAACATTTAATCGCTTAAGACAAGGGCTCCTGCCGTTGTTTTAGCACCAACAGCTCAGTATTCAGTAAGAAAAGCATCCTGCTGTCATCCCAGAAAAGTAAGGTACTGTACTTTATTGATCAGTGGAGCAGGTGGCCTTATCTAGGACTACTTATGCCACTAACATGCAATATAAGATCCACTTATAAAGTGCAGCTGGCTGCCCCCAGTTGAAATTCCGTTGATGAGCCGGGCTCAAGGGCCGTGACTGAAAAAGAGGAATAAGATTCACTCCTGCAATCTGGCAAAGGGCATATGTTTGTAGTGCTTCTGAAAAATTATTCTGTTTTGTACTTTCAGTACACAAAAAAAGCAGAGAAAATTGCACCACACACACACACCATACTCCTTGCCTTGCCCCACTTCCCACTGACTTTACATCAAGTCTTATTTGCACAGAATATGCGATTTTCATTTTGGCCGCAGGCATCCATTCCTCAAGCCCAATATTCTTTCAGAGTGTGACCATCATTGCAATGACTTCATTCTCATCCCATTTCATATGACATGCACATTGTATATAATGGCATCTGTCCCCGATCAGCCCAGCGAGAACATACAGAAATATAAAAAAGCCTTATTTGTTTTCATTGCTGTTTTAATTGGCTGTCATATGTTTTCTATGTTCTGCAAATTGTAACTGTAAAATGAGTCATCACTCATAATACCTTTGTATTAGCGTTATGGTTCTGTCTCTGATTTGCTGTCTCAGCAACATTGTGGAAAATAAATATCTCTCATAATATCTGTGGAAAGCAAACCATTTCATCAAATGTATCCTGTTTGCACTCACAGAACACTTTAAATAATTTACCTCTATGGCAACATTGTTGTAATGACAATTTAACAGAAGGGTCCTATAATGAGGCTTTGAGAAGTTTAAAAAAAATAGGCACATGGACTTGTTACTGTTAACCACATAATATGAACTGGGATTCTTATAAATGAACAAATCACAAATAGTTGCGCGTGACAAAGCAATGGAAAAAAATATCTTTTATATGGAAAAATAATTTGAGAACATCTGCCTGATTTCTGCACTAATCAACGAGTACTTAGAAACTTTATTGCTCCCTTGCCAGCCAGAAATGCTTTCGAAGCAGGAACTTGCCTAAATTTGGGGAGGAAAAAGTGTTCATTCCAGCAGAAAGTGAAACAGGCCCAGTAAAGGGAGCACTTAAGTGGGCTACCCCAGTGAATTAAACTGCCTTTAAAAAACACACACACCCACCGTACCTTCAAGAGATGCCACAGCACATCTCACGGCTATTATAACAAAAAGATAATGAAGTCTTTAGGTTCTTCGGTGTCTTCCTCAAAGGACCAGTGGTAATATTCATTCTAAAGCGTTTAAGTAGGAATATTATGCTAATTTAAAAAATAAAATTATATTGCACTGTCACCTCACAGCAAGAATGGTCCTGGGGTCAAATCCGGCCAGGCCCTTTCTGTGTGGAGTTTGCATGTTCTCACCATGTCCGTGTGGATTTTCTCCAGGTACGCCGTGTCCTCCCACAGTCCAAACAAAGACATGCAGGTAAGCTAACTGGAGACCCTAAATTGCCCATGGGTATGAGTGTGTGAGTGAATGGTGTGTGTGCCCTGCAATAGAATCAATGAATGAGCCAGCTTATTTAATATTTTCTAATATGGGCAACAACTGAATTTGAAAAGGCATGAGGGAATCTCTGTTGCAGTTTTTACTGCACTGTAATTGCGCTGTATTGTTTACAATGGCATCATAATACGACAGATTTTTATAAAAGAACAAATTGTGTGTAAGCTTCATGTAGTCAATTAGCATAGCCCTTATCCTGATGTGCCCTTTCGTTTCTTAGCTTTGTGTGGCTGTACCGTGTGTCTTATTATACCATCATCGTTAGCTAAGTTGCATTAAATGTGTTATCCCTTCAGCGTGAATAACGTCAAACAAAGTAGCAGGCGAACAGAGTACTCATGACAGATGCCTCACTGCTGTTCAGTGACATCTGTCTGTTTATTTCTGTGCTGTGTTCAGTCAGGTGGTACAAATCATGGGGAGGCCAATTCCCCTAGATGTCACAGTTTGAGACAATGGGATGAAGTAGGGCACACGTACACAAACACACACACACCCACACACACACAAATTAGTAAAGAAATGCTCATTTTTTTCACGTTTCACCCCAATTTGGAAGGCCCAATCATATTTAAGCACTCACTGCCACGACCTCAGGTATCGATGTGAGAGCACAGACAAGCTTGTGGTTCCAGCCGCCATTTTACCCTGCAGTTCAGGCTCACACAGACATGAGTGTGAGGAGGACGCCTCATCTGCAGGTTAGCGGGTAGACTTGTGGGCGCTGATCAACAACCAATGGGGATCCCTGGTGTGAAATGAGATGCTGTTACCCCAGGAGACAGAATTCCCTCCATCCCTGGGTTTATGAAAGAGCCAATTGTGTGTCGGCATGGAGGGATAGCGGCTGCTGTTGCCCCTGAAACATTCCGGATTTGATGCCAGACTGTTTGGTACTTTCCGTCCATCCATCCATTATCTATACCCGCTTATTCCTGGGCAGGGTTGCGGAGGGGGTGGGGGTGCCTATCCCAGCATGCAGTGGGCAAGAGGCAGGAACATACCCTGGACAGCATGCCAATCCACCACAGCTTGTACGATGCACTTGAGACACTATATCTCTCTCAGAGGAAAGGGTTCCAAAAAGGGCTCCATTGTGTCTCCAAAGAGGAACTTTATCTAGTTCAAGGGTTCTATGTCAGGCAAAAATAGTATTCATTTATAGATTCGTTTTTATTTTATATGAAAATAAAACTAAAAGCCAACTTTATCTGCACCAGTGAATTATGATTTTCCCTTGTCTCTGAGGTGCTTGAGAATATTTATAGGATTATTTGACTTGCTGATTCAAATTCATCTGAGACTCAAGGTAGCAGTAGAAGTTTACAAGAAAACTAGCTAAAATGCACTTCCAAGTACGTGAGCCCAGTACATTGCGATTGCTTTATGTTGGAACACTCCTGACAGTGTCATCCCTAGTACAAGAATACCAGGTAAAACAAAAGTACTGTACTCGTACAAGTACATGATCACTTGCTGTCATTAATATGTGTTTTTTAACTAATCCATTATCATTTCAATTAGTAGCATAAGTCCAAATAGTACGAATTGCAATACAATATTGTTACATACATTGAATATATACTAGTCATGTTACAATATCAAGATAAATATATGCTATGAAAAAAAGTTACAAAGTGATCTTGCAATCAACAAATTACAACAGTTATGTCTGTAAACAGAATACTCCGTGGCTCTTTCCAGCGGTTGCTATGGTGAATGACGGTTGCTATGTTTAGCCCAACGATCTGGCGGAACGAAGAGCTTGTTCAAAGGTGCATTTGTGCGTACTCAAAATCCGAGGTCCCGTCAAGTACATAAGTACACGCCCGGGGTTGATATGATAGGCACCATCCATTTGCATACCTGTGGTCTGGTACACACTTGACCAAACGCAGCAGCAGCACTTGTTACGCGTTTCTAACTCAAAGGTACCAGGTTTACACAGATACGGGGAAAAAAAGGCCCACCCAATAGGAGTGGGAGGATTATTTATAAGAACCCAGAAAATGGGCTCTTATCCACACTTGTGATATCTCTACGGAAAGAGGCACATCTATTTGTTAACAGGCATGCCTATGCGCTCACTGGCATAAAAAAAAAAAAAGTAGATAATTGCAGAGCAGAGAAGAGAGAAGAAGCTCATATGTCCACACAATCGCAAAAAGCCTGGCTTTTAAAAAATATTATTTTGTATAATATTCTGCGCACAGCATTCTCACATTAGATTGCTTATAGTTTTTAATTCCATAATCGTCCCCTCTTGCTCAGTGGAATAGTTCTGCAGGTGATTAGCATATTTGGATGACCTGTAGCAGGTAGGCCGTGTGGAATCAGGTGCTCTGCAGGTTTGGCTGTTCTAGTGATGAATGACTTCATCTCAGGAAGAACGGGGAAAAAGAGAGGCACAGGGAAGGGTTTAATTGTCAGGTAGAAGCAGGACAGCCGTTCCCAATTCAGCTAAAAATAACAAAAGGTAATTTTGCTCGGTCGTAGATGTGCAGCGTATATGGATAATCACAATCAATTTTCACTTTATAATACTGATGTTATATACACCAGCCATGACTATTGTGAAGCTACTGCTTTGTAAGACTTATGCTAATAAAAAAAATGTCAAAAAGCAGTGCTAGATAGGGTGAGACTGTCTCACCAAAGCAAGGGGTAGGGTGTTTTGGTTCATGGCAGCATTACTTGTAATTACGCTCAATGAATCTTTCAGTTGGGATAATAGGTTGCCCTTTCAGTACTTACAATTCCATATTTCCTTTTGTGAAGTTAAATGAAACATTTTTAAAGGTGTCTTTTCATTTCATTTTTGATCTTTTACATTTCAATATCTTTTGCTTTTATTTTTTCTTTATGCAAATTCTATTCTTATTTTGCATACTTGTACTATAAAGCAATCAAAAAATATTCCCCTTGCGGAGACAATCTAACAAATTCAAGGTATTTAGGATAAATACAGATAATATTTATTATTTCTTTGCTTTGAACATTTGAACAATCCATGACCAATTGCTTAATTTTCTTCCCTGAGTCAGGTTTGGCAGAATGTAAAATGAGCAAAAGTAAATGGAACACTAAATATAGCGTGTTTCAGGATTATCTAAACTGTATTGTGGAGCGAACAATTTCATACACAGAAATTGACACTGACCAGAATACATAATGTATTATGTCACGGTTGAGGAGGGTGGGACGCAATTGCGGACCGAGGGGGATCTAAAAAGTTAACCCTGAGGGGTAACCACAAAATCGCCGAGCGATAGAAAGGGAAGGGGAAATACCAAAGAAAGAGCCAAGTAATCGCTCCCTCCACTCACTGAAACTTCTGTCAGCGGGCTCAGAAAACTAAAAGAAATGAAACATCGCCGCAGCGTAGCTACCCAGAAAGAAAACCCCCACTAGAAAAACGAAGTGGAGTCACTTACAAACGAAAAAGGACACTCGCAGCCTGGCGGGTAGAAAACAAAAGGAAAACTAAAGAGACGAGGGCAAAATGTCCTCCACAGCGCAAAGAGATAAACAGCTCGAGAAGAAACTAAATGGTGCTCAAATCTGGCAGATAGGATCAACACGGTAACTTCTGCCGATTCTCACACCCCCTACACACCAAGAGTCTGACAAACAATGAGTCTGCGCTGAACCCCAGAAATCAGGGGCTAGATATAGGCCTCCCACACCTGACCCTCATCAGGGACAATTAGCTCAGAGCAAATGCCTGTGAGGTGCCATCACCTCACCATAGCACTCACACACCTGCCCCTCGTCAGGGTCAATTAACCCGCAGAAATCAGAGTGAGAGGTGCCACCACCTCACAGTATTATGTAAGTAGCCAACATAATTGCCTCAGAATGCATTCAATTTGGGTCCATAGAGCCACGTTTGATTCATTATTTTTATGTATTAGCCCATTATAAGATGATTGCCTGTTGAATGAGTAATGTCTGTGGTGGGTAAAAAAAAAAGTTTTAATGTTTTAATTTAATTTGTTTTTCTAACTTAAATGCAGATTACCTGTTGCAGTGTAACCATCTCATATATTGTTTGAAGGCTTGTAGATCACTCACCAAGATTGTAGTACCTGCTGATGCTCTAGGCCAGTGGTGTCAAACTCGTTGCCATGGAGGGCCGTGTCTATGCAGGTTTTCATTCCAGCCTCAGATCTTGATTATATAATTAGTTAAATTATTTGCTGAATTAGGGATGCAGGTTTGTGCACAATGGTGACCCGACGTCTATGGTGACCCGCATTGTCTAAATAAAAATTTTCTTATATTCTGTGCTTCAATGCAGTTAAACGCATATGGCTGAATGAGTAATTGGACTCAATTAAGGCAGCATTAATTGGTTGGAATGAAAACCTGCATACACACGGCCCTCCATGGCAACGAGTTTGACACCACTGCTCTAGGAGTGACCTTTGGCGGGCCTTGGCTTCAGACCCTTTAAGGCCGGGATCTGAAACACAAATCCTGGAGGGCCGCTGTACCTGCTGGTTTGTGATGTGTTCCTGCACTTAAGTGCTTAATATAACTCTCTGATTGGCTAAAGAGTCTGTACGCCCTGTTTCCTAAGGCCCACATTGACTGCTGATTTAAAGGAAATAACAAAAAACTAGCAGGGACTGTGGCCCTCCAGGACTGGAGCTTGAGGCCCCTTGAATTTATTAAAGATAAACTTACATAATACGTCAAAAAAAAAAAAATTCTCTTTCTGCACGGTGTTAACACATGAAACAGCTTACCAGAACTCTAAGTGGGAGCAAAGACCACTGTGTTGAAGACAAGGCTTGACTAAGTGTTATATGCACTCTAATTTGCAAGTCTGCTTTCATCATTAAAATATCTAATATTTTTACAGCAGGGAAACAGCGCGCTTTCTATAGCTTTCAGCCATGAAGTAGAGGCCACAGGGGTAATGGGTTTATGAAATACTATTTTTTTTATCTGCCAGCTGAACCAATTAATATGTTTCCAGCAAACTTATTTATACTTTATCGAGGCCTCAGCGTAGTACAACAGAGCTAATTGCACTCTGGTTGAGTCATGGTCAGAGGTTTAGCCTACCCTGCGCATGGATTAGGCTTATCGTCTACACTAATCAATAAACGGACTGCGGAAACGAATGCTATTTTGTCACTGTCTTCCTGCCTGTCGTTCTCACTGTTCGGTCAGAGGAAGTCATAAAATTTATCCGTTTACCATTGAGCACTTTTTTTCTTCTTCTTTGCTAGCCAGTCCTTTTTGGCGGAGTAAGTTGTTAGAGAGTGTGGAGAATCTTCATTTTAAGCCTGACCGTTTTCTCCCCATCTGCAAAAACCTCATCAGAGACAGAGCTTCACCGTGAATGGCTCAATCGTCCGATTGTCCGTGCGTTCAAAAAGCGGTTAAAGTATGTCTTCCATGCGGCGCTCGCAATATCGCCCATTCCGAAGTCGTTGGAGGAGCATGAACTGCAATGCAATGCAGGGGTGGGAGGCGGCAGTGTAGAATAACGGGTAAGGAGCTGGTCTTGTAACCTAAAGGTCACAGGCTCGATTCCCGGACGAGGCACTGCCACCGTACCCCTGAGCAAGGCACCCAAACCGCATCTCTTCAGTACATATCCAGCTGTATAAATGGATGTAATGTAAATGCTATGTAGAAAGTTGTGTAAGTCATTCTGGATAAGAGCTTCTGCTAAATGCCTTTTTTCAGAACGTAGCTGCCACTCAGAAGGGAAGACAAAAGGAAGAAAGACGGAATATCAATCACGGCAGCGGAATGTGGGTTTCGGAAAGGGTACATTCTTCAGACTAATCTTTAATATAAATGGATTCCTTTTAGGCAGCACAGTGTGCAATTGCATGACATAAATGCCTGTTAATTTTCTCCGAGCCTGGGGGGGGCCCTGAGCTGGGATAGAGGGACTGTGCGCCCGAAAGAGACGGATCAGGATAAATCTATAGATTTGGGCAGCAGTGCGTACTTAAAGATCGGATAGAGGAGTCCACTCGGGGGAACTAATTTGCATGGAATTAAGGAAATTAAGTAGCTGAAAAGCCACAGGCGGTTTTAATGTGGCTGCTGTGTGTCGTGGCGTGCTCTTATGGTCAGGGAACTTATCCTAGCAACCGCTACATGAGAACGCCCACTAAACGGTAGCGATGCAATTATCATTGTCGCCTTGAGAATAATAATAATAAGAATAATAATAATAATAAGAAGAAGAAGATTATTGGTAACACTTTACAATAAAGTCATATGAATTGGAATTGACTACTATTGCTGTTAACTGCTAACTACTGAAAAGTTAATCTGTACAGCTATACATCTGTTAATGTATTTGTTAACTACTAACAAAACTTTAATGCTTAGTTACTGTATTTGTACTTCAATACTTTATGTTAACAGCTACATTAGTGAATGCCAATTTATGTGACCATCTTATAAGGTGTTACCTTTCCAGAGCCCAAAGATCCCAAAGAACACAGTAATCACTGTAATCACAGGAAGGCCAAACAGATACTCAGGGTAGAAATGCAGAAGGGCTTACAGAATGAAGTATAAACAAAAACAAACATGTGAATCAAGGCAGTAGTGGAGGTGAGGGTGACTGAAATGGTGGGTCTGGACTCAGGAGCAGGAAGGTAATACCTAAGAGTTTGTTTGCCGCACTCATTCTTAAACATTGCTGTGTGCACACTGCATTCTGGGAATTACAATCCAATCAGCACTTTGGCCCCAAATTTCAAGCGACATATATATATAGATTGTTCCCCCCCTTTTCCATTACTGTATCCATCCATCCATTATCTATACCGGCTTATAGATATACTGGAGCCTATCCCAGCGTGCATTAGGCGATAGGCAGGAATACACTCTGGACAGGTCACCAATCCATCATGCAAACTCCTCCAAAGGAAAGGATTCGAACCCAGGACCTTCTTGCTGTGAAGCGACAGTGCTACCCACTGCACCACCATGCCTCCCCTCCATTACTGTATGGTATGTATTATATATAATGCAGTATGCTTAATTCATTTTAAATATGTTTCATAAGTTAGTATGTGTTTGCCAGGTCATATTACAGCCCAATGCCTCTGTTCAACAGTCATATTGAGCAGCATTGTACGATACGTGCAAATAAGTTTAGGAATCTAAATTCAATCTCAACGACATAGTTAAATGGGTGCAAAACTATTCTACACTAATGACTTGACACTGAACCAGCAGGTTACTACAACAGCCAATATTATATATGCAACTGAAAAAGTATTTTGTATGTATTTTGATTTATTCAAGGTGGTGTGCCATTTTAATGTGGCTCAGCGGAATGGTCTGCATTTCAACTAACCAAGTCGCCGACTGTTGAATTGAAACCAGAGATATCCTTCGATTGGGGCCTGCCTAGAATAAAACATACTTTCATCATAATGCACGATGCTTGAGGTTTAAAATTCAAACTTTCCTTGGAAAAACCACATGAAATGTTTTTTTTTCTGCCCGGACCCCGAGGAGGTGAAGGCCCGTCACACAGCAAAGGGGTTAAAATGAATATTAAGTGGAGATGTGTGCCAAGGATGTATGTCTTCATTCCAACAGTTAGTTTTGTGGGTTTTGTGTTCCAGGCACACATCACTGTTTTAGCTCTGGGAATGGATTAGGCCACATGCACCAGTCCAGCTCACGTCTTTAACCCTTTTGTAGAGTAGGTTTTTTTTGTTTTGTTTTGTTTTTTCTAAATTGCAAGTCCCCATTGCTTTCAATTGCCAGCAGTGATTGTCACATCAGTAATAGAATGTTCAGTTAAGAACATTCTAATCACGTATTTGTGATTACACTCCTTACACTCCTGTGTGTGTGTGTTTGTGTCTGTGTATGGGTATCAGTGTGTGTTTGTGTTTGTTTGGTGGTGGGGTGAGGTTCGTGGTACAGGGCCTCAACATGACAACGGCGAAAAGATGGAGTTATTGCAGACAGAAGAACGAACGGGCTCAGGTTACCTCAGGTTATCCCAGGTGAGCTGTGCCCATAATTACACAGAAAGACGCCAGCTTTATTTCAGCCTGCATTCCTGGATGGGGAATACGGATATCGCCGAGCTCGGCTCCGCAAACAGCGTGAATAACCATTCAAAGATTACTGTGCGACAAGAAATGCGATAACCACTGGCTTGACCCCCGCAGAACAGCGTTAACTGCCGGCCATGGTAGACCTGGGGCTTGCGTTATTCCGATAAAAGTGGAAGCGATGCACAATTACAGAAATCACATACATCGAGCCCCCTTTTCATTGATCCGTTTCACTTTCATGGAGCCCATTGGCTTTTGTCTAGTGCTGGCCATCTTAAAACGAGTAGAAAATTGCAGTTCTGTCTCTCTTCCTCAACCTCGGGTGAACCCAAACACACCTTCGAGCGAGCCCTCCAGTGACGACCATAAAAAAAGCATCCTTTTTTTTTCACTGCAGTCCAAGGAATACAAATAAATGAATAAGTAAAATAAAATAAAACTTCATATGGAAATTGCTTTAACTCTAGCTGACGACCACAAAGGGGAAAATCAAGGGAGGCCTTTTTTTTTTTTCCTGAGTCCCTGCATTAAAATAAAAAGCACAGAATCATGATACCTTAAGGAATACAGAAAGTCCTCTCGCTGTAACTCCAACTTTGGCCCAAACTGCGACACCTTTACACAGGCTCATAAATAAGGACGTTCCGCCAGAACCCGAAACCCATAATGCACAGATTATCCCCGTAGAGCTCTCCACAGGGAGACCCTAAAACATATTTAGTTGGGAGAAACGTGGCAGTGAGCGCTGTTGTGCACTTAAATACAAGCCCCACTGGGCACCCCACCGTCCATGCCTGCATGAGTCTTTGTTTGCGTGTGTGTCTGTCTGTTTTGGAGTTGTTTTGGCTATTCATCCACTTGACATTTTATATCGCATTATATTATTCTTTGGGGGTTTTTTTTCCACGTAGTTATACAAACATCATTTCATTTACTTTCACTTCACTGGGCGCTCTGTTATGAGATAGATAGACTGGGGCAGAAAATGGAGAAAGGGGTGGAAGAGAAAGAGAGAGGGGAGGAGAGGGAGAAGGTGAGAGTAAGAGAGAGAAAGAGAGAGGGAGGGAGAGAGATGGAGAGAAAGAGAGAGAGATTAAAAGAAAGAGAGAGATGGAGAGAGGGAGGGAGAGAGAGAGATAGAGATGGAGAGAAAGAGATGAAGAGAGAGAGAGGGAGGGAGAGAGATGGAGAGAAAGAGAGAGAGATGAAAAGAAAGCGAAAGAGAGAGGGGAGGAGAGGGAGAAGGAGAGAAAGAGAGAGAGAAGGAGGGAGAGAGATGGAGAGAAAGAGAGAGAGAGAGATAAGAGAGGGAGAGAGAGAGAGAGATAGAGATGGAGAGAGAGAGATGAAGAGAAAGAGAGAGAGAGGGAGAGAAAGAGAGATAAGAGAGGGAGGGAGAGAGAAAGATAGAGAAGGAAAGAGAGAGATGAAGAGAAAGAGAGGGAGAGAGAGAGATGAAAAGAAAGAAAGAGGGGAGGAGAGGGAGAAGGAGAGAAAGAGGGAGGGAGAGAGATGGAGAGAAAGAGAGAGATTTATCGTGTGGTCCCGTGACAGATGTAGCCACATGGCGGGTTGTGAGTGGACAAGAGAGGAAGACGAGACCGTCTGGCGAACAAAGGCCACGGACCACTTCTCGCTCTTACTTCAGGTTCAGGAAACAGAACGCAATTAGGTGGGGTGGGGGTGGGGGGGTGAAGAAACCAGCATTGAAAACAAAAAAAAAATCCAACAACACATCAGGGCCCACGTAAAAAGATAGTCCCCCTGTAGAGGCTGAAAGGACACTTCAGACAAAAAGCGAAGAGGCTTTTCGAGAGTCAAGCCACGGAGAGGCTGTTTGTTTAGGGCGGACGCTTTCCCGCAGCTTCCTCCTGAAAGGGACAGCCGGCTGTGCCTTCTGGCGAAGGCGCCGGGCGACGTGCGTATCGATTACCCGTCACTCGCTGGCGTACGTGCCCGCTGGTAACGCTTCCGCTGTCCGGGACCTTCTAGGTCTCCCAAAGCTTTGAAGTGTAAGGTGCCAGGTGTTAAAGCATGAGGTGTCAAACTCCAGTCATGGGGGGGCGCTGTTGCGTCTGCTGGCTTTTAGGCTGCTCTAGGGGTCCAGCGGTTCATTCAAGCCATCGATTGGCTGAAGAGTCCAAACACACACCTCGTTATCAAAGCCTTAATTGCAGGGCGATTGAACGAAAAACCACACAAAAAAATCCCCGGACACCCATGGGCCCCTGGGAATTCAGTTTGACACCCCTGCATTAGACCGTCTGACTGCAGCCAAAGTTGGGGAAAATAAACAAAAGCGATCCCGACTTTAGTTTTGTTTTTCGATCTGTGCTCATCCCATCTCATCCCACCTCATCTGCAACTTTGCTTTGACTATCTCAATCGTGTTTTATTCTTCATCCTTATCTTCTGTACATTTTAACCACAAAAGAATAAAAACTATAAATGAAAAAGGTAAGTATGGGACTTACAGTCCTAAAACAGTTCAGCACTAATCATTATCTAATTAGAGAAGCACTTCCACCCATAAGGAAGACATGTTTGGAATTATTATTTACTCGTTGACAAGATATAATCAACCATGGAAGGACAGCAAAGCCAGCATTTGAAATTGTCCATAGCAAAATACAGGCACGGATGGGGGTCGAACCCATGATCTTTGGTTTACGAGACCAACGCCTTACCACTTGGCCACCATGCCAGCGATGAATGATCCCCCTTGCGACATCAGTGCAAAGCGTACAGCAAAGCCTGTGGTCAAAGTGTCAATGAACTGCTGCCCTGTCTAATCGCCCTTAAAGTTCTGTTCCGTCCGCTTCCTTTGAAATCGATTGTCTTTCACTGATCTGGTCGTAGACACGGAACACTTCCCAAGCAAACCCAGAAAGATTCCGACCGCCATTGTGATGTCACAGTACTTGCATCCAGCGGGGAGGATTAGCCTCCAGAACAATGCAAAGTGAGACAACTGTTGAGCGCCGATAAGCACGGATCACACTTCAATGGAAGAAACGCAACATTGTAGCATTTACACACGATTACCTGAATGTACACAAAAGAGACGACGTAGGATTTATATGCCCTGCTCGCACTGACACAGCGAGCCAGGAAGTGACAGCCCTGCTTGGTGTGATTTTATAAACCAGTTTGCGCAGAGACTGTGTCACCACTATTTAAATTGTGCATCTTTGAAGCCCTGTCGAGCTGACACATATGGCCAGCATGCACCGACAGAGCAAATCTGCAGACTCAGGCGGATGCAGGTCATAATGCTAAGTGGTAACTGAATGTTTTCCCATGGTTAGTAATGCAGCATGAAAGACTGAAGATTCACCTCCTCACATTGCATCTGAATGCCTTTTCTTTCTTTATGTGGATTTCCTTCTGGATAACGTTATTGGTATAGCTATGTCTGGTCATACCTTTTTTTTTGTTTGTTTGTTACAATACAAATAATTTCTTGTTAGGTTACACTCGTTGATTACGATTGGGCCTCTGTGCCGTCTTGGTGATACGGCATTTTTTTTTTGTTCTTGAGAGTGTCCTCACCGCACAGTTCTCCACTACTGTGCGGTGCTTTGGATAAGAACACCTTCCGAGCGATTGTAATGTAATGTAATGGTAGCTGAAGAGCTGCACTCATAACCAGATGGTTAATCCCAAGTGGGGGTGCTTGGGGAGGAGGACGGGTTATTTTATTTTATCCTTGAGCAAGATGCCTAGCTTGAGTTTCTTCAGCACTCAGCCACCGTGTTCAGTTATTGTGTGAAATGCAAGCTTTGCGCTTCATCTTAGAGAAGGGGCTCTCGGCAAAGCGAATAAATATGAATAATATCCAATAGACATTCCCGAGGCATAATTTGATGCATGTGATGCAAGGTTTTATTTATTTATATATTTTTTGGCGATGGGGAGAGGAGGGGAGATGGCTCCCCCTTTGCTCGAGCACAGTGCACCCATCCAGCACTACTTCCCGGTCGTTTCGTTCTCATTGTTGTTATCACGTATTTATCAAAGCTGTCAAACAGAAAATCCATTACGGTGTATTAAGAAGCCGTTATCAGAAAATGGTTCCATAGCCGCAGTCATTCCGTGCGATAAGATTTGAAAAAGAGTAGGCCCTGAAGCCTGACTGATTTCATTTTGAATCCAAGATAGATATCCCCGGCGAGGTCGACTTATAACCTCCCCCACGACACATCTTAATTTTTTTTAAAACAATTGCTTCCTGTGTTTTTTTTCTTTTCTTCCTTCTTCTCCGATTTGGAAACGGGCGACCGCGATTTTTGAAGTTGCCACGGTTACTGGCAGCATTCCACTCAGGGAGCACCGCCGTGCGTACTCTCTCGCCCCGTGAGCCAGGAACTGTTTCCCAGAATCCAATGCTACCTGCAGGGGGTGGGGGGGGAGTTACGATAGTACAGATTGCAGGAAATGGCCACTTCCTGTTTCACACCGACAACGAACGACAACGGCGCGGGCGCTCGAGTACATCGCACAGAATGGGGGCGGAGCCCTGAGAAAACTCCGCCCAGTTTACACGGCGTTCTCTCTCGCTCCGCGTCGTCGCCGCCCCCGGAGTAGGTCACCGCCTCACAACGTGACGAGAAGCGGTTAAGAGTGGACAATTTTTTTTCTCTCTTTTTGAGCAATGGTCACTTTTCTCTGCGTCCAGGTTTATTTCTGACGCCATAGCAACAGCTCGTTAGATAGAGAGAGGTGGTGGCTCAGAAAGCAAAAGGCCAAAAGCAACGAAACATTTTTTTTCATTTTTTTTTTTCAGTCGGCGTCTAAAACCAGACAATTATGACGCAAAAAAAACACACTTGCACATTATAATGGTAATTAGTATGTGTGTACAACAATATATACGTATCCACCGCCTTGGCCTGCTACAGTAGTTTTGCATTCAGTGATCAGGGGTCTACACTGAGCATACAGCTGAGTTCACTTTTTAAAAAATCTAACGTACCTGTTGTAACAGGATTTGTCAATTGTCAAAGCAGTCTATTTAAAACCTGAAGCAGACCACAGTGGATGGGGGAGTAAACATGGAAACAGCAAAGCGCTTTGCACCGGCATGGATGGGGATCAAGCCCACGATCGAGACCAACGCCTTACCACTTGGCCACCACGCCCACTATGGGTAAGGGCTTTCATGTTCAGTGTGAACACATAAACGCAAAATAAAACTGGGAACTCCTGTGCACAAGAAAACCTTGGTCTTAAAAAATAAAATAAAATAAAATAAATAAATAGCTAATTCATTTGTTTATTATTCATTCATTTATAAATTAATTCTGGCCCTAGCAAGCGGTATGGTGACCAAGCTGTAATGCTGGTGGTCCTGTCAGCCAAGGATGCTGGGTTTGACCCGCAGTCCTTGGCTATAGGCGATCACAACTGTGTGGTACTCCTCACCATTGTCTTCCTTACAATTTTGACTTGGGCAGCAAATATATAACGTCATACAAGAGATACATGTTACAGGCGTGGTGGCCAAGTGGTAAGGCCTTGGTCTCGTAAACCAACCCCCATCCAATCTTGAACTCTGCAGAGGACAAAAGCATGCGCTACTTAATAAAAAACGTTCAGTCATTCATTTGCAGTCTTGCATGGTAGCCAAGCTGTCGGTCTTGGGTCTCATAAACCAACGATCGTGATTTTCATCCCATCTGTTCCAACGCTTTGATATTTTCAACGGTGTTTTATTCTTCATCCTTACCTTCTGCACATTTTAACAGCAGAAGAATAAAAAAATTATCATTGAAAAAGGTACGTGTGGCACTTTAAGTGCTAAAACAGTTCAGCTCTAATTATTATCTAATTAGAGAGGTACTTCCACCTATAATGTGAAGACTTTTACTTGTTGACAACATCTGAAAAGCCACTGAAGAACAGCAAAGCAGGTATGGATGGGGATTGAACCCATGATCTTTGGTTTCCGAGACCAAAGCCTTACCACTTGGCCACCACACCTGTTACAAATAGTAGCCTTCATTATTAAAACAGAAAAAAAAAACTGCAAAGGCATGTTTGATGTTATATATTTACTGCCCACACAAAAAAAGAAAGGAAGACAAAGGTGGAAAATGCCACACTGTTTTGGTTGTCAAGCAAGGACGAGGCACTTATGGACTGGAGATGAATGAATGAATGACTTTTTATGTAAAAAAAAAATATAGCAATGTACACTGACCACTAACGACATTGCTCATGTTAAATGCATAACATCACTGAAAGTTAAAGAACCACATCCACTGCAGCTGGGTGAAGAATCATTTGGTGGCAGCCTGTTGACAGGACATAGGTACAATAAAGACGATAATGAGCAGACCTGTTCGCCTTCAGTTGTTTTGTTTTAATACTAATCTGCCAAAGGACAGTGTGGATCCACAGATTTAAGACAACATTTCGGCAAAAAAAAAGGAAATGAATAAAAATAATGTATTGCTATTGCTCTCAGACTGACATTCCAGTGTCGTTGTAAGTAACGCATTAGGCGGTTTTGGAGGGAAACGACCGTGATCTGACAGAAAGCAGGTAGGAGCTCTGAAAAGCAGACAGAGCTGTTTCACTAAATAGCCCTGTCAGCGCCTTCTCGAGTAAATCACATCGATTTGCTGATTTTTCAGTATTTGAATTTTCCTTCAGAACTGATAATCAGGCATTAAAGGGCTTTTAGTCGCTAAATACTTTCCAAAAAGGAAAAAGTCGTTGTAATTTTTTTTTTCATGTTTTCAATTTGTTTTTCAATCATTTCGTTATTATCCTGGCGAATTTGGAGGCTGTGTTTTAATTAATTCAAAGTCTATGTTGCATTAAATATACATACGCCGGCGAGTATTGCTATCAATCATTCACATTCGGTTCCGTGCCCCGAGCTGAGGTTTTTCCCCAAACATTTTCACGGAGCATCTGTTTGCATAATGGCACGTCGCTTGCCTGTAAAGCAGCCTGCTCCCATTGTTGCAAAATTCCTTTGTTAAAAGAGAACTATAATTAGCGAAGTTTAATTGACGGAGAACGGATGGAAGCTTTGTTCACCGCCTCTTGGAGACACTCAGAGCCTGTTTAGTGTACTTGAGATGTGCCTGTGAATGAATCATTGCATTTATATAGCACTTTCCCGAAAGCTAAAAGTTCTTTACAGTGACGAGTGGGAATTCACCTAACCCACTCACCTGGGTGATGCACGGCAGCCATTTTGCGCCAGGAAGCTCACCACAGTGGATTGGTGGAGCTGCACGATGACTATCCGGTGTTAATTCAACTCTAGAAGAGTGCACACAGGGGCCAGTTGGGACCATATGTACTCTGTAAGAGGTGATTTGTAAGAAATGGCTGAGCATTTTCCTGTGTGTGATGCACGAAAACTAGTGGGGAGGTGGTAATAAATGGAGAGGGGTGGGGGGGTCGTGGGGATGTGAGAAGGTGTTTTCTCTGGGTGGAAAAAGCAACAGTGATGATGTGGTAGGCAGACAGATGTCCCTCATTACCCAATCAGCAGCTGAGCTCACAGACCATCATCGTCATCATGCTGGGCTCGACGGGGCCACACGCGTGTTTTCCTTCACACACCTGCTCGTGAGGGGAATTATGGGATAGCGGGGCCGATGTTGTTTGCAGCTTTCCCCAGCGCTGTTTGCTGGGTGACGGCAGCGGGCTTTGCGTCACCTCCATCTGCTGCCCCCCCCCCCCCCCCCAAACCCTCAAATTATCTCCATCTCTGGTCTGCGTCAGCCATAGAGTGATTCGCTGAGATACACCTGCAAAAAGAAAAAAAAACAGAAAAAGAGACATGCCTTAATTGGGCAAATGAAACAAAGACATCTATCAGGGAACATGGCACTGGCAAAGCTAGTTATCCCGGTTGTCTAATTGCGCTTGTCCCAAATCCAGCTGAAATCCATTCAGTTGTCACAAAACCGATTGAACCCACAACACCTTTTTTTTGTGTTCTGCTGAATGCAAGAATGCATTTTGTGATTTTGTACGTAGGAATAGGTCAGTGTCAATTTTACTTTCAGCATCTATAGTGATTTTTTTGCAAGACACTTTATGGTAACTAGACTTGCAATTCCGCAATGCAACGCATCCTGAGGGTCATCAAAAAAATCTTCATGTCCAGGTTGTCTATCTTTAATTTTTATATTATTTCTATATTCTCATACATAGTCAGGGCTGCAGCAATTCATTTTCAGGCCCAGGACAATATATTTAGTAAAATGTTAAAAAGAGTTACACCCCATATCCTGCATCCCTCTGCATGTTTTTCATTCAACTCTATATGCTGTGAAAGTCTCACAAGCAAAGGGCTTTAAAAACACTGCTTCATGGGCCTGGGGTTTTAAACAGGCAGTCAGCGGACGCCTGGGGGTCCTTGAGGGTTCTCTTGACTCCTGATCCACCATCGCAATCTCAAGCCTGCAAAATCACCTGCCACCACCCCGCTCTGTGGGGCCAGACGGAGCTAGCCTGTCAGGGTGATGTGACTAGCTCCACCTCGCTGTCACCTGCTCGTCAACTCTTTTCACCATGACGACAAGAAGAAAAGCGACCCATTCTTTGGATGCCTTTCAGCACGCATTAGACTCCCAGTCTTTCTAGGTTTCTAACGTCAAATGTCACTCCTCCTGTCCTAGTGTCACTGGATTTTTTTTCCAGTATAATGATGACATTGATATTATTGCCTTTTTTCTGAATATGTTGCGTTAGACGACTGATGGCAAGACACTTAGCATCTGGCCATCTTCCACTGATGCTGAGCTTTTCCTCCAAATCCCAAAATGCTTGTAAATTAATTACTACCTGGAGAGAAATAATAAATTCCTCGCCTAAGTGCGTGATGAAAATGTACGAGAAAGGACTGCAAACAAGACATTTCAGGAGGCTATTACACAGCCAATCCAAAAGGGAAAAGAGAGAAGGAAAAAAAAAAAAAACGCAGAATGACTCCCTCATGAGGAATATGAGACCATATGGCTTTCAGACTAATGTAAAACAATCTAAGGGCCGTCTCCCAATCAAGCCTCATTCCACTTCATACTCCCACCGCCAAAACACCATCATCTTAACCTCTCACATTCTGGTGCCCTACTATGAAACAGCACCATCCTAATAATACTACTACTATTACTACTACTACTACTACTACTACTACTACTACTACTACTACTACTACTACTACTACTAATAATAATAATAATAATAATAATAATAATAATAACAACATTAATTCCTTACATTTATATAGCGCTTTTCTCGGTACTCAAAGCATTTTTTACAGTGGTGAGGGGGAAACTCGCCTCACCAAAGTATATGACCCGTCTGGGCGATGCACAGCAGCCACTTTGCACCAAAATCAGCTAACGTGGAGAGGGAGAGAACATTTTTTTGCCAATTAAACAGGGGGATGATTAGGTGGCATGTTGTGAAAGCCAGATTGGGAATTTGGCCAGGACACCGTATGAGCCAATCAGGTGTGTCAATAATATGAGCCAATCTGTTGAGTCAGTGGCAGTTGTCATCAAGACTCAACTTCTAGCTTTCAAGCTAATGTTACCTGATGTTATAAAGCAAACATGAATGGAAAACTGACAAGCACACACGCACACGCACACGCACACACACACACACACTGAACAACTGCTTTGCTGTCTTTGACACACAGACAGCTGCATTTGGAAGCAAATTATCGTGGCTCTATAATAACTCAGTCTCCATGACTTGATGGCAATACTGGGCAGCAGCATCACGTTGCTGTAACCTTTTAATCACCCGTGCGAACTCACGGTGCATTAATAAAAAAAGGAAAATGGCCGAATGACCCGGTCCAAAACAAAAAAAAGATAATTGCTCATTTAAAACCGGCAATCTTACTCGGCGCATCCCACAAACTTTGTGATTTAAATGCTGGCTTTGTTGTGGAACGTTCAACCCGCGGGTCCAGAAACGCCGCTCCAGGCATTAAACCCGCGATCGTGACGGCAATGGTAACCGCGGTGATGAAAGCCGCCGTCGCTGTCACGCGCGCTCAAACCCGCGCTCTTCCTCCGCGCGGCGGCCACGGCTTCCGCAGTCAAATCCCGCCGTCTCCATCAAACGAATTCAAATTCAACTGCCCTGACAGCCATTCCTGTCCTTTCGCAACTGAAATTCTCCCCCCTGCTGCGCATTTACATCACGGATCCCAAAATGGCTTGTGCAAGTTTGTGTGTGTGTGGGTGGGGGTGGGGGTGTGCGCATGTGTGTAAGTGTGTGTGTGTGTGTGTGTGTGTGTGTGAGTGTGTGTACTGCAGAAACACAATATCTGCAGAAAGAGTCATGCTTTGTAACAGTCATAGCAATTCAGTCATTCAAAAGGTCCATGGTTTGAAAGAACAGGTCCCTGGTTTGAAAGAATGGCTGTTGCAGAACTGAGGGTTTAGGCAGATGGTTGAAGGTTTGTCTTCATGGACTTGATACAAAAGGAAGTCGTAGCAGCACTGATGCGTCAATGGAAAAATAAAACAATATAAACAATAAAACCATTTGGCACTTCTGATTGCCAGGTAAGCTCTGCCATTGTACTACAGACAAAGGTGCTTTATCTGAATTGCTTCATTAAATCTCTATTCACTGCTTATAACGTGAAAAGAGCAATGATACAATTGTGAACTACTGAAGTGAAGCAAAGAACTATCCTCTGCTAAACACAGGCATGGATGGGGATCGAACCCATGATCTTTGGTTTACGAGACCAACGCCTTACCACTTGGCCACCACGCCAACTGTGGGAAGGGATGTCGAGAAAAAAACAAGGAAGTCAAAGATGAGGAACACCAAACAGTTTCAGTTGTCTATTGCAAGGACAAGGCATGGGTGGGGGATCAAACCCACGGTACTAATAGTATAACTGCATACCCATAATCACTATTTCAACCTAGCTAAACACCGCGCTAACACAACCATAGGGATTCATGATAACATGAAGAGAGCGTGTGTGACGTAGAATACAGCATCAGAGCGGGCCCATGTGGCACGGATCACTGCGTACGAATGAACCGTACCAAAGTAGATACAGGCGAGTTCAGAGTTTGGATCATGAGATATAGGACGTGCAAGATGAATGAGAATTTCTAGGCGGAATTTCTAACATCAGCAGCTGCAGTTCAAAAGAGAGATGATTGGATTTCAGTCCGTCACCAAGAGAAGGTACGTAATTTGATTAAATAATGCTCCTTGAAGACTGACAGATCAGTGTTTTCTAAAGACATCAGATAATAAGCTTGTCTTCTCTGCCATTTACTGGCTTGTTTAGCCTGTGCATACAAACACCCCCTGCACCCCTCCCCCCTCAAACACACCCACACACACACAGATAAATCTGTCATGAATAAAAGTAAAGCATTAAACACACATGCACATTGAAGCATGCAATCCCTGTCAGTATACCACCTAAGATATCATCTACAGTAAATGACACCTCAACTTGAAAGGAGTACAATTTAATAATTGAGTCAGAAAAGTCATCTCGTAGACCTGTACTGCAGCTAGTACCTAGTGGTAAGAAGAGCAATTGCACCCATTGCATTCTTTTTTTTCTTCCCCCCAGACTTCCTCCAGGAAAACACTCATCGTCTGATATTAACTTGACAGGCACCATTGTCAACGGTTCAAGAATCCTTGGGACCACCGGCGATTTCATCTTGACTGCTTATGGTTGGTTATAAGTCCCAGTTCTCTTACAATACCGGGTGGTAAACAATCTTTTCATTCACAGCCTCACAGGGTTAACAAATATGCAATTGCAATTTATTTTGCCTTTGTCTTCTATTTATTTTATTTTATTTTATTCCCCAACATTGTTCTCCCCCAGTTAGAAATCTCATAAAAGCAGGACAACGCATGGGCCGGCTCCTCAGCCGCGACCAATTTTCCACACAACCAGCCGCACCGGCGCGGCAGGATAACAAGCAGCGATTAGAGGAGGAAAGCAGCCTGTTAGCTGGTGGGGAAACCAGGGATATTTTCAGAGAAAAAACCGACACAGCGGTAACTTCAGGAACCCTGTCAGACATAAGAGGCTTTTACGCCTTGTTCGTGGAGGGTGAGTGGGTTCTCTCAACTCCAGTCCATTTACCCCCTTTCACCTGGTTCACTTTGGGCAGGTGAGATCCTCTCCATTCACACCCGAGAGTGCATCAAACAAGCACTGTGAGAACGCGGTCTGACCTACCTGGCAGGGAAACGACCCAAAAATTATGCAGTGCATTATGGGAAGAAAGGCCTCCGAGCGAGAAGAAAAGTAGTGTTGTTTATTACATTCAGTTCCTGCGCTCCTCAATGTCACGGGGCACAATGCCATTTGGGCAAAAAGAAATAAACATTTTAAATCACGCTGATGACATGCTTTAAATCTTTACAAAAGTGAAGTTGCGTTTGGCTGGGACAAATAAAATTTTACAAGGTGAAATTGCGTCTACCCAGCCAAATTTATGCTCTATAAACAAACGCCCTGGATGGGATGACAGCGTAATTTTTGTTTACAAATTGTGATTCGCTTAAAATCAGACAGTGCGAAACCTAATAAAACCTGAGCATAGATAAATAAATAAATAATATGCTGCAACTAAATAATAAATTTGAAAAAAGCAACTTAAAAACTATTAATAGGTGAGAAAGCAGCCTTAGACCCTCGGTAACCATTGGTAGGGTGAAATAATTTCTGTCTCATCGCTATTTACATCTGGTCATTGACAAGAGCACAAAGCTGAGGACGGAAGACTGTAAGGCCATGATGTCATATGTTGTAAGGCCTGGGCCAATAAGAACCAATACTGACCAGTTATATCAATCTATCACTTGCAGTCCTCCCAAAGATAACCATTGTATTTATACTCTGATGGTTAATTTCCCACTGTCAAACTCACAGCTCCATGAGCTGATCAAATGCATACAAATGTGCATACAAACCCGGGGGGGTGGGGGGTGGGGGGGGGTGTAGGAAGCAGTAAGTGGGAATGGAGATGCACACCTACTGTAATTCTGGCAGAAATACATTTGCACATTTTTTTTTTTTTTTTTTTTTTGCATCTAACAGTAACAGAACTTCTCGACGATTTGATCTGTATGTGTGAGAGATAAGTAGCGTTACTCAATGGTCCCGTTCAACAGAAGCAACGCCTTCCAAAAAGCTCTCTGGTGTGGAGACGGCCGTATTTGCGTTGTTCTCTGCCAAGAAAATGTTCCAGCAGCACACAAAGATAAAAGAAAATGGCTGGTTAATTTAGCAGTTAGCTTGCGAGTTGGCATTTTATCTCTAACAGACTGTTCAGGCTACTGGTGAAGGCTCGCTGGAGTATTTGTTGGAAAAATATTAATTAATTATTATTCCGTGAAACTATCGTGCATTATATCTTAATCTAAAGTTCAACTGTAACAGCCCTGCACATTTTATTATTCAATTAATTCATTAATAAAAACTTGTAGGGCCCTTACAGTTGAATATTAAGCTATGATATAATGCACCATAGTTTTATGGAATAATAAAATTCTGTTGAGCTATACACCCACATTTACGCAACAAGTTTTTTTTTTCTTTTTAATCACCGGTGGTGAGTCACGAATCACCAACTTGTTACAGTACCGTAACTGGTGGTATAACACAAGAGCGTTGCATTATATATCCACGCGCATACATCAGGGGTAGGCAACACTGGTTCTATAGCGCTTGAAGGAGGTTTTGTTCTGTCCAAGCACTTAATTACATAATTGGCTTTTCATGAATACTTAACACGGATGACAGAATGCTTAGGGTAATCACCCGCTCTCCTCACCCCTAGAATCAGGGAGGCCTTCTTCTCACACACATACACACACACACACACACGCACACACACACACAAACACACACAAACACACGCATACACACACACACATGCACACACACACAAACACACGCATACACATCTCTGGAGCTTTTGAAGGGAAGCTGCTCCATTTTCCTATTTTCATGCAAATCTAAAAGATGCTGTGCTACGCATAAATTAGTGCCTGGCCCAGATCCATGTCCTCTTGAGGCATATTACAATTGCATCAAAAAAAAAAAAAAACACACACACACATATACATATACTACTACAGACATTTAGGGTTGGTGAGATGAAGAGGAGGCTCAGCTATCCTCTCTCTCATTTCCTTCAGCCGCGGGGGACGATAAAACATAATTAACCCCGTTTAAGAATCTGAAGTGACGCAGCGTTAGGAAGGCTGCAGATCCGTGTTACAGCAGCGATCCACGCCATCCCCAGCTGCAGTTCACTAAAGAAGAGGAAGAAGAAGAAGAAGAGGAGGAAAGCTGAAGAGAGAGCCTGGCCGGCTGTCTGTGAGCAGTGCCACTCAACGTCCCCACGTCTGTTCAGAGAGATGGAGAGAATTCCTCCTCACTTCTGTTCAGAGAGATTCTGAGAATTCCTCCCCACGTCTGTTCAGAGAGATGGAGAGAATTCCTCCTCACGTCTGTTCAGAGAGATTCTGAGAATTCCTCCCCACGTCAGTTCAGAGGGACTGAGAGAATTCCCCCCCCCCCGTGCGTCAGTGATGATCGTGGCTACCAGACCTGAGGAGTGATGGCTATCTGGTAACAGCGGGGGGCGGGGGGCAGGGGGCGGGGCAGTAATCTTGTCCCATAATGCAATAGTCCACATGAAGAAGAGAGGAAATGGCTATTCGGTTTTGCCTGTGGGTGCCTGTGGGTGCAGGCTTGTTTCAGCCTAGCGCTACGACACCTGATTCAGCCGATCATTGACTAATCGTGGACTTCAATCAGGAACTCGATAAGTAGACTCAAGCGTCTTAGTTCTGGGCTTATATAAAAACCCGCACCCGCCCTGGCTCTTTTCGGATAAGATCGGACACCCCCTGGGTTACAGCTTTTCCTGAGAGAAGGTTTCAGTCTCCAGGATATCCTCAACTCCGATGACACGGCTCTCCAGAGATGATCCTCTGGCTATAACGGGAGCCAGTGAACTGTGAAGAAGAAATTAGCATCAGCTGGTCTTTTGCACATTCCCTTTCCTTTCGGTCCCTTCCCTGGTGTGAGCTATTTTTCTGACGAAATGTGTGCCGTGCAACTGGTGAGCTTAACAGGTGCTCTGCAAGGGAGGATAGGCGAGGAACAATTCAAAAACTGAACCGAATGGCCCTGTCCTCTGCTCTTCTTTGTGCGGAGCATTGCATTGTGGGATTCCCTTCCAGCTGGGAGCTTGCGTTTTCATACCCCTGGCGGGTGGGAGGTAGAAACGAGGGATCGAGGGAAGGTAATCGCTCCTGCTCCTTTCATAAACCGAACGCCTCTTGGGGTGTTTGCCGTATTTCATACGGGCATTTTGGGGATTCCCCCCCCCCCACAGAGGGAAGGAAGGGAACGTCTGGAAGGAAGCAAAAAAGAACTCAGATCTCAATGCACAGATCTGGTTGCAGATCGGTTTCCTGGATGCACTTACTGGCCTGAGATCTCCGGAACTGACAGAGGATGTAGGAGCGATGAGACCGGGGCCTATTTATATCTCAAATAGATGCTCCGTTTAGTGTGAGCAGGAAAAAAAAGGTGGGGGGGTGAGGTGGTGGGGGGGGGGGGTAACGATACGACGCAATGATAAAATAAGTGGCCTGTGTCACATCCACGTCAAAAAGAGCAGAACCGATAATGGAACCCGTCGAACCCTCGACCTTGTCTTTTGGGGCGTTGACGCCGAACGCGGTAATGGATGAGGGTTGGGTGGGGGGGGGGGGGTTGGGGGGTGTGCGAGGGACGATTGAGTCCGAGGTCACAGGCGCGTTAAGCCGTCCCCGGGTGTGCAGAACCTGCGACTTAATCACAGGTGTCTGTCATGTGTCAGCGGGAAGCCTGCCCCGGAGGGCTGAGACAATGTTATTGAGCTCTGACATTGATCCCATAAAAAGAGCCATCTGGAAAGCACGGAGCCTTTGTGCTTAAAAACGCG
Organism: Anguilla rostrata; assembly: GCF_018555375.3. Lineage (NCBI taxonomy): Eukaryota > Metazoa > Chordata > Actinopteri > Anguilliformes > Anguillidae > Anguilla > Anguilla rostrata. Next base: position 5,034,070 of record NC_057941.1, read on the forward strand.
CTCCTGGGTTTTTTATCTTGGTGACTTGGTGAAAAAAAGGTGCGAAGATTTAGGACAATGACAGACAGCCCTCACGGCGTTCATATATAAATTGAACAATTCATCTGGTAATAGTTCATAAATAAATGTGTTGCGATGACACAGTGGGGGGTGGGGGGTGGGGGGTGGGGGTGGGGGTATGGGTGGGTTTGATTAAAGTAAGAAAAGAAAAATAAAGTGGTCCTCTGGAAGGGGGGGAGTGGTTTGCACTTATAAATAAATAATAAATAATAATAAATAAAAATGATACAGTCGCTTGGATTAATTGCAGCCAAGACTTGTTGGAGGCCATGCAGTATAATTCCAGGCTCTGCTTGACAAATATTCAAATCAGCCCAGTATAAATATATTTATAAATTCAGTGCTAAAGCAATGTTTGCACAGAGTAAACAGTACAGTCCTTTCGCAGCTCAGAAGTGCTAAAATGCATTTATGTAGAGAAGAAAGATATTAATGATTACATGGGAATGGTCATAAGTGATCTTTAACTCCTCTAATTTAATTTAGTGAGACAAATGGTTTAATATGCTTTATAAGTTGAGTGTGGACTGAGAGTTAAGTTCCTGCAGTTCAAAGTAGGGTTTTTTTAAAAAGCATTCACAATACCAATTGTGCCCAGTGTTTATTGTAGCCATTTTACTTGCATTATTATTATTATTATTATATATCTGGAGGTAGGGAGGACATAAAGTTTAGAAGAAATAAAGTTTAGAGGAAATAAAAATGTAAATAGGCCAGGAGGGCTGTCGGAGTGCTCTGTGATCCCCACCAGGGGAGTTCATTACGAAAACAACTTTCAAACATCAACTGCTTTGGAGTCCCAGGTGTGCGGGAGAGAATAGAGGAAAGGTTACTTCCTGTTCCAAACGCTCTCCGTAGAGTGTGAATTAGACTCGATGTCACCGCCTGTGTATGGATAAGTGATACTTTGTGAGAATTGTACCTTATCAAACCTGTGTTCTGACGACCTTCGGTACGCACTACTTATTTTACACGTTTTGATAAAACTTGGCAGCAGTGCGGTATAATGGGTAAGGAACTGGCCTTGTAATCTAAAGGTCAGGGGTAGGCCCCCCTTGCCCCCGTGAGCAAGATACTTAAACTGCCCCATTTCAGTATATATCCAGCTGTGTAAATGCTATATAAAATGTTGTGTAAGTCACTCTGGATAAGAGTGGTTTGCTAAATGCCTGTAATGTAGAATAAGTGTCCACCACTTACATTGCATTAAGGTGATTTGAATGCGAAGCTTTGCTCTCTCTCCGTGATGTGAGAGCAAAGGCTTTGCTTCAGATCCTGGAATGGGCGGAGCGATCGCCTATAATTAGCGACTCACTTACCTGAACCACCTGTGGCCTGTTTTTTCTGTGGGAAAGCAAGGCTGCACGCCAACCGGCACCACTTTCACCTTCTGATCACAAATGAAAGAGCACAAATGGGCTACTAGAATGTTCTTAACAAAGAATTCTGAAACATAACAGTCACTACTGGTAATTGAAAGTGATGGAGTTCTGTAACATTGAATAAAAAAAAAAGAAAAATAAAAAAAACATTGTAAAGCCTACTCTACTTGGGGTAAGGCCAGAAATTAGCATGTCCAACATTCTGACAGCTTTTTGGGTATGTGGACACTTAATGCAGTCTCAGATATATATATATATATATATATATATATGTAGAGAGAGAGAGAGAGAGAGAGAGAGAGGTTTTATTAAACAGTGAGTTTAGTGATGGCACACCTCCACCCACATCTGTACTCTCCTTTCATGTCGGAAATCCAAAACAGGACTTTAACTCACCTTTCCCACTCCCGATCACGGTCCCGCTCTTTGGTCCTCAAAGCCGTTTCGCGGCTGTATAAATCAAAGCTCTGTTTTTTTCCCTCCGGGCTCGGGGTGAGAGCCGGCTCTGGCTCGACGGGTTTCCGGCGAGATCGAGCGCAGCGACCCTCGTCGGCCGCACCTCCTCTTTCTGAAAGAGCCCGATGTGGCGGCCTTGCGCTTCGTTAAAACACGGAAACGTGCCGATGGTGTCATGCGTGTTTCCGGGTTCGCTGTGCTTGGGTTACGTTGCTCAGGTTTTTTTTATGGATTATGGAGGGGATTAGATAGACTGAAGAGGGCCTTGGTCTTTAACCAGAGGATTAAAGCAGAGGTCACACTCAAGTAATGGCTAAGAAATAATTATTCCGCGCTGTTTTTTTTAAAACTGGATGTAGAGCTGGTGCTCAGACATGATAGTCGGCCTTTAATGAAGGATTTCTACAAGCTCGGCTGCCCATTCTTCTGTGCAATTACAGTGCCGCGCGAGGGGAATTAATGATTACATTATTCAAGTTCGTTTTTTTTTCTTCTTTTTTCTAATGCTTGTGGCACCGTTCATAATTGCTACAGAAAATGAACGGCTTGATTAGCTGGTGCACTGTTAATAACAACAGAAAAATGATCAACATCGCCCTCATTATAAGCATACATATTCCATACGTCTTTAGCCTGCTTTGACCATACATCACCCTGAGACCCAGCAATTCATTTTTTGTCCCCTGCAGGGGACATGAGTTTCTGAGCTTTAGCCCAAGAACCATGTGTTCTAATTCAACAAAAATAAAATAAATAGCATTTTTTGGAATATATTTTTCCCGAAACATGTTTTTAAAGACACTCATACAAGGCCCTTGGTCTCAGGAGGATATTTACTACCTGTCCCATCAGTACAAATCGTCAGTTAACCCATTGAAGAGCAGGTTTTTTCGGAATGTTTTAATTTTTTTTGTGTGTTTCAAAATTCTAAGCCTGTGATCTAGAACTCCATTGCACTCAGTTACCGGTCGTGACTGCTACATCCGCATTAGAATGTTCTGGTAAGAACATTCTAATCACATACTTGCGATTAGAATGTTCAGTTAAGAACATTCTAATCACACACTTGAGACCATACACCTTGAAGGGTAAAGGAGGGTGAAAAAGTAATGCAACAGCTCCTATTAGAGCCAGCCTGAGCCATTGCAGCCAGCTGTGGAGGACTGCACAGATGACGCTGACAGACTGCAGGCAGTTCGCAGGCATTGACAGACCAGGCGAGTTGCTGTGGAGCGGCAGACCAGATGAGCTGCTCCAGAACAATGAGCTGGAAACACAGCCTGCCAGGACAGCACCGTGATAGCGCTGAATAGGGTTGCCAGATTATTATTTTTTTTACAATTCCTGGACATCACACCACCAGACATCACACACACGTAGGTGAAGTTTGGACTCGCTAACGGGGTGGGGGGGGCGGATAGGAGGGGGGTCAGGACTGTTCACAGACTTGGTGGAGGGGGGGGGGGTACAAATGTTATTGTTAACTTGTACAAATATTTTGAAAACTGGATATTCCTGTCGAAAACCGGCCATCTGGCAACCCTAGCATTGTGTCAACCCAAGCTGCAGAGAGCTTCACTGCCCCATCATCACACCCCCCAACCCCCTCCCACGCCCCCAAAAGGTGACATTTCTAGTGTCGAATGCTCTACTCACTGTTTTACAACAAGTGATACCATTGGACCTGCTGTCTTGATCAGGTGAGTTGCAGCCAATGAGGACCTTGCACTCTCTTCCCGTTTCTCTTCTTCTGTGCCTCTGCCCGTCTGCACACTGCACAGCTGGAGACTGCGAAGGGCAGGAAGTTCAGTCTGAAACACAATGGCTGACAGAATGCCAAACAGCGATTGAGAGATTACAGTGCGCACGCAAACGCGGGATCGGGGCACATTGTGTCCCGGGCACTTGACGGCTGACTCTGACACCGCGAGATATGATTAATCTCTGCAGACGCGCGTAATAAATGTTCCTCGCACCCGGGGCCACAGGCAAACAATGGAACCTCTCTTTTCTTCTGTGACAGATCCCCCGTGTACACTCTCGAAGAGCGAGTTCCTTTGTGACAGTTGTGTCCACCTCGGTTCCCGAGAACAGATGGAAATGGTTCTGCCATTTCCCTATGTTATTGTTCAAGTTATTGTTCAAATTATTGTATGCACTTTCCAGTTCCGTTCCGCTTTTAACCCCTTTCAGCTGTGAGGTCACAAACATGTGATTAGAATGTTCTTGAACATTCTAATGCTGATGTAACAATCAATTCTGGTAATTGAGAGCAAATGAAGTTCTAGAATGCTGACTTAACATGTTGAAAAACAAGCATTAGAAAAAATGCACCCTTCAAAGGGTTAAAGATATTCTTTCAATGAGTTCCGTTCCAATCAGTGATGTCTCATGCAACGTATACAAACTAATAAGTCAGGCCAACAGTCCATCTCCACTTGTACTCGACATCTGCTTCAAGTCCTCCTACAAGAAGTTGATAGCCTTTTTTGTCAAGCCGCACATCAAACTAATAACCCGATAGCCCCGCCATAATCATCCACAATGATAAAGTGACTGGCGCTAATTTAGCTCAGATGGTCAGCAGTGATTTTTACAAGTGACATTCATATCTCAGCCCAGCTATTTAGGACCTTGTGGTAGTATTTTCAAATGTTGTACAGGAGGCATTAGCTTGAAGCAGTAAGACATACATTGAAAATGAGCAGTCATGTGAATGTTCATAACTTAATGACATAAATAGTTAAATAGCACTAGCACTAGCATGGCATAGCGATGATAATGTTTTGCTCATATTTAACATGTAAGGTTAAGGTGAGAATGTTTGGAGACAGTTCTTCAGCCGTATCCCACAATGCACTTCGGTGACATTGCAGTGCCCTTCGTGTGCAAATAGCCCGTAAGTGCCCGGCTCGGATTTACGCTCCTCATCGGCACCCGAAATTGAAATCGAGTCGCGAGGGTTGTCACGTTGAGTCTGCACAGTCGCCGGGGTTCAAAATTTTTTGACAGCCTCAAGAAAATTTGTAAGCGGGGTTGACAGAGAAAGGCGGTTTATTTTTGAGTTCGGGTTGTTATACGATGACTGTCTCCTGCAACTTCGGTGAATGATTTGGGGGCACTTGGCGCTTCTTCGGAGGCAGCGTATCATATTCATTTGGAGGCCGTTTAGTGGATTCTGGTGTTGTGACTTTCAAGCCACTAGATCATTGCAACAAAGACTCAATTTTCAGCATTAATTAAGGAGAGCGGTGACTCTAAACCCTTACACCCTCAACGAGACCTTGAGTTCTGTCAGCATCATTCACACTTAATGCCAATGGTTTGAAAAGATACAACGTTTAAATTTACGCTGCTATAACTTGACTTGTTTTTTCGTTTTTTTTTTAAGAATGCGATTAGGAAATCAAACATAATGAAAAAGAAACCACACAAAAAAATGTTTGTGGCTGTTAAGAAGACTTGACCACGCTGTAGGGTAATGTGAGCAATGGTCTTGCCTCATGCAAACACAGTGCAATGTAATACACGTCTTCCAACACTGTCCCACTTTACTCGCTCACTGTAATATAAAAGTTAGCGCTCGAGGCTCGAGCAATATACACAACTGACAGCTGCAGACTACCCCCCTCCCTGACAGCCCCCTAGCAGGACCGTACCTGAAAACAAAATCAAAAAGCTTTCAAGAAATTTTATCCCTCTCTCCAATAACCGAGGGCACTGACCCCGCCCCGCAACTTTTGGCTCCGGAAAGAAACACTTTTTCCTAAGAGTTTCTGAATCTGTCCCATGGTGGCAAAAAGAAAGAAGATGGACGTGGTCAGCTGATACAGCGGCCAAAAGTGTGAGGGGGGGAAACCTGCACAAAAGTGTCATGAGTAAAACTTGGCTAACTATATAGATAGCTAGCTAGCTAGCTAGCTATGGCATGTCCTCACCTCTGTAACGTTATTTGTTGTCCTCCGTGTGTCCATACATCTGTATCGGTGGTACGCGCTAACTAGGTTAACTAAAGTAGGCGAAACGCTAACATGTTAGGGTTAGCTAAAGTAACGTTAGGCGATAAAGCTGTGCTTAAAAATCTCGTGCCCTTCGAAGTGGTGATTTTGGGAGATGCACCTGCGCATGCGTCCCACCAAACGTCCCTCTCAGGTCGTCCGTGAGTGAGTGAGTGAGTGACCACAATTTGCCACGCATAGGAAAAAAGCTAGGACAACACCCACGCCTCCCTCCTGCCCATGCCCCCCCGCAATGATTGATTGACAGGTTGATTGATTGCTTGATTGATTGAAAAGCTGGTGAAATTAGTAGCATGTTCAGCACAGTAACAAGGAGGGTGATAAAGAAAACCCAGATTGTTTCAGAATGATCGCCTCTCACACAGTGTCAGAGGATTCATTTCAGCTTTGGTAGAGACACACTGCTGGACCGCCTAGTCTTTTGTCAAAGCTGTGGTCAAAGTCTCACACGCATGCTAGCTACACGACATGTCTGCCTGTCTCTCTCTCAAACCCCTCCCCCCCAATCCTACAGGTCTGCTCTCACGGTCCAGACCTGACTTCCAGGGTACCATGGCGACCTTTTGGCATACTATGGTATGCTATACCCTCCTACATGTGATTTAATAACATAAACTAAAAGCACATTTATTGGCCAAATTGTTAATCATATAAGACACAGGGACAAATAAAGAAACAGAGAATAAATGCAGCGGTATGGTTAAGAATCATTCCCCACAGGGCTTATGTGTAATCCTTCCAGTGAAAATGTCAGGTTTGTTTGATTATTCTCCACTTGATTAAAAAACAAAAACTACAAAAAAAAAAAAAAAACTGATGAAATGACAAACACAAACACAAGGCATAATTGAAGTTTCCCATTTTTGTGCATATTTTACATTTTGATTGGTTCTGGTTATGGAAAAATAACACCAGCTTTAATGAAACAAAAACTCACACAATTATCTTAATGTCCTCCTCGGCTTAATTTACCCAAAGCTCGGTCTAACAAGCAGTTACCAGCTATTTAAAAAAATAATATATATATAAATAAGGCTCTGCCTCAAAGCTTACCAACAGTCCTTAAGAAAATAAAATAAATAAATCCAAATAACTGTTCTGAACGAGGTATTAAAATAAGAGCACTAATGATGCACGCGCAGAAGTTCAAGAGCACCGCAGGGTCTCTCAGACGAAGACTCAAAGAGGGGGACGATGGCGACGGCCGTGCTCCTGGAATAACCGTTATCGGCATTCGCCGTGCGTTGCAACTCCAGCATTTCATTGCCGTGCTTTGGTCATAAAAAATAATAATAATAAAAAAAATAAATTTAAAAAAAAAAGCTTTTTATAGCGTCGAGTGGATCGAGTGAATGAACATGCTCTCGCCGTCCATTTAGTGAAATTGCCGGAAGCTTCCGCCGTCTCCGCCGAATCCGGAGTAATTAGTCGCGGCGAGGCCCCCTGTTCTCCTCGGAGCGCGCTAGCGTTTGAGCAAACGAGGGGTGTCGGCGACCGAGGCGACTCGCTCAAGAAAGCGTGACTCATTTTTTTTTCGAAAACGTACTAATATTTAAAAATCTCAATGAGGAAGCAGGAAGATTTGAGGCGTCGCCTTGTGAATATTTTTTCATTTGTTTGTTTCAAAATTAACGCTTACGTTCGATTTTATGGAGGTCTCATGCGCATATTCCTTTTTTTTAGGGTTTAGATTAGAGGGTTAAAAACCTAGGGTGAGGGTTAGGGTTAAGGCTAGAGTGAGGGTGCAGGTTAAGGTGAGGGTGAGGGTGAGCTGGGTCTGCCGAGGATCAAATTTACTCCGGAAGGTTCTGTACGAGCCGAAAGGAATTAAATGTTATTTCTTTCTGAGCATTACTGTGCAAATTTCACAGAGGAAGAATGAGGGATTTTGTCTCCTGTGGGGATTCAGACAGGGCGGAGGTGGGTGGTGGGTGTTACTCCCACACAGCAGAAATGCAGTGAACCTCCATCTTTAATTTAAGCTTCTTCTGCAGAGAAGCCCGTTTACCAAGGACACTGTATGTGTCTCGTTTCTTCCAGATTTTTGTCTTTTTTTGTGTCTACAATAGAAATGCTTGTTTATATGTCAGAATGTATTTGCAAGTGCACACACACACACACACACACACACAGGTGATGAGTCATCATCAGTGAGATGTGCTTCTCTTCCAGTTTCTGTAAGCTTTCAGCTGTATTGTTGTCGAAAGTACTGGAGGTGTATAATGGTCGCTGCGTGTAGCGTAGATCATTAGCTACCTGTAGTGCTTCTCCCAGGGAGTGTCACAATCTTGACTCTGTGATTCAAATTAATGGAGAAAAAGAGGAAAAAGGGAGAAAAACTGCTTCAAAAAGACTAAGAACAGCGCTGCATCATGACAAAACTGATGTTGCTGTTAGCATATGTGTTCCTTCCTGTCATCACTGAAACGTCTGAGCTCTAAACTCCATCTGTTTTGCCTGAACTCACTGAATTGGATGAGTTGGTGAATGTTTGATGAGGAGTCATCACTTTGTTCTAAACTTCATTTCATCTGACTGCAGGTTTTTCCTTTCTCTCATTCTCTCCCTCCCTCTCTCTTTCTCTCTCTATCTCACTTTCACAAGCACACGCACACACACGCACACACAAACACCCTGTGTAAATTTGTACAAAATTTTTATAAATGCTAATTTTGCTTTGGAGATCATAAACAACTTTGATAACAGCCGCAAATTGTGTGTTAATTAAATTATTAAAAGCTAATTGTTTTTGCAGAGAAACTGATAATCAAACTGATATTCTAAACAGCTTTCCAAGCCCTTGTCAAACTGTTTGATTCCAAATTGCAGTTGTAAAGCTGAGTTCCCCAGCAAAGACTAGCAATCAAAAAAAAAAGTATATATATTATCTCACAGGGCACCTGTACACATAGCGCATAGCTACTCCTGTCAAAAAGATTCAATTAGATGATTCAGGTGGAAAGGGAAAAAAACATAAACCAAAAACCTTTTTCTTACTCTAGGTCTTCTATGATGATAAATAGTGTGTTGTTATTGCTGCTGCTGCTGATGATGATGATGAGGATGACACAAAAGAGTAATCAAATGAGTAAGGCTTCAGTGAATCCTAATTTGGGTGGAGCTACTGTGTCCCATCAGTCTTCCGACCATCCATCCATTATCTATACTCACTCATTCCTGGTCAGGAGGTGCTGGAGCCTATCCCAGCATGCATTGAGCGAGAGGCAGGAATACACCCTGGACAGTTTGCCAGTTTGCCATCGCAGGGCACGATCAGTCTTTGATAACTGAATTTCCTCTGTGTAGAAAGGCATTATGATTCATTCAAATCAAGCCATCAGTGACACTTGATATCACCACTGACTCCCCTGTTCACTCCGCCCCCCCTCCATTACTAGTAAAAATATCTAACTAAATTAGTTCTGTAAGTTAATTTTGTTATTTATTTTGCACTTGTGTAATCTGACATTCAATCTGCTGATGTTGACATATAGGGAAAAATATAGTCAAGCATTTTGTTTTTCTTAATAGATTTAACGTATGGATGTAGCATCCGAAAGGGAGGCTCTTGACCCTGGCTTGTCTACAGCAGCTCATAGGGCATTTCATCAACCCTTTAAGGGATGATGTCACAAATATGAGATTACGGTATATTGTTCTTAACTGAACATTCTGTTGCTGATGTAACAATCGCCGCTGGTAACTGAAAGCAACAGCGTTCCAGAACACTGACTTAGAAAGTTGGAAAGAAGAAACATTCCAAAAAACCCACTCTACAAAGGGTTAAGAGGGGTGGGAGGGATGGCTGATGGTATTATGCAATCTCTCATACGAAAACAATGTGCTTTGTCAATGGTTACTTCGAGGGCTCACTTTCGGTCTTAATTGTTTCGCGCTCGCCTGAACAGGCCCCCCCCTGCGTCTAAATCAGGAACCGAGCGGCGCGTGGGCCGCACGGCGGGTGGTCCGTTTGTCACAAGCCCTTAACGTTCATCCGCAACGCAGGAGCGCCGGAGGTGACTCCGCCCACAGTCTGCCAAGGCCTTGTTTAACAAGCCCCAGTCCACCACAGCTGAGAAAGAGCTCCATCTCTGCAACCCCACCAGCATATTAAACGGGGTCCTATTAGGCAGCCTCTTGGTCTGGAGTTTCTAAAATGTTTTATTTATTTATTTATTTATTTATTTATTTCTGCACTACCACCGGCAGTTCAGCCTGTTTGTGTTTTTGAAAGGCTGCCCCATCGCCGAGCTGCAGGATTTTGGAATGAGCGGAGTCCACGGCGCGGGCCCTGTCTGATATGGATCAGCTGTGAGTCTGGGAGGGAGGCCGGGTATGCACTGGTACGCGCGGTAATGAAACTGCGAACGTCTGACTGCGCGTGGGATCGATCTCACAGGCGGCGCACACGCTTCAGACTGCAGCGGATCCTGGAAGGCCAAGGCAAAAACCTTGAAATCTGAGGCCATCGTGTCCTTTGCGGTACTGATCTTATCCATCGTTAGAGACTGAAATATTGGGCCTTAAGCACACACACACACACTTAGACACATGCACACACACACACACAAACACACACATACGCACACATGCACAGACACATGCTCACACACGCACACATGCACACACACACACACAAACACACACACACGCACACATGCACAGACACATGCACACACACGCACACGCAGACACACACTCACACAGACACACACACAACACACACACACACGCGTGTGTCACATTTTTGTCATAACTGAGTTCACATCAGAGCGCTCTTTGTTACATCATTGCTGTGCAGTGTCTTTTCTCACTCTCACAGTTTTTTTCCTTTTCTCGAAATGGAAGAACGTAATGTATTATAACATCCAGCCCGCCACAATAATCCACTGCAGTATGTGTTCAACAATTAAATAAGGGAGCAAGTTTAAAACTCTGCACTGTTCATTTTGCACCATGGCAACCTGTTTTTGCAGGTGAAAATTCTCCTCCAAAAAAAATAAGTAAATAATAAAATACCCAGTCCCCCCCCCCTCCGTTTCCATGTCTCCTGAGGAAGTGAACAAAATTGACAAGCGTGTCTGCTGGGGCTAGGAATGATGTGCGTAAGTGGGAGTCGCGCCGAGCCCCCTGAGCTGTCACGCTTCTGCTTTGAAGAGGTCGAGTTTCGGAGAGCTCCCGCTCGAGCCGTCCCCGGCTGTGCCGCGCGCGGAAAGGGAGTACAAGGGGCCGGCAGCAAGGACAGGGCGCGATGCAACCGAGGGAAATTAACCCTCCGATGAGGAGGGCAAGCTTTTCAAAAGGGTTTTCTTTTCTTCTCCAAAATTCTATGTCAGTGTTCTATGACCGTTGCTTTCAATCACCCACATCTACCCAGATAGCAAAATAAAGAAAAAAAAGAAGAGAAACCATTATTGCAACACTCCCAACAGGTCTGCGAAAAGGTCATGGTGACTAAGCATGACCAGAGGTGTACGAACACATACAGATGTATTTTCAGAAAAGTACACTCTACTTCCTGGAACCCTGCAAATAGCCTGTTTCCCTCTGGCCGGCAGAACCTCAGCCGTAGAGGCAAACGCGTCAGAACGAAACCCGAAACCACCGTGTTGAAAATGCAGGTGCCAGACCAGGTAACATTAAACGTAGGCTGATAGCACTACAAAAGCTTCGCACTAAAGGTGTGGGAACACTTTCAAATGTATTTTCTGCCACCACTTCCCATTTATGGTGCACAATGGGTTCAGATCACACTTACTGTACGTGTGTCTGCAGCTCGAAAATCGCATGCGAAGTGTGATCTGTTTTTTTTTTTTCAACCGACGGTTCTGTAGGTCAAAATCCAGAGTGAGAAATCCCTACGTGCTCCGTTACCACGAAGGACCTCTGGTTGCTGCGGCGGCAACCTGAATTTTTAGGAAGTGGTTTAGTGTCATAGCTACAAAGGGTTGCTTAGAGTGAGGCCTCGAAGTGGGGCATTTTAATCCTGATTGTGCCTTACTTTGACCAGCGTTCTTTAACCTGATTCTCTTCAGAAGATTCATCTGGCTGCATTATTGGAAATCATTAACAATGTAAGCCACTGTACTTGACGTGCCGTGTGAATAATTTAATGCTGAAACTATGTTCAGATTAAAGCCCTGAGTGAAATTGCTATTTGTTCAAGGATTACCGGTTTGAATTTAAGTATTAGGACCCCAGGACGATGATGAATGCTTAATATGTAATGGCAGGGGGTACGGTCCTCACACAAACTCTGCACTTAGGTGCACATTACTCAGAATGGAGACCAAAGAGAGAGGACAAAAAGCTTTCTAATTGTTTGCACTTTTCCGTCCAACAACGAATATCTCGGTCGAATCTTGCCGTCGAGGCTCAGCGGTTGCCAGATCGGAGGGAAGAAGATTTTGTAAAAGGGTTTTTGACTCGTGTCATGTCTTCTCTCTCTCTCTGTCTGCCGGTCCCCAGAACAGCTGAGTGGACCCACTGTCATGCAACATTACGCACACAAGCCCCTGCCATGCACTTGCTCTTCAGAAGCAAATCTCCCTGACCGAGCACTTTACTGGTACAGGCACAATGGACCATTTTATTATTTTTTAAATATTTTTTTGTGTTTTTATTTATTTATTTATTTATTTATTTTTTTGCCGCTTCCTTGACAGTTCGAGAGAGTGCCTTTAAACACAGGAAATATTTATTCGAAACGGCAGCTCTTGTGTGTTGAAAAAAATAAATAAATAAAAATAAAAAACTAGGTTGGAACTGGCACGAAAAAGAAAGAAAAAAAAAAACAGTCGCGTTGCTACAGCGAAGACTTTCCGGTCGCTTTGGTGATAAGGTGAAAAGACAGGGCTTTCCGCCACGCTTCTTGCGCGGCGATGGAGACGTGGGCGGACAGCGGAGCATGATTCCTTCAGCGATTTAGCTTAGTGACAGGCTGAGCTCCCCCTGAAAACACTAAGTATAGGTGTACTTTGAAAAATTTTGGCTCCAACGACTTTATCTTCCAGCGCTACCTATTCCCCCTGCTTCAGGGTCATTGTGTTCCTCCACACGCTCTTATCCAGAGCGAATTACGCTGCTTTTATCCCGCTGGATATTTACGAAGAAATTCAGGTTGGGTGCCTTCCTGAAAGGGCTCAGCAACAATCTGCTACCTAGGAATGGAACCTGCAACCTCAATGTCAGAGCACAACAGCACAACAGCAATCTCATACCTAGGAATGGAACCTGCAACCTCACCTCTGTGTTAAAAGTCCAGTTCTCTAGCCATTCTGCTACACTACAGTCCAGCCTGACGATGACCTCAAACAGGTAAATGTACAATTCAGAACAGCCACATACAGAGAAGGGGGCAGCAGGTGCCTAATTACCTGCCCCATTTGCCCTTGAGTACCTGACACTGTGCCTCTCTGATTTGATTAAATGTATATACCATATATGCAGTACATTAGTAGTATTACAGTTGCTGTCATTCATTTTCCTCCATCCGTTTCGGTAAATATATTCTGTACAATACCTGGGTGTCATAAAACAGGTTTTCTAGGTCAGTGTGCCCTTTTCTCATTTTGAGCACCTGCCACTCAAAAGGTCTCTTCCTGGCCCTGAGTCATAATGTTCATCGTGCAGTCATTTTTCAATGGTTTCTATCTTTAGCCCATGACACCACACCCTAATTTTATTTTTCATTTATTGTAAGAGATACAGAAATACTGGCGCACAGAATACTGTGCGCATGCGATTCGCTTTTTTTTTTTTTGCTTTTCTTGGGAAAACGTGCTTCCCTGACTTTTGTAGGTCACATTATTGCAGCTTGACATCCTCGCCCGATAAATAATTTCTGAGACGTGCTCAAAAAAGGTTAGCGTTAAATAAATTAACCAGCAAGCTCTGCCTAACAAGCAGCCACCACAGCATTCTCTCATGCTGTAAAAAATTTAAACCGACTCTGTGTCGTGAAATCTCCAACATGCACATCAATAATGGGAGCGACCATAATTACAAACTCATGGATCATAAATTTGCAATAAATATATTTGAGTTGGCAAAAAAAAAAAAAAAAAAAACACAGGCAAATCCTACTCTCTCACTCCAAAGATGGCATTTAAACCAGTAGAGATACCCACGCGGTAAAGTTTAAGGCTTTAAGTAACTGTTTTATTTACTGCCAAGGGAAGCTCCTACAAGCTAGTTTCTCTGAATCAGTTCCCTCAATTCACTTGAACGGTTATGTAGGTAAATAGCCCTGTTAAAAACACGGAAGGTTGTAGCGTTAGGTCAGAATTACACAGGAGAAGGCATGGTTAAATGGCACTCCCAGTGGTGAAGGGTTGTAACTGCACTGGGCGAGTCGTGAGGATAGTCAGTGTGATAGGGACGCTGTGGTTAGTAGATCTTCTTCCAGACCACAGGAAATAAAACGACGCTACTTTGGTTAGCGAAAGGATGCATCTGGAGACGTTAGCAGCCGCGGCTTCAAGGAGAGAAACGCAAATCCGCATTAATATGAACCATGAATAAGTTAAAAGACGATCTATTTCTGGTGCTTTTAAAGCCTTGCAAAAAGCATTTTGAAGCATTTCTCATGCGCTACTGGGAGAGATGAATGATTAATAGATATTTAAAATAAATAAATACGTGACGCACTTTCTTAAACTTTCTATGTACAGCCAATATCTATAAATAATTCACTCTGTGGGGTGCAAGGAAAGCTGTTTGGACCACATGGGCATAAAACAGTCTTCTAAGTAAAGCAATAAAAAAAAGTCGGATGGACCTATTTAGATCGAGGTTAGGTTATAGATTTCATTAATAGCAAAGGAGGCTTTTGGCTTTGGCCCTTATTTGGTGAACTGTTCAAACCAGCAGCAATCCGCAGATTGTGGAACAACGTTTTCCGTTTATTCACATTGCCGATGTGTTGTCAGGTATTCAAAGCCTGGTCAACTTGAGAACAGTGTTCACTCAGATCTGCCAGCTTTTGAATAAATGTCGGTGAGAAGCTTTGGAAATAATTTGAATATTTATGCATCAAAATAGTCATGTTCATCGTTTTTGTTAAACACCCACACTCACAGATAGACAGAGAGAAAAAGAGAGAGTGAGAGAGAGAGAGAGAGACTCAACATAGTCACTTAGAGAGAGTTAGAGAGAGAGACTCAACATAGTCACAGAGAGAGAGAGAGAGAGAGAGAGAGAGAGAGAGAGAGATAGACTCAACATAGTCACAGAGAGAGAGAGAGAGAGACTCAACATAGTCACAGAGAGAGAGAGAGAGAGAGAGTGAGAGAGAGAGAGACTCTTAACACTGCCACACACAGCTGGACTTCTTGAGGCAAATGGTCGGCCATGACAGAGAATAAGGCAAAGATGAAGGTGCCATGATGACAACAACAATCTACAGATGCTTCGCAGGAGAAAACCTGACGGAAGTAAGATGACGTCACTGGGCACACAGTAACTCAAAGGGCGGGACTGTCAGTGGGGAACCTGTGGCTCGCAGCGGTTGGACGATTTTAACGCCCATCAAGTCATCAGAGGAACCAGCTGAGAGTCTGCCTATGGAGTTCCGAGAGGAAGTTGAATCACCTGTGGCAAATTGCTCTTTCAGTGACAAATATCAGCTGGTATTCTTGTTTATGTATGTGTTAAGAAGAAGAAGAAAAAAGAAGAAGAAGAAGAAGAAGAAGAATAAAAAGCACACATAGCTGAAGAGCCCATGGGGGGATGAGAGGTTGTGCTGAGTAGGTGTCTAGTGAACTTTCCACTATGAATAAGTTCACGTTTAATTGAGCCCATTACATGTTTTGTTTTAATTTCTGCCTGCAAGTTTTTTCCTTGGCAGCCGGTATAAACTGTGCCAATCGATGCACTCCCACACAACCCCGTTTCTGCTCAGTGGCGTTTTAATGCGTTTTATTAATCTTGTGGACACGAGGCATCCCGCGCCTCGTGTGTCTTAAAGAGCTTCAGCGTCCTCCAGTGGCCCCAGGCTCATGTCCGCGCGCTAATGAATGCAGTCAATACAAGCCGTAATTGTTACGAGGGTAAGCGCGCTAATTTGTGTGTTCTAATGAAATAAATGAATACATACAAGTCGTCGTTGGGGTACCAGTCGTGTTTTATGACTGGTAATTAAACACAGAAAGGAAGTGTGGAAAACGATCTTGACTGAGCAACGACACCGCTTGGAATATATAAGCCTGTGCGCGATAAATGAATGCATGCTAATTTTTTTTTTTTACGATGACAAACATGCAAACTTAAATTTTATGCGTGTGTACCTGTTTGTGTGTGTGTGTGTGTGTGTGAGTGCATGTGTGTGTGTGTACTTGTACTTCAGAGAGTGTCGTCTGCATTGTGTGTTTGTACACATGCGTGTGTGCATGAGTGTGTTTGTTGGGTGTGTGTGTGCGTGTATATGTGAGTGTGAGTGCGTATGTGTGTGTGTGTGTGTGCGCGCTTGCGTGCATGCGTGTGTGTACAGCCTTTAATTGGGTGCAGTACTGCATAAAGTCTTTTTCACAGCGAGCTTTTATGTGCACGTCAGTCGTCCCGGTTCACTGCTGACTGTTATAAATAGTCGACATTAAAATTTACTTCTGCATAATACATGGCAGATTTTCCATCTCCTTTCCTTTTCTTTCTTTTTTTTTTTGGACCGATCTTCCCCTCTCCTCCTCTTCTTCGCAGCTCAACGCGCAGTCAGCTGGGGCCCTGCGACGCACGCGCCGCTTCCCGCGAACGCCGCCGCTTGCCGCGAACGCTACGGCGCGCAGGACTGGCACCGCTGCAGCCCGTCCGGGAAGCAGGCGGGGCACCGCAGGGCCCTGATGGACTCGTTGAAGCGGTTGGCCAGCATGGACAGCTTGCTGCCGTGGCACAGGGCACAGGGGGCACAGCCGGAGCCCCCGCACTGGGGGCAGCTGGGGTCCTCCTGCGGCAAACACAACGAAGAAGAAAAAAAAAGCTAAGGGGGGGTGGGGGTGGGGGGGGTGCAGTCAGCCTGTGGTTCCGCCTGTGGCCACCAGGGGGAGAACCCACACGGAGTCAGCTCAGGGGGGGAAAGGAGAGGCAATGTTTTACGTAAAGCCTGTGGACCAAAAGCAGGTGCTGTTGCAACTTGTAAAAATGAGAGGCGGTGGGAAAGAAAGAGGGAAGGAGGGAGGGAGGGAGGGAGGGAGAGAGGACAGGAGGAAGGGAGGGAGAGAGGCAAGGAGGGAGGGAGGGAGTGAGAGAGGAAAAGAGGGGGGGGGGACGGAGAAAGTCTAACAACACCGAAAAAAAGTATTCAGCAGCAGGACAGGATAGCGAGTTATCTGAGAGAGAAAGGCGAGCGGCTGTTCGCCGCGTGCCGCCATCGCGTTTCGCGCTGATGAAAGCCCTCGAAAGAGGAGAAGGACGCGGGCTCCCATTGGCTGGCACGGACGGGCGCGTTCGGCGGTACCTGGTGTGCGCCGCGCGGCGCTCGTTCGCCGTCTCCGTGGGAACACAAAGCTCGCCGTCTCGAACGTCCCCCCGCCTCCGTCCTGCGAACGTGGTCTTCGTCCCCCTCTCGACCCTCGAGGGGCCCTTTCGCCCCCTCCCCCTTCCTCTGCGGGGAGCGGATTATTCGCAGATTGCTGGTGTAGATTATTATTTTCCCAAAGTCCAAAACCGGCGACTGTAAAATATTTCAAAAATAAATTTAAAGAAAAAAAAAAACTCAGTTCAAGATTCCTGCCACATACTGAATCCGTGAAATTAATATCAAAGTTTTGGCACAAATAAAGTTTGTCCGCTTTCTGTGACTTAAATTGCTGAAATCAACTATCTTAATGTGACAGCTTTGAGTTACTGAAAGGAATCTTTTGCTCAGGCACGAATGTAATCTGTGAAATATAGCTTTCCCAGTCACCACTGTACTGTGCATCAGGCAAGCTGTGCTGTGTTGGCACAAGAAGATTTCAGGTCTTGGGCATCGGTACAACATTTAGCCCACATAAAAAGATTTAAAAAAATATATATATATATATAAGAAACAAAGGCATGGAAACAGAATTTCAGATTTAAGATTGAGCGGGATGCTTACACTCATCAACACGGACGCTGAATTAATTGAGCTCTGATCCGCCCCCCCATTAGTCTCTGCTCGACCAGGTCTGCCAAACAGAGGCTGCATCCGTCTTTTTGAAAAGCCCACCTACAGCGCCGGACAGACGGGACGGCCCAAAGTGCGGCTCTGACATTCTCCCTGTCCTTTATTGGCCGGAGGCCATCTTGATTCGAGACGTTCCTGGCCCGGTGGGGCGGGGGGGGGGTAAAAAACGAAGCCGGTACTCACCCTAGAATCTTCCGCGGCGAGCTCGCCGTACTCCGGCGGCCTGAAGCCGCGGTAGATGTTGATCCGCTGGGCGATGAGCCCGGTGGGGGGGTACAGGCCGGGGTCCGGGAGGCCCTGCAGCCCGCAGAGCTGCTCCCCCTCCAGCTGGGGCGGGGCCTTGCCGTTCAGGAAGCTGTGCGGGTACTTCTCCCCGGGGCTGTCCAGCTCCTGCCCGTCCTCGTACACGTGCTTCAGGACCCGCCCGCTGTAGGACGAGGCGATCTTGAACCGCACTTTTCGGGGTCCCTCGGTCCTGTGGAGATCCGCCATGGCGCCCTGAGGAGGGCGGTGTGGGGGGGGGGTGGGGGTGACCTCTCGCTCTCGGGGAGTCGCGTGCGGAATGTGGCGTCTGGTTCGCGGTGAGCTGTCGCACTCCGTCCCCCCTCGTTCTCTTTTTGGGACCTGGCCCCAGCTGCCCGTCCCGCCCCCCCGGCTCCGGCCGCTCAATAATTCAGCGGCGGGATCGTGTGGACAAAGGCGGCGGGGAACGGGACACCGCGTCATCAAATAGTGATGCGGGGGAGAGCCTGCGGGGGTGCGGGGCGAAACACGCTGACCGCAGGCCCGATGTTCCTCATCAGTTTCCACGGCAAGGTGATGTAAACAGGCGCAGAAATATGAGCTAAAAGATTTTAAAAATAACGCGAAGGGAGAGTCATGAAATCAAGTAGGCAGAGATGTGTGTGTGTGCCCTCATTTGCATTTTTGTCGTTTTTAAAAGAGATTTTAGGGTCAAACCATTCGTGTTTCAGATCAGTTGTTAGTTGCCCGCATGCTGGGATGGGCTCCAGCTCCCCCCCAGTGACCCTGACCAGGAATAAGCGGGTTAGATAATGGATGGATGGATTGATGGGTTCATGAACTGATGGATGGATGGATAGATTGACGGATGGATGGATGTTTCTTGCCCTTTTTGTTTCTCATCCGAACGCGGTACGAAAGCGGTCCTGTTTGCTGGCGACGGAGCGGGGCGCCTCACAGATGCAGGCGGTTGGACCCGAGCCTGCCGAAACAGCTGGGAGAGTCACACAGGAGCCCCCGCCAGCCCTGCAGACCAGCTGGGAGCGGGACGCCGGGGCGCTGGGGGTCCAGCGGGAGCCTCATGTGGAACCGAACCGCCCCGAGGAGCCATCCGGAGTCTGGCAGAGCCCGGGACCTGCCTGCTGCTGATCTCCTGCCAGACCAGGGTCCAAAAAAGCCTCATTTAGAACCGGGCTGGGAGTACACAACACCCCAAACCCACCCCCACCGCAGATTAAACAAAAGCAAAAAAAAATATTGTACTGTATTCCCATTTGATCGCTGTGCTTGAATTCAATACCCTGGATTAAATCAACATTTACCCTCAAATTTGACTTTACAAAATAAGTATAACTTTTCTTTATTATTAATAATAATAATAATAATAATAATAATAATAATAATAATAAAATTGCACTATAATATCTTTAAATAAGGCTGGAACTCTACATATTTCAGCATCTCTAGCAATAAACTGTTTCTCCTTGGCAGTCGCCAGGGTGTAGAAATCATCCGTAAGACCCCTTGACCTCATTAATCAAAGTTACAGGCTTATTACCCACTGTGTAGAGCCAGCCCTATTTTTATAATATCCACAAGCTGGAGAACCTAATGATGCAGGCATTAATCCCCCCCCCCCCCCCCCCCCGCCCGCCTCCCCACCCACCCATCTGAATTATCATTCAAGAGTGGGACTTTTTCGGTTTTGAAGACTTATGCGCGCGTGCGTGCACCATATTTATTTTTTATGAGATCCTCCATCACGAAGACTCCTGCGGTTCGGAGAGAGAGAGAGAGAGAGAGAGAGAGGGAGAGAGGGGGGGAAACTCGCTGCGCAGAGGAGGAGGAGGAACTTTAGGACTCCGTGGAGACTCAATGAAACCTCCGCTCGAATAAAAGCGCGAGCTTACGCTGCACTTTCGCAGCCGCTCGGTCCCTCCCTTTTACCGTCGCCTCTGAAACCTCCTCGATTTCGGGTTTAAAATTACAGGCGCCTCGCGTTACACAGCCAGCGGCTGTGCTCCACGGCGGGCCAGGGGGTTGGCTTACCTCTGAACACGCAAGCCTGATTAACGTGATCAAGTTTGCTGTCCAACAACAGCGTTACAAAGTGTGAGCAGAAAAATGTCAGCGTTTATAATAAACTGGGAAAAGCATAATATTACAATACTCATTTTGTTTTCTTCTATATGTTAATTTGCCCAAATCTTTTAAATTAATTATTCACAACGACTTACAATGCCAATTTTCACAGGACTTAAACTGGCAACAATAATAGAGGCAGTTAAACAGGCGTCAAGCTAAGAAAGAGTGTTAGCATAAGAAAAAGTAGTTTAGTTTAGCTTCCGTTAAACCGACATTCTACCCATGTCTATTGATCTGACGATCTTTAGGCTATGTGTTTACCTGTACCTGATTCACTTCTTCAGATGTGAAAAACTTCTTTCACACTTTGGATGTTGCACTACATGGATATATACTTAAGTAATGCAGGTTAAGTACCTTGCTCAAGGGTACAAAGGCAGTGTCCTACCTGGGAATCGAACCTACTGTAGGTTACAAGACCAGGTCCTTACCCATTCACTTACCAGCCTAGCCCAGGGCATTGTTCTGGGCTGTGGCACAGAGGGAGGAAGGTAGCTTAGCCTAGTCCATGACTGCATGGCCAGAGTTAGCCCTGCTGGGTAAGAGCATAAACTGTAATCCGGTTGGGGCTACACTAGGAGGGCTCTCAGTACAGGGTGCCTTAGCCATTATAGGTTATACACTGGTGGCTGAGGATTGTATAGTAGCTGGATGGAGCTTCTATCCAAGAGTTTATCCTAGTTTTTTTTTTGGCACAGAGCCTACATGTACTCTGTGTGTTGATAATCTTTATAGTGCCTAACCTCATCTTCTCCGTTTCTTTTTTCCCTGGGGCTCCTGCCCCTCCCTCATCCTGAGTTCACAGACCACTCCAGCCTTGTTTCCTCGCCCTTAGTTCATGGGATCGCTCCAGCCTAATTCCTCACTCTATGGTCACAGACCGCTCCAGCCTAATTCCTCACTCTATGGTCACAGACCACTCCAGCCTAATTCCTCACTCTATGGTCACAGACCGCTCCAGCCTTGTTTCCTCATTCTGAGTTCACGGGATCGCTCCATGCCTAATTCTTCACTCTATGGTCACAGACCACTCCAGCCTCATTCTTCACTCTATGGTCACAGACCACTGACGTCCTCCCCTGGTTCATGCCCATGCCCTGATGCAGCCTGGAGCTCCAGATGTATCACCCTGACCCTCTAAACTGCATAATACTAAACTATACAATTTGGAGGTCTACTAATCCAGTTAGTTTATTACCCCAACTGTAACCTGCTCAACCCATTTTAATTGCTGTGATATACCCCTTATTGAATTCCATCCATTCTACTGCTATTTTACAACAGACCGGCCAATGGAGGCCAATAGATGGGCTTCCTATCTATAGCCAGGCTCCTCCCAAGATTTCTCACCATCGTTTGAGGATTTTTTACCGCACTGGGAGATTTTTACCGCATGTGTTTGCTATTTGGGGGTTCAGGCCTGTTTTTTTTTCTTCTCTTTTTCTGCAATGCTGTAAAGCGTCTTTGTGTCTGTTTTCAGTAGAAAAAATAAATAAATTATCTGATTTGATTCGATTTCACTTCCTGGAGTCTGGTTACTCCTGAAACCGAAATGGAACATCAACAGGATTGTAAGTTGAGAAGCTGTCAGGTGATGATCCTCAATGCTACATTTCCAGCTTCTATTTATATGATAATGACATTACATGCATAAAATAAGCAAGCATTCATAGTTATTTTCAAGTCTGGAGGGATTACGGTCTTCACCATCCTGATAGCGGAACAAGAGATTGTGTGCTGAGCTGAAGACCATTTGTAGGTCCTGAGGTAAGCAATAGGATTAAAAAAAAAACAGTCAGTCAGGTCTTTAAGGAGTGACATCACGTCCCTGACATCATTACTGGACATCTACACATTCACTCACCCTATTCAACTCCCGTTTCAACCCTACACTGGAACACGAGCCTTTCTAATGCCAGTGTGTGTAAACACTTGGCAGATATTATAATGGGCCTCATCTCCTTGCACAAACCCAGGCATGTATTTGACCCTTTGAGAGGACCCTTTTGTGTTGTTCACTCGTACTGTGAATTTCCCCTCTACTCAGGCTGAGGTATGAGCAAAAAAGTAGGTCATATGAAACTAGGAGTTCTCATTTGAAGCCAGTGCATTGCTATGACAACAACATTTCAGAGCTCCCTTAACAGAAATCCTGCGTGACAGAAAGCAATGATTACATTTGGGCATGTTATGTTTATGAAAGCCTTTTGTTATGAGAAGTTACAGCAATGGTAAATAATGAAATACGGTACACTGGCATTCCTTCACGTTGAACAAAAGTTGAAACAAATCTAGCGTGTAAATGTGTATCAAAGCTTCTAGCATTTTTCAAAAACACGGTGGGGAAAAAAAAATACAATATGTGAAACAAAAACAAAACCGTTTGTTTGACTAAGGAAACAAGGAGTGATTAACAGTGCTTCCCTGCATTTTGAGGTTCGGTATCTGCAATGCGTTAATAATATTAAATAATAAAAAAAAAGCTCCCAAAGAGACTCTCTCTCTCTGCAGAGCCTAGCGTTACCTCCGTGTCCTTTTTAGAACTTTCCTCATGCATTATACATTAGAAGTGATTTGTTTCAGCCTTGTGCTCTGGGTCTATCACCATCTCACTCAATGAATCTGCCACACTTTGACGTAACAGTTCGTTTCTGCGAAGGGAGAACCGCGGCGGGATCGTGAAATATTGATGCTCATTTTTAAATTACCGGAGAACACTGCAAAATATGATCATTCTGCTACTAGTAAATAATAAGAGTGATGTTATCAAGATATAATGGCTGACACGGGCATAATGCATAAGACAGAAATGGTGGTATTGTGCGATTCTTGCTGTAGAAGAAAAGGTTATAGCCATATATAAAGATGCATTTAAACCGGAATAAGTATCACAAGACAAGTTATGGATTAGACTAGTAATATGCCATGATTAACCAACTTCCCCAGCATGGATAAAAATGCTAATTGATTTTCAAGTAAATTAATGATTTTTTTTTCTCCCCCCTGCTTGATCATTTTAGAAATTGAATTAAGCGATCTGTCGGAAAACAAAAAAAAAGAAAGGGAAAAAAAAGATAACCATCTGATAATGAGTAGCCTCATTAATATTTCCCATTAGGACTGGGATCCTGAGTCAACACATTACTGAAGAAAGTTTAGTCTGATATTTATACTTAGCTCCGACTCCCAGAGGATTGCCATGCTGAAGTCTTGTCTGAGAGCTGATTGAACAGACCTGATAGAAGGCTCAGAGTGCACGAATTTGGGGGAATTAAAATGCATATGAATCGCTGGCTGCATACGCACAGTAATCAGTCATACTTGGTGTAAATATGAATATGCATGCACATCTTCTCTCTTGATGTTATGATGGAAAAGCAAAACGGAGCCCTGGATATATAAGTCCATGCACACTAATTCAGGTCTCGCCTCAAGCTGGTCTTTGCAGAAGTTCCTCTGGAACTTCAGGGTACATATATTCTATATTCCGAATACAGTTCTTTTTTTTCCCTTTTTTTTTGTTGTTGAAATGTACAGTACTTTGCAAAAAGGTTCAATAATGAACACCTTTTGCCTCCACCCCCACCCCCACCACCAGCGTGTTGCCACCAACAGAACGACAAAGCTTTTGATTGGAGCATTGCGTCCAGATGGCGCGGTTTTTTATGAAGTCTGCTGGCACTTGCAAAATGTGTAAGTCGCTAAAGATGATTTGATACTAGAGAGCTGCAACAGCGTAATTTTACTGCCCTTCTTCACTATTCCGTGAAAAAAAACATGCTGTCAGCTGACTGTTTCAGCTGTCAATCACATTTGGCAACATTCTATGCTTTTTAAATGGGAGCACCGACACCCCATTTTATTTTTATTAATTTATTCATGATCTTCATACATTTTTGTTCCACGACATATCTTTATCGTTTTATCAAGGCAGGGTGGTAGCCCAATTGTGCAGTGATATATTATTATTATTATTATTATTATTATTATTATTATTATTATTAATGCTCCAAGCTGTTGCTGTTCCACTGACAAAGGCTGTCACCATTTTTTGTTACTAAAGAAACTACACTGAGATTATGCCGTTCCACAGTCAACAGCCCATATTTGTTTACCTTGTCTTCACTTTAAATCCATCAGCTCTCTCCTCCTCCATGCTAACATATTTATGAGAATTCATAAATATTGCACTAAATATCAACAATGTGTTTGCCCAGGATTCCATAAAACACGAAGAGCAGACTGATTCCAAAGTGTTTCAAAGTGAAGATATCCCCCCTCCCCCTTTACTCAATTCCCTCGGTGTCCAAAAGTGTTTAGCTCTTTAAACTGCAAAAGCGAGAAGACGCGTTTTTTTTTTTTTTACATTAAACATTTTAAGAATTTAGCAGACGCTCTTAAGCAGACCGATTAAACTCAACTTATTGTACACGCAATCCCATCTACGCAGCTGGGTACTCACTGAAGCGATTCAGGTTAAGTGCCTTGCTTAAGGGTACCGTATCACAACCTATTCGATGCGCGGAGAAGCAATTCCAGCACACTCAAACCAGGTCTTAACCGGCTCTATGTATTGTTATTTTAATGCGGTACAGCAGCAAAACAATGAGTGTGTTCGCACAGCTGGCACCAAGTGCTACTGCAGCTTTTCTGGAACATCACGGTTAGTGGCAAATTGCAATGTTGCAACACTCACAGTCATTATACTTCACTACCGTCAAACAACAACAGCTACATTGTAAAAAACGTTCCGAAACCAGACAACATTTTTTTTTTTTTAGAAAACACAGTTTTTTAAGTTTCTCTATTCTACGTTTTCTATCAGTAGGTGGAATAGTTAATTTTTCTGCATCGCGTGTATAAATTCTCAAAATAAGAAATATGTCTTCTGAGAAAAGTTGCGTTTTATATATAGACCTTCCATCTACCCACAAAAAAATGGTAACTAAAGCTAGTAGTTATGCATCCTCATGCATGTGTGACCTTATATGTGACCTTACATGTGTGACCTTATATGTGACCTTAACTTCTAAATGTAACAATAGGCCCCACCACTGAAACGCCCTGTCTACTTTGTCTCAGGGTTTGGGGTATTATTTTAAGCATGGTTTGGATGGGGGTGTGTGGGGGGTGGGGGGCGGGGGGCAGTCGTCTATTCCTGGTCAGCAACACTATTTTTGCTGCTGTACTCCTTGGCTCCCTATAACAACACCGTTATTGATATGGGTATTCGTCACAAGCAAAACCTGAGAAATGCAAAAGAAAATCATCGTCAGGAGAACCATTTCTGTGAAATGCAAAGCCATTACATTAACCACTAAACCATTTCTCAATCACTCTCACAAATAAAAAAACAGTAATAATAAAATTAAAATAAAATTTCTCACACAAACAAAGGACACACTCTCCAAATCCAAAATCCCGTTTAAAAGAAAATCCAAAGAAAAGTCTGAGTATAAATTATTGAAAGTCACAACGAACCATTGCTGCATCAATACCAGCACTGGAAAGTTACAGAGAAACATTCATCAATATTTTTCAGAAAGAAATTGATCGTTCCATATTCCAGAGGCATGCATCTCATGGTGTTCCTGTGTTGGGCCCTGTGCTTCATCATTATCTTCAGCTAAACAATAAAAATATCGGAGATATCGGTGGAAAGGCTCAGCAATCAAAGGTAACTTTGGTAACGCAAGATAAATCACTAAGAGTGTGAGCATGAGCAGCAGAAAGGAGAACGATGCTCGATTTTAGCTGTCGAAGAGGATCAACCTCAACTGTTACACCATATATATATATATATATATAGTAGTGTATCATAAACCAGATCTATTCTTGGAGAGAATGGAAAACAAAATAAAAAAGCCCTTATAATTAAACAATTTAATGGTCAAATCCCCCCCTTAAAGTGCTGCTGACAAACTTCATGAGCGAGACCCCGTTTGTTTTTTTGGTGGGAGACTTTCCGACGAAATAAAACAAGACAAAGTAATGCCGCAAATGAAGCTGCTAATTTATCCGCATAGATGTGGGCGGGGGGCTGGGGGCTGGGGGCGGGGGGGGGGTGGGGGGGCAGGGAGACGGAGAGACGGAGCTCAAAAACCTGACGGGAGAATTAAGCTGAAGCCCACGGAGCCCACGGGTTCACCCCGCGGCAGGCCGATTACAGGGGTGTGATAACTCCAGAGCTTCCTAATTCAGCTTAAGCCTCGTTGACGCGAGGGAAGGTCAGCAGCACTACTGAACTACAGCAGCGTAAGGGTGGGTTGAAGGGAGCGCACTAGAGCACTATGGTAAAGAAAGTTTTTATTTTTATTTTTATTTTTTTTTACCATCAGCGAGGTAAAGACAGGTACGTCTGGCCCCCAAGAGAAGCACGCCGAGCGCAGCTGTCTGTCTAGATTACTTACTGTGAATTCTGATGGTTTCCTACGAAAATAAATAAATAAATAAATCACTTTCTCTTCCAGCATCTCTAGAGCTTATAGGCACCACAATTTTTCTTTTATTTTATTTTTGTGTCCGTGGGTTAACTGCACTTTTTGCTTCGTAAAAAGCGATTTCCATTTAAAAAAAAAAAAAAAAAAAATTTTTCCCACTTACTGATTTAGCAGTTTAGTTCTACGTTGCTCACCTTTATTAGTCTCGCAGCTTATAATACTATTTTCCTCATTTGCTAACAAGCTATCAATTCAGTGCTTGTGTATCGGGGATTAGCATAAAATGTATTCTAGTTTAGCAGGGATTAGCATAAATGAATATTCATGAAAGGAAGGACTTTGAATCACTTTTTCATTTGAACCTCTTTAGACTGTACAAAGGAATGCTAAACTAAATATGTGGGTAAGCGTATTAAAAACAAGGAAGGGCCACTGTGCATGTATTAAAAAGGATATTATTGATACTCCAAAATGCTATTTTTGATGCCCAGAACAGAGCTTTGCAAAGAGGTTGACAAAAATGTACATCCAATTTAAAGAATGTTTTAGAGGATATTGAGATAAGGGGTAGAGAAAAACTAATAATAATAGAGAAGCTCAAGACAATAAAGCTGCGTGCCTGGATAATATGTATCCCAGCATAATCAAAGAACTGGAGGAGATCGTTTATAAGCCTCCGACAGGTATTTTTATTCCGTCTATAATGGTGAGATGCCTGGAAGTTAGGAAATATAAAACCAGCATATAAATTGGCTGCAAGCAACGACTGCATTTAGGGTTATTATGAGGGTGCAAAGGAAGTCAACAAACTCAAGGGCAAACACTGTGTGTGTGTGTGTGTGTGTGTATGGGTGCATGTATGTATTTATGTAAGTATGTATGTACTGTATGCCCCCAAAACAAGCAAGAGATTAAGATGGCTGCAGTACAGGCCTGGCAGAGCATCACCAGCAAAGATACTCAGAACCTGGTGATGTCTATGTGTCACAGATTTTGTAGTCATTGCACACTAAGGATATGCGACAAAGTAGTAAAAACTACGACCCCAATTTACATGACATTAATGTTCCCAAATATTACAGTTCTCTGAAATGGGGGGGGGGGGGGGGTCTATGTATAAAAACTGCTGTAATTCCTTTGTGGCGATACCAAAATGTAGAAAATTACCCTTTAAATAAAGCCGTGAATCGAGACTTTAAGCAAATCTAAAATTGTCGGGTAAAGAGCCAAATCAAGAGGAAATATGTTTGTCCCAAATGTCATGGAGCTTACTGTATATGCTCTTAAATTACAAACTGTGAAGCCAATTGTCAAAGATGAGCCAAGATGGGCTGAACTGCCGAACATGATCGTTATGAATTTTTACTTTTCCCACAAACTTTGTGCAAAAGTATATTACTTTATATGTTTGAGTAATGAACCCCTTTTCACACACAGCAAATTTCCCCAAAAGAGATGGATTTTAAAATTCAAATTTGTGAATATCTGAAGAAGTCTGGGAGGGTTTTATTTTATGAAGAACACATTGTATGCCAGAGCAATATTAAACATAATGTAACAATATTTTAACATCTCAAACATAATCATGAGTTGATTGGATAGTGCACAGATATGGAGTGCTGTTGAAACTGTAAAAATGTGGGTGTCTGGCCTACATGAAATTATTAGGAGTCGTGTATGAGTTGGGAGTTGATTCTTTTTTTGACAATTATGTAATAAATTGAGAACATGATTATCAAATTATCATACCCTTAGGACACGCTGCACATACTCTTGCCTGGTATACAGGGACCGGAACACCTTTAGAACCTGCAGCACATACTCTTGCCTGGTACACAGGGACAACAACGCCCTTCAGACATGCTGCAGATATGTCGAATGAGAATGTCGTGTGAAGCAAATGTGCAAGGAATCTCTGCTTCGTGAGGGAGTGGGAGGCATCTGTGTGGATGGTTGCTGAAGGACGGCCAAAGCAATGCTCTCCAGGTGGGGGGTGGGATGGTGTGGGGGGGGGGGGGGTGGTTATTAGCGAACCTCCCAAACAACTGTCTGCTGGACTGTGTGCTTATTGTATTGTATCTTTTGGGCTACTGCAGATTCAGTGATATTCTCACCATTTTTACACTACGAGATTGCAGTGTGATTTATTACTATGGTTATGCTCAGCCTTGAGGAAAAAAATGTATCTTGGCTACAGTAATTATTAAGCTCCAGATCTTATTTTAAAAACTGATTCTTTGTTTAGACAACCATGAATCAGCAAGGTTATCTCAATGCACTACGAATAGGACTAACGTTTTCAAACATTAGTGGAGTTACCTGATCTCATTTGAACCTTTGAACAGGTATGACGGGGTGTATGTGAGGTCATGTGAGGTCATGAGGTCAAGTTATCTCGCAATCAGAGGGTATTTCTGCATTCATATATTTAAAAAATAAAATACATGATTCTAAAATGCTGCTGAGGTGTAAAAAATGACAAGTTTCCTACAGTGGTAATTCAGGTTATGATAATTTTTCACAGATAATCAATTATAATATTCAATCAAAATTGTAAGTTTGGGAAGCATTGGTATTACCACCCCCCCACCCTCCAAACGGTGGTCAAAAAAGATATCAGTAGATCTCCAGCCCTGTTCCTGGAGATCTACTGTCCTGTGCATTTTCATTTCAACCCTGATTTGGCACACCTGACTCTACAAATTAGCAGCTCAATGAGATCTCTAGCTGTTGAGTGAGGTGTGCTTTCTTAGGATTGGAATGAAAACCTACAGCATGGTAGATCTCTAGCTGTTGAATGAGGTGTGTTTTGTAAGGGTTGGAGTGAAAACCTACAGGATGGTAGATCTCTAGTTGTTGAGTGAGGTGTGCTTTGTTAGGGTTGCAGTGCAAACCTACAGGAGAGTAGGTTTCTCAGGAACAGGGTTGGACAGCCCTGAAATACATCAATGCAGCCACCAGATGAGCAGCAAATTTTCTCTTTTTTTGTGTAGACATTGTTGCTAAGCAAAACATGCCGAGACTAATTAACAGAAGCTACTCGGAAGAAGTTACAGTTCTGCCTCGACTTTTACGTACCAGACTATAAGAATGTTAGAGAAGAAAAAGAAGGGTAACAAATCTGGTACAAATTTCCAAATTTAAGAGTTACAGCGGAACACTTGAGAATGTTAATCTCTTCAGGTTTGGTAAAGATTAAGGGGGATTATGAAAAATGGATTACAAAAGCAATTTCAGGCCTTTTTATTTTGACGATGCAATAGGGCAATTGACTGATAGGACATGCCCTTGTCCAAACCAGCTTGCATAATTCACAGCAGCTGCACAGCTGGATGTTTAAAGAGAGGACTATGGTTAAGCATCAGACCACTCTCAATGGTTCCACAGTAATGCCCCATTCAGGATTTGAACCGGCAACAGGTCCAGCTTGTTACACTGCAGCCCTAAATACAGAACTCTTTCTAAATGCAACACCCTCATATCTCTCTCTCTCTCTTTCTCTCTCCATCTTCTCTCTTTCTCTCAAGCTATTTCAATTTGAGTTCTGTCAGCCAAACCTGAGGGTATAAGCTAGGAAAGCACTGCAGCTTTGATAGGATTTGTAAAAAAAAAGATGATGATGCCCTCAGGGCAGGGGTGCCCAGTCTTATCTGAAAAGGGCCGGTGTGGGTGCAGGTTTTTGTTTTAGCCCAGCACTGCAACACCTGATGCAACTGATTAACTAAGCGTGGTCTTCAATCAAGACATTGACAAGTAGCATCAGGTGTCTTAGCTTTGGGCTAAAACAAAAACCTGCACCCACATCAGCCCTTTTCAGATAAGATTGGACACCCCTGCCTTGTGGGTTTGGCTAGAGTACTCGATACTCTTCGAAAACCACTGTCAAAATGACATTTTAAAAAACATTTTAAATGTTTGTTTTTTTTAATGTTCATATCATGTTCATCTCCCTAGTTTGGCAGTGAAGTCATTGTGATTGGCAACGACAAGCCGTACCCCATCAAACAGTTCAAAAAGGAAGCTTGAGGCAGGGTGCCACAGAATGACAGCGATTCTGAGAGATGTTTCATTGAGGTCATTTTACCCCAGTGCAGTGCATGCGATGAATACAGATACAAAAAAAAACTTCCATGTTTAGACTCCTGCAGCCGTATTTTACTTCATTACTGGTGGATACCTTTCTTTGTATTTTATTTTATTTATTTATTTTTGCCATTAATGGGGGCTGAGTGACGTTGCGCAAATGAATTTAAAACGACGCGTCTCTTAGCTGTTTGTGTTTTTTTTCCAACAAATGTTGACGAAAACATAGTTATTCTGTCCCGTTCCGTTCAGCGCATTTCAAAATCACAGAAATTGACCGTGTGTGTTTTGTTTACCGTCGTTCATTGTTCCCAAATAAATGCAAATTGAAGATTGTTGCGCACGGCAACAAGGTGCTGGTACACGGCGAATCAACAATCAACCCGGGCCTGCCATCTTTTGATTGGAGTCCAGCGTTTTATTTTATTTTATTTTATTGTGTGCTCTGTGAAACCCTGGAGTAGACAAAGCCGCCCTCGTTAGAGAGCGTGGGCGTTTGTGTGAGCGAGCGTGTCACTGCCCTCTTTCAAACTTCAGAGTTCGTACAAAAAGCGTTCAAAAAAAAAAAAAAAAGTATTCCCGTTGAACCGCAGAGATTTAGAGCAAAGTCTCCTGAGGACAATAAAATAAAAGAATAAATTCTGCACCACATACAGTACGCAAAGGGTGCAAGCAGTAGTTATGTAAGAGTTTTAATTCTCACATGATCATCCACCTTATGTCTTGTTCAACTAAATCTATGTCACAGGGCCACTCTGCCCCAATGGGTAATGAGTGGGGTTTTTGGGGGGGTTGACGGGGGGGTTGGGGGGCAGGCAGGCGGTTGTTGATAATTTAGATAATTTCAGCAGAGTGAACCCCTGTGAGTGAGTACTTAGTTAACTGCCAGAATAATGTGAACCCCCACCACTACCCCCCCTCCTCCTCCTCCTCCTCCTCCTCCTCAATTTGCTGGGAGGCTTCATGGCTGCGAACGGGACAGACACCTTCTAAATGGTAAATGGACTGCATTTATATAGCGCTTTTATCCAAAGCGCTTTACAATTGATGCCTCGCATTCACCAGGGCAGTTAGGGGTTAGGTGTCTTGCTCAGGGACACTTCGACACGCCCAGAGCGGGGATCGAACCGGCAACCCTCCGACTGTCAGACAACCGCTCTTACCTCCTGAGCTATGTCGCCCCTGTACCTTCTACCCACAACCGCACGACTAAAGAGAAGCTGGGAGTGAACAGAAAAATTATACTAATAATATTTCTGTACTGAGGAAACTCTCTCTCTCTCTCTCTCTCTCTCTCTCTCTCTCTCTCTCTCACCTCGTCTCTCTCTCTCTACTCTCCTTCTCTCTCTCCTCACTCACTCTCTTCTATCTTCTCTCTCTCTCCCACTCTTTCTTCTCTTCTCACTTCTCACTCTCTTATCCTCTCTCTCTCCTGTCCTGCTTCTCTCATTTTCTCTCTTCTCTTCACTCACCCTCTTCTCTCTCTATTCTCTTGTATATCTCTCTCTCTCTCTCTCTGCTTCCCCCTCCTCCCCACCCTCTACCCTATCTTTCACTGAAAGTGCCAAAGCCAAAGCACCTATTGGCAGGACTCTGATATGTATGATAGGATTTTTAAAAGTGATAGGAACGCAACCCTTCAGCAGGGTGGAGGAGTGGATGAATAAGTGTCCCATAAACAGGGGGGGGGCGAGGGTGGGGATTGGGGGGGGGGCTCAACGCAAGACAAAATGCTGAGTGGGTCCCAGCTATTGTTAGGGTAACTTAGGCCTGCGGTACCGTAATGAATGTACCACAGTGAAAACGAACAATTACCGTCTTAGTTGCTGCGGATAAAAGCGTTTGCTAAGCAAGCGAAACGAGGGCGGCCCGGGCAGCCCCGTGTTCCTGGCTCGTTTGCACACCTCCCCGGGTCTTCTTTCAAATATCTTCCCACCCTGCCCTGGTTAAGAGGCCATTTGCAAAAAAAAGAAAACCTTAAGTGTTTATATCACAGCTGAGATTACACGGTGTGGCATTTTCAGGAAAAACAGATATCATAATTATGGTGTATAATGGGAGTGCTTGGCAGACAACCTGCTTCCAGAAGTGCTGAATTGAACTGGGGGACTGCTACTTCTTCATGTTGTCTACTCATGCAATCGCATTGGGACTACTTTTTCATGCTATTTATACACCTGGATATGTGCTGACTCGGGTCAAGGACCTCGACCAAGGACATGATGGCAATGCCACACCTGGGATTTGATCCTGCAGTCTCTGAGATTCATTGACTCATCGCTGATAGTCTGTCCTTGGCTTTAGCATAGTGAACATATACAGTAGTAGTGAAGCCAGCATAGTTGGCTATTGATAGTCAGAGACATTGTTTAGGTACGGCAAGGTATGGCAGTCACCATACCTTGGATTCATACATTTTATTTTGGTTATTGAATAAAAAATATGAATAAAAAGTGATATCATTTTGACTTTGAATAGAGGAAGGAAATTGTGAAATATAAGCGAAAAGAGGGTCTGAGACCATTTACGGACAAAAGGTCAGGAGTTAAAAGGTTCCAGTTTCTGACAGACAGTGTTCCCCACAGGCTGTATCCAGGGTCTGGCTGAACTAGGCTTGCCTAGTCTTGTCATTTAATCTCAAATTTAACCAGAGACGCTAATTGAGAACCAATCTCTCCTTCTACAGTGACGTCCATATGCAAGGCAATGCCAAGTGATCGTGCTGAGAAATAACCGTAAGCGTGATGATTAGAGGACCAGACCGAGAGGACCAGATTGGGTACAAGTCCAGAACCCCAGGGGAATAACTGCCACTCCTTGCAAATATTGTGCGATTTTTAATGCTGGGTGATTCACTCCAAGCTGTTAATCTGAAAGACCGAACCTCCTAAGGTGCAGTGTTCCCATCATGCCCATCGCTTGACCCTAATGAACTCTCAGAATTGGGGAGACGCTGAAAGATGAAGGTGAAGACAGAGGCAGTTCCACTTCCACTCAAATGGTTTGAAACAACTGTTACACTCGAATCTCCAAAACATTTATGTTTATTAATTCAACAGATGCTAAATTATCTCGATGGGGCTTGCAGCAGAGAGCACGCAAAGTCTGACAAAGATCAGCATTAATTCCGATTAATTATTACAATTAAAATCATGCATTAATTGTTTGACGCAACGCTGCACTGATCACACTCGCCACGCATGCTGTACGTGAGGTAGACTCGGGAAATAAAAAAAGGCTATTTGACTTAGAAAGGAATTAAATGAAACATCCATCCATCCATCCATCCATCCATTATCTATACCCGCTTATCCTGAGCAGGGTCGGGGGGTGGTGCTGGAGCCTATCCCAGCGTGCATTGGGGCGAGAGGCAGGAATACACCCTGGGACAGGCCCGCCGATCTATGGCAGGGCGGAGATAAAGCAGGAGCGTATAATAGGAGCACCTGTGGAGCGCAGGTGAGCGCAGATCAAAGAGAGGGGGGAGTCTGAGCTTACCGAGCTCCAGACGCGGCTGGAGGAGGCGGTGTTCGCGGCCCGGGCGTTCTGACAGCTGTAGGCCGCTCGTACCGCCGCCACACGAGCAGGAGCAGTAAATAAGTAATAAACGGCGTTAAAAATTCATACAAAACAAAAGAAAAGCCGTACAGTGGACCCCCCCCCCCCCCCGGCTGCAGCCTGACCCGTCCCGCTGTTCGCAGGGTCAGCCCAAAAAGCTGCGGATGTAAAGCCGAGGGGGGTGGTGTGACCCCGCCCCGGCGGGTTTTCTCCAAACGCTTACGCTCGCGCTGCGCGTCAGGACCGCGCGTCCGCCATTCCCGACGCCTCCTCTCCTTCCTGTAGGATTCATTTTAAATGAATATCCGTGCAGTGTGCTTCGCCTGCTGGGAACACGCAGGGAGCGCCCCCCCTCAATGGAGCTGAGCCCCCCATGCCATAATGAGGCTCCTGCCCGGAGTTACAGAACAGAAACCGCAGTCACATAAATCGTGTTTTATATTATTGCAGCCCTCCGGTTGCTAAGGCTCTCCCTGCTCTAGGCCCGAGCAGGCCAGGTAAAGCCAGGACACGGCACTCTTTGGCCACCAGGTGATCGGCAGGTGCCCCATATCAGACGGAGAGAGCATCTGTGGTTGCCAGATTTAGAATTTCTGAGAACCGGACAACGTACTGCACATGCACAGCTGTCGCAACCTATAGTGGAGCCTGGGGGGGGAGGGGGGGTGGAGGGAGGGAGGTGAATGTGTCAGCCTGGCCCACCGGTGTTTCAATGCTTTTTTTCTAAATTCTAAGCCAGTGTTCTAGAATTCTAAGCTAGAACTCAGTTGCTTCCAGTTACCAGTAGTGATTGTTA
The DNA here is from genome assembly GCF_018555375.3 of Anguilla rostrata. NCBI lineage: Eukaryota > Metazoa > Chordata > Actinopteri > Anguilliformes > Anguillidae > Anguilla > Anguilla rostrata. The sequence goes on from NC_057941.1 coordinate 5,069,394, forward strand.
CATCAGCATTAGAATTTTCAGTTAAGAACATTCCAATCACATATTGGTGATCTTGCACCTTAATAAAGCCCTAAGCGTCAGTCAGTTCTTTCTCAGCTCGAAGCGCCCAGTCGATACTCACTCGCTCACTTGTGAGTGTGTGGGGTGGAGGGAGCGTGGTGGTGTGTTTAAATGGAGACAGGGTGCTGCAGTTCGGGCAACAATGAAACAAGCTGTTGCCGGAAGAGTTGCTGCTTCAAATCCTAAATGGGGCATTACTGAAGGACCAGCGAGTGAGGTACTTAGCTTAAATTGCCTCAATAAATATTCAGCTGTGTAAATTCAAGTTCTGGGAATTATACAAGTTGACGTGGACAAGGGACGTGTGCCAAGAAAACATAAAAAGCAATGAGATTTTCTGTTCTTATTATTCTTCTCGAAATTTCCTATTGCACAAAATGCACTCTTTATTTTTTATTTTTTCGGTGCCGAGTATCTTTTCTGTTGTAAAGTGGTATTTGTAGATTATAGATTCTGAGCACTTAGAGAGGGCCTTCAAAGCCCAGTAGATCTACATTTGCAACAGAGCCAGCCTGAAAAGGGCATTTCATTAGTCAGCGATTAATATATCAGGTCTCATTAAAGTCTTTTGCATTCAGAAGTGGCAGGGATTTGGGTTTTAAAAGGTTTAAGTGTGGGGTGGGGGGGTGGAGGGGCATGGAGGAGGGGTGCTTTTGTCTGGGCACAGAACGGTGTGCTGTCAGCTGAATGAATCCACCTGTGGAAATACGCGTTCTGAAGCGGGCCAGGTACTAAAGCAGGTAGTAAATCCACGCGGCGGCTGGCCCAGGGCAGATTTTAATGGGTATCGCTCCATTGGCGGATTTTCTGTTTCTGGAGGATCGTCGGGGCGATTAAAAGGGAAATCTCTTCATCTTGCGACAAGGTGAATTTTTAAAAGGGAAATCTCTTCATCTCGCGACAAGGTGAATTTTTATAAGGGAAATCTCTTCATCTCGCGACAAGGTGAATTTTTAAAGCTTTTTTTTTGTTTTTTTTTTGCAGTTGCAGGACATAAGAGAGCAAGGTTTGGGAGAGATAGGTACAAGCTTCCCAGGGTGCATTCTAACCCCCCCCCCCTCCCCTCCCCTCCCCTCCCCTCCCCTCCCATCCATACCCTCGCCATCAGAGCACTGAACCACAAAGGCCTCCTATCTGGCTGAAGAAGAGCCCAGCCGGACAGGAAATCTACCCAGAAAAAAGCCCTGTTCATCTCAGGTCCTGCAGACTGAAGGTTTTACTGAAGCCACAGTATAGTGCCTACAGTTGCAAGTGCTTGGAAAGTACAGGCTTGACAGAACAGTAGAGCCACGCTACTGTGGCACCAATATATTTCACTTGTCTAAGTGATTTTTTAAATTTCAATTGTCAAATTTCTCTCTTTATGCTACATGCTCCGTCATTCCACTAAAACCTTGATATCAATTTTTGGTTTGAACTGTGACCGTCTATGGTGAAATGCACTGGCCATTGGAAAGAGTGCAGGATTGCATTCTGGGACTGCGGAACTACGACTGACAGCTGGGTTTAGAATTTCAGGCCGGGTCCGGTGATGTAATCGACCCTTCTCAAAGACTTTGTGTCAATGCATTAAATTTCACTTTCTTTGAGAGGAAATGCTCTACTTACTGCGAGAGACAGACGATAAATGTTATTTTCACAATGTTAAAAGGAAATAAACTGGATTTGTATGAATGCTGTAGCAATCCTGACCAGGAGGAAGCTGTTTAGAAAATGGATGGATGGATGTATGGGATGGAAGTGTTCTAAATAAAGACCAGAGAAAACAAAATCAAACAGTTCAAGTAACAGACCAGAGGTCAGTGAAAATGAAAAGTCTCCTTTAGGAAGGCAACACAGAAAAAAAATGAATGTCCTAATAAGATGACAGTTACTGATGTGTCAGTTTACATCATGGATTATGTTTACAAAATGAGGTTAAGCCTATTCAAAAAAATCTTACCATAAAATATGTGTATTCCAATCAATAAGGATTCAATCAAATTCTTGAAATGTGTCTTCACGTTCAATGTCACAAGCATTTCAGCATCCCGAGCAACTTCTGTTCCTAACACTTTGGGTATTTATTTATTTATTTAACCAGGAAAACCTCACTGTGATTAATAATCTCTGTTGGCCAAAACAGGCAGCAGCACGTATAACATGGTTGCAGACGGACAACATGAAACTAATTACAGATGATAAAGGTCACAGAACACAAGGTTAATAAAAAAGGAGGTTCTACCATTTTTGCAACAAGAAGTCTGTATCATGCCTAAATCTATTAATACCTGGGGACTGTAAATAATGCTTTTGGGGGAGGATGAAAGTGTCACGGTTGAGGAGGGTGGGACGCAATTGCGGACCCAGGGGATCTAAAAGTTAACCCTGAGGGATAACCACCAAATCGCTGAGCGATAGAAAGGGAAGGGGAAAAACCAAATAATAAAGAGCGAAGTAATCGCTCTCTCCACTCACTGAAACTTCTGTCAGCGGGCTCAGAAAACTAAAAGAAATTAAACACCGCCGCAGCGTAGCTGCCCAAAAAGAAAACCCCCACTAGAAAAACAGAGTGGGGTCACTTACAAAAGAAAAAGGATATTCGCAGCCCGGCGGGTAGAAAACAAAACGAAAACTAAAGAGACGAGGGCAAAATGTCCTCCACAGCGCAGAGAGATAACCAACTCGAGAAGAAACTAAACGGTGCTCAAATCAGGCAGATAGGATCAACACGGTAACTTCTGCCGATTCTCACACCCCTACACACTAAGAGTCTGACAAACAATGAGTCTGCGCTGAACCCCAGAAATCAGGGGCTACATATAAGCCTCCTACACCTGACCCTCATCAGGGACAATCAGCTCAGACAAATACCTGTGAGGTGCTATCACCTCACCATAGTACTCACACCTGCCCCTCGTCCGGGTCAATTAACCTGCAGAAATCAGAGAGAGAGGTGCCACCACCTCACAGGACCCCCTCCCCTAAGGGACGGCACCCGACGTTCCTGCTGAGCCCGCGGGGAGGCGCCGACGGAACTCCTGGATAAGCTCTGGGTCCAAGATGTCCCTAGCTGGGACCCAGGTGCGTTCCTCCGGCCCGTATCCCTCCCAGTCCACAAGGTACTGCACCCCACGTCCCACGCGACGACTGTTCAGGATGCGCCGAACAGTGTAGACCGGTTGACCGCCGACCAACCTAGGGGGAGGCGGAGGCCTGTCAGCTGGTGCCAGCGTGCTGGAGAGGACGGGTTTGAGGCGCGAGACATGGAACGTGGGGTGAATCCTCATGGACCGGGGAAGCAGGAGACGGACCGTGACCGGATTAATTCTCCGAATAATCTTGAAGGGACCGATGTAGCGCGGCGCTAATTTGCGGGACTCAACCCGCAAGGGGAGGTCACGCGTGGAGAGCCACACCCTCTGGCCGACCCGATAGGACGGAGCCGGACATCGACGCCGATCAGCATAAAGCTTCTGTCGCGCTGTCGCACGCTGAAGAGATGCCCGAACCCGCCTCCAGGTGGCGCGACACCGCTGGATGAAACGTGCAGCCGAGGGCACCTCCGTATCTTTCTCCTGTTCTGGGAACAATGGCGGCTGATATCCGTACTGGCACTCAAAAGGAGAGAGACCGGTCGAAGCGTTCAGCAGGGTGTTGTACGCGTACTCTGCCCAGATAAGTTGACTGCTCCAGGTAGTCGGGTTTGAAGAGACCAAACACCGAAGCGTTCTCTCCAGCGTCTGATTGGTGCGCTCAGTCTGACCGTTGGTCTCAGGATGGAACCCTGACGACAGACTGGCCGAAGAGTCCACTAGAGAGCAAAATGCCTTCCAGAAGCGAGAAGAGAACTGTGGACCACGGTCAGACACAATGTCTTGGGGCAGACCGTGGAGGCGAAAGACATGCTGGACAATAAGCTGGGCGGTCTCTCGGGCCGAGGGAAGCTTAGGGAGGGGAACGAAGTGAGCCGCTTTTGAGAATCGATCCACTATAACCATGATGGCGGTGGAACCATCTGACAGGGGTAACCCGGTGATAAAGTCCAGGGCTACATGTGACCAGGGGCGATGAGGGATAGGCAGAGGCCGGAGGAGACCTGCAGGGGGACGTTGCGATGTCTTGTTCCGGGCACAAACAGTGCAAGCGGCCACAAACTCCCGCACGTCCCCCTCCATCCGGGGCCACCAGAACCTCCTCTTAAGAAAGTCCAGAGTGCGGTGGACCCCCGGATGGTTTGTAAGGCGGGACGAGTGACCCCACTGAAGAACCTGCGAGCGCACTCTATTAGGGACGAACCAACGGCCTGGCGGCCCCCCTCCCGGGTCAGGCTCCTGCTGCTGGGCCTCCCGAACCACTGCCTCGACCCCCCAGGTAAGTGGGGCGAGGATGCGGGTGACTGGTATAATGGGCTCCAGAGATCTGTCCCTGTCCGAACGGTCAAACTGACGGGAAAGTGTGTCTGGCTTCAGATTCTTCGAACCTGGACGGTAGGATAGGTTGAAGTTGAACCTATTGAAAAAGAGGGCCCACCGAGCTTGGCGAGGGTTCAGGCGTTTGGCCTCCTGGATGTAAGTCAGATTTTTGTGGTCCGTCCAGACCACAAATGGATGCTCAGCACCCTCCAGCCAGTGGCGCCACTCTTCCAAGGCTAACTTCACCGCCAGGAGCTCCTTGTTACCCACGTCATAATTCCTCTCGGCGGGCAGGAGACGCCGTGAGAAGAACGCGCATGGGTGAAGTTTCTGGTCCTGAGGACACCGTTGGGATAACACCGCCCCAACCCCTACGTCAGAAGCATCGACCTCGATGACGAAGGGCAGAGAGGGGTTCGGGTGAATGAGGACGGGCGCGGTAGTGAACCTCCGTTTCAGCTCCATGAAGGCCTTTTCAGCCTGCGGGGACCAACTGAACCGGGGGGAGGTACCCTTAGTCAAGGCTGAGAGTGGGGCAGCGACAGAGCTGAACCCCCTAATGAAGCGCCGGTAAAAATTTGCGAAGCCCAGAAACCGCTGCACCTGTTTGATGGAGTCAGGCCGAGGCCACTCCAGTACTGCCTTGACCTTGCTGGGGTCCATCTGCACACTGCCCTGTGACACAATGTACCCCAAAAAGCTGACCGTGGAGGCATGGAACACGCATTTCTCTGCCTTGACATAGAGTTGGTGTTCTAACAACCTGTGCAGTACTAATTTGACGTGGGATACATGCTCCTGATAGGTTTTTGAAAAAATCAGGATGTCATCCAGGTACACGTAAACAAATAATTCCAGCATGTCCCTGAGCGCGTCATTTACTAGCGCCTGAAAGACCGAAGGAGAGTTCGAAAGGCCGAAAGGCATGACCAGATATTCATAGTGCCCCCTAGGGGTGTTGAATGCCGTCTTCCACTCATCCCCCTCACGTATACGTACCAAGTTGTAGGCATTTCTGAGGTCCAACTTGGTAAAGATGGACGCCCCCTGCAGGCGCTCAAACGCCGTGGCCATGAGGGGGAGGGGGTAGCGGTTTTTTACCGTGATTTTATTAAGTCCTCTATAGTCGATGCAGGGTCTAAGTCCCCCGTCTTTCTTCCCCACAAAGAAAAATCCAGCCCCGCTGGGGAGTAGAGGGCCGAATGAAACCAGCCGCTAGAGCCTCATCAATATAACTCTTCATAGCGGCTGTTTCAGGTATCGACAAAGAAAACAAACGGCCCCTAGGGGGTGTAGTGCCCGGGAGAAGATCGATGGCACAATCGTAGGGCCTATGGGGAGGTAGGACGGAGGCCTTCTGTTTACTAAATACTTCACTAAGTTCAGTATACTCCACAGGGACCCCGATGAGAGCGGGAGAACCCGTAGACCCGAGAGAGATAGTACCAGAAGGGGCAGGGGACTCGAAAGACACAGGAGTCGAGATCCTGTGGGGTTCAAAAGGGAAGGAGCCTCCAGGAGCAGGAGAGACAAGAGGGGCCTCCCAACTAGGACTGGGGAACTCGAGAGAGGAAGAGCTCATAGTAGCAGGGAACTTGAGGGACAATGGACTGAGTTGAACCGAGTCTGGTTCAACACAACGAGACGCGCACTTGGGACCCCAACTCAGCACCGACCCCGAACTCCAATTAATATGAGGATTGTGCTTAGCGAGCCATGGGTGTCCCAGGATGAGTGGTAACTCAGGTGAATCAATAATGAAGAACTGCATCTTCTCAAAGTGGGTGTCGATGCGAGTTTTAATGTGGCCCGTGATTTTTTCAACCCTCCCTAAACCCAACGGTCGACCATCCAATGCCGTGATGTTAAGTGGATATGGGAGGGGAGATATAGGCATGCTAAGGTTTTTGGCCAGGGTCCCATCAATAAAACAGCCAGCCGCCCCTGAATCTAAAAACGCAGGGAGGTTGTACTTGATATTACAACATGATAACTCCACTGGTAGAAAGGTGCGGTTATTGGCTGCCGTGGGGGGATTATTCAGACTCGTCAGAGCTTCCCCCTGCTCTGACGAGTCTACTCTTTTCCCTGAATTCCTTTCTTTTTTATTTCAGGACACCTCCGAATATAATGACCCGCTTTCCCACAAAACAAACAGGACCCACTGCTCATTCGTCTGTCTCTCTCTACCTGAGAGAGCCGCGTGCGCCCTAGTTGCATGGGTTCATCATGGTCCAGGGACATGCTGACTGATTCGGGTGTTCTCTGAGGGATGGTAAACCCCCGCCCCGAAATGGATCGGGAGGGAGTGCTCTCTCTCTCTCTGTTGCGTTCACGGATCCGGTTATCAATCCGAATGGCTAATGAAATCAATTCCTCGAGTGTGTCAGGAATGTCGCGGGTGGCTAATTCGTCTTTGATTTTTTCTGACAAGGCATGCATAAAAATTGCCGTCAGGGCTTCCCTGTTCCAACCTGATTCGGCAGCTAAAGTGCGGAATTGAATGGAGAAGTCAGCTACGCTGGTTGAGCCCTGTTGTAACCCAATAAGTCGTTTAGCTGCCTCCTGGCCGCTTATGTCATGGTCAAAAACTCTACTCATTTCAGCCACAAAAAGGGTGGAGTCCAAACAGATAGGAGTTTGCTTCTCCCACACAGCTGTAGCCCATGAGAGAGCCCTATCTGAGAGAAGTGATATTATGTATGCTACCCGGGCTCGTTCTGTGCAAAACATGGAGGGTTGCAATTCAAACACCAAGCTGCACTGGGTGATAAACCCTTTACATTTTCCTGGATGCCCGTCATACCGACCAGGTGTCGGCATTTTGGGTTCACGGTGTGTGATTTGCCCATGGGGCGGGACTGGAGGTGCTTGTTGGACCGCAACGGGTGGAGCTGGCTTCTGTAAATGGGCCAGTATTTCTTTTAACATGTTGGCATGAGAATTCTGTTGTTCAGTAATGGTATGAAGGATCTGCTCATGGGAGCCTAACATGACTCCCTGTGCGGCGATTGCCTGTCCATGCGCCACTAGTTGGTAATCAAGCGCAGAAGGGTCCGCTGCGTCCGGTTTAGGCAGACTCATTCTGTCACGGTTGAGGAGGGTGGGACGCAATTGCGGACCAAGGGGATCTAAAAGTTAACCCTGAGGGATAACCACCAAATCGCTGAGCGATAGAAAGGGAAGGGGAAAAACCAAATAATAAAGAGCGAAGTAATCGCTCTCTCCACTCACTGAAACTTCTGTCAGCGGGCTCAGAAAACTAAAAGAAATTAAACACCGCCGCAGCGTAGCTGCCCAAAAAGAAAACCCCCACTAGAAAAACAGAGTGGGGTCACTTACAAAAGAAAAAGGATATTCGCAGCCCGGCGGGTAGAAAACAAAACGAAAACTAAAGAGACGAGGGCAAAATGTCCTCCACAGCGCAGAGAGATAACCAACTCGAGAAGAAACTAAACGGTGCTCAAATCAGGCAGATAGGATCAACACGGTAACTTCTGCCGATTCTCACACCCCTACACACTAAGAGTCTGACAAACAATGAGTCTGCGCTGAACCCCAGAAATCAGGGGCTACATATAAGCCTCCCACACCTGACCCTCATCAGGGACAATCAGCTCAGACAAATACCTGTGAGGTGCTATCACCTCACCATAGTACTCACACCTGCCCCTCGTCCGGGTCAATTAACCTGCAGAAATCAGAGAGAGAGGTGCCACCACCTCACAGAAAGAGACATTTTGGGGGGGGGGTGGTATGTATAGCACCCATTGCCTCCCTACTTGGCATTCCAGCTTTGAGGAGACATGGATTATGTGCAATTGCCCCAGGATGGGCAACTCATGTCACAGAAAGGGGCATCAGCTGGGAGCCTACAGTTTGCCGCTTCTAAATCTTGCAGGCATACTTCCCCTGTGTGGAACATTGACACCACAGCCTTGAGCCAAGCCCCTCACCTGGAATCCTTTCAGTAATTATCCATCTGATTAAGTGAACAATTGGACCCAAATAAAAAATCTATAATCAAGTTACACTGGTCGAAGTGGACCTTGCAAATAGACCGTGTGAGGAAAGGAACAGAAGGTGTAACTGCTACCAAGTGATCAGCTATTAACGATTCAGCTGGGGGGGCTTGAAGGGTGTCACACGGGGGGGTTTTGCCTGGTGCTGAATTCTAAGTCTTTACGTTGCCATGACTATAGAATTGTACTGTTGTATAATAGAGATACTCTCAGCTTTTCCTAAAGCAACCCACCACCCCCCCTCCCCCCAGCCCCCACTCCACTCCACTCCACTTCCCCACAGTGCTACACTTTGGGAAGACAGACAGGCTCTAATATAAATCTCTGCAGGTGGTAGGCATTTGTGCGCATTTATGCATACTTTTTTTAACGTGTTATACAGATTGACAGTGTGTTTTTTTCCCCCCCTATTTTTAGAAAGAATGACACTTCCCTCGGTCCCACCGTTGCAGCTAAGCTAAAATCTCCTGGGAACTTTTGCCACTGAGTTCATCTTTATGCAGTACATGTCGCCAGTTCTACAATTTACCATTCAGACCAAGCATGCATGTTCCCAATTATTTCATTGACTGTTGGTGACTGTTTTTGGCTCTTGATAAATATACGTAAATTTTCACTAATCAATTCTAATTATTATGTCTTAATAATTTGCCAGTATGTTTATCTGACAGGGACATGTAAGACATTATAAAACAGTGTGCGAATTATTTCATTATACCTTTAAAAGCAGTACTACTGTTTTTTTCCCCTTCTGTTTATTACTGTTTATTTTTCTTCCTTGAATAATCAGTCGCATCACTATAACAAGGTCACGGTAAGAGCTGAGCAGAGTGTAATTAACCTTCCCAAAGACGGAGGCATTTATAGAGACATGAGTAGGACCTCATCCAAAGGTGTTATGAGGGAAAATCTTTTCCAGTTCTAATTAAAGTGATTGTTTTTTTGTTTTTGTTTTTCAATTTTAGCATTTCTGTTTTCAGTTGACCTTGTCAGTCTTTTTGCATGATTAAGGCTATTTTAGGTACTTATGATGGTTTGCAACAATGTGCCAGATTGGCAGTGGCTGGTGCAGGGGCATCAAGAGCTTTGTAGTTTCACCTTTTAAAGGTGTGCGATCACAAATACACAATTAGAATGTTCTTAACTGAACATTCTAATGTAACAATAAATACCAGGCCATGGAGCCCATTAACACACTGGAACAGAGCCTTAACAGATATCATACTGTGGGGCCCATCCATGCACTAGAACAGTGCATTTAACATATACCAGACCATGGACCCCATCCATGAACTAGAACAGTGCCTTAAGAGATATCATACTGTGGGGCCCATCCACGCACTAGGACAGAGCCTTAACATATACCAGACCATAGAGCTCATCCACACACTGGAACAGACCCTTAACAGACACCATACTGAGGGGCCCATCCACACACTGGAACAGTGCCTTAACAGATACCACACCACAAGGTCCAATCATGTACTGGAACAGAGCCTTAACAGATACCAGACCATGGGGCTCATCCACACACTGGAGCAGAACCTTAACAGGATGACTCATATTTTTTTGTGTATGACTTTTAAAAATATTTCTTTCTCAGTGACTCCCAGAGTCATTTTCTTTTGGAAATAATTAGTAGCTGCTCAGTAATGTCACTATGTAAAACATAATTGCCTGTCCCATTTGTTGATTCATCCGTGACCACTGAAATGCAGCCAGTTGTTCTGATCAATGCCTTCATTATGAATTCATGCAGAGCAGAGGTCTGCAGCACACGTTTCTGTCTAAGCTGCGTAGCTGATGGAATTCCTTCACTATTCATTATGTGCTTGTTTATAAATGCACATAATTTGAGATTATCCACTTTTCCCACTGGAGTATTTGCACTTAAGGACACATCTGTTAAATCTTGAACGGCATCCAACGGCTACTCATAGCTGTCTTCTCCCCTACTAACAGATGGCTGCCTCCTCTCACTGTTGATCTGACTAAATTGATGTTTGTTTTGGTTTTAATTATTTGACTATTGTTATCTTCTTTGCGCATGATTCATTAATAAATTGAGATTGTGAAAAATATATGAAATCTGCCTGCATGAGGTAGGAAAGCTGAATTCTGCCTTACACAATCGCTCAAACACAAGCTTTCCGCGAGCGTGTGCGCTTGGTGTTACATCCACAGTCCCCTTCATTCCCTTCCCATTCCCCATATTCAGCTGATTGTTTTTAAAAATGCTACAATTAGCCACTCAACTGTACAATCAGTCACTTGACTGTGCCGTTCAAGTGACTGTGGAGCCCCCTGGAGGGCAAAATTTTTAATACAAGTTTAAATCCTGATGGATCACGTGACAGAGACGTACTGATGGCCCTATGTATGACACTATATAATAGCATACTATATAGCACACTAGCATATAGCATACTATACTTTTAACATCTGATGAATGTAGGTCTCACCAAACAAAAAGATCCTGCACTTTTTTGAAAAGTATGAAAGCTCATATTGCAGCTTGACAGTTCTTAATGCTCCACCTGTAGCACTTGAGATAGACAGTGAGAAAGAGAGAGAGCTACAGACCCAAATATTGAAGTCACAGAAAATAAGTGCAAATAAAAACAAAAGCATCCACCTATTGACCTTCAAATATAAATAAATAATTTAATAAACAACCTTTAACAATTTAATAATTAAAAAAGCCGCGTCCATCATCTGTATTAATGTTTCAAGGTGTCTCAAATATGTTTTCTTTTTTCTCCAGGAATCGCTAACCTCTGATTCCTGCATGCTTCTCTACAGGGCTGGCATGCACCCATTTCAGTTTTTTTTGTTTTTGGCCAGTGAAAAATCTGAACTTTTTTTTTTTCTATGGATTGCCAGATGGTGAGAGAGAGAGAACGAGAGAGAGAAAGTGACTGAGAGAGATGAGTGAGAGACCATGGGAGTGGGGGAGGGGAGAGAGAGAGAGACTGAGAGAGGAGAGCAAGAGAGAAGACTTTGACTTTTAAGGTTTGCTTTATTCACCATTCCACCAACCTTCACAAGACCTCAAAAGCCATTTTTTCAAGAACCACAACCCCATGACCTGCACAAAACCCCCGGCACCAACAAGAAAACCAAAACATTCACTGAAAGAAAAAAAGAAACCAAAGAAGAGAGAAGAAGGAGAGAGAAAGAGACACAGGGAGAGAGAAAAAAACTGAGCGACTGAGAGAGAAGAGAGACCGTGAGAGGTAAGAGAGAGAGGAACAGAGAGAAAAGAGGGAGAGGGAAAGAGAGTTAGAGAGAGAAAGAGAGAGAGAGAGAGAGAGAGGAATCGAGAGAGAGAAAGACAGAGAGAGCAGGAGCATGGGCGCCAGGCTGTGCTTGCTGTAATTAAATCCCTGTTGTCCACTCAGAAGGCTCTCTGTTCGCTCGTTCAGTGACCCCTGTACACTGCAGCACTAACAGCACCATACATCATAACTCCGTGAATTTCAGCCACGCAAGGAATAAAGAACCCTTGTTTTTATTATAATAATGCAAATTTAAATAATCCATCATAACTAGGACAACATGACTAGCGAAACAGCCTCCATTGTGTCAAAGTGGGGGGGGGGGATTTGGGGCGGTGGGGAGGGGACAACACTGTATGCAGGATTAATAATTGTAGATTTATTTATTTATTTATTTTTAACGAGCGCATGGGCCAACAGTAAAGATTCTGGATTGCTCCTCCATCCGAGGGCCCAATTAGTCAAGCTAAATTAATTAACGTAGCGGTCCACGCCTACGCGGAAAAAAACAAAAGCCTCTCCAGCCCGGGGCTAGCACTGAGAGCCCAGCGGAGCGCGCTGACTCACCCACTGCCGTGTTTTCAGACACGGCTGAACGCTAGCACACCTTTTCAAAAAAACGCACCTTTCATTCGCTCGTATCCAGGAGTTCTTCGCTCTGGGGCTGCTGATCTCCAGGACGAACGGTCTTGGACTTTCCACGGGCCTGAGGTTTCTCCAAAGACATCCCAAAACTGAATTTCGACACAACGTTCCATCACCTGCCAGTTGATGCAGGCTCATTTCCACGAGTGGGGGGTGTGGGTGTGGGCGAGGGGGGTGCCCACCTAAACTCACTACAGGCCGACCCCACCGTTCGGGGTGTTTCTAGCACCATCTGCAATGTTTACGAAGCTAACAGCCTCGCTTGCAATTATCAGCAGTTTTGATTGCGGGAATGCATTTTCAAGTGGCGCCCCTATTATTGGTTGATAACACTCTACACTCTAGTTCTGAGGATAAGAGTTAGCACACCGTAACACTGCAGTCTATAAATGTCTATAACCAACATGCGGAACATAAACATGTGAGAAGTGACAGGTAGCTAGCCATATCGAACTTCTGAGAAAAGCAGTGAAGTCGTTTTCACAGTGATCCCAAAAGCCATTTCATTTTGAAGTGACAGGTAGCCGCCAAGCAAGAAAGGGTAGTGACTTTGGAATTTTATTCAAGGGGAATATACAAAAAGTTGCAAATTTGTTTTGCATTAAATCGGGCCACACAGACTTGTTTTGCTTCATTACATGTAGCTGCAGTTTAGTCAATGGATCTTGGTAGCCTAAGGGAGAGTATTTTGACCTTTGATTCATTACCATGAATAAATTAGGTTTCTTAAAACTAATATTATATTCGTTTTAAGAGGCTAATGCAATAAAACCTTTCATTACTGGCCAAGCCCAGGAGACCTGCTCTGACACATGTAACGCTGTTTATTTTAATGTGCTATAATTTTATGAGTCAACTGAGGCACCTAGCTGTACTGGTTGACAATGACGTACACGCAATCATTTTAAAGTCTTAAACGGCGCTAGTGCATTGGTAGCTATCGAGCATGCATGCGTTCAAGAATTTAAATAATAAATGGTTATGAAGCAAAATAATATGAGGTTTTTTATGTACATGATTAAATACTGCATGGCACTGCACTTTGATTAAAAGAAAAAAAGCACCCGGTTTTCAAGAATTTTGATGTCAAAATTAACTAAACTTTCACCAATTTGTTTCACAGAAACTAAATAAGCTAATATCCCAAAGCAAATCAACCCATGTTTTTCTACATTCAAATATGTCAAATAACCTGGTCCTGTGATTTTTCATCTTAATTTTAAATCGCAATGGAAGTTTAGACAAGGTTTACGCTTCTGCAAAACATTTGGTAACCAAGCAACATGAGTTCAAACTCTGAACTTAGCTAGAATTCACACAGAATCACACTTCTTTCGCTCTTCATTGTTGTTGTTTTGCAGTTAACAGATGTTTGTTCTCCATGCACCAACAGCCTAAATGAAACGTTGGACAGCCTGTTTCAGAATATGGACATTGAGTCACAGAGGTTTCATATGATGTCAGCTGGGCTATGTCTTGAATATCCATCACTGCTAGGAAGGCTGGCTGAGCATTCAGCAGCCATGACCAGAGCAAACTTTTATAATGCCAGACATATCATAAAATATGCACTTCCTTACATCAAGCAGTTAAAAATAAATAAATAAATAACTGTGTGTCCTGCTATTAGCTACTATGAACAATGAACAAATGTTTTGATTGGTTGACAGTTATTAACCAATCATGAGAATTAATAATAAGCAGATCTGGAGGCATAAAAATTGATAAGATATCAATAAGATACCATAAGTTATTTATTTATTTTTTACGGTGAGATGTTGGTGAAGAAATAGAAGAAAAAGAAAAAGGAAAAAAAATAAGAAGAAGAACTGGACTTGCAGAATTCCATTGCCTGCACACTGGTGGAGTCGTAAATACAACAGGCAGTAAACGGCATCTGGAAAGACATGACAGTCCCAAGACCTCTGAGTACTGAATTAGGTAACAAGCCCCAAGACCTCTGAGCTTCTGGAGTAGAATCTAAGTCCCAAGACGTCTGTTTACTGAATTAGGTAACAAGCCCCAAGACCTCTGAGTTTCTGGAGTAGAATCTAAGTCCCAAGACGTCTGTTTACTGAATTAGGTAACAAGCCCCAAGAACTCAGAGTTTCTCGTAACCTAGATACAAGTCCCCAGACAAGTCCCTGAGAGTCAAGGCCAGAGGGAGTGCTGGAGCCAGGCATGGGCTCTGAGATGCAGGTATGCTGCCCACAACCAAATCACACACGTCAGGTTATCTCTGGGCTTCTCGTGTTTATATAGCACCTTTCCCCAGGCCTTACTAACAAACTTCCTGAACATTCTTTCTGGTCAGTCTTTGAAACTGAATGAATGAGTCAGATAAACTAGTTTTTTTTTTTTGTTTTTTTTTTTCCATTTCCTGTGACAAATTCCAAATCTTTACTAATGACGCAAAACGAATATGAGTACGACAAGCAAGTGAAAAAAAAAAAAAAAATCATTCTCTGAGAACTCTGTGATTATGAAAACAAGAGCTGGTGTCCAGGAAGATGAAAATAACACGCCGCACGATTACCGTGGATGGATTTTGTCGGTTGTTCGATGCCTCTTGTTCGGGTTCTGAGTGGTAATCGTCCGGGTTTTTTTTGTGCTCGGAAGAAGCGGCATCGCGCGTCTTCATTCTTCGAGACAAATTGGATCACACACTGCCACGCAGCTGAGTGGCAGCTTTAGAGCACGCAGAGAAGCTGTTAGACTCGACTCAAAAGCCCCAGTCTATCATCAAGGCGCACTTCACCGTGTTTCAGTGGTGCGTTTTGGATGCGTGCACCCTTGGAACGGATGATAATATTTAACGTTTTACACATTTTTTCAAATGTGTTGAGAATCCAGGTTCAAAAAAGTAAAAGTATTTTTGTTCAAGTTGCCTGGATTTGCAAATAAGCACAATGATTTTATTCAGATTAGCCAAGAGGTTGAGCTAATTAGTGAAATCAGCTGGCATGGGTGAGCTCACAAGTGGAAGAAGCCCATGACAGGACTTTCCACCTCTGGGGAACGGGCAGGGCAATTTCTTCGAAATACTTGCTAAGCCAAAAAAAAGTGTGTGCCCTTGTTGGTTGGTTGATGGTGAATGTGTGCGTGTTTGTGTGTGTGTGTGTGTGTGTGTGTGTGTGTTTGTGTGTGTGTGCGTGTGTGTTCCTGTATGTGTGTGTGAGAGTAAGTGAATAGAAGAAGCCTTGGATTGAACAGTGGCATCTGCAGGATGGTGACAGGGTAAGGAAAGTAGCACTGCTGCCAGTGGCACACACTGATGACCTCATCACCATCTGCCCATCTATCCCTGTCCATCAGAGGCGCAAAAGGAATGACAGAAAGGGGGGGGGAGAGAGAGACAGAGAGAGAGAGAGAGAAAGTGTGTGTCTAAGAGAGAGAGAGTAAGGGTGTGTGTCTAAGAGAGAGAGAGAGAGAAAGAGAGAGGGAGGGAGTATGTGTGAGCGAGAGAGAGACTTTGATTCCTTCCTGTCTGTGCTTACAGCTCACATGGAACGGAGCTGAATTTGTGCCACCCCCCCCCCTCCCTGTAAGAGCAGACACAGTGATGTACACACACGCGCATGCGTACAGACACACGCTGCTGATGGGGCATCATATCGAGCACCAGAGAACCGCGGGAGGGCGAAGGAACAGCCGACGTGCCTGACCTCTTAATCTCCTCGTTCAATGTCAAAGGAAGAGCGAAGATGGGCGTGTCCCCTGCTTTTACATGGCCCGGCCGGCCCAACGGTCCCACGCCCGTGGAAACGCCGGGCGGCCGCCGACGTCGGGGACCCGACTCTGGCGCGCGGTCAGCTGTGCTGGATTTCGGGTGACTCACGAAGGGTTCCCCCCGCGCCAGCGTGTCCCAACCATCGACAGCCGGTGTCGGGCGTCTGAAGGCTCCAATCGATCTCGCCTCAGCAGATGCTCGTGGCGTTCCAAACCGTCTGCGGCTAACCTCCGGCGCGGTCAAATTAGCCCGCCGTCCAACAGCGCTGCCCGCGCGGTGGGACGTGTCTGAACACGACAGAACGCGTCACCGTCAGTCACGAGCCAGAGGGCGAGACGTTAAAACACACCCTGACCAATCGGGCACACGTTGTTTACAACGATGCCAACCCGCTGCCAAGGGCCGGCTCGGATGAGTTCTGCAGTGTCACTGGCTGGTGGTTTGCCCATGAGCAAATCAAGCAATCGGCCAACGATATAAAAATGACATAAAGTCGTAATGGGCCAACTGGGTCATGTTTTCAGGGTTATGAAACGGGAGGGTTCTGGAAAAGCCGGGTTGATATTATCTCAAATTTAAAACAATTTATTTCACTTTGTGTTATTCATCCCGCAAGCATTTCAAACGCCCCCTCTTTCTACAGCACACACAGTCTGCTAGTAGAGTCTGTAAGTAAGGCACTGATCATAATTTTTGTAATTACTGTTAGCTGATGAAAATTCGACATGTATATGTATGCATTTTTTTTTAAATGGCTCCAATTTCGCTTCTTGGCTTCAGCATGTTTTGGGCTGGATTGGCTAGCTTCCGGAATCCTGCTGCATAGTAAGAGGATATTGTCATGACAACATCAAGGCAAGAGTTCTTTTGGAGCGAGACAGGAACTAGCATAAATCTGCATCGCGTGCAAACATATTACCTGCCTATGTGAATACTTCTCAAGTAAACTTTATATGATTTGGGAGTTGCTCCTTCAGATGATATTACTGAGGAATACCTCTCGACAGCATTCGCAATTCAGAGCACAAGACAGAGCTTGTTCTCATGAGCGATCTGCTCAAAAGATGTAGGGGCATAATTTCTGACTGTCTGAAAAATCCATATCGTAGGTCAGTGAGGTGAGCGGCTATGCTTCAAGTTCAAGATCACAAGAGCCTGCGCTTCCTAGTCCACAGTAGCTTAAACAAGTTTTGTTTCTTTCTTTTATTTCACATTAAACAGGTGCTCAAAATGATATCATAAAAAAAAAAATCAATACTAAGCTATTGCAGCCTCTTGTTGGCTAGAGGGTGCCAGTCATTACTGTCTTAATCTAGAATCCGAGCTGAAATATACCAAGACTCTATCCCCCTGATTGTATTTGTAGTTTTATCTTACGGGGTCAGGGGGAGGTGTGGAAAGCCTGTGTCTTTATTTTACTTGTTCATGACCTTTGACCTTTCCCTTCTGAGGTGAGGCAGAAAGGGAAGTCAGAACTGCAGGTTTTTTTTTTTTTTTTGCTTGAAACAAAAGAGCAGCTTCCTCACGCTGCACCAGGAGCTTCTGGGATTTGGAAAACCCGAAACGGCATCTGCGCGTCATCGGGTCACCTCGTATCTGTTCCTCTTTTCAAACCGTAAACCGCTCTGCAGGAAAACACTGATCGTTTCTGACAAGCAACCCTGAATTAAATTTTGTTCCCACCCTCCCCCCCCCATCTCTCTCGCTTGCTCGCTATCTCTCTCTCCTGGGTTTTTGGGAGTGAGTGTGAGAGAGAGAAATAATTGTATCTCAGTCTATACTCAGAATATAGTGGGGGGAAGGGGGGGGGAGATTAATGGAAGGCCACTTCCACTGCACATTCTAAACCATATGAAGAAAGCGTGTGCTTTTATTTATGAACAGGTCGTTGAGCGCACAGACGAGCACATGTTTCTGCGTTTGCGTTAAGGATGCACATGTGCGCTCCGACACCGCGGTGTTCTGTAGTAGAAGGGTGGAATCTGTTTGATGTTCAGTAGAGTTCCGTAGTAGAAGGGTGGAATCTGTTAGATGCTCAGTAGAGTTCTGTAGTAGAAGGGTGGAATCTGTTAGATGCTCAGTAGAGTTCTGTAGTAGAAGGGTGGAATCTGTTAGATGCTCAGTAGAGTTCTGTAGTAGAAGGGTGGAATCTGTTAGATGCTCAGTAGAGTTCTGTAGCGGAAGGGTGGAATCTGTTAGATGCTCAGTAGAGTTCCGTAGTAGAAGGGTGGAATCTGTTAGATGCTCAGTAGAGTTCCGTAGTAGAAGGGTGGAATCCGTTTGATGTTCAGTAGTGTTCCGTAGCGGAAGGGTGGAATCTGTTTGATGTTCAGTTGTGCATGAACGACTTGCGAGCCACTTCTCCTTTCATCTCCGCAGTGCCGTACTCCTACGCCTGCGGTTGCTAGGGCAAAGCGTGCACTACTGCTGCGGCGAGGAGGAGGAGGTGGTGGGAGTGAAACGGACATTTTCGAGGGGGGAGCCTAACAGCCAGGGGCCTACTCTCCATGGCGGGGAACAGTAGACCGCGACCGGCAGTTACATCACACCCCCGGCGGCGCAGGCACCGAGTTGCACTCCCTCTCACTCTCGCTCTCACTCTCACTCTCGCTCTCACTCCCGCTCTCACTCTCGCTCTCACTCCCGCTCTCACTCCCGCTCTCGCTCTCACTCTCGCTCTCACTCTCGCTCTCACTCTCGCTCTCACTCTCGCTCTCGCTCCCGCTCTCACTCCCGCTCCCGCTCTCGCTCTCGCTCTCACTCTCGCTCTCACTCCCGCTCTCACTCCCGCTCCCGCTCCCGCTCTCGCTCTCGCTCTCGCTCCCGCTCTCGCTCTCGCTCTCCGCTCCCGCCCTCTCGCTCTCGCTCTCACTCGCTCTCACTCCCGCTCTCACTCCCCCTCTCACTCTCACTCTCACTCCCGCTCTCACTCCCGCTCTCACTCCCGCTCTCACTCTCACTCTCGCTCTCACTCTCGCTCTCGCTCTCACTCCCGCTCTCACTCCCGCTCTCGCTCTCACTCCCGCTCTCACTCCCGCTCTCACTCCCGCCTCACTCCGCCTCACTCCGCGCTCTCACTCTCGCTCTCACTCTCGCTCTCGCTCCCGCTCTCGCACGCGCATGCCGACTGTTGCTCCGGGAAGCAACTGCAGCTCTTTCACGTGCACGGAAAGACCCCCCGGGAGACCTGGAGACCACACGCTCTGCTCTGCTCGAACCCCTGGCAGCCGTAGGGGGGGTGCGGGTGGTGTGTGGGGGGGGGGGGGTGGTGTCACACTGGGCGTAACACAGACTTAGACACGGCGCTAAGACGCTCTCTGGCACACCTGGACGCCCTAACGTGAGTCCTGGTGCTCAGCCTCACGCTGTCACATGACCTGCTGCGCTGCGGCAGGACTCTAAACATCACTCCATTCTGAAATACTCTCACGCCCCCATGCGCAGAACTGAGTGGAATGGATAATGAAATTTTCACCTTTTGGTTGTTCTGATAAACTGAAATAAAAAAAAATATAAATAATGTCTTTTTTGCTTTACATACAGTATGTGTATGTACCATTGCTTACAGTCTCAGACTCAGTTTGAAATTCACACAGCATGACCTCAGTCGAAGGTCTCAAGACATTCGCTAACCTTTGAAGTGAATGTGCGCCTTTGAAAACTTCAGCTCCCTCCCTCTCTCTCTCTCTCTGGGGTTTTGACCCAACGGCCTTTTGACCGGGGAAAACTCTCAACGCTCGCTTTCACATTTTTTTTGTGTTTACCCTGTATTTTGAGCGAGAACCCCACGTCACCCCCGATACGAGTTATTGATTGAGCGGCTGCTGGAGACGCGAAGTGTCCCCCGACTTCCCCCTGCGGTCTCCTCTCCCCCCCCATGCGGTATGTTCCCCCCCCCCCCCCCGGCCTGTCTCTGAGGCCGCTCTGGTCTGCAGTGAGAGATACGAGCTGCTCCACAACGTGAGCGTGAACGAGCAGCAAAGTGAGCGCTGAAAGGCAGAGAGAGCTCTACTGTCTTCGCTGAATATATAATTACTCCGAGCGCGTAGTGGGACCTGAATGGGCCCCCGATCTGAAATGAGGGACAAGCCGGCAGTCACAGCGAATTAATATTCGGCCCTAATGCGCGTCCCAGGCTTGTCAGGTGAGCGGCCTCTGTTATGTAACCGGTTCCCTCGCCGCGCCGCGCCGCCGAGGTGCATGCTGGGAGCGGGGGGATCCTAACCCCCCCCCCCTCGTCTTTGCCGAGGTGCATGAGCGTGGAGCAGGGGATCCTAACCCCCACGTGCTTTGCACGAGGCATGCTGGGAGCAGGGGATCCTAACGCCTCCTGTCTTTGCCGAGGTGCATGCTGGGACTGGGGGATCCTAACCCCCCGTCGCTTTTTGCCGAGGTGCATGCTTGGAGCGGGGGATCTAACCCCCTCGCCTTTGCCGAGGTGCATGCTGGGAGCGGGGGGATCCTAACCCCCCTCGTCTTTGCCGAGGTGCATGCTGGGAGCAGGGGATCCTAACCCCCCTCGTCTTTGCCAAGGTGATGCTGGGAGCAGGGGGATCCTCACCCCCCCTCGTCTTTGCCGAGGTGCATGCTGGGAGCGGGGGGATCCTAACCCCCCCCTCGTCTTTGCCGAGGTGCATGCTGGGAGCGGGGGGATCCTAACCCCCCCCTCGTCTTTGCCGAGGTGCATGCTGGGAGCAGGGGGATCCTCACCCCCCCTCGCCTCGCGGTGCGGCGGCCGGGGACGATACCGCTAACTCGACTGGACCCTGTTTGGCAGCGGCCTGCTCGAATTGAGTCGTCACCGCGGCAACCAACCGCCCGTCCCGCCACGTTGCCACGGCCGCCAACACGGTCGGGTGGTTCCGTGAGAGCGGGACCTGACTTGGCCTAACCCACACATCCCAAAATCGATGGGTTCGGGTTGCATTGCCTCTAATTCGCTTTCCCTTACAGGAAAGAGGAAGCAGAGTAGACACTTTGACCAGAAAGTATTGTAGATAAAAATCCATTTATATGTTAATACAATATTACGCTTTCAATACCATTTTGAGGTTAACCTAACTTTTTTAAAACAATACATTTCAGCTCTGTCTGGAAGCATGTCTCCCATTATTCAAGCTGAATGGATACTTGATCAGATATATGTATTACAGTGCTCACAAAAAAACAAACTATATGTTAACATACAGTATATGGAAATTCAAGAAACATTTTACTTCAAAATTGCATATTGCATATTGACTGCCAGTTCCCAGCACTTTTGAAGTCACCCCTGAAAAAGCAACTCTATCTCAGCAGTCAGACCGTAGAGAGGTTCAGACCAAAAATGCTCCAGACTGCTCAGAACATCACCAGCAGAAATCTCTTCAAACCTGCAAAAGAAACACAACACGACTACCCCCAGTTCTAATTCTGCCGAGTCGCTGCTCTGAGTTTATGGGACAACATCGCCCTCTAGTGGCCGCTTCCTGACACCGGCCCTCGGAGACAGTGTTAGTTCAACAGGGAAGTGCAGGCCCTCATGGTCGACTCCTCACTCATCAATCCCAGCACAGCAGAATGAGTGCAGGAATGCCTCAGTCAAGTCCCCCTATTCCGTACCTCCAAGTATTCTATCATTCAGTGTCCTAGATGAACATTGTAATAGTACCTTCATTATTATTATTATTATTATGATTATTATTTTATGTTGTAAAAATAAAAGAGCAAGTTAAACTGGGCAAAATAGTTGAATCAACACTCCAATAAAGTTTCCAATAAATGAAGATTGTTTTTGTGTGTTTTATTATCTATTTTGTGTGTCCTTGAGTTATTTAAATTGTTTTCCAGGTAGTGAAGATGCTGCAGTTCCTGAATCAGGAGATTGTTTGGGGGGAGTAGCCACTTCCATCCGAGCACACAACGGGGGCGGCTCCCAGACACGTACGCAGGACAGAAAATGAGGTGCTCACACTCTGACGCAGGACGGGGAGGAGCACCCCGATCCCCACGGGCAGCCCTCCCCACACTCTCTCCCTGTGCGTCAGGCGGAACATGCTCAGCCATGCGCAGCTTGTTTGGGGCCAGCGGCAGCGGCAGCAGCAGCTGAGGGAGAGGCACAGCTTCAGCCTCTGGGCCCAGAGCTCCTGTGGGAGGCCCTGTGACTACTCCCATGAGGAGGTGCGGTACTCCAGGAGAATGGGGCCCACTCCCATGAGGAGGTGCGGTACTCCAGGAGAATGGGGCCCACTCCCATGAGGAGGTGCGGTACTCCAGGACAACGAGGCCCACTCTCCCATGACGAGGTGCGGTACTCCAGGAGAATGGGGCCCACTCCAATTAGGAGGTGCGGTACTCCAGGACAATGAGGCCCACTCTCCCAGGAGGAGGTGCGGTACTCCAGGAGAGTGGGGCCCACTCCCATGAGGAGGTGCGGTACTCCAGGAGAGTGGGGCCCACTCCCATGAGGAGGTGCGGTACTCCAGGAGAATGGGGCCCACTCCCATGAGGAGGTGCGGTACTCCAGGAGAGTGGGGCCCACTCCCATGAGGAGGTGCGGTACTCCAGGAGAATGGGGCCCACTCCCATGAGGAGGTGCGGTACTCCAGAGTGGGGCCCACTCCCATGAGGAGGTGCGTACTCCAGGGAGTGGGGCTCACTCCCATGAGAGGTGCGGTACTCCAGGAAGTGGGGCCCACTCCCATGAGGAGGTGCGGTACTCCAGGAGAGTGGGGCCCACTCCCATGAGGAGGTCGGACTCTTTGAGATGGCCCGACGGTACTCCAGGAGGTGGGCACAGGAGTGGTACTCCAGGAGAATGGGGCCCACTCCCATGAGGAGGTGCGGTATTCCATGAGAGTGGGGCCCACTCTGGAGAATGGACCCACTGCATGTGTTATGTGGTGACTGCGTGCACTAAAATGCACCAGTAAGGGAGAGTGCAGCTCAGTGCAGAGATACTGTTATGCTTTTTGTGGGGATGTGCAGAATATGATTCATAGGTTCTGCAATGCACCAATAAAAGAAAAGCACCTGGGCTAAACTGCTTCGAAAAAAAATGCAGTTATGTAGGTGAATATGTAAACGTAAGAGATGAATACTGCAGTTGATACAGACATATTTCGTGGGAATTTAGTACCCTGTATCCCTCTTTATCACTAAGCAATAAATAATTTCATAAGCAGGGCCCTTATGTTTTAAATATATAGCTGCAAGGAATGTGTAAACACACGATAAACATACATTAATTCACTAGTGGTGATTTTTTTTCTCCCTCCCCTCCCAACACTTCCCCACCGTGCTGGCTGAGTCAGCTCATAACGAAGAATAATTACCACCCAAATATCGCAGCGTTTCGAGCCGAAAACGTGGGCCAGCGCGCAGTTAACAGTTTTATTTATTTTTTATTTTGGAGACCCTAAAACGGATCTTAAGAGCTGGATTCACACTGTTGCCAGACGACGCTCTCCTCAGCTCCACACGAACGCTGAGCTGCACCGTTCTCTGTTGTGCCGAGCCTTTCGCAGTCTTTTATGCCGCCGTAATAAAAAGATAACGGCCTCTGCTTTCGCTCAGCAGTTGCCTGGATACTCCCAGTAATTACGCGCGGGGGAAGATTGCGCCCGCCTTTTTTCCGTGTACACATAATCTCATCTTTTCCGGGATTAATGCGATGCCGTACCGCACGCCGCTCGGAGACCGAGGGCCACAGCTGGCCGACCGTCGCCCAGCATGCCCGGGGAGAGGAAGGAATGTTCCGGAACTGTGCCCCGGGGGTTCCGGCAGACCGCTCGGCTCTCCGCGTCCACATCTGGCCGCTTGTGACAGTGACTCGGACTTGGATCTGCACCCGAGACTACGCCAGCTGACGTGGTCAGTCAGCCTTACTGCAAAGTCAAGGTCAGACCTCACCATCGCTGAAGACTCTCTGCAAAACGACCATTTTGTGGAATGTTTGTCAGCAGAGGTCAAAGAAAGGCCACATTGGCAGGAAGATTACAAGAACCCAGTACAGGGCTGCCCAGCCCAGTTCTTAGAGATCTACTGTCCTGTTGGCTTTCTTTTCAACCCGAATTTGGCTCACCCGAAACTACTAATTAGCAGGTCAATGAGATCTCTAGCTGTTGAATGAGGTGTGCTTTGTTAAGGTTGGGGTGAAAACCCACAGGAAGGTAGATCTCCAGTAAGAGTGTTGGGTAGCTCTGCTCTAGCTGCTGAATGAGCTGTGCTTTGTTAAGGTTGTAGTGAAACCCTACAGGACGTTAGATCTCCAGGAACAGGGTTGGGCAGCCCTGGCCTAGCTGTTGAATGTGGTGTGCTTTGTTAGGGTTGGAGTGAAAACCTACAGGATGGCAGATCTCTAGCTGTAGAATGTGGTGTGCTTTGTTAGGGTTGGAGTATGAATGTACAGGATGGTAGATCTCCGGGAACGGGGTTGGGCAGCCCTGCCCTAGCTGCTGAATGAGCTGTGCTTTATTGGGTTTGGAATGAAAACCTACATGATGGTAGATCTCCGGGAACGGGGTTGGGCAGCCCTGCCCTAGCTGCTGAATGAGCTGTGCTTTATTGGGTTTGGAATGAAAACCTACATGATGGTAGATCTCCAGGAACAGGGCTGGGCAGCCCTGACAAAAAGGCAAGGAAAAGGGGGAAAACATCCGTGAGCTAGGCAAACTGTGGTCTGAGCGAGTCAGGAGGTGGTCGAGAGGCCCTATCTGGGAGACAGGGCTGGATTCAACGGTTAGATTCAATGTGAACAGGGTCTGATGTCAATACTTTTATTTATTTATTTTTTATTTACTTCTGACACTTGACATTTTTTATGGGCTAACTGATGAGCCCAGATGGGCTGAAACGCTCAGCTCTCATCATTAATAACTCTCCTGCCCTTCCCCTGCTTAATTGGAGCCGCATTAGAAATCACTAAATGGAGTGGCCATAATCATCAAAATCCTGTACCATATGTTCACAAATCCTACATGAATTAGTAATGAATAAAATATTCAATAAAGGACATAAAATTTGTGTTAAAGGAAAAAAAGCCATTTCATTTATTTATTACATTTTTTTTTGTATGAAAACATAAGCAGTAATGATCAGACAGAGAGCTGTTTTACTGCTGTTTTTGTCACACAAAGCTTTCCTTTCTGAACAGGAGACGTTTCGCGTCCCAAAGCTGACAGCTGGATGAACACCTGCTTTCATGTCCCCGAAGGGAATTCCCTCTCCCGTCATCTGGAAAAGATCCAGAAATTTCCCAAATGGCAGGGAAAAAAAGAAAACGACTGGATAAAATGCTGCCGGCTAAGTGTACTCCCCTCAACCCAATCCCGAACCACCCCCCACACCCCCCACAAAACCCCCGAAATCTGACGTGTCGGGTGCGGACCCTCAAGAGCTCTCCAGCGTAGTGGACACCTGGTAGATCTGGCTCTTCATCCTCGTCTTCACCTCCCGGATCATTTGGCAGACGGCGAGGGGGTAGCAGCAGTACACGGTGGTCCAGTCTTCGCACGCGCTACCCTGGAGACGGGTTCGAGAAAACACCCATCGGTCTTTGCACCCCCCCAAACGCACGGGACTGTGTATTATTTTAATTCAACTTAGCCCCTTTAAGGTGTGAGGTCACAGATATCCGATTAGAATGTACTCAACTGAACATTCTAATGCTGATGTCACAATCACTACTGGTAACAGAAAGCAGCGGAGTTCTAGAACACTGACTTGCAATTTTGAAAAAAAGGGTTCTTCAAAGGGCTAATAAAGGCAAGATTCCATGTAATAAGGTGCTGAATGTTGATGCCCATGGGGCAGCAGTGTGTGGGGGCTTGTGAAAAAAAAGGTCAGGTTACCCCATGAGGCACCATCATAATCATGTACATGTACCAGGTACTTGACCACGATCGCTTCAATTAATACCCAGTCACATGTGACACATGAAAGTCACCCTGTACGACAACTGCTGACAATCAAATTAATTACGTAATGTCATAACCAGAGGGGTCTGAAAGTAAAAGTCCTGCCATGTTTTTCTTCCACCCATTAACTCAGCCAGCTGATTTCACTAATTAATTCTGCCTCCTGGCTGAAGAATTGTGCTAATCAGCAAATCCCTGTGACTGGAACAAAATACTGGGCAGCACTTTTACTTTCTGAACCTGGATTTTCCACCACAGATCACAATAATACAACCTGCTACAGTGAAATGACTATGGGAGAAAAGGACCGAGTCCAACAGTGTCCCTGCATGCACAGCGAACAGATCTAGAGTATTCATTAGATTACATTACAGGCATGTAGCAGACGCTCTTAGCCTGAGCGACTTACATTCATATACATATACTTTGCACCCATTTATGCAGCTGGGTATATGCTGAAGCAAAGCAGGTTAACGGTACCAAGGGTACGACGGCAGTGCCCTACCGGGAAATCGAACCCTTCGGTTACAGGACCAGTTCCTTACCCATTACACTACACTGCCGCCTTGGATGTCTTGAACCTCTCCCCTGGTGCCCCTGCATGCATGGCAAACAGGTCTGGAGTCTTCAAGGTTTCTTACCTGGATTTTGAACCTCTCCCTGATCCCGACACGCATGGCGAAGGTGGACCCGGGAAGCAGGGGCAGACACAGGCACTCTCCGTAGTGGTGGGCCAGACTCAGGTCCAGGCAGCAGGGAACCAGGCCTCCAACAACACCTGGAACAGACCGGGCCTTCTCAGCACCAGTATCCCACAATGCACTGCGGCCATTTGGGCTGTGTGACCCAGCGGTTCAGCGGTTCACATCTACGTGGCACTGGGAAACTGTAGGGGGGACTCAGCTGGTACAGGCCGGGCTCAAGCACCTGATTGGCTGGAGGAGCTGGGTCAGAGAGCCACCCTGTTTGTGTGGGGTTATCCTCTGAAGTGCCCTCTATTTCCGAGGTGATGCAATGGCCAGTTTATTCATCCCCCTATGGGACCCCAGAACTCCAGGTTGGACATTTCATTCCACACAACTGGGCACATTATTTCCCCCTGAAAGCAGGCAAACTGAAGGGCACTGCAGGTTCAAATCCTTGCTGTAGTACCATGGTGCGTAACGTTTCACTCACATTCACAATTTAAAACTGAACTTGTGATACGAGAATACACCAAGTTACTGACATCTACATAAATTATTTTAAAAATTCAGATCAATTATCCAATGCACCATTTGAGTTGATCTACTTACAGGTACCACAAAGCTATTAGCATGGCTATTCAGCATTTCACCGATCATAATCAGCTGTCTTTGTTTACAAATGGAACAGTGGAACACACAGGCACACACAGGTTACTGAGAGGAAGCCGTGGGTCAGGCAGAAAACGGCATTAACCCTTCAAGGGCCGATGTCACAAATATGCATTTAGAATGTTCTTAACTGAACATTCTAATGCTGATGTAACAATCACTACTGGCGACTGAAAGTAATAGAGTTCTAGAACACTGACTCAGAGTTTAAAAAAATATTCCAAAAAACCTTACTCTTCAGAAGAAAAAGTAGTTAAAGCGGCGCTTACACGTGGGTATGTCCGCGCACACGTTGAAGAGGCCCGTGCTCCAGGCCCCGCCGGTCTGGGTGATGGTGGTCACGGTGGTGGTGGTCGTGCCCAGGCCGGGCTGGGCGAGCACGGGCAGGTCCATGGTGGCTCGCGGCGGGAAGCAGCAGAACCCGCCCCCCGACTTACGGGACTTGGCTTCGCCGGCGCCCCGGACCTCGGCCTCGCCCGGATGAGGTTGGAACGGAGAGCTGGAGGGAAAAGTTTTTGTTTTAAAAAACGTTTCCGTTCGCCAAAAAAAATTCCTCTCACGATTCACGAGCAGCATCAAAGAAACATGAAGACGTACCGATCGTTTCACGCGCTAAATATGATTGACATCGAGCGAAAGTGAAATTATTCACGTAAATTAAAGCAGAAAAACTCACGTCTCTGTGGCGGGCGAACAGTCGCCACTCTCAGGCTCGCTGCCCTTCTGCATCGGAGAGAGAGAGAGAGAGATGAGTGCCCCCCCCTCCCCCCCGGGGGGTCTGCTTCCCACAGATACCGCTAGCGCCACCGAGCCTAGCCAGCGGCTGCTCTCCGCAGATAACGCCCTCGCCCCCAACCTCCGGCCAAAGGCCCCGCCCAGTCCCCCGAGCTCGGCCAATCGCTGAGGGGGACTGGCCGGTGCGGGCGACCCCCTCGCGCACCGGCGGGCACGGCGGGCACAGCGGGCAGCGGAGAGAGCCAGGCCTCCACTTCGGCCCGCTGATGCCCTACAGGCCATTTTCCCTTTCAGAAACGAAACCACTTCAAAATTTATTTATTATTTTGTTTTCCGCCCACATGCTCTTGTTCCTCCCGCCCCCATCTTTGATTTTACACCGCTGTCTCCCCGTAAACGTTATAAAACAGAATTGAGAAGGGTTGCCATAAAAGGGGAAAGCACTAAAAACGCAGCCTGGTTTGCAAGAGAACATTCAGGCTGAAAATAGCTCGAAGTAAAGGTTCGAGAAATTCGAGAAAAAAAAAAAAAAAAAGTTTTCACATTGCCCACAGAAAGGTATAGCATTTATATGTAAATACAATAAAACTGGATAAATTTCAGAGAAGTGGCATTTTCAGCATGAAGCATTTATTCCCCTGTGCCCCCCCCCCCACCTCTCCCCGAGTGAAAAGAGCACCTTTACGGATTCTCTTGGTAAATCAACGCATTGCTCTCGTTGTAAAAGCCCAGACTTACCATGAGAAAAGCAGGGAGCAGCACGGTCACTCAGTCACACGGCGAGAGTCTAGCGCTCTTCTTCAGGAACGATGACAGGCGTGCGACCTTCCCCCTGCACGTCCGCCGTGGTCTCGTAGCACTTCCTCCCAGCGCGATCGCACGGCGCGCACGCGACCTCTCACTTCTCCTCGTGCGGTCGAAACGCGGGGCGCGAGGCACCGAAGCAAATAAGAGACAGAGATATTTCCCACAGAGGAGGCGGCGAACGTGCAGCTTTAAAAAAATGCCGCTTTCTTCCGTTTCGCAACAATTCAGTTCGCGCTGGAAATACGTCCAGGTTCTGAAGTCAAACACCTCAAAAAAACTGCTACCAAGAAGAAAAGGAGGAAAAAAAAAAAAAGGTATTTTCAAGGATGGATGAAGTCCTTTGAAAGGAATGGGTTTGGCCGTGAGGAAAAACCCAGGGTTCAAAGGTCACGATGCATTGTGCAACAAAACAAACTCTTAAAACCGAGGAAACCGCGCTGAAAAGAAACCCATGCACACACAGACTCGACGGAGGGCGTATTTATTACAGGAAACACAGGTTTATTTGTACAGAAAGACATCAGGACGCGCTCCTCTCTAGCACAGCCCAAAGTCCAGGCCCGGCCCAGCCCGTCCACCAGGCCCCGCCCCTCTGACCTTTCGAAAAGCACCGATCAGACACAGAACTGAAGCACACTCATATCTTAGACGCGCTGGCGCCGCACTATAAACCACAACCGCCTCGAAACAACCTCTCCACTGACAATGACTAAATCTGTCGTATCGGTTCATTTTAAAAGGCACCGCTCATGAACTACTGATGTGAGGAACCACATGCGTGTGCGCGTGCGTGTACGCACGGTGTGTGTGGTGTTCGTGTAAGTGCGTGTGTCTCTGTGTATGCGTAAGTCTGTCTGTGTGTGTGTGTGTGTGTGCGCCTGCGTGTGGGCGTTGGAGAAATAAATTCCGCAGCACCCCTCCCACCTCCAACTCTGAACAATACATCATGTGGTGGACGGATTTGCACAAAAACTTGCTAATAATAATAATAATAATAATAATCTGCGATTGCACCCCCTTCGTACCCCAGCTGCGATGAACAGCAGCGTGAGCTTCAGCCTTTGGGTGATCAGCCCTTTAGAGCAGCAACAGGAGCGGGCCTGACGGTGAGAGAGGCGTTGTGTGTGTGTGTGTGTGTGCGTGCGTGTGCGTGAGTGAGTGTGCGCGTGTGACAATGCGAGGTCTGGGGCCAGGTCTGGGGCCAGGTTTTGGGCAAAGTTCGGGGCGAGGCCCGGTCGCTCTTCAGCACCGCCCCCCCCCAGGGCTCCCCTAGACCAGGTACACCAAGGTGTCCCCGACGTCCACGCTGAGGCCGTTGTCCGTGACGTGCACCTTCCTGCCGGCCAGGTCGACGTGGAACGTGCTCCGCTCCGAAATGGGGGACTTGCCCTGCTCCTCCCTCCCCAGGACGGGCAGGCGGCGGGGCCCCAGGAGGGGGTCGTCGTACCGCATCAGCTTCACCTTGGACAGGTCTGGGAAGGGAACCGGGAGAGAGCAGTCAATCAACAGGCCCCGCCCACAAGGGCCGGACTAAACGTCCCCGGTCTGGCCTCAGTACGGAGGAGATACAGCAGGGGATCATGGGATTGAACTGTAACAACCCTACAAATATTAATAAATTATAGATGTCTGTCAAGTAACAGCACAGGACTTCAAATAGCACACGGTGAAACCGTGAGCTGTCAATCAACAGGCCCCGCCCACAAGGGCCACACAAAACTTTCCTAGTCTGGCCTCAGTATGGAGAAGATACAGCAGGGAATCATGGGACTTAACTATATAGTGACAACCATACAAATATAATATTTCAGCACAAGATCTTAAAACAGCACTTCAATAGCACATGGAATAGATACCATGTGCTGACAATCACAGGCCTAAATAAAGTAATAAGCCAATCAAACCACTCTGCTGTACACAGCACCGGTAGCCCCTCCTACATTTCAGTTCCACAAAGCGTTACCCAATCACCATTATCACAGAGCACTTCATCGTGGTGCGGACGTGATCTCATCCACCACCAACGTAATGCCACTCGACCTGGTGATGCACAGCAGCCATTGTATGTTCAAAAAAATTAATTACTTTTCGAAAAAAGGACGAGAGGATGTATTCAGCTAATTAATTTTGAGGAGCATTAGACGGCCAGACAGGGAATTTAGCCGAGACGAACGTTCCCTGCCATAAAAGGAGAGCGGCTTTAATGACCAGTGAGCGTGTGCGTTTCACTCGAACATAACTGATCAAAGACACCCCCCCCCAAAAGTCTAAATATAAACGGTGAAAATCTGCCTCGGCTGCCTGCCGAACTGAACTGGTTTTATATGCAGATGAAGGGCTAACAGCTGAACTGAACTGGTTTTATATGCAGTTGAAGGGCTAACAGCTGAACTGAACTGGTTTTGTATGCAGTTGAAGGGCTAACAGCTGAACTGAACTGGTTTTGTATGCAGTTGAAGGGCTGACCTTTGCACTGAACTGGTTTTGTATGCAGTTGAAGGGCTAACAGCTGAATTGAACTGGTTTTATATGGAATTGAAGGGCTAACAGCTGAACTGAACTGGTTTTATATGCAGTTGAAGGGCTAACAGCTAACAGCAGGACGGAGTGTGGCACAGTGGGTAAGGAACTGCGCTTGTAACCGAAAGGTCGCAGGTTCGAAGCCCGGGTAAGGACACTGCCGTTGTACCCTTGAGCAAGGTACTTAACCTGCATTGCTTCAGTATATATCCAGCTGTATAAATGGATACAATGTAATGTAATGTGCTATGTAAAAAGTTGTGTAAGTCGCTCTGGATAAGAGCGTCTGCTAAATGCCTGTAATGTAATGTAATGTAACTGAACTGGTTTTATATGCAGTTGAAGGGCTAACAGCTGAACTGAACTGGTTTTATATGCAGTTGAAGGGCTAACAGCTGAACTGAACTGGTTTTATATGCAGTAGAAGGGCTAACAGCTGAATTGAACTGGTTTTATATGGAGATGAAGGGCTAACAGCTGAACTGAACTGGTTTTATATGCAGTTGAAGGGCTAACAGCTGAACTGAACTGGTTTTATATGGAGATGAAGGGCCAACAGCTGAACTGAACTGGTTTTATATGGAGATGAAGGGCTCACAGCTGAACTGAACTGGTTTTATATGGAGATGAAGGGCCAACAGCTGAACTGAACTGGTTTTATATGGAGATGAAGGGCTAACAGCTGAACTGAACTGGTTTTATATGGAGATGAAGGGCTGACCTTTGAACTGAACTGGTTTTACATGCAGATGAAGGGCTGACCTTTGATGGCTCGGTTGACCTTGGACAGCCGCCGGACGATGCTGTCTTTGTTGTCGCCCTGGCGGATGCTGATCTTGGTGGTGAACAGGCCGTTGGCCGGCTGGGGGTTGATGAAGGACACAGGCACCCCAGGCTAGAGGGAGGGAGCACCGGGGAGATGTGAAGACTCACAAATACAAACATGTCATGGAGACCGATGGAGAACATTCACCAGGGCCGCCCATCCCTGTTCCTCAAGACCTACCGTCCTGTAGGTTCTCACTACAACCCTAACAAAGCACGCCTCGGCTCAACAGCTAGAGATCGCGTCAAGCTTCCAGTTAGTATAATCAGGTGCGCCAATTTTGGGTTGAAATTAAAAGCTGCAGGATGGTAGATCCCCAGGAAGAGGGTTGGGCAGCCCTGATATCAACTAACGGGACGTGTACTTATGCCACCCTTACCAAAATGAGGCCCAAACCTGTGCACGAAACTCAAGAGCTGGTATCTTTTCAATTTGACTGCAGTGCTCTACGCCTCAGGTTTAAAAGCGCATGGGTACTCTGTCTGAGCCTGAATTGCCCGTCTCTCACCCACTTTAATGCAACCTGACATTTCTGAAGACAGTCCTGAGAAACTATTAATGGAAAAATTCGATGAGGCGAAGCTAATAACAGGAAAATGACAGGCAGGCTGACTCCACGCCAATCACATCACAATAGGTTAGAGAAAAAAAAAAAAAAAAAAACGAAAAAATAAATAATGAAATTAATTTTTTTTTTTTTTTTTTTTAATCTGCTGGCGATGACAAAGCGGACCGCGGCTGAGGTGAGCGGGCGGGTTTTGGCGGCTTGGCGGTTTTGGCGGGATGATTAATCTCCGCCAGTCACGCGGGAGACGGGGCTGTCTGCCGGGGCCCCGACGCGGCCCCCGATAAAGGGGGGGGGGGGCTCGTTAAAACCCACCTCCGATCTGAAGACGCTGAACGGTTTCCCCGGGCAACAGTCCTCCTTCACTTTGTCGTCCGCCTCGGAGGCGAACGCGACGTCGATCTGTTCCAGCTGTCGGGTGGGGGGGGGGGGGGGGGGGGGGGGGAACGCAGCGCGGCGTTATATCAGGACACGCACAACACCTTCAGCAAGTCAAACTAACTGACAGGAAGGGACATGCGCAGAGGTACCACTACACAGCATGTTGCTGTAGCATTACACAGGTGTTTGCCAGTTCAAATCTCATACCGGATCATTTTACTATTGCTCAGCACTTGTACCCATTTGTGTACCTATTTAGCCCAATCAAATCAACATTAGGACATTTAAACAAAAATAAAACATTTACATGCATTTCATTTTTAACACTTCTTTCTAAATTAATTGGTGTAAACAAATGAAAGATTTCACTCTCCTTTGAAGTTTTTATAAAGTAAAAAAAAGTCTGGTAACTGGTAACATTTTGCAAGATTTTTTTGCACATTTCATTTTACGTTCTAAGTTTATAAAATAAGTGAAAAGTCGTGCAAAAAGTTACCTGGAATACCAACTAAGCCCACAAGTGTTCAAAATAAACCCACCACATGAATTATTGAAAGATTTTTTTTTCCTTTTAATTTCAACACATCCGATTTTATTTAATGAGTAAAAAAACAAATACAGAGTCTGTGGTATCTACATCCCCCTGGAACCTTTGCACACCAAATCTTATGGAGAGTGCTAAAGCTTTGCCATTGAGGGGGTTTTAGATTACAATACATCTTTTGCAAATAGTGATTTTTAATGTAAATTAAGAGATGCACGTCTTGATATTCATACGTGATAGCAAATTACTGATGTCACTTAACTGAACTAAAATGATTTTCTGAGCTAACAGTCACACTTCACGATAGAGTAAAAACACCGGTGGCATTTAAATGCCAAACATCCATTATGATGAGGCACCACCCTACGTTATGTCACTAGGTCCTTCACTGACTGAAAACACATCTTTTTATCAGAGGACATTGGTTTTATGTGTAAAATAGATAAAAAATAAGGCGTATTTGAATGTGACCGTACCTCCAGGGCATTGGTTAAATACACGATGTTCTCTAGCAGAACTGCACGCTCATCAAACTCCAGCTCCAGGTCCAGAACCCTGGACCCGTTCTTCTCCAGGTTCTCCTGTAGGGGGGAAAAAAAAAAAAGGCAGATCCGCACTGGGTCAGAACCGACCCTCAGCTAGCCTCCGGCCGCTAAAACCAGCCGTTTCGTCTACAGCCGAAAACCCGCTGGCGGAACACAGCGGAACGCGTGAAAACCGCGCTGGTTTATAGGTTTTAAAACCCCGATATCCCACGCCGCCCCCCAACGCCACCCAAACAGCACTGAAACGCCGAAAAGCAAGCCAGAGAACGATGCAGTGAAGTCCACAGTATTCCCCTGTCTGCAGAAGCACACGAACAACACAAAAGACACTGACACTTCCGCACAACGACCTGCAGGAAATACATAACGTGAGAATTTCACGATCAGCCTCCCGCCTTGTGATCAAACCAAGGCTTTGAGACACTTCACCAGACGGAGGAGAGGAGCTGAATTTTAAATGCAGCGTGCCGTTTGACAGAGGCAAATGCCAACAAAGAGAGTCCCCCTCCTCCACCCCCCCCCCCCCCCATATCTCCTCTTATCCAGAATGAACAGAGGGAGGCAGACGGTTGTGGGTTTGTTTGGATAGTGCTTTTTTTTGTCTGTTTTTTGAGGTTCTTTACACAGTCTGCAGAGAAGGCTAGAGGAAAAAAAAAACAAAACAAAACCTGGAGCTGCCCAAATCTACTCTTTTCTTTTCAAGTTCCGAAAATGACTTTCATCCTAGTCAAAAAGAGAACTAGAAAATCTTCTGTAAAAACAGAAAAAAAAGTGCATATATACAAGTGTGAAAAGGTAAAAGTTCGTATTCATTCTCACGGCGTGTAAAAGCCAAGTAAAAATAGCCAATGAATCTAGAATTCTTCTTAGGTAGCACTGTCCCCCCAAAAAAACCTCCAGGAAGTCTGTGCATTAAACTTGATTTTAGTTTTGCAAGTACGGAGCACTGCGAGTTTCTGCTCTCCAACCAGAGGGGCTTGTGTACCCTTCAGCAGCCTGTGATAATGTTCAATGCTGTACAGCGAATTGCAATCTCCTCCCTAATCTCCTGTTGATGGTTTTAGACAAATACATAATGCATGTACCGCTTTTTCATTTACCCTGAAAGGAGCTTGCGTTCGATTCTGACAGCCACGTTTTGAATCGCATCTTTCTCCTCACGCTTGGCTGGCACTAATCTGCATAGGCTGGCGCTGCATATTTGAATGGAGCGCTTAAATGGCTTTGATGGCTACACCTTCAGTAATATGCGCTCAAACAGGTGGGGCTCCCCCCGCTCCCCCCCATCCACTCACGACATAGGTCACACACTAGGGAAGTCACCTTGCTGGATTGAATACACTTAAACTCAACACTTTGTCAGTTGTGTAAGGAAATGTGACAGCATAAACAAACAGACTGGCTGGCTAACTAGTTGCTATCAAGATCATCTAGCAAAATGCTTGTATGCTCCTGTATGCAACAAAATATTAATGCACAAACACTGTTCTTGTCTGGGCGGCAGTGTAGCATAATGGGTGAGGAGCTGGTCTTGTAAAAACGTCACAGGTTCGATTCCCAGGTAGAACACTGCCGTTGTACCCTTGAGCAAGGTACTTAACCTGCATTGCTTTAGAATATATGGAGCTGTATAAATGGATGCAATGTAAATGCTGTGTAAAAATTTGTGTAAGTCGCTCTGGATAGGAGCGTCTGCTAAATGCCTGTAATGTTATGTCTCTCTTGTCTGGCAAGTTCCCCAGCAACAACAGTCAACAACGCAGCGTAGCATTCTGGGTAAGGAACCGGGCTTGTAATCTAAACGCTCCAGGTCTGATTCCCAGGTAGGATATTGCCGTTGTACCCTTGAGCAAGGTGCTTAACAATAATTGCTTAAGTACTTATCCAGCTGTATAAATGGATACTATGTAAAAATGCAAAAGCTATGCAAGTAAGTTCTATATAAAATGCAAGGTAAGGTAAGGTAAGGTAATGCCGTCTAACAACTTGGGGGACGTCAATCTCCATCGATTTGCATTATAATGTGCTATTATTACTTCTACCATCATTTACACACAGACGTACAAACGCTCTCACGCAAACCTGCACTCACACACGCATTCACTCGCTCCTCCTCCTCCTCCTCCTCACCTTGATCATGGCGACGAAGGGCATGACCCTCTTCATGTACTTCTTCAGCTCCGGCATGGCGCCGAGTTCGGCGGCGATCACTTT
The DNA here is from genome assembly GCF_018555375.3 of Anguilla rostrata. Classification (NCBI taxonomy): domain Eukaryota; kingdom Metazoa; phylum Chordata; class Actinopteri; order Anguilliformes; family Anguillidae; genus Anguilla; species Anguilla rostrata. The sequence continues at coordinate 5,105,911 of NC_057941.1, forward strand.
GTTCTCCGGCAGAGTGCCATTGTTGTTCTGAGCAAAAAGGCGGGAAAATGAGCAGGTCAAGGGTCAAAGTCAACTTTATTGCCAGTCCACAATCCACGAGTGCACAACAAAATGAGATGGATGGGTCTCATCTGTGCTACAACACACCAACATAGACAATAAAAATGATAAAAAAAATAATCCACATGTAAGCAATTAAAAAATTGGAAAAAGGACTTGGAGGAGGACCTAAAGCAGTCCAGAGAGCCCACAGGCCATTGCATGCTACTTTTCCGCCATCTTGGGGCATTCAGGATCATTTAAGATCAGCTCTAGCCACTCACATACAGGCGACATAGTAGAGGTAGACGATTGTCTGGGAGTCGGAGGGTGCCGTTCAAACCCGCCTGGGGTGTAAGTGTCCTGAGCAGCCCTAATCCTACTGTTGGCGAACTGAGAGGGATCAGTAAGGCTTGGATAAGTGCATAAATCATCCATTTACAGTGAATGTGTGTGCTCTGTGCCTTTGGCCTGGTGTTAAAATATACACGTGCGGAACTCAGACCAGTTTGCCTTCCATCACGTCGAAATTTGCTCACAGGACGAATCACATTGTCACTAATTAAACACCTGCTTGTAAGTTTGGATCGCATGCAGGACCGAGGTGTAGCATTGAAAACTTGTAGGATGAGAGTTACTCACATATACAGGGTAAATACACGTAAGAATGCTTTTCTGGTTCAGTCAAAACAAGAATAAATGTAATTTAACCCAATTTAAACCCAAATTAACACAGCACAATTATTTGTTTTTGCTATCCCCCCCCCCCCCGCAAGTATAAATGCGCTAGTAATGGACATTTTGTGTATCGTTTCATCTCACAGGCTTCAGGCAAACAGTATGAAACGGGAGTGCGTTCTTCAACGGAAAAAAAAAAAAAAAAGAAGACCACTCAGCCCAAATGGACTGTCTGCTTGAGTCGCACGAACCCACACTAAGCCACCGGAGCTGGGAAAACTTACACTCCAAAAACCCCTCAGACGGCCAGGAAACGGTGCTACACGAGGAGGACAGACAAACGAAACCTGGAAGGGCCGGACCGAGCTCTTTCACAAGGCTCAGGGCCCACCTTTAACACCGGACAGGTTTATGACAGAGAAGCATCGCTGTGCGTTCGCTGCCAAATTGCGAGATGATGAGAGAGAAAGGGCTCGTTTATGTCTCAAAAGCAAACTTGGCATCTGCGGCACTTCTGGCCGTACATCTCAAATAAACTGTCAACCGAGAAACATAAATTTTTATTCGGGAAAAAAAAAATAAAAATCAAGAGGATGAAATGAGATGAAATGAGAAAAGTTAATTCTATGTTTCAGTGGACTGCGCCACCATGTGGCCAGTATATTTTATGCAAGTTCAGATGCAGAAATACATAGTGGAACAAGAGCAAAAAAATTCACATCCTTGAAAAAATAATAAAATAAAAATAAAAGATACTTCAAATTCGCATTGCTGAAAAACTGATACAAGCTGTTTGAATGTACAGTGGCATAAATGCCGCATTGTTTTCAAAAAATTTTTATATATAAGCTGTGGTAAAAGCAACAAGCTTTGCTCACGGATATTATGTTGATGAAACACGACTGGAATTTATGAATACAAACTGTTCAGAAAGATTCATTAACTGGATTTACCCGACTCTCAAGCCCCCCCCCCCCCCCCCCCGTGTGGGTGGGGCTTCAGCCGCATGGACTCTCTCATCTGGGGTCTGCCCCATATCCCCATGTTCTTAACTGAACATTCTAATGCTGATGTCACAGTCATTACTGGTGACTGAAAGCAGGGGAGTTCTAGAACACGGACTTAATAAAAAAAAAACATTCCAAAAACTACTCTTCACAGGGTTAAACTGGCCATGCCTGGGTTGGGGGGGGGGGTGTCAGGGTGAGGCCCGAGGGATTTTTAATGACCACAGTGGGACAGTGAGGAAGATTACTCTGGCACTAAGCCATGCAGGGCTTTTTAATTAATGGAGGCGAGAGAGGTGAAGAGGGGGAGGAGTAGTAAGAGGAGGAGGAGGAGATGCTTTTCCTGTCCCTACAGGGAGGTAACTCAATGTGTGGGTGTCAGTGGTGGAAACCAGGGGGGCGGGGGCAGGTGCGGTTTTGGAGGGGGGGGGGCGCTCACCTTGTAGTGCTTCCCCAGCAGAACGAGGGCACTGTGCTGCCAGGGGGGATAGCTTTTGGCCACGTAGATGGTGCAGTGACTGGGCTTCTCCAGGGGCTTGCTGTCACCCTTCTGAAAAAATAAAATAAAATAAAAACAAAACAAGACACATTAGACATTATCGGTTCCGTATTAAGGCGCATTTGTCATTATCAGTTTCTTATTTAAGACACGTTGGGCATTATCAGTTCCACCTTGAGTTTAAGCTTCTAAGTTGAAATTAATTGGAAAAAATAACATAATTGCAGGACACACAAGTGTATGAACTGAGATTCCCTGAACACCTATGAGCAACACCTGGTCATGCCAACAGGCCTAGATACAGTAAACACATGTTAAAAATGAAACCCCACATCAGCGCACTACCTGAGGAGGTAGGGCCCTGCAGAAATGAACTGTAGCCCCACACCCTGACCAACCCACAAGAAACATTTCACTAAATCCACCAGAACATCTAAACTGGCTCTTGGGAACCTGATAATATTGGGGAATGATTGACTGTTTTTCCAGCTGAACAACATGCAGGCATCTTTACTGCTAATCCTATTACAAGGAAAGTTAAGAAAAAGTTAGTTCACGAACGTTCTTCGCCCATAGTTCTTTTCATTTTTTTAAACCACAGTAAATTATTAAAACTACTTATGATGAAATGTTTATGCAATCCCAGAGTACTGTCATTTTTTTTCTCAGATTTCTTCCTTCTTGAATCACTTCGTTTTTTCCCTTTCTTCCCATTTGATAACGCTCATGTCAATCAAAAGAACGAAATGGGTTATTTATCAGCCAATGGCAGCCCAGCCTCTCCACAGACAGACGCCCGAGCCCCCCTGTATCTCTCCGATCTGTACCGAACCGCTGCTTACTGTGCTCTCCACGGTCCACTATCGCATCGCGACAGACGCTCGGCCCAGAAGAGGAATTAATTTTATTTTTATTTTAACATTAAATTATTAATTTCTGACGGTAATCGTTTTATATAATACGGCGTGGTGCTCTGAAGGAGTTCTTTCTTCTTAAAAGCGGCAGAGGAAAAAAGGCGGAGGGGGAGAGAGACTGGGGGGGGGGCTCCTGGCCAAATAAAGCCCAGGTATCTACACGTTTATTTAACATGACAGGTGTCAGGTCCCCTTACATCACAGGAGGGACATTTTCACCTGCTACTTCTACAGACGGGGGAGAGGGGACGGGGAAGTGGCCTGGGGGGGGGGGGGGGTTGGAGGGGTGCTTCGGCGCCCCCGCAGCCCAAAGCAGGGGTGTGTGCCGAGTTCCTCTTATTCGTGCTGCGTGCTGCGATGTGCTTTATTATGCATAACACCGCTTTAACCACAGGGCTAAAACATTTCATTACCCATTTCCATGTCAGTGCCTTTCTCTCGGTCTCATTTCAAGTGTATTGACGCGAACAGGTCTGTATTCATTTAAACAAATTACAAGAAAATGCTTTTTTTTTGGGGGGGGGGAAATAAATGGCTACCATATTGGGTTATAAAACTTGACTTTTACGTTTACATTACGTTACACTAAATTACAGGCTTTCAGCAGACGCTCTTATCCAGAGCGACTTGCACATCTTCTTACAAAGCATTCACGTTTATTTTTACTGTCATCATGAAGGCTTACACAGACTAATACAGCTCGGGTCCTTACGACCCCGTTTCTCAACTGACGGTCCTCGAGGGCCGAGAACTGCAGGTTTTCCACCTCCCCTTTACCTGGGAGTCAGGTGTGATGACAGTCCGGCCAATCGGCAGCACTGATTGCTCAGTTAATTACCCGGGAGGAAAGAGAACCAGGGCCGGATTTGGATTCGAGGGCCAGATTTGAGAATCCATCCTTTATGATGACAGAAAAAATGACCAGGTGGTCAGCTTCTGCGTTCTCCCTCTCCACTCCTCTTTCTTGCACTTAAAGATTAAAGTATTAACAGCAGTTTCCAGTGCTGTAGTATAGTTTATGGACAGCGTAATATTTAATAGACTAACTAGATTGTCAACACTGTGTTCTATCAATGTACTGTCTCCTTAACACTGATGTTGTGAAGGTTATGATTATTAATGAAGAGGCGTGGCCAACGACAAAACCAGCATCCTTAACAGCACCCCTTTGTGAATATCCATAATGTTCACTGCCAAAGTCAGCAACACAGCACTATCGATCTGGGTTAGCCTACTGGGTCTGTCGCATTTACTCCTAGTGGCAGTGCAATCCCACAATGCCGAGCGGCACCTTGGTCTTGGGCGGCTGCATGTAGGCCTTCATCCTCAGGCGCAGGTCGTGCGCCGTCTCCATCAGGTACTGGGAGGAGCGGATCAGAACCTCGTCCACGGGTCCGGCGGCCGGCCACACGGCCTTCATCAGGGACTCGCTCTGCGGGGGGACAAGGAAGTGAGGCGGGGAGCGAGCAGGAAGTCACCTTTCGCTCGCGATTTCCTTAAACCTTTAAGGTGTGAGATCGCAAACATGTGATTAGAATGCTCTTAACCGAAGATTCTAATGCTGATGTAACAATCACCACTGGCAACTGAAAGCAATTCTAGAACACTGACTTAAAATTGTTAAAAAAAATACATTCCAAAAAACCTACTCTTCAATGAGTAACCCGCCTCACAGCAGGTGGTCTCGTGGCAGCCGTTGCCGTGGGCAACCTCACCTTTCCCATCAGCGCCCAGGTGTGCTCGCACAGGTGAGGGCAGATGGGCGCCAGCAGCAGGGTCTGGTACTCGACGAAGCGGAAGACGAGGTCCCTGTGCATGCCCTCGATGGCCAGCTCCCGGTACTTGTCCTTCGCGGCCTGTGGACGGGACCCGGGGAGAGGGGGGGGCGGAAACTCAGCGAAGCAACGCGGTCTAAAAACGTCCTGTCCCGTACAGAAGCTGGGTCGCGGGTGTCCTAGCCAAATTCTGAGCCAAAGTGAGGCTCTCAGTTTTGTCCATTTAAATCTACCTCCTGTGCCAGTCGGGCTTAATGCAGCTGAAAACTGAAGGATCACATGATGAAAGGTGACATGTCAGCACGACCCACAACTGCACCTGAAACTTCTCCATTACCTGGAACTCAAAGAAGCCGCTTTTCAAAGCCTCCTTGTACATCATCTTCTCATAGTGCTGCTCCGTCCTAATGATCCCAGCATTCATCTCACTGCAGAGAGAGAGAGATAGAGAGAGAGATGCAGAGAGAGCAGAGAGAGAGAGACGCAGAGAGAGGAAGAAGGATGGGGGGAGAAAGAGACAGCGAGAGAGAGACGCAGAGAGAGATAGACGCAGCGACAGAGAGGGTGAGAGTGAGAGAGGGCGAGAGTGAAAAAGAAAGACAGAGAGAGAGAGAGAAAGAGTTTTAACTATACTGGTGTTTGTTTAAACCAGAAAAGGTCGGTATAATATGCTATCACTTGTTAAAATTGTAATGAATTAGATCAAAGTTTTACTTTCTGAAAAAAAAAAACAGCAGGTGAAGAACAGGAGTAATTTTGGGAGATGCCCAACGCTGACCCAGTCACCCTACTAACCTGGCAAAGACCCTGTCGTTGAAGGTGTCGGCGGGACCCGTCCTCAGGTTGTTCTGATTGGCTATCATCTCCTTGACCCACTCCACCCAGGTGTAGAGGCGCAGGATGCCCGCGTCGGCCATGGTCTCCACGAAGTTGGCGTCCTCCACCGTGTCGCCGGCGTCCGCCAGGGCCAGGCGCATCCCTGGGCACGGGCGCGAAAAACGCGGATTCAAATGCAAATGCAAACGCAAATACAGCTTGGCAAAAACACATAGTCATTTATCATGTTAGATAAACAGCATTTATCTGAAGAAATTTACCGACTAAACTTTCTTCGTTGACAGTAGGGCACGCGTTCAGAGAAACAAAAACTTTATATGTTCACGTGTTTATGAAACGGTCATAAACGTTAAGACATGAGCGTCCGTTCGCCGCGTCTTACCGTCAGCGGAAAACTTGTCGACGGCCTGGCTCAGGGTCAGGAAGTTCCCAGTAGACTTTGACATCTGGAAGAAGAGAGAAACACAAACCACGCGGTTCAGATCCTTCTATTCTGCGGGAGAAGTGGCTAAACTGCCACTTCCTGCCGGTGCTGTGTTAAGGAAGAGACATGCGGTCTCGGAGCGGTCACGGTCAGGTCACCCAAGGGGGGGAGGGGGAGAGATCGGAGATCACGTTCACCAGAGCCCGGTAGGAGGAGAACGTTACCTCACCTTCTCCGAATTCAATAGGAGGTGTCCGTTAGCTCTGACTGCCTGTGGCCACTTCCCACTGCAGAGAGAGAGACGGACAAATGATTTCAGATCCAATTTTTAAATTTAGGGTAAAGGCACTCACACACAATCTAAAGGGATACCCCCATGAAAAAATTTCTTAATAAACCCACAAAACCCTAAGTATAAACAAGACGTTCCATTTCCCATGTCTTTAATGACAGTTTAGCACGTAGCTGCTCTGGTACGGGACAACACCGCTAGCCTTCGCCTACCACTTCCCATGTCTTTAATGACAGTTTAGCACGTAGCTGCTCTGGTACGGTGCTACACCGCTAGCCTTAGCCTACTACTTCCCATGTCTTTAATGACAGTTTAGCACGTAGCTGCTCTGGTACGATGCTATAGTGCTAGCCTTAGCATACGGCTAGCGTAATGGCGGGTCTCCCTCACCTGTCCTCGGGCCACATGGCCACGTGGTTGTACAGGTAGTAGGACAGGTGGTTGGGCACCAGGTCCTTGCCGGAGACGCGCACGTCCACGGGGTACCAGTACTCGAACTCCCGCCGCAGCCTCTGCAGGTGCTCCTTGGGGATGTCGGTTTTGGGGAGGGGCGTGTTCTTCAGGAAGATGAAGTCCCACACCTCCCGGGTCATCTGCTCCGGCCTGAGACGGGTTTTAAAAAATAAAAAATAAAAAAAACAGAAGCGCAAAGCCGCGCGTGAGCCCGTTAGCATAGAGGAGCACAGCGCACGTGGATCCAAGGGAAGACCCCCAGGGGCTCGTGAAGGAGATTTGCACTCATAATTTTACACGCCCTTCGGCTGGGTGCACCGCCTGAACCACAATAACCGGTATCTGTAAAAAGATATTAAAATAAAATGAAAACTACTGCTGCATCTATCACAAAGGTAACGCTTATAGGAGATGAAGCTGGGATTGCCATGCACGCTACTGCTTCACGGGGCTGGCCTTCATACCCAGCTCAACTTGCGCATCCAAATCTGGGCGTGAAGCATACGTGCTACGCTAACGCTAATCCCCGCGCCCAGGGGTAAAAAAGGCGGCAGCACCACTGTGACTGAAATTCCAACAGGGAACGTTCTGGAAAAGGCCCAGCTACCGAGCTACCGAGAATCACGATAACAGCCAAAACGGCAGATTAGGAAGTGACCCGTATCGGGGGGGGGTCGCGGGGGTTGAGGGGTGAGGGGTGTGACGGGGGGGGAGGTAGGCTACCTGATACCCAGAGGGGAAGCCCCCTGGCCGTTCAGAACTCCGCCCTGCAGAAAGTGAGCCACGGTGTAGTAGGCCATGTAGATGGTGGAGTCCGACAGGGACTCGATCAGCCACTGCTCGTCCCACGGCAACCGCGTCCCTATGGCAACAGACACCACACAGCCAATCAGGGACCATCGTCGTTCCGTAAAATGTCAAGCGCTTGTCGCTCACAAAATCTGCTTCCCAGAGGGTCTGCAGAAATGTGTCAATATTTGCATCATCTTTCATATATTATTGCTATAATGACCTTTTTAATCAAAGAAAGGTTGTTTTTGGAATTCAACTTGGCTAAAGGAGAGATTATCCAGTTCATATGAAAATTTCTTATAGTTACACAACAAATTTAGAGTATTCAAAAATGCCTCGATATTGGCTTGTCTTGTGAATAATGACAAAGAATGTGTGTTATGATTCGCAGATACTGTGGCATGATCCTTGTATTGTGACAATCTGCATCATTAGAGCAATGCAGAGGTACAGGCTGAATTCAAATCGACTACATCCAGCTCATAAATGATAAAGAACAGAATAACCAGCTAAGGTGGGGAAGGGTTTATTAACAAGGTCAATATTTGATCTATCAGATGGATTTAACTCCATTAAAAAAAAATCACAATTGCACAACTAATGGGATTTGAAAAAAAGTGAATTCCAAAAATGGAGTAACTTAGGAAGAACTGAATTATTAACTAAGGAGGTGGGAGTACGGAAACGTTGCGGGTAAAAATATCGGCATCTGGCTTCATTGGATTTCCTGAGTGCAAGAGGGTGACCTTAGCAGATGAGCTTGTTCCAGACCCGAAACAGCCTCCTCCAAAGCCCCTTTGATTGGCAGGAACAACTTTGAGCAAGTGATCTGGCACAGAAAGCTCAGGGAGTCTATAGTTCTCTGTGAGGTGAAGCAAGTGGCGATAGCATTTTCTCAATGCGTGAACTCCTCTGTAGCCCCAACCTGCCAGCCAAAAAGCCGCCCCCTGCCCCCCGCCCTCCCTGAACCACGGGTCCGGCCCCGCCCCCTCACCCAGGCCGTAGGTTCGAGAGCACGCGTGTTCCTGAAGCCAGGCCAGCGTCGCTTCGAAGTTCTTCCTGGTCTCATCTCCGTACCTGCGGACCGTCAACACATAAAAAATAAGGTCTGGAACTGCAGGGGGTGATAGAGCACATTCCCTTACGTTCAGAGGCGGAAAATCCAGGTCCAGAAATTAAAAGTCCTCCCCAGTGTTTTGTTCCAATCGCCTGGATTTGCTAAATCTTCAGCCAGGAGGCAGAACTCATTTGTGAAGTCAGCTGGTTGAGTTCATGGGTGGAAGTAACACATGGCACACTACTTTTACTTTCTGACCACTGGACATTTCAACCTCAGCTTACATTACAAATACCCACTGGTAAACATGCACCCCTCTCCATGGCGATCAACTGATTTTCAACTGATTGCTTCATCCTTCAAACTCAGAATTTCACTCCATGGCACAAGACAGCATCGTCACACCAGGAGGTCCAATCCCCAAACTGTCTGGTTTACAAGGGGTAATGTTCCCCAACCACTAGGTCACACACCTACTCTGTAACTCAGCGAATGTCGCCATTAGCGATGCTTAAAGTCTTCACCTCAAGAGAACACTAGCACAATCGTTACTGGACACCAGAAAATTTGATCTCCGACCCCGCAAAAAAGGCGGGAAAAGCCGTCGCTCGGTTTTCACTCACGTCTCCAGGTCTTTCAGGCAGCCCGAGGCCTGCTGCTTCCACTCCTTGTCTCCGTAGTCCAGGTACCTGTCAGAAAACACAGGTTATGCGCTTTATGCCTTTAATCAGTTTAAACGGGTTAAAATTCCGTAACGGTAACGCGAGAAGACGAGAGGAGCCTCGGCGGCCGCCGACGTTTCGGGGACATCGCTCACCACTGGTCGCAGAGCGCCACCACGCACTCGTCCGCCGAGCGGGACGTCACCTGCTTCTCCGGCTCCATGTAGATGAGGGCCTCGCCCTTATTTTAAAAAAAGGGGGAAAAAAACCCAAAATGAATGAAAAAAGTTCATAACAGACCAGAAACTGCTAAAAAAAAACTAATAAAACAATCAGGAGAGGACTACAGCTCTCTCCTCAGGCCTCTTTACCTTCTCCACCATCATCTTCTGAATGGGCTTCTTCACATCCTGGACCTTCTGCCCCTTGTATCCGTCCACCAGCATGACCTACAGGGAGGGAAGAGTCAGGTGAGGAACGCTCATCCAGCAGCAGCTTAACCTACATAACCAGCCTTCCCTATGATATAAAACACTTAACCAACCCTTGACCAGCGAAAGCGCTACATAACCAGCCTTCCCTATGATATAAAATACTTAACCAACCCTTGACCAGCGAAAGCGCTATGTAGCCAGCATCCCCTATAATATAAAATACTTAACCTACTCTTGAACCCGGGTCTCCTGGTTAGCATAACTAGCTAAAGTGCTAGTTCTCTGTACACTCACGTCCCCTATGATATGGAATTACATTACATTACATTACAGGCATTTAGCAGACGCTCTTATCCAGAGCGACTTACACAACTTTTACACAGCATTTTACATTGTATCCATTTATACAGCTGGATATATACTGAAGCAATTCCGGTTAAGTACCTTGCTCAAGGGTACAACGGCAGTGTCCTTACCCGGGAATCGAACCTGCGACCTTTCGGTTACAAGCCCAGTTCCTTACCCACTGTGCTACGCTCCGTCCGGAATGCTAAACCTACCCTTGAACTCAGGTCTCCTGGCTAGCGTAACCAGCTAAAGCGCTAGTTCTCGGTACACTCACGTCCCCTATGATATGGAATGCTAAACCTACCCTCGAACAAGCACTAGCTCTCAGTAGACTCACGTCCGCTATGATATAAAACAGTGCTCATCGCTGGCCCTTCAGTCCCTGACTGTGCTGTACGGAGCGTGGGGCAGAGGCGGCGATGGTGACTCACCCCTTCGTAGAAGCCCTTGAGGTAGACCCTCTCCTTGGCCTCGGCCAGCTTCTCGCGGTCGTTCTGGCTCTGGATCTTCAGCTCGTCGCACACCAGGGGGGCGGACAGGTTCCCGAAGCCCGGGATCTCGATGATGGGGATCTGCAGAGGGCGGGGGAACACACGGCCTGGGTCACACCTTCACGCAAGGGGGGGGGGGGGGGCTGGGGTCAGAGGAGCGAACGCGACTGACTGACTGACGCCGCCGGTACCACAGAGAGCACCACTTACCGGCTCAAACGGCAACACCATTTTGTCTTCGATCCCGTACTTCTCCCTCAGTGCCTTTGAAAGGAAACAAAATGGCCGTTAGCAGCACACAGAGCACAAATCACTCTTTGCTCACCAGTAAGCTGCATTACACTACAGTGGCTATCCAGCTGTATAAACGGATACTATGTAAAAAAAAAAATTAAAAAAAATACCAAAAGCTTAGTATAGAGCGTCTACTAAATGCCTGTAATGTCAAAATCAAACAACCTTTATGTCTTCGTGTATATTAACAACCAAAACCACACGCATAAAGAAACGCACCTGTTTCTTTTTGATGTCCCTGAGGGCAGCGATGTCGTCGGGTGCGTCGGACGGAACGCTGGTGACAATCCCGGTACCTGTGAGAGAAAAAAAAAAAAAAAGACCCAGACTGGAACTCAGCGATAACGACTCCAGCACTTTAAAAACAAACGTGGCGCTACCTTCCTCTGTCCTCAAACAACCCATTTCCTTTCGATTGCCTTAATCTTCCAAACAGTCCTCGACGTCTGAAGGCATGGCATTCCAATTTGGTAAGGCCATTATTTCAGAAATGGATACAACACTGAAGTACATAAAAAAGACAAGAGAAAAGGGAGAAGAAAAAGCCAATGCACTGAAATGACCCTCACAAGAAGAGAACAAGACCAGGTTAGAACCTAGTATATGGCCAGACCTAACACACGTGATCCGGCCGACCAATGGTGTAACTTCATAACTCGGCCGACCAATGGTGTAACTTCATCACTCAGTCACAGACATTCGCGTTTGTAGGGCTGTCCCCGCTGTTGCGGTCCAGCCAAAAATCTAAGCTCCACACAGAGCCCAACGGCGTGCGGCATTACCCGCAGACCGGGACCAATCACAGCCGTCCTCAAACCCTGTCCTGTTGTGCGCCGAACATTAACGTCCCCCTCAGAAGCAGCGGGTTCTAACACTGCTTCCACACAAACCGATCGCATCCCCCCCCCCCCCACACACACACACACACACACACACAGGCAGGACGCCGTTAGTGACATCAGAGGAGATCAGAGCGGAGATCAGAGCAGCCCCTCCACACCTTTGTCCTCTTTGATGGTGAGCATCGGCAGGGCGTAGATGGTCTTGTAGGAGGTAAGGGGGGCGCTCAGAGCACAGCCAAGAATATCCTGGGAAAAAAAAAAGATAAGAGAAGCAGATAAAACACACAGACACTGTGACACTGCAAGCTTTGTGAGGGGGGGAAAAACACACTGCACTTTCCATTTTTAGTACATGTAGACATTTTCCCTTCTAGACATTTCTTATCTCAATGAGACTATGTGGTTGGACGGGTGGGAGGGTGGGTGTGTTTGTGTGCATGCAAGCACATCCAGCTTTATATACATGTCACCAAACTCAATTCAACTCAAGTAAGCAATGTAGCTAATTCAAAGCCCCATATCAACAACCCATAACACTGCGTTGATAAATTATAGAATTAATTTATTGCTAACCCTTAAAATTTTGACTTTTTTTTTTTTAGGAGATATAAGATTTGTGTCACACTGACAATGTGTGATTACGAAAACGCCTCCTACCACCAGTAATAACCCAGTAAAGGAGGATGACTGCACCTGTCCCAGAATCACCTGTAATAACCTAGTAAAGGAGGAGGACTGCACCTGTCCCAGAATCACCTGTAATAACCCAGTAAAGGAGGAGGACTGTACCTGTCCCAGAATCACCTGTAATAACCCAGTAAAGGAGGAGGACTGTACCTGTCCCAGAATCTCCATGAGCACGGGGACCACGCCGTTCTCCTTGGTGAAGCCCTGGTAGGCCATGTTCCGGGCCGACCGGCGCGTGCAGACGAACGCCTCGCCGCTCGCCGTCTCGAAGACGACGTACCTCATGTCGGGCCGTGCCCAGCAGTTCGTCTGGCCGAACATGGTCTCCGGCCGGAGGGTCGCGGCCACCAAGAAGACGCTCTTGCCTTTCAGGCCGCTGCAGGGGAACCGGAGGAGACCGTTAGCCACAGATATAAGCCCCGCCTCCATACTGTAGGTTCGGTCTGCTACAGGGTTAGCAGTCAGGTGTTCTGGAAGGAGAAGTCAGCCCCGCCTCCAAACTGTAGATTCAGTCAGCTATAGGGTAGGCACAGTCAGGTGTTCTGGAAGGAGAAGTCAGCCCCGCCTCCAAACTGTAGATTCAGTCAGCTATAGGGCAGGCACAGTCACATGCTCTGGAAGGAGAAATTAGCCCCATCTCCCAACCGTAGATTCGGTTGGAAAAATTCTATTTAAAATTCAGTTTAAAAGCTATGCCCGCATACCTTAGTTTTGAGGGGTAAGGTTCAACAATCTTCATTTTGATAAGGGTGTACTCCTGGGGACCAACTCCCTGCAGGAGAGAAAAAAAATTTGGATGAACCAGGAGGCAAATAAAAGTTTTAAGCCAAAGCATTAATAAAGTGTTAGGCAAATGATCAGAAAGCCTTGTTCACCAATTCACCCAAAGTTCATTTAAAAGTACAATAGACTGCAGCATGCCACGGCCAATACAGCACACAGCATATATAAACAACAGCATGTCACTGAAAACAGTGGCAAGGCTAAACAGACAGTAGTGGACAGAAAGGGAAGCAGACAATTGACTTTATAGTTCGCAAGAGCTAGTATTTCCTGTTTGCAAAATTCCAGTTCAACTGGACCACGCCATGACTTGCAAAGTAACTTTTTTTCTCAACATTAGACCTAATAAATGAATGAATGAATGAATGAATAAATAAATAAATAAAACACTGAACTCTATTGTGAAACCAGGGTACCATATTGTTGGGACTGATTAGAATTTTTTTTTCTTGTGGAACTTGTTATTTTTTTTTTTTTTAAGATGTCACTCAGTCACACAGCTAATTAATACTCAAATACTCTCACAGGCGTTGACATCCCGCATTCCTCGTTTAACCTGTATCACGACGACAAAAAAAAAACTTGGATCAAGGCTAAATGCTCACCTCCCCAGTCTGTCTGTCATGGTCCATACACGGCTGCCCATCTTTCGGAGAGTAGATGGTATACCTGCCAAACCGAGGCTTGCATGTTCATACTGTCCAGCAATGCTATATATATTCCTGCTTAATAATATTTATTATTTCTGCATGATTATTATTTCTGTTATTTTTTTCTGGCCTGTGGTCTTATATGAGTGACGTAAAGGACAAATACAACGTGACACGTTAAGCATACCACAGCTGCAAAAGAAATACATTTAAAGTACAGATAGAGGGAGAGTGCAACCAGAGCGAACGTGGATGAAAGTAAATAGGTGTTGTCATAACAACGAGGCGTCAAAAACGATGCTTAAGGATAATCAAGGGGAACCTTTCCTTAAGAACAGAATAATTAAGTGACGTCACGCTGTATGTGGAGCCTAGCGATAACGCGCAGTAACACTAACATTTTCAATATGTAATGAGAGCACAGCTCACCTTTTACCAAACTTGATTTTTTTCCTCTCCTTCAGAGTAACAAACTGCCACCTGACGAAGGAGTCGTAGAAGGGATTGACGTCCGTCGTGATGAAGGAACGCCGCCAGTCAATCTGCAGCAGACCAAAGATCAGAAAATTCATATTCATTATTATAACCATCACCGTGATTAGGAATGCACCAAATCCAGGATCCGGGTTCCAAATTGGCCAAATATACGTTTCCTTTAGATTTTTTTTGTGTTTGGCCCAATATCAACTCAAATCAAACACTGACATTACTGTTGTCTGGGCACTTGTTTGTTGCTGTGTTTGAACGGCTGGATACCACTGCCTAGGAAATGAATGTTTCCGCCAAGAAAACTCATATGGCAATATTTCAGACCGAATCTGTATGAGTCGTGAAACTGAATTATAATGTGGTGGCATGGACGTTAAGCAGCACACAGTGTCACCATTGCTGAAGCGCTCGAGTCTGAAGCACAGGATTTACAACATTTGCTATGGCTAACGGCAAGCCGATCATAGTTAGCACTAGCAGGGGTAAAGGAAAATGTTGCTGAACCTACAATATGCGTGTGGCTCAGGCACAGAAACGCTAAATAAATTATTATTACAAAAATGGTGTTCATTTCAACTTGCTGGCCGAATCATCAGTGAAAGTATCAGTATTTGACGGAACTCCCAAAACATGGATCCAGCACATCCGTAATTATGATTAAGCTCCTCTTCTGCACACCAACCAATGCCTTCATGGCAAGACGCATGCAATGCATGTAGCAAAAGGTAGAAAAACACGGGCATAGGTCGAGTAAAAGAACAGCTGCAAGATAAGCATATAACCAATCTGAAGCACGTGTACATTACACAGTGCTTAACAGGAACACATTGACAGAAAACGTGCCCTACAGAACAATTACAGCAATCACATCAGCAATACAAACGCACATCATGCGAGCACATACACGTTAGCCACTGACCGATAATTTCTAAAGTTAAACCGTACTCATTTCAGTGAGTATAATAATTTAGCACCAATGGCTCCTCTAAACCTGTAAAACAAACCGAAGCCAGCTCTGGTCAAAACTCGTTCTGCTCAAAGCTCTGCTCAAACTCATTCTGCTCAAAGCTCTGCTCAAACTCATTCTGCTCAAAGCTCTGCTCCTCTAAACCTGTAAAACAAAGCGAAGCCAGCTCTGGTAAAAACTCGTTCGGTTCAAAGCTCTGCTCGTCCCGTTTTCCCGCTGTCACCTTGACTCCCATGCTCCGCAGATCCTGAACGGCCAGCGGCGGGAAGTAGTCCAGCCAGTGGGCGGCGTCCGCGAACTTGGCGATCTCGCCGTCCCGCATGCCCAGCGACTTCATGATGTCCCACTGGAACTTCGCCGCCCCGGCCTTGGCCGCCGCTTTGCTCTGATAGGGCGCGTGCGAGGGAAAAAACCAAAATATTACACATCGGTCAGAACGGAGATCCATTCTGGAGGTACGAGAGATGGGCAGGGCAGGGATCTACAGTGCTCCCGTGTTAGGAGCATTTTCTCAGTAAAATTGAGGTGTGCCAACGAGAAAAATTACTTGGGAAGCACATCTACTAATTGGGATGCATTAGTGTGATTTTCAACTTAGAAGCACATGTGTTCCCTTGTAGAAAATGCTAGTGTAGTGCCTTGGGTCAGCCAGTGAAACCCTCAACAGGACTGCCCAGGTGGATTTAAAATTTTCAAGGAAAGGCTGTTTGCCAAAGAAGCCATGTTGGTGCTCAGCCAAACAAGTCAATGACCTCAATGTCATTTTGGAAAGGTAACATCAAGGATCAGAATGGCTATTTTAACCCACAGTGCATGTTCTAATTTGTGTTGACATCCATAAATGCAGTTAGAGACCAAGCCAGAGCCAAAATCAGTTCGTTTGGCAAGACCAGTCCTCACCTTTTTTCCCTTAGACTTGTCTTTGATGACGATCTCCTCCCCAAGTTTAGGCTTGAGGTCCTCTTCCCCCTCATCCTCCTCATCAGGGAATTGGGGCGGGCAGCCATAGAGTTCCATCTCCCTCTTCAGCTTATCGGCACAGGCCTAAACGAGGGGGTCGATATTGACGCGAGACCGAAACGGAAGGAGTATTCGCGACACATAGCATCAACTGCTGAGGTAAGAAAGGGAGGACTTACCTTGATAGGCATCCCTGTGCAGTGGAGTCCAAAAGGGAAGAGGCAATGCTTTCCTTTCAAACGCTGATACCCAACTGCAAACTGCAAACAAACAGCGGAGTCAGACTGTATGTGAGCAAGGTGGTATAATACAAGATCATAATATGGAGATTACTCCAGTAAGCAGATAGTTATACATATTACACTTAAGAGCATACCCACCTCACACTTTGACAGACAGAACGTGTGACCAAGATGAAGCCTTCCATTCATGTAGGGGTAGGGGAAGGTGACAAAGTACTTGTTCTTGCTGAAAAATGAATTCACGTTCATTAATCAAGAATCATATCAAGGTGATAACACGTGGGCACAAAACGTTACGCTAATGCAATAGAGTAATTACTCCAACCTACTACGACACCAAACCACTCCTCAAAAGTACCACTAGGGAAATCATAACGATATGTAATCACAGTTCATTTGCAGTTGCTGCTAAATGCCCTGGTGTACGTGCAAAGCGAAACGAACATAGCTATAACCACTAGCTAACAGTAAACATACATCGTAGAGGATACCGCGTGGATTAACCTTCACTCAGCAATTAGCTGGTTTGTTGCAGCAGACGGATTAGAAATGGCTAACCAGATGACATGCCGGCGAACCCCGCAAGCATGGTTACAAAACTCACTTTTTGCTGCCACCAATCGTGCTGGGTGCATCACTTTCAAAAACTTTTTCCTTCTCCCATTTCTTTTGCACATCCAACTCAATTTTTCTGAGGTAGTCCAATTTGGCAGTCCCCTTTCGTTCCTGAAACACATGTACAAATAATTAAATTTGTCACAGTGACAGCTTCCGTACAACAATATACAGCCATCGCTAGCTAACTAGTTAGCTCGTTGGCTAACCAACGTGAATCGTTACTGTTGTTGAAGGTAGCGCTAAGACACAACATGGAGCTGAATGTGTTTTAAAATAATACTGAAACAACAAACATGCATACCGTCATTCTGAATGGACTGAGTGGGATTTTCTAAACAATTAAGAAACTGTACGTAGATGACGGCACGAACAAGACCCACGCTGCTGCCACCTAGCACAGCTGAAGCTGATGAAACAGGAACGACATATACAGAGGGCCAATGGGAAACGCTCTGCACTCTGGGAAAGTAGTTTCTTGCCTCTTGTAAGAAAGCGAAGCCTACTTAAATAAAACTACAATACCTACAAATCAAAGTAATCTTTTCAAGTTCAAAAGTTCATTTTTTGAAGACAGGTGTGGGAACGGTAGTTCTTATTCGAGCACGCCAAAGTACCGCGAGCATCAATATGGAATTCTCTGAATTCATAGTTCAGATAGGTCAGTAGAAAGGCCGGGGAATTCATTATTCCTGTATTGTGTTTTTTGCAGCAGTTAAAACAATAACAATAATAATGACAATAATAATCATAATTATCATCATCATGATCGTCGTCATCCTCATTGTCATAGCAGGTGATGACAACCTCAGGAACTGTACCAATGTATAATGTAAAACATAAAATAAAAATGAAATATTGATTAATGTATCTGATCACTCAATATCAAGACCACGTGACTTTATGTAGTCAGATAAAAATTGAATAGCTACATCTTCCTGAGACCTTGTAGATAAATAAATAAATAAATAAATGAATAAATACATAAATAAACTGTCACTTCTATTATTTTTTTAATTCTTTGCCTGCTGTAGTGTAGGTTTCAGCTTTGTAGAATATATGGTTCAAGAGATGAAGACAAATATTTCGTTTTTATTTTATGTTCCACATTATACATTGGTACAGTTACTGAATTTGTCATCACCTGCTACGATGAAGATTACTTGTGTACCCTACGGGGGACAAACATTTATTGCCGGGTCTCCGGGAGGATACAATATTAAAATTATTTCACATAGCCTCGCTGGCTGGTTGGCCTTTGTTGATTTAAAAGTGTTTGCATTTTCCACAATGGTTTAACAAACCATAACATGTTTATTTAAAGTTTATGGATTTTCCAGATGTGGGGCAGATCCCTCTGCACTGTCCAACTATATTTAGTTGCTTTAGTTAAGAAAGATAAACCTGAAAAAGATCTGAAGGTTTCTAGTGCAGATCAACGGGATGTTTCTTTTTTTTTTGTTGTTTTTAAAAAAAATTTTTTTTACAGAAGGTACATATTGGTAAATTTAATGCAATTCGCCATATTTGTGTTGGCAATTTGTCTGCTAAAGCCATGTAATCACAACGCAAACTTTTGGTTGATTATAAGCCGGTTATGAAAGAAGACATCTAGCAAAATAAAGTTTTTCATTTTTAAATTCTTTATGTATTTTTTAGATATTATAATGGTGTCTGTTTGTATGTTCATAGTTGTGCAAATGTCACAACTGTTTAATAAAAATAAATACAAACGGGAAAAAGAACAATGCACCTCCCAACTTTATTATATTCGCTTGCTGATTGGTCAATTTTCCACAATGCTCTATTCGGGACTGCTGATTGGCTTTTGGTGTTCCCTTTCATCCTGAATGGAATCAAGCTGGTCACCGAACGCTATTTGAACGTGAAGCGAGTTGTTCAGTGTCCACGTTGCGTTGTTGCCATCAGGGCTGCAATGACATATGGAATTCATAGACTAGCGATGAAAGTTGGATTACTACAAAATACTCTTTAAGCAGTTAACTCTGAAGATGATCGTAGAGAATGTGGAAGCTTTAAAGTCATGGCTTGCCAAACTCCTGGAGCCCATGTGAGTGAATTTAAGTGTCATTTTCGTATAGTTATTATATATTTATTTATGTTTTTTTATATAGCTAGCTAGCACTGTATATATAGGTTAGCAACATTAGCGATAACTGTATGTTTACTGGTACCCGCAACAGGTTGACGTGTGAGATTAGTGTAGTTTCAGATGTTGAGGTCGGAATTACCGTGAAGTAAGTGTATACGAGTGGATTGATAAAAATAATTAACGTGCTCATTTTTCTCTCTTTTCTGTCAGTGGGCATGATCATTTCACTCTATTAAATACGTAGGTTTGAGTTTCAAAGCAAGGACACTTGACTTTATGTAGTCAGATGCTTATATAGCTAATTGTTGAGTTGAATAGATATAGCCACCTGACATCTGGCAGAAAAAAAAGTTTAAGTATTTACATTTTTTGGACATAATGCAAATGTCTTGGATGACGAAAACATGTTGCAGGGAAAATGTTTTCAAAAGTTGTTTGTATAAAAATTGTGTGTGTGTGTGTGTGTGTGTGTATATATATATATATATATATATATATATATATATATATATATATATATATATATATATATAATGGTTAATGAGATTAAGACCAAAGACTCATGTCTCCTGCTAAGTAAGATGGATCGATTGCTTAGTCTCTGGATGATATAATATTAACATTATTTTACATAGCATAGCTTAGCAGGTTACTTAGCCAACGTAACTGTCAACCTCTTCATTTGGAAAATGTTTGCATATTGTACAATGGTTTGACAGACCATAACATGCTCATTTAAAGTTTATGGAAATTGAACTCCTTTTCCAGATGTGAGGCAGATCCTTCCGCACTGTCCAGCTATGTAATTGCTTTAGTGACGAAAGGCAAACCTGAAGAAGACCTGAAGGCTCTTTGTACAGATCAGCTGGATGTCTTCTTACAAAAAGGTTGGTAAATGTAACGCAATTCACCATATTTATGTTTGCAATTTGCAAAGTCTGTTCTGCAATGGAATTCAATCAGCAATGCTTTTCTGTGTTGTCAACCACAGACTGTGTTTTTTTAATGCTTTTCTCCCCCCCCCCCTCCCCATCCCCCCTCCAATTTCAGAGACTGACAGTTTTGTAGATAAACTCTTTGAATCTTTAACCACCAAAAGCTACTTGGGGACCCCAGTAAAGGAAGTTCTAACCAAGGATACCTCCATACTTTATGCTGGAAAATATGTGGGGGCGGAGGAGGAGGTATGGAACTCCTTTTTTTTTTACAGGAAGGATGCAAATGTTGTGAATTCAGGCAGAAAATCATGACGGGCGGTATGCAGCAGCAAGTCGTATACCTACCAGGCAGAGGCAATGCTTTCAGAGCGTGCTTGTCGTGCGATCCCCAGACTGAAAACACACCCATTTAAAGTGCACCTTGGCTGATTTTAATGCAGTGTTCCGAACATGGGTGTACCATGCTGAATCTGAAATCGTACCCCCTGGAAGTGGGCACGGAGGGCTGGTTTCTGGTTTTCATGCCAACTTCTGGCCTCGATTACATAATTGGCCGAACATCACAGTTCTTGGTAAGCGCATGAATGACAGCCAAAGACTGTCCTTGTGTCCCTACAGGAAACGTTTTTTATTGAGATCTAATCTACGAGTGAACCAGTGTTGGTGTATAAAGCCAATTAGCTCATTTAGACAGGGTAATTTTGTGGAAACAAAAACCTGCATACGCACTGGCCCTCCAGGACCAGAATTGGCCACCCCTGCTCTAACCTCTTTGGTTCCTAATAACAGTGCATTCTCCAATGCATTGCCCTCTTGCGTCTACAATGTTTTTTGTTGTAAGGTTACGTATTGACTTCTCCTTTCAGCAATGTTTATTGCCTAAACCTGTATGTGCATCACTCTTGATAAACGCGTCTGGTGAATGGTAAATGTAATTAGGTGCAAGATCAGGCTTTATGTCACTTGACATCTTCTCTTGTGGTACAGTGAACAGTACCGTCTCCTCTCGTGTGGTATCTTGTGTGCTAAGGTCGGCCATGTTGACGTCAAGAGTGACGGCGGAAGAAACAGAAGTCCTTTGAGAGTCCACTCCGACTGTAACGGGTCAAGGTAAGCCTTTACATGAACCTGGGTGGCTTTTCGTCACTAGCTAATTTCGTCTTTTTATTTCTCCCGTTTGCTATGGCCTATCACATTTTGTAGGCCTTTTATTTATTTGTTGTGAACTCTTAATTTCATCAGTAAATATATTATGCTTATTACAGGTTATTTCTGTTTGATTATTTGTTTGTTCGTTTTATTTATCGTGGGATGAGATCCTGGAGGTTATAGGATGTTGTAAATGAAATCTTAATTTTAAATAAATGAAGACGTTGCAGTGCTGATTGGTGGATGAAAGTTCTGTTTCTGGTTGTGTGGCCTATCAGGACTCGTGAGGGCCGGCGAACAGACGAGCGTAAACGGCGGGGTGAGGATCGCTTCAGAAAGAGAGCCGAGCCGCGCAGAGAACGCCGCGACTGCACCGCCAACCCCGCCAGCCCCACCAGCCCCGCCAACAGGACCCGCAGTCGCAATAGGAGCTGCAGCCGCATGAGTGGCAGTCGCTTTAGGAGCTGCGGCCTCACGAGTAGTCATCGCATTAGAAGCTGCAGCCGCATGCGGAGCCGCAGTCGCATTAGAAGCTGCGACCGCATGAGGAGTCAAAGTCACAATAGGAGCTGCAGACACAATAGGAGCTGCAGACACAATAGGAGCTGCAGTCGCAATAGGAGCTGCGGTCGCAGCAGAAGCAGAAGCAGGGGCAGGACCAGGAGTGGAGACGGGGGAAGCTGGCGAGGCAGAGGTGATGTAACATGCGCTACAGTACATGTATATAATATTACTCAAGTATTACTCCGGCCAGGGTCATGACTGCGTATGTGTGCAATTCCGAAAGAATACAACCAGCCACGTCTGTAAACAATGCATTTTTAATGAAATGGGCTCTTTGGAAAGGTGATATTATTAAGCTGCTTTCTATCTGTGTGCGTGTGTGTGTGTGTAAATGTAAATATGGATTTACACAAAATACTCCTACCATCTCTAAAGGCCAACTTGAAGCTTGAATGCCATTTGATCTGTGTTCTGTGTAGTTACCTGTAGCTTTACTCAGTTTTACTCTGAGGCTGAATAGTATTGCCTGTGGCTTGAATAGGCCTCTGTGCCTGTTTGTGTGTGTGTGTGTGTGTGTGTGCGTGTGCCCTCCATAGAACGTCGGCCAAAGCTTGACAAGCAGCGGAAGGATCCGGAAGGCTCTACTCCTGCCCCAGGGTCATCATGTGATCCCCCACAACAGCGACGGTGGCCACGCCCCCAGCGCCCCCCTTGCTCGGGGAGCCCTGTCACCCCCAGCTCTGTTGCCGTAGCGACGCCTGCTCACCTGCCTGACAGCACCACGGAGAGCTGGCCGGGTCCCTGTTCCAATCGCGGTGAGGACAAGTCCCTCCACAAGGGGGCAGCACTGAAGCAGCGTTGTCATGACTACAGTGGTGAGAGAACGACAATTTCTCGATCGGTTAAAGTTGTTAAAAACAAGTTTTTAAGCTTTTCCAGATCCCTCTTCTTTCTTGAATATTACTTATTTCAGCACAATGCAGGTTTTGGCTTTAGTTTTCAGTGACCCACACTGTCAGGAACACTGTTGATTTCACCTGTTTATTTGATCAACTGAAAAATGTGCTCTAAAGGAATCATTTGCCATATGAAAATAAAGGCGTTACTTAACATAACTAATTTAAAGTGCTGGGACGTGAGTTTGGGACATCCTTAATAGTATGTATAGTTATTTCTGGTATAACTTGACCGTACGGGAGTGAGTCACGGAAGGCAAACTAAGAAATTTGCCTGAACTTACCATTAAGCCTGGCTATTTGTGTTTGGGGTGGAGAATTTGACAGAAGCGCACAGGACAGTGGAGTAATCTGGATCTCATTAAAAACACGTTTTCAACGTACAAAAATGCCAAGTTACTAAAAAGTACTGATATCAAAATGACGCCAAGTTACGATACTACAAACAATATAGGCTATCTTGCCTCACCGAAATGACATAAGATGTATCTCAAAGCAATGCTACCCAATATTTCCTCAGTTCTTTCAAGTCACTTGGCCCTGTGTTTTCTAATCTTATTTTCACAATGTCATGCAAACTTTCTGTCAAATCAAAGAGACAAATATTTCGAATTGCCTCATGGAACACATTGAACATTGTACATTGAAATTAATGTATAAATTCATTAATGTACAGAACTGCTCCTGAGCAACGACAGGAAGCACATTTCTCCAGAAAACATGTTTATACTTGCTTTTGAATTGAATTTGAGTACATGTGCAAGTTATTGTATATTTGCTACGTACAATAAATACTGCATGTAAAACACATATTGTACATACATACATAGAGAACTTCTTTATCCGCATGGGGACATTTCCCTGGCAGCATCTTACATTCACATTCACGAACACACTTGTACCAATAAACATACTATCATTCACGCAACAGAAAGCCTGGGCAGCGAAATACATAGGCCTACATACCAATACAAATTGGACATACACACACCTATTCAATCAATCTTGACTGTGAGAGAGCCATCCACACATATGTTTGGCCTGTTCATGTAGTGCATGCTTATACACAGGGCCAAGTGACTTGAAAGAACTGAGGAAATATTGGGTAGCATTGCTTTGAGATACATCTTATGTCATTTCGGTGAGGCAAGATAGCCTATATTGTTTGTAGTATCGTAACTTGGCGTCATTTTGATATCAGTACTTTTTAGTAACTTGGCATTTTTGTACGTTGAAAACGTGTTTTTAATGAGATATCAGTTCTTTTTGCAAAGCGTTTTATTATGAGAGTGAGAAATGCGACCCTGCAAGAAACGGTTGTGGATTATGGCTATCGTTGTGTGAATCTGTACAGCCTGATGAGCGTGTACCGTTCAGCAGTTTCGGTTTGCTATATATGTAAAACAGTGGCTGTGAGAAAGGATGCAGTGGCGTAAGCGTAAACGCATCAGGAACGCAGATGGTATGTACTCACGGATTTGACGTCCATCCAACGAGCCTTGACTGACAAAATAATCAACACGCCCGTAGAATTATAATTCCCTAGGTCGCAACTTGTGTAGCCTTCTGTCCTGCTCCGTTGTCTGTTATTTCGTGGAGATGCAGTTTTAGTGTTTGTAAGGTTTATAAGGCATTTTGATAGGCTTATCTGCAGGTAGGAATCCTCTTCGCTGTTTTGCTAAACTAGAACCGGAAAACATGATAGTGGAGAATAGGAGCAGACGCATATGTCCCAGCAGGCTTTGCATATGAGAGAATAACAACAGTGTGAGAGAAATTAAAATGAAATTACGAAATTCCGTAGTTGAAACAATATGTTTTTAGCAGAATGGGCATGTAGGTGAAGGTTGACATGATCACGGAGTATAGTGCGAAGTAAATGGAGTGACCATGAGCGAGCTTATATTCCTTATCAAATGGTATATATAACAGTTGGTATTGAACGTTAGTTGTTGAAGTGGAGGGTTAAATAACATTGCAGACATTAGTTGCCTGTAATGTCATGTAATCTATTGCACGAATGTGTTTTTCTCATGTTCAGTGCTAGTAGTTATACTTATGAGTGAATCATGATTTTAAATGTAATGTTTTAATGCGGAGTTGCAGAACGTACATACGTAGTAATTGTGTGTAGCCTATGTGGCTAGATAGAGAACAGGGCGAGGTAACATGAATGTAGAAACGTGGCGTTTGCTGATATTAAGGTTTTGTACGGTAGCCAAGTGAAGAAATATAGTTAGTAGAAATTGCACAGTGGTGAACTGGTGTAACTTTTAAATAAAAGGAATACATTTGCGTCATGAAATGCATATGGGTGGCCGTGAGTGAGTGAGGTTTACCAGTCTGTGACTTCGTTAGCTAATGCCATAGCTATGCAATGCGTGAAATATCATTAGCGAACCTGCCGGTGGTTTTAAAGAAGAACACAAGCCAGTAAGCACAGAAGAGCTTCCGTTGAATCCATATGGCTTAGCAATATTGTAGCCCGTAAATAACTGAACGTACAGACGGTAAGTCATAATGCATATATCTTAGCAATATTGTAGCCGGTTAATAACTGAACGGTGAACGGCGGGTAGATATGGTGCAAAAGCAATAATTAAGCAGTAGTAGAATTATTAGTGAGGGTCGAAGCAGGTTAATGAAACGTGTTCCAAGCTGGGCTTGAACCTACGACCCCATGTTCCCAAGACTGTAACCTTACCCACTAGGCCACGAGCGGACTAGCTGTTTGAACGGGAAATGTTTCAGAATAAAAATGGATGGGTATTTTGCGTGTGTATGCGCGTTTTTGATTGGGTCGTGTAGGTGCAGATTTGGCTGGTGTCAGTGAAATGTCCAATGGGGAGACATGTTGTTAATGGGATAGGCGGCAGGAAAAATAAGAATGAGAAGAAGAAGAAGGAGAAAACGCAAAATCTCCTTAGTTTGGGGCTTTATTGTGTGGACATGTGAAGTTGTTTATGAATTCTGTCTGTTGAAATGGGGTCAGAATGTACAGAATTTAATGTTTTTAAGGGCTGAGTGTCTGTGGCTGTTGTGGTTATTTCTGTGGGGAACCCTGAAAAGTGCCAAACTCTCGGTGCTGTATAGGTATGGGGCATGCCCCCGCCAAGGCGTAACTTGGCGGGATGGCATACCTGCCATCCCAATAATGATCCTTCGTTATGTGTCATGGACTGTCCTGGTTGTGTCTATTTAGTCCTCTTTTATAAGCTGGGCTGAAGTGTGTTTGCTGTTATGTTTTACAGCGCAATTCAGATGGGCTGTTTGTGGTCATTTTAAAATCGAGGAACAATTTTTTTCTTCATCCGACTTTAGACAAAGGCTTCAGCGTGCACGGTGACCTTTGCCCCTGTGACCATGGCAACGACCCCTCGGCGGTGGACGACGTGACCTTACCGGCAGAGATGCCGTTCCCTCCCCCACCAGGTGGGCCTCAAGTTTTTTCCCTGAACACACACTGCTTCAGTCTCATCAAGCCTTCCACTTTCAGTCTGCTCAAATTAAGCTACTCCATCCCCACATCCACCCTTAAAGGGGCAGCTCATCTAAATTAAATTAAATAAAGCCATGTGTCCACTTACCCAGAGTACTATCTGTTCATCCAGATAGTTCTGCTGGGGTTTGACAAGTTCCCTAGATGTGCGCTGCAGCTTACCCCGATGTAACGGACCTCAACGAAACACAGTTTTGTGGTGCTCAAAAACGTACGTTCGGAAAACAAAACCTCAACATCACTTTCCAAATATGATGACCCGACATTACTCACGAACATCCACAGACCCCGTGCTCGGTTTCACCGAAAACTATTTTTCGACCAAAGCATAACAACTGTGTAGATCCTGAAATGTGATTGGACAGTTGGCAGCACAGTAGAGGTAGAGGATGGGAACACACCCAGAAAGGTGTTGGTTAATTTCTTAGGTTGGTTTCTTCCGTTCCACCCCTGAGCGAGGGTTTTTGAGGCTTACCAAAACTTCGGCACCCATTAGGTGACCTGAAATTGTTTATTAAATATCCACTTAAGCCACAAGCGCCCAGCATTATCTGAAAAGGGCCGGTGTGGGTGCAGGTTTTGTATTAACTCAGCACTATGACACCTGATTCAGCTAACGAACTGATCGTGGTCTTCGTTCAAGACCTTGTTAAGTAGAATCAGGTGCTGTAGTGGGGGGCTAGAACAAAAACCTACACCCACACCGGCCCTTTTCAGATAAGGTTGGACACACCTGGTTGGAGTTAAGTGTGGGAAGCATGTTAAATTTCAACAATTATACGGGACTGTTGAACTAATTATTATTTAAATGCTAAGCAGCACGTCGGTTTAGTTCCCAATTAAACCCATTAAAAGTCTTAAGGGGCGACATAGCTCAGGAGGTTAGAGCGGTTGTCTGGCAGTCGGAGGGTTGCCGGTTTGATCCCCCGCCCTGGGCGTGTTAAAGTGTCCCTGAGCAAGACACCTAATCCCTAATTGCTCCCAACGAGCTGACTGGTATCTTGCATGGCAGGCTTCACCGTCGGTGTGTGTGAATGGGTGAATGAGAGGCATCAATTGTAAAGCGCTTTGAATAAAAGCGCTATATAAATGCAGTCCATTTACCATTTTACCATTTATCCCGGTGTGGCTGCAGCTCTGTGGGTCTTCTTTAGGCCTCTGGCACAGGTCCAGGTGAGGACAGGATTTACAAGCCGCATGTCAACAGCGAATGGAAATCGGTATCCAAATGCTGCGCAGTGTCGCTGGTACTTTAGCTCACCGTGAAACAAACTGTCATCCTCCCACACTGCAGATGTTTATCATTTTACTTGGAATGACAGTTAAATGACAGTTTAGATCTTGCGGTAGGCCTATACGTTCCCTCTTTGAGTGTCACACTTTGAAGTGCATCTGAAATATGTTTGAAATTAGTGGGGGTGGACATCCCACTATCCCAAATCAGATACAAGTGTGAAAATATACTCTATTCTGCCCCAAGTTGAACGTTTTTTTTTTTATCAAAGTGGAATGTTGGTGTTTGGTGTTGAGTGGAGAGTCATGTGACTGTCTTCACTCACCAGTCACAGGTAGACCTGAATGAACTGTGTGTTCAAGCAAAAATACATGGATTAACCGTCAATATTCAAAAATCATTTGTGTTAAGTGATTTTTCTTTTCATTGTTGAAGTCGAGAAGTAATTTTTGTAGGCGAGGAAAGATGTTTTGGTGTAGGAATTTTATGAAGCGAAGATTTAGGTTTTTAAAATGACATTTCGTGTGAAAAAAGTCGCTTGCAACGCTGGCCTACTGCTTTTCCAGAAGCTGCAGTAACAACCTCTGACCAGATGGAAGCGCTGTTTGCTAACTCTAATCTGCTGTGAGCTCCTCATTTCAAGTAGTAGTCTGTTTACTGCATAGCATAGCTTGCTATCGGCCATTTATTGCATTTACCTCAGGTTGCTATTGCCCTCAGATATGTCTGACATGTCCATAACCTTTTTCATATTAATTCAAATATAGATATATGAAAATGAATTTTTATGAAAGGACAGGCTCTCTATTTACTTTGGTGTTATGGCAATGTGTTGCTCTTTTTGTGCAGTTGCCCAGATTGTCATGGACCTCTTTTTTAGGGTTCTTGTTTCTGTTGAGACACGCACTGCCACTTGAGCTCTCTGGATAAGTTCGCCTGCCGAATTACCGCAATGGCTCTGCGTTATCCAGGTGAATTAATGTCCCCTCTTTAGCCGCTAACGTCGCCCCCCGGACCGAGCCGGACGCGACGGCCGCGCATGACGACGGATCGCGGTGGAGCGGAGAGCAGGAGAGCAGGAAGTGGCCCCTGGGGGCCAACCAGGGCCCTCTGCCCAAAAAGCCCTGGATGGACACGTAAGAGAAGCACCTCTCCACCCCTCAAAAAAAGATTTAAATTTTTTTTTGTTGATTATTTTTTTAATAGACAGGGAAGGTCAACTTCGTCCATATTTGCAATGTGCAATGTTGTGTCGTAGTTTTTTTTATTTGAAAAGCTAGACATATTATAAAGTATAATTCAAATGCAGATGGCTTCATATTTTGTTTGAATGGCTGTTGGTTGCAGCTAACACGGAGGTAACAGTTTGTTCCTTTTTTTAGGCTAGTCTTGAATAACCAGCACAAGCTGACCATGCAGAAGAAGAGTCACTATGGCAACACTAAACTGGAAGTTTGTAAAATCCCCAGGGACCTAAACAACATCACGAAACTGAATGAGCACTTCAGTGCGTTCGGCACTATTGTTAATATTCAGGTACAGCATTTATGAACCCTCCTTTTCTCCTCTTTTCTGTCACTCTGTTGATAATTATTCTGATATTTCTTACAATTATTTTTTGCTAATAATGAAAAGAATGAACGGAATCAACAGGTACTATTGCTGAGCCTTTTATTTTAACAAATCTTGTTATTTATGCAAAGCAAAGCCACTTGATGGGCTCGTACAGTTTCGGTGATTGACAGCACATGGTAGATCCCACCCCCTTTCCCACCATTTCCTGCTGTGCATAGATCAGGGCTCTCAAACTCAAATCCTCTGTGTCTTCTGGTTTGTAATGCGTTCCTGTACCCAGGTGCTTAATCTAAGTCACTGATTGGCTAAAGAGTCTGAACACCTTGGCCGTATCCTAATCAGCATACTTGCCTACTATTGAGTACACAAGTTGTTTGCAAATTGTATGAACTTGTATACTCAATAGTAGGCAAATGTGCTGATGTGGACACAGCCCATATTTCCAAGCCCTAAAATGGCTGGTGATTGAAAGGAAATCACAAAAAAAAGAACCCCAGCAGAGACTGCAGCCCTCCAGGACTGGAGTTTGAGACCTCTAGCATAGATGGAATAATTGAATACACTTTTCATCATTATGAGTCACGATTGGAGGAAATATGGTCGGTTCACGGGTAGGACAGCGAAGTGTCTCGCGCACTAAACTAAGGGCGGGGCGCGTCCCCGGTCCAGGTGGCGTTCGGCGGCGACCCGGAGGCGGCCCTGATCCGGTACGCCTCCACCGGCGAGGCCCGGCGGGCCGTCAGCAGCACCGAGGCGGTCCTGAAGAACCGCTTCATCCAGGTCCGCTGGCACCGGGACGGCCGCGAACAGGAGCCGCGCGCGCCTCCGGGACAGAGCTACAGCGCCCCCACCGGGCCACCGCACGCCAGCGTCCACAAGGTGAGGGGAGGACGAGCCGGAGGCTGGCTCATAGCACAATTACTGTTCATCCTGTTCACCCGCCGTTAGGCATTCACCTTTTAAACCCTTCGGAAGGGCAGGTTTTTTTTGGAATGTTGCTTTTTCTGAATTCCGAGACGGTGTTCTAGAACTCCGTTCTTCTCAGTCACCAGCAGGGATTGTGACGTCAGCATTAGAATGTTCGGTTTGGGAACGTTCTAATCACACGTTTGTGATCTCGCACCTTAAAGGGGTTAAAATGGCTGAGTCACCCGCTTCGCTTCGTCCCCAACCTGGACAAAGAGAACTTCACCTGCCCGGCTCAGCCCCCTTTTGATCGAGCGACTGGAGGCTTCGCGTCGGTCCGGTATCCCAGGATGCACTTTATCTGCTATCCCGGGGGTTCCTCTGGCATTATTGTAATGAAACCGACTCGCCAGTCACCGATACCGTGTGCCGTTTGGCCTGCTGCTGCTGCTGTCGCCTATCAATTTTCCCCTTTGTTTAATAATGTATGAAGTTTCTAATCACCATTTCATTCTACAAAAGAAAAAGAGGCAACAACATGAAAACCTACTAAACTAATCTTCAAAGATCGGGGATTAATGTGATCTTTAATGGCCTGCGGCGTCTTGAACGTTTGTTTAAAAAGTGTTAAGATAGTGTGTGTGTATGTCTACATGCATGCATTTTTATGTGCTTTATTATGTATTGTCCCTCTTATTTTTTACCTCTAGATTTTTTTTTTTGTTCTTTTTGGTGGGAATTTTTTTTTTCCCTTATCAAAGAGAATATTACATTTTGATAGCTGGCCTTGTTCTCAGGATCTGTGTTTTTGCTTTGTCTCACAGAAGAATTCATGTGGCGGTTTTTCTTTTGATATCGCACTTCTCTTTTTGAACAGAACTTTCTAAAGGCCTTTTGTTTTTGAGGATCATATCAAACCTGGCCTTTGAAATACTGGTTTAATTATTATTTTTTAATATTTTGTGTTGAGGCGTGTTGGGGGGGGGGGGGGGTGGTGATTCATAATTTAATGGCTTTTGTAAATTAAATTATGAATCACTGTCTGGTGGCAAATCTGTTGAACACTCGGCACCAGAATTTTACTTTTGTTGGGAAATGCAGTGGGAGTGCTTTTTGGGTCCAGACTTTGGTCCTTCTTCGTTTCCGTGGTGATTAAGAGGTGATTAAGAAACAGTTTGGCCATGTTGGCTACGTGCGGAGTAAGACCGTAGCCCAGCGAGGTAGCAAACCAACCACTCAGCTCAGCATCTCAGCACCCCCCTCCATTGGCAATCAAACTGCACGTCAGCCATTTTATCGCTGTGACATTAACATTCTCTGGGCGATATTTTGAACGATGTTTGGTGAATGACATAACTCTGCATTTATGACGGCTTGTCGATGGAGCAGACTGATTCTAAGGCAGACTTGAGAGAATATTTTTAAGTTTATTTCTTTTTGGTGTGATGCGATGCTTGTTTTACATGATTCTCATTTGCTGGTAAAATGACAGAATGCAGACATAGCAGACACCGAAATAAAGGAAGCGATGAAAAACGAGGAGAAGAATGCCAAGCTGCATGTGCATGCGTGTTTCAGATACAGTGTTTATGATTTGATAAAACGCACGTTCGAATGGATTAACACTGCCTTTTCCGATGTCGATCGCTCATTGATGTTCACAGGATCGACTGCTTTGGTCTTTTGTGAGAAGGCTCTGCTAGCCTAGCGCAAAGCTAACCTTCGTAAATTTATATTTTGGGAAATGTTCAATGGGGACCTTGCTGGCCGAGCCAAAGCTTCGTCAATCACATCCGTTTCATTGATGTGACTGTGATTGTCCGTAAGAGCGCGTCACAGGAGCACATTCCTTTTCAATAATTCAGTGCGCCTTCCTCACAGAAGGCGAATATGCACTCGGATTACGTCTAAAAGCCACGGAGGCCTTTTGTAAATAGCGGTTTGTCTCAAACAGAAGGAAAAAATTTAAATATCCCCCGGTAAGGCATCGGCCTTCAGGCCTGTGTGTTGTGTTTCTGACGGCCTATGAGAGAGCAGAATTGAAGCCAGATGAAAGTTATGGAAACGGTCCTTTATTTGTGTGATTTGAGAAACCTTGGCCGAAAAGTCCAAAGCCGACTGGGGAAAAGTATAGATTACTCTCATCCTGATTAGATGTTTTACGCTGTGTGTCAGTGGTGCCCAATCGTGTGCCTTGGAGGGCAGAGAGTATGCAAGAGGTTTTCATTCCAACCAATCACTACCAGGTGAAGGGATTGGTTGGAATGAAAACGTGCATACTCTTGGTTCTCCATGGTACATGACCATGGCATCACTGCTCTTTATGGTCTTTTGGCAATGGTCTTTCTATATTCTATATTCTTTGTGAGCTGTGTGCTTTTCCAAAGACTGCATTAATGGACAATACAATTTTGAATCTTGAATCTTAGACCACGACGGCTTCTGTGTGCCTTCGGAAGACAGCCTACAGTTCTTCCATCATGAAGTCGACACCAAAGACAGTTGGAAAAGTGGCAAGAGCGTTTGAAGCTCAAAAAGCCATGAAGAAGAAACAGGCAAGTGTCTGGAGGACTTTCCCCTCGCCTGCATTTTTATATACATATGAATGAACGCAGCAATGCAGTGTCTACAGACACGGCCATTGGACAGTGCTTTATTCATACAGCGTGCATCAGTTCTTTCTTTGTTGTTCACTTCAGGAAGCCCTAAAATTACAACAGGACATGACGAGAGTTAAGCAAAGGATGCTGGAGAAACAGATAGAATGTCAGAAGGTAAGACGGTCACATGGTAAAATACTGTTTTATTGTATGTGCTTGTTTGTGTGTGAGAGTAATGCTGCTAACGCAATGCAGGCAGGTGCTGCACTGAAACCAATTTGAATAGACTGTTCAGAATAATAATTATAGAAGTAAATTCATTAAAGCAAGTTAATTGCAAACAAATTAGTTTTGCCACAGCGAGGTTTTAGTCTTCAAGCATCCTCATTGTAACAGTTTAAGCAATTATTGTTGTTATTATTACTATTATTATTCTTTAAATATACATACTCTTGTTGTAATTGGAAGTGTTGTGAAACGCGAACGCAGTAACACTCACGGTCTGCAGGGGTTTTGTTTTGCTGCGATGTTAACAACCCATGCAGGTTCTCATAAACGGGGTTCTGGGGGGTTCTGTGCAGGTTCTGATAAACAGGGTTCTGGGGGGTTCTGTGCAGGTTCTGATAAACAGGCTGGAGCGGACCCGGGCCGTGGGGCCGCAGGAGAGGGCCCAGATCGTGAGGACGCTGAAGGAGCTTTCTGAGAAGATCGGCCGGCTGAAGGAGGCCGTGAGGTCGGCCTCCGTCTCCACGGCGGGTTCTGCGGGGCCCGGTCGCGAGATGCCGGTGAGTCTCCGCTCTGTCCCGCGCACGCTGGTTCCGCGGGCCGCCAGCGGGGGAAGTGCCCGACGGCGGGAAACGGAACGTGTGAGCATGCGCTCACGTGGAACCAGGGGTAGCCTGAACCATAAGGCAGCGGTTCCTAACCGTGTTCCTGAAGATCTACCGTCCTGTAGGTTTTCAATCCAGTCCTAACAAAGCACACCCTCATTCAACAGCTAGAGCAGGGCTGCCCAACCCTGTTCCTGGAGATCTACCGTCCTGTAGGTTTTCATTTCAACCCTAACAAAGCACACCCTCATTCAACAGCTAGAGATCTATTTGAGCTGCTAATTAGTAGAGTAATGTGTGCCAAATTAGAGTTGAAATGGAAACCTACAGGACAGTAGATCTTCAGGAACAGGGTTGGGCAGCCCTGTTCTAGCTGTTGAATGAGAAGCGCTTTCTTAGGGTTGGAGTGGAAACCTACAGGACGGTAGATCTTCAGGAACAGGGTTGGGCAGCCCTGCTCTAGCTGTCTAGCTGAATGAGGTGTGCTTTGTTAGGTTTGGAGTGAAAACCTTCAGGATGGTTGATCTCCAGGAACAGGGTCGGGCTCCACTGTGTGCTTCATGTTTTGAAAAGGAATTATTGATCACCGGTCTGACCCAACCATTCCTGTCCTGTCCCCCCTCCCACACCCTTTCCGAAATTGAGCAGCATTGCCATTGGAGCCATCATTCTTCTATAATAGGTTTTTCTTTGTTTTTTGGGGGTTTTTTTCCAAGGACCTCAACTCTACCTAACTAACATGAGAAAGTAACTGTCCCAAAAAAGGCTGATAAATAAATAATCTGTTTATTCTTAGACCCAGAAGGAGCTGCTGGGTCCTGAGCTCGATGTTCAGAAGAGGCTCATCTCCGGAGAAGACTCGACAGACTTAAAGAAGAAACTCGGCCAGTTGCAGATGGAGGTGAGTCGGCGTGCGATTTCTGAGACTGCTAAGGTGCTTACGGCTGCTTTTCGTTCAGTCTGCACCGCGTACTGTGCGTCAAATCGGCTGCAATCGCACTGTTCTTTTATTTTATTTCTGTTCTGTTATGGGTGGGAGAGTGAGGCTCAGAGTGGGACAGGAAAATGTGTTGTAAAAAAAAAAAAAGAAAAAAGAAAACTCTTGCGATAATTGAAAACTATTTTGCTATCTGCAGGCTGTGCATCCAAAGGCTACTTAACCAGTCTGCATGATATTGAGACTCGGGCAATGAGGCGACGGCCAAAGCATTGCTTTTATTTATTTTCCAGCTTAGATATGAAGATAAAATTCTGTGCCTAACAATGTTCACTGCTCCATCTCCTGCAAAACACCCAAATTTTGCCAAGTAGCACTTTTTTTTTCAAATTACATCGACTCTCACATAGTCTGAATATCTCCCAAATTCCGCCCCGTACCAGGCTGCACGTTTAGGGCTGGTCCCCGCGGGGGGAAAGGTGTCCTCTACGCAGGACGGTGGCAGGGGACGAGGGCGGGGTGTGGGGGCCCGGGGCCGGGGCATGGGGGACCGGGGCGGAGGTCAACACCTGGTGGTGGATCATCGGCCACAAACGCCCACCGTCCTGGGGGTGACCAATGAGGAGGAGAAGGAGCTGAGGCCTCACTTTGTGGTAAGAGCTGGAAGCTGGATCTGAATTTCTTTTCTTTTCTTTTTCTGTTTAAAAAAAGAAATTAAAATGTGATGTCAGACTGCTCTCTCTCTCTCAGAAATTTGGAGACATTGAGGAGGTGCAGGAGCACAATACTGCCATGACTTTGAGGGCCCAGGGTGACGTGGAGATCGTAAGTTCTGCAGCGTCAGGTGACCCCATCAGCTGCTTCAGATAGGCCAATCAGGCCAGAGTTTCAACACTTTACATTAACCCTGTAAGGCGTGAGGTCACAAAAATGTGATTGGAATGTTCTTAGCTGAACATTCTAATGCTGATGTAACAATCACTACTGGTAACTGAAAGCAGTTGAGTTCTAGAACACTGACTAAAACATTCTAAAAAAATATATCATGTATAATATATGTCAAAGGGGAGTATCTGCATGGCCCTTTAAACCTTTACTCTGTTAGGTAAACGTGCAGCTGCTATTTTCCTTTTGATAATGCAGTAATTCTACATCAAGGAGAAAAAAAGAAGGTTTTTTTCCAAGAGATGTCTGTCCACATAGGATACCCATTTCAGTTGAAAAATAAATATTTGATCAAAAAACAAAAAAAAACATTGCATTTTATCTTTTTAGGGGGAAAACCAAGGTGAAAAGTTCAAAGGTCAGACTCTTCAAATCACTTGCTACACACCTGAAGTGGCATCTGAGCCCATGAACCCAAAGGAGGACACTTCAAAGGAGGTGTGCACAGTTCAGTCCTGTTTTTCTCTTTGTTTTCCTTTGCTGTAGATTCCTAAGCCTACATGCTTTCTAAAAGGTCTTCTTGCTTCATCTGAAGCGATGTACAGTGTCGTTTTGTGTTATGGACCTTCAGTGACATGATGCTTGCACCGAAACGTGAAAGAATGTCTCTAGGTGTCGGGTTTCCTTGTGAATGGCCCAAATAATACGCAGTTATACTCACCAGTTCAGCCACACGGCACATTATGAAGTGCAGGCCTACAGCTTTATCACTTGTTCGGGAGTGGCTCATTGTGAGCGCTGAGCTGGAAAGACTTTTTTAGTTTTTTTAGTCACATCTTTATAAAGATTATCCCAGGCTTCAGTGTAAAATCTGCCCCAGACACAATCTCTCCGTCTTGCCCAAGAGCGACTTGTTGTGTTTGCACAGGAGCCCGTCAGCTCCGTCTTACTTCCTGATGAAGATGACGAGGGTGAAGATGACGATGATGATGATGAGGATGAGGAGGACGAGCATGAGAGCCGTTCATGGAGAAGATGAAAGAATGATGATGTTCAGCCTTTGTTTTATTTATGAAAAGACTTATTTTTATGTACAGGTGTATTTAAGTGGAAATTTCCTGAAAACCAGTCTCAGTGTTTGTTTTGAGACTAAAGTATCTAAAATGATAAATATCCAAATGGATCCTGCTTTACTGGTTATTGGGGGGGGGGGGGGTGTCTTTGTGTGGGCTTGGCATGTTGCATTGAGTCCAGCAAAATACTCTTCCTTGGTTTAATCTGCATGCACTTGTTTGTACAGAGATTAAAATAAGTGCCAGCTGCATATTTCTATATGTATGCAAAACAATATTTCTATATGGAAGCAATAGATAATTGATAGATTTTTTTATGTTACAAGGTGCCTTTTGAGCTATGTTACATACTCTGTTTGAATGCAAGTAAAGCAGTGGGTTTCATGTATTTTTATTTAACTTTAATAAATTTTATTTATGTTTGTTCAGCCCTTCTTTAAAGAATAAATAGGTTATTACTTAGCTGTGTGTGCTAATTGGGATAGGTTTACATAGCTGACGTATGTATTAGGATATTTGTGTTTTGATTTAATTTTGTGTTTTATAATATTATGGACACACCTGACTTTTGTTTTTACTTATCAGTTATAACTTTATAACAGTTATAATGTTTGCACGTTGACTTCTTAACTATATTTTTTCCCTTAATTTTTGATTCCAAAAAAAAAAAAACATTTGAAATGAACCATTCCAAAATATCCAATATAAAACTTGTCTTGGTCTTTGTTTCTGTTCTTCTTTGCTTTTTAACCATACAAAATGCCACATCTCGTCAATTAAATAGCCTTCCCATTGATAGGATTGAAAACCGTTTAGATTGAAATTTCACTGTTTATAAAATGAACGTGTGAGCAAATGAGTATGTAAATGTATAAGTCATTTAGAACTTTTTTGAACAATTTTCTGTTGAGGAAAACTTTTTGCCCTTGGTATAATTCATTTATACCACGAATGGGTTGGGGTGGGGGGTGAAGAGAGACAGCGAAGCACAAATGTAGTGGCTGGATTGTATCCGGGCAGCCCTGTTCTAAGGCCTTCAGAAAACCGAAGAAAGAGGGGAGACTCCTGGGAAAATGGAAGGGATACTAAAATGTACAAATGAGTAAGTTAGGGTCCTGTGCAAAAATGTTGCACGCCTGGAACATTAGGCAAAGCGCAGTAATGTTGCACTCCAACTGTAAGAGAGTAGCTCACAGCCAGCGCTTGTAGCGATGAGAAGACATTGTCTGGTTTACATGCAGTCATTTCGCAAACCTGTAGGCTTGCTTCGGGAGCTCTTTGGGAGCTGTATTACCCTGTGAAAGGACACTGGCTTTTCTCAATATCAGAGGAGCCTTTTTTACTCACTTATGAACTCGAGAATAAGCAGGTGGCAGAGTCTGAAGGTGTGAGGTGTGCAGTCTGCCAAGTTTATGTGCTGGTGGGGCGTCCCGCATTTTTAACACAATCCAAAATGTGCTGTGAGCTGGTCACGGCAAAGGAACTTGCCAATCGGACATCTGAAACGGCAGTTAACTTACACGGTCTTTTCCGTACACCCAGAAAAATTTCACCACACACTGCGTAAGGCAACTTGGCCTCATTACCTTTGACATATTCAAACTGCTGATAAATTATGCATTTTATTTTTTCTTTTTTTTTTTTTCTCCGCTACTTTGGGAAGTCATGTGAAAACCACTCAAAGGGTCTTATCTGATGTGAGGCAGCACTGTCGGGCTCCCCGGGTGGAGGAAAACGTCAGCTGGCTGCTGCCTCTCCTCGTCATTTCAGCGCACCGCGCCACCGCGACGCTGACCGACTCGCATACGAGGGCTGCAGAGCTCCAAACAAAGAGCAGTCGGGGAAAATTAAAAATTTTTAAAAACAAGCCAGCGGACGGTCGGCCGGTCAGTCGGCCCTCTAACGCACCCTTCGAGCCGTCGGAACTGTCGCGACGCCCCACGGATAAATCCGTTAAACGCGCCGCCCCTCGAACCGGTGCTTACTTCACAGCCGTAGGATTCGCTGAAACTTCACGGGGGGGAAAGACACACTGCTGGACCG
The DNA here is from genome assembly GCF_018555375.3 of Anguilla rostrata. Taxonomy (NCBI): domain Eukaryota; kingdom Metazoa; phylum Chordata; class Actinopteri; order Anguilliformes; family Anguillidae; genus Anguilla; species Anguilla rostrata. Next base: position 5,144,384 of record NC_057941.1, read on the forward strand.
CCTCGTTTGAGGAGTCAAAATGTCAAGTCTCACAAGCATACCTGGCAGTCTGGTAATTAATTAATGTAAACAAATATTGGGGGATCTCTCCCTGTCTCCCCTCAAACCTACGTGTATGGGGAGCTCAAAGAGGACACTGGTGGCTGAATTGTTCATTATGGTGTTAAAATGGAGGAAAGGACAGCTCTTCTGAGTTGTATAAATGAAGAAGACAAAATGATTAATGAACTACCTGCCCAAGCACTAACCTTTTATAACACCTCACATTTAGTTTATGTGGCTGGATTTTACCACAGTAACATTTGACTATCCATCAATTTTCTTAAACTGTTTATTCCTGGCCAGGGTGTAGGGTTAGGGTAAGGGCTGGGGCCAGGAACCTATCCCAGCATGCAGTGGGCAAGACGCAAGAATGCAAGGCCCTCTGGAAAGGTCACCAATCCGTCGCATGGCCCACACCATTTACTCACACATTCATACCTAATAGCTCACTGCATGTCTTTGGACTGTGGGAGGAAACCGCAGTACCCGGAGGAAACCCGCATGGACACGGGGAGAACATGCAAACTCCACACAGAAAGGCCTTCAGGATTCAAACCAAAAGCCTTCTTGCTGTGAGGCGACAGCGCTACTCACTGTACCACTCAACCACCCAAAATGTTGCTATTTATAATATAATTAATTACTTCTCAGTTCATTAATAATGAAGACCTCTTTTAAATCGAAGGGAGGGGAGCATGTCTTTTTTACATTTTAAATTAAGGCAGTTTTCAAGGCAGTTTCCTTTGAGGGATCAATTGAATAGGTGTTGTTCGAGATGATTCTTTCAAAAGGTCAAAATATATTTTTGTAAGGTTCCTAGGATTTTTACAGCTAATTCACTCGCTGTTTTAGATTGGATCCTCTCCCAGCTTGAAGATTTTACGCTGCCGTCACAGGCGCGCTGCTTAATATCCTTAATGAATAAGAGCGCGCCGACGAGGGGAAACGGATACCTGTCGCACACCTCGCTGAATAATTCATCCTCTGTCTGGGCAACCGGAGAGCCCGGCCGGATCACATGGTGCGCGGCGGCCGTGTCAGCTGGCCGCGCTCTCCTCTCTCACCGCGCCGCGGAGCGTGGAAACCGCGCGAGCGGAGCGAACAGGTGCTCACCGGAGGAGAAGGGTGAACACCTTCCCCCCCCGGGACAGAGAAATTAGCCGACTCAGCGCTCAGAATGAGCCACTCCCGAACAGGTGATAAAGCTGTAGGCCTACACTTCAGAGTGGGCCGTGTGGCTGAACTGGTGTGTATAACTGCGAAGAGACACTATTAGGCTATTTGGGCCATTCACAAGGAAACCTGACACCTAGAGACATTCTTTCACCAAACACTGTTATATCTTATTAAAGTTTATTTTGCTCGTTTAGTCATTGTTTTTTCATCCTACACCAAATCCCTGTAGCCTATATTTTACCCATTCAACAATGCTGAAAATCCATTAGGCTATAAATCCTTTAAATGTCCTTTAAATCGTGAACAGATATATGTAATATGATGCTCTAAATTATTCACTTTTCACGAATAGCTATTTATAGGTATACGAGTAGCACAACTTAAAACTGATATAATTTTCAGTTTGGCCTATCACTAGACTAGGCTATATAAAACAAATACCTGCGATACCAGAATAACATTAGCAAAAAGACAAACATTAATATTCACGAACAACTATATACAATGACAATAGGTTTTTTAAAAATATATTTTATTTATACACCATGATTTCAGTTTCCTTTTCATCTTAATATTAATATTTGGCATGCAAACGAAAGAAGGTGCATATGCTTGGCCACAGTTCAAAGAGAAACCGAGCACCTCTATTATTTGTTTGCCTCAAAAAAAAAAATGCCTGAATAACTTACAAGATTGAAATTCCCCAAAAGAAAGATTCTTGGAAAGCCATAATCGTATGCGGCTTCCGGATCTTACAGATCAGCATCTTAATATTTAGAACTCGGTCATTCTTTGGCAAAACTTTAAAGCCCTGGATCGCGATGCCTGCCAGCAACATCCACCCCTAAGGAAATTGCAGCTCTTTACTTAAACGATCTCTTAGCGATCGAGCGAGGAACGTTAATCAGGCCATTTCGGTGATGCGATCGATAATTCACCGGCAGGTTCAATTAAGGAGCCGTGAAATGACACTTTTGGCGGTGCTGGCGGACCGTGACGGCGGCCCATCGAAGCTACCCCCGACCCGTCGTTGTTGTCCTGCAGACTTCCTTTCTGTCATTTATGGGGTGTAACGCCAGCACGCATGGCCAGGGTCCTGAATATTTCATTGGTTGAAGGAAACCGAAAGCCAGTCTCCACTGTGCTCACCACATTTGCGTTCAGGGGCATTCGGATCATCTAAATAACCCGCTGCCATCTCCTCGCAGCATTAACACGATATACCAATGGTAATCTCTCAAATAGATTAAGATACGGGCTAGGCAATTCCAAACGTGAGTAATTCTATGGGTTCGGGAGTTTCAAGGGCCCTGATTGACAGGGGCCCTCAATAAAATTATGCTGTAATTGTGCAGGGGCTGGGTGGCCTGGGGTGAGAGGCCCAATGTGAGATTTTATCAATGGGTTCCAAAATCCCTGGCAGTGTCCCTGCTTCTGTGATTAATTAATTCGTTATTATTATTATTATTATTTTTATTATTATTAGTTTGTTTGCTTGTTTAGTACACAATTGACTGCTATTCTATAAAAAAAAGGTCCCTTACAGTTGCCTTCATTTATTGTAGCACTTTGAACAGCCATTAAATAGCAGCATGAATAGGCCGGAATTTTTAAATGTATTTCTGTTAATCATATATTCATCAAGTTCTTCTATGCAATAGCTTGTCTTAAATATACCTTCAATTTATTTGTAATGGTCATGTAAACATTTGGGTTTCATAAAATATACACGATTTCCTTCGAATGTTTTATGAATAATTAGTATATATATATATACTCATTATTCATAAAATATTCGAAAGATATATATATATATATATATATATATATATATATATATATATATATAATCAAAAATGGATTATTCAGATATGTAAATAATGTGCTGATTGGTTCGTTAGAACAGTGTACGCTGTTGCATATCCGGGTTAGCCCAAGGTCTTCAACAGAGAAGTCAGCAGTATAAAATTGTATACGTGATCTCAAAACACGAAAACTGTTCATTGCGTGAACAGATACCTATATGCCACGCAGCTCAATATATCCTAATTATCCAACGATTCCACTGCGCTCCACATTTATCCAGTTAATTCAACCATATAATCATTTTGTTTCTAATACCAGGAACCATTTGCCCTGTATCTGTAACATTTTTTAAAAATGTTCTAATTCGATTTCTTCTAATTCTAAAATGTGTCTATAGGGAATGAATCGGCAGCTTTTTGGAAGGGGTGGTAATAGCTTCAGGTAGGCTACTTATACCTATAGAATGGTCGACCCAGGAAGTTCAGAAGTGATCAAATGGCTATGCCAGACTTTAACGGATTATGTGCAGAAAAAAATAAAAATAAAATAAAAGGGTCCATCAACGATGTTTACGCACGGTATAGCTTTCCTGGCCATATGATAATATGAAATACCAGTAGGCTACTACATGATATACAGGTTAAAATGTTGTTATACAAATGTTGGAAACGAAGCGGGTTTATAATGGGTCATCCCGTGTCTTCTCCTTGGCTACTTGCGTGCATTACGCTTGCGCACTGCTGCCAACCCAGTTCCTCGCGCGCCGCTTGTAAGATGAGAAAAGTAGCAGGTGGGGGAGAGATGCAGAGAGCCTCGTTTGGAAATAGCTCACACTGACCGCAGCCAGAGCCAGAGAGCAGACCTAACCCCATGCCCAGGGCTACCTGCCTGCACGGTGCGCGCAAGCAAGATGATGACCATGAACAGCAAGCAGCATTTCCCCATGCACCCCGCGCTACACGAGCATAAATACCCGGGGCTGCACTCCAGCTCGGAGGCGATGCGCAGAGTCTGCCTGCCGGCCCCACAGGTATGCGTCCGGAGTAGGCTTATCGTGGCGCGAGCTCGCGAAGAATATCGGTTTGTGTGATTTGCGCCGTCGATGGAGCAACATTTGTTCACACTTACTCTCTCTATCTCTCTCTCTCCCGTTCTCCCTCCCTCCGTTCTCTCTCTTACTCCCTTCGTCAGCTCTCTCTCTCACTCCCTTCGTCCGCTCTCTCTCTCTCTCTCGCTCTCTCTCTCTCTCAAAGCCTTCGCGCTTTCGTATTAATTTTTATGACCTGTACTCCGAGGAGGTTTCTCTCCGTGCTCGAAAATGTTTTTTAATCCTGAGTTGACAGAATTCCCCACTGACTCCAGCATGCGCGTTCTTCCTTGCAGCTCCAGGGCAATATATTCGGAGGCTTTGATGAGAGTCTGCTGGCCCGCGCTGAAGCTTTGGCGGCTGTTGACATTGTCTCTCACGGAAAGAGCCATCATTTTAAGCCCGACGTGACCTACCATACCATGAGCAGTGTCCCCTGCACCTCTACCTCCTCCACAGTGCCCATATCTCACCCTTCAACTTTGACCTCCCATCACCTCCATCAAGGCTTGGAAGGAGATCTCCTGGACCACATCTCCTCAAGTCTGTCGGTGAGCGGGATGGGAGCCCCGGATCCACCCGTGATGACAACTCAAACCCACCAGCATCACCTTCAGACCATGGGTCACCTTCACCAAGCCGTGAGCATGGGTCATCCGCACTCTCTGTCCGCGCCCAACGGGATGGCTTGCATCAACAGCGTAGAATCAGATCCACGAGAGCTGGAAGCGTTTGCCGAACGGTTTAAACAAAGGCGAATCAAGCTTGGCGTCACGCAGGCAGACGTTGGCTCTGCTCTCGCCAACCTGAAGATACCCGGCGTGGGTTCGCTTAGTCAGAGCACCATCTGCAGGTTCGAGTCCCTTACGCTGTCGCACAATAACATGATTGCTCTCAAACCCGTCCTTCAAGCTTGGCTGGAAGAAGCCGAGGCGGAATTTCGAGAGAAAAACAACAAGCCGGACTTTTTCAATGGCAACGAAAGGAAGCGAAAACGTACTTCAATCGCTGCGCCAGAAAAGCGCTCTTTGGAGGCGTATTTTGCAATCCAGCCGCGTCCTTCCTCGGAAAAAATCGCCGCCATCGCTGAGAAGCTGGATCTGAAAAAGAACGTGGTTCGCGTTTGGTTTTGTAACCAAAGACAGAAACAAAAACGGATGAAATACTCAGCAGTGCACTAGTAGCCTATACAATATCTGTTTACATTTTCAATAATATAGCAGGGATTTACACAGGTCTTGTCTCTTTATACAGGATTTGAAATGTACAGTACACTTTGGATGGATTATTTATTGAGATTTTGTTAAAAATTGCTTATCTTATAGCACTTTTTCCACCATTTAGCACATAAAGGTACTTGTTTAACTTCATCGTAATAGCCTATGTATCGTAAAGCAAGGTAAACCACGTGTCACTTTGAATAAGTTTGTTGTCTCCATGTTCTTGATTGTATTTTCTCCGAACTGAAATACTGTATTGTATTATCATATTTATATTTCGTACTATATAAATGTCCATTTAAATGTATTTGACTAATACAATACCGTTCACTGTGCTACGGCGGATGAAATCGTTTTTATGAATTTCTGAATCGTTCACGGAAAGAAAAAAAAAAGGCTGGTCCTGAATCGAGTACACGGAGCGTCTCTAGAGTCTAAGTGCATGTCTGGTCTGGCTGGATCTGATTAAGAATTTCTGATTCAGGACCATGGACAGGTCACTTCAACTGTACGATTACGACTCGATGAAAAAGGCTAAGGCATGTAGCCTACATTATTAAACGATTCACACCGTGATTATAGTACAGAGGGGAAAAAACTATTGGCTGCCCACGTCTGAATGGAGTGAAGCCTTTTGGTAAACAGTAAAGCATTTTATAGATTTTAAGCTATAATGCGACCAGTATGACTGAGTTGCCTATTATAGAAAACTCAACAAGCGACACCGAAACTTTAAACACTTAGTTCACACATAGTTTCACCTATGTGTTATGTTTTCGTTGATGTACACTGGATAATACTATGAAAGCACAATGAAAAAATAAAAATTCCCATTTCCACGTTTCAATTTCGCTTGATCAAGTGTATGAATTTGAGCCTCAATTAATAAATTAATATTTTTTTAAAAAGGTCATCAGTTCTTTTGTCTTTATTAACAGCAACAATTGTTTATTATTATTATTATTATTATTATTATTGTCAACATGTGTTACTGCATTGCTCGTTATTCATCCCATTTCCACTTATTAGAAGCAAATAAACATTCACACGATATTTATGCTCGATTTTCGCCTTTGTTATGAAAACGACATGGGCGTAAGTTGCCGATGTCTACCTAAGTCATGCAGAAGTCAACAGAGAAGCACCAAAATCATTGTAATGCCGCGTGTTTCCCAGAAAACCGAAGCGTATATTATTTATGAGCGCTTCGAGCGTTATTACTATTAAAAAATTAATGACGCCAGTAAAAAAAAATCCTGCATAGGCTACTTATCCAACCGTTTCAAAAAAATCTGATCGCGTAAAAGTGAAGAATTAAAGACAGGCTGGATCATACGTTATGCACCGTATCTGACCGGAAATAATTGAAGATCGGGGCTCGTTCCAGAGTCTATTTAATTAGCAGCACCTAGTTCCTATTCCCTCCTTGAATAATGAATTCGTGAATGCAATTGCGTGATATTGTGCCGTTTGAAATTATTAAATCATGGCGATGCAATATTAATCGTAGGCTATATTGGTATAAAACGGGACACTGAGACGTTCAGACCGCAGACGCGAATGTGCATTTAAGACCCGTGGGATGACAGCGGCTTTTATAATTTCAGGTAGGCTAAGATATAACAATTATTTGTGCAGGGTTTTTTTCAGCTGTCCCTGCTTCAAAGTCACATAGCCTATTATTCTCAGTGGCATTTCGACTGTTGGCTATATCTTTTTAGTTATGACGTTATAAAATTTCTGCAGGTAAACCTTTATGTGAAATTTTCAATATGGTATTGTCTGCTATAGGTATACTACATTTGTAGTAGGCCATTGGTGCTGGATATTTTTCACGCAATGCCTATTTTTTAGTTAGGCTATATTATTTTATTATTATTATTTTTAATAATTCAGTTTAATAAGGCATGAATTGTAGGCCTTATTTACCACATTTTTAAGAAGACGCTCCAAATTGTCCACGTTCAGTTAAAGTGAAATTAAACGTCGTCGTCACGCCATAGCATGTGTTGACCAATAGACCCGTATCAACTCTGTCCGCCTATTAACAGTGCGCGTAGAAATAAATTATTTGTTTATCTGTCAATTTGTGTGATGGCCTTGTTTGGATTTTGATGTATTTGAATATAACAACAGAACTATCTGAGTAGCATATTTTAATGGGTAGCCTATACAGAACTAGGTCACTGATCAGGCTAAATTTAACATTTTGACTGACTAACAACAGTAATGATCCATTTACATATGAGATAGCCTACGTTTACTTTTCCCGAATATAAAAGGTTACAACTAAATTTCAAATCATGCTGATTCATGCGTAGGTGCTTGCGTAATGTAGACTAGCCTACAGTCTTACTTCCAGTTTGACTATTGATAATAATCTTTGTATTCTAACAGTTTAATTATCATAATTCGATAAATAGATAAATATAAATAGTGTAATCTTGAGACATCCATTCTGTAAGATTTTAAATTAAGTCATTGACCTGTTGAATCTAACAACCGAACGGCTCTCAATAGGTAGACAAATAAAATTGTAGGCTACCTTAACTGAAAACCAAATGTAAAAAAAAAAAAAAAAAAAAAAAAACCTAGCCTAAGCAATGAAAGTTCCCAGTTGCTTCTTAAAATATTCAGTATTTCGAATATTGCCGGAAATGTCAACACATAAAATGGTAGCTTTTCGAGTGATCCTTTTCTGACGCCATATAGCCTACAGTCCCATATAAGGTTCCACTGAAACGCAGTCGGTACCAAGAGGTTAAAACAGATATATCTTATTTTGTGTTTAGGCTTTACTGCATACCAATTGATTTCACTAGCTGGATTTCCGTGATCATTACGAAAAGTAGGTAAATGTTATATTTAAAAATGATTTATGAGGGCTTGCACTGTATTAGACTGTATAAACTTGGTGTAATACTATTATGCTTTTTGAAACCCACAGTTTAAAGCGTTTCTGGTGAGATTACCGTTTAGAAATGCTTTCAATTTCGCGTGAGAGACGTGCTGATGGATCATTTAAGGACAAGGACAGCGGAAACTGAGCTGACGGACTTCAGCCAACTTTAGGCAGCCTTGACGCAATGCATAATCTATTGCCTTAACGTCAGAATCGCTAACTCCGTTTATCAAGTCTCACGTAGCTCAGTTAATGACTAGGGCATTTAGGTTATAGTTGAAGGAGAAACTGAAGAGAGAATTTCTGAAAATAGATTAAAAACCATACTAAAATAAACCTATATGTTTTAAGACAAGTGGACTTTATGGGTTTTTTTTTTTTTTTTTTTTGAAGATTTCATACGTTGGTTAATTAAAACCAAAGGCAGATTACTTCCTAAAATGACGAACGCCTTGATTTATTGCAGATGAAAATAAAACATTTTCTCCGAAAATTACTTCCGGAACATTTTTGTTCTTAACTCGCCCAAAAACATTTTTTTTTGGGAAATACTTTCCGCAAAGGTTACCATATTGCTCCATTCCTAACGGACGTGTTTGAGGACTGAATTGCACATGCACATGAACCTGAAATGCCTACAGTAACCGCATTGCCAATTGAATTATTGACCGTGTTAAGCCTAAATTTATCAAGCGTCATATTGATGGCGACTCTCCCCTAATAACAGGTCATAGTGCAGAAATAACAAAATAACTGTCTTCGCTTGGTTCCTAAGAGCACCTCCTGAATGATTGTTAAACAATTATTTAATTGCGATATTGATATTCGTTTTGTTTATTCACAAAATATCCATATCAAAAACTGCATTTGGGTAGAATGGAGACTACATTAGGAGGCTACTTATCGCGAACCACGCTCCTCATTTGACGCCTGAACATATCAAAAATTTATAGCGATTACTGATGTACGCTTACAAGACGTCAAAGCCATTAGCCCCCTCCCCCAGAGCTCTAGTAAGAATATTGTATTAAACTTTTAACCCAGAGTTAAGAGTGGAAAGCGATAAGATTTAATCGGAGTTCATTATTCATGAGACTCATTGCATGTTTTTTTTAAAAAGGAATTATTCTTAAAATAAAAGGGAAGAGAGAGAGAGAGAGAGAGAGAGAGAGATGCATCTATTCCCGTTCAGAATTATGTCTGTTCAGTTTTTAAATGGACCATTAATCAACATGTAAGCTGACCACGCGGTGATTCAACATTAAAACATAAAATATATATTAGAAACATTAAAAGCCCTCGTGCTATGCTCTCCCCTGCAGAAGCTTCAGATGCACCCACAAGATGAAATGTTTTGGGTTTTTTTTTTCTCACAGGAGCATCACCATGTTGAGCGCATCGTTTTGCTGAAAGGGAAGAGCACTGTCCATAAATAATTCCCTTTGAAGTTAAATATGATTAAAGCGTGATTAAGAGCACACAATTGGTTTAGGTTAACATGCAGACTTCCACGGGGAAAGCAAGTACGGGTAAGGGGGGGGGGGGGGTATCCGTTTCCTGGTCAGTGTATCTAAATAGATTATGTGGATTTAAACTACGAAAAAGTTGTGCCGTTGAATGGGAATTTAAATGTATGTATTTATTTAGTAACAATCACACAAGCTGCATTCTCTGGGTCTTAAAAATTGGTATGGAATCAGTCTGAAATAAGCAATAAATAAATAAATTAATTAATTAATTAATAAATACTTCTCCCATGTTCTTTGCCAACGTTTGTGTCGATCAAAGGTTTTAATTTTTTGAAAAGGAGATGCAATTCTCCGCATTCATTATTATTATTATTGAATGAATTCATTAATGATAATAATGGATACAGATATCTCCTTGGATCTCCTTTTCAAAAAAGAAAACCTTTGATAGATTATTTATTTATTTATTTATTTATTCATACAGTGGGTGGGGGGAACACAGAAAGTCGAATCCCAGCCACATGGAATCACATTTATGCGGGGTGACAGGTGGGTGACCAATGGACTCCCGAGTACAGGTTTTCAGTTCTTTATTCTAATATTCCGCGTTCCCCCCTCATCCCCTGTTCCAGTGAGATGAAAGAAGCATACAACCAAACAACCTACGTACTATATACTCCCCCCAGCAGGAGGGGAGGAAATGACATTATTCAGGCTATTAATTCAAAACAATAGATGTGGCTTTGAGATTGACAGAACCTCAGAAAGCAGCTTGGTATGATTAAACACAGCGCTGATATGCTGCGATGGCTGATTTGTGGACACAGAAGTTCTTTCATCACGCGACACCTCTCCGTCCCCATCCTGGCAGGCGAAATTCGCAGCGCTTTGCCGCAGCTGGTTTCAAAACCAACATCCGGGCGAAGCGCAACAGACCGCGTTAGCCCCCTCACCTCCTCCGGTAGACACCCTGACTGACAGGGGGTGACCTAACTGCCTTGCCGTTCAAAGTCACGCCATTAGAAGAGACTCGTTCCTTTAAGGTCAGCTAGGCCTGCTTTCTTTGTTGGCGTTGCGCTGGGTCCATAATTCCCTTACACTGATTCACCGTGAAGGAGACTGTCACTGAAGTTCAGAATATGTGTGTTCACTGCACATAGCGCGTCCGTTAAAATATGAAATTTTTAAAACGGAAGTGCCACGCGGCGTCCCTTTACAGGATCCCATCCCTAGTCTTCAGGAAATTTCAGCCCGGTTGTTCCCACGAAAATCCCTGGCGCTGACACATAAAATAACCAACTGGGTAAAGCGGGGGCTCCGGCAGACCGGCACCCACAGAAAATCTATATAAACCGAAATCGATATTCAAAGATCAGTCAGAAAGTTGCACAAAGTTTCTATCCCAGTTTCTCTCTGTTTCTATCCCAAACGGCCAATCTTGCTAATATTACACATAGACTGAATACAAAAGAAGAAGAAAAAACGTATACAAATATTAAAACAGAAAGAAAGAAATAAAGCAGCGGTTTGAAATACACCCATGTGCTCAATATCTTTTCAGGGCCAAGGTAGTACATGCGCAGCATTAAACTTAATGTATATGACACAATGAAAGATCATGCAAATTTGGATCATATCTCACTTATTAGCAATACTGTGAAGTGAGAAACTAAAATAAAATAAAAATAAAACCACTTTCACACAGCATGATATATTTTAAAGGATTTCGCTCAAAGACTGTTGAAGTGAACTGAGACGTTCAGGCAGGTACCGGGAAAGCAAAGTTTGCTTGAGAAGTTTCTGCGACGGAAACGGGTCGTGACAGAATGGGAATGAGAGCGCAGTTTAATTGCTGCAGATTGCCTTTCGGACGGTGTACTGTCTCGTTCCGTCCTCCTGGGCAGTAAGCGTGTTCTAGCTCTGGGAAGTAAAAACTGGGGTGGTGGGTGGTTGGGGTTTGCGGTTTGGCAGTGAGGGGGGAGGGGAGACAGCAGAACCAAGTCATCGCCCCCTCTATTATTCATAAAATGCCAGCAGCAAAAAACGGAGAATATGACCAAAATGGAGTCGGTTGGGTCCCACGCTGAATTTTATTAGTCTCCTCCTATTACCGTCACCCAGGAAACCTTTTCAACCGTCACCCGCGAAGATGTTCCCTAACATGGCGCCCGACCACTAGGAAGTCACACCCACAAACTTTCCTTTTAAATATGTGACCGCCACTCAAGTTTTTTTCACTATCGCTCGCTCTGAGCTGACGCTCAAACAAAAGGAGCTGCAAAGTGTCAGACAGCAACTTTCTGGAAGCGGCTCTAATTAGACCAATTGAAGAGTAAGGTTTTTCTTCCGTTTTTGTTAAATCCAAAGTCTGTTCTGGAACTCGGGTTCTTTCAATTGCCAGTAGTGGGTGTTACGTCAGCATTAAAATGTTCAGTTAAGCATCCTAACCACATGTCTATGATCTTAAAAGGTCAAGCACAACATCGTGTTGAACGTTGTTTCACACGTGAAATATTAATGAACTTCTTTCTAAATAAACGTAGGGTCCTAGAGTGAGGGTCCATTCATTGTCACCCACCAAACATTTTGACGTTGGTTATCTATCTAATCAACAGCAGTCATGAAGGTCAGTATGACGTCGATTAGTGGGACAGAAATGAGTTATTTGAGGTAATTCAATGAGTATGAAACAATGATCTATGATATGCAACAACAAAAAAGAAAATGTGCATGACTAGCTGCTTCATGTGTCATGACTAGACATCAATCAGCCTTGTAGCCATGACGCAGGTCAACAAATTGTTTGGGGGGGGGGGCAGTGTGACCCCCCCCCCCCACCACACACGAACAGCAGAGCCACTCACCCACCATCCCTTGTCTTCTGGAGGCTCCCCATCTTCATTCCACAACCCAGACGTGTCCATTTCCAGCCTGCTCCAATCATACGGCTGGAACAAGGGGAGCCGAAGAGCATCAGACTGCCGCTTATCCACCTGAAAAAGAAATAAAATAAAAAATCAACAACAGAGGAACACAGTAATGCCTGATGATGTAAACAGACCATTTGCCCCTTTCAGGCTCATCATTGAGCAGTAGGTTATCAGTAGTAGTAATATTAGTAGTAATTAGTCAAAATTAGTCAAAGTTTTGCCAGGTACACCATAGCGCCACCAGGTTTTCAATCTGCGCCATAATTTAAGGGACCCAGGATTTCAACCATCCGAAGAAGCCTACCAAATTTGGCGATTCTGGGCTATTTCAGCTTACAGTTCTTACAGCTTACAGTTACAAGGGGGAGGGGGAAAAAAATCAATGACAAAAACAATGGAGTCTCAGCTTGGACCCCTAAAAACTATCGTCAGAATTAAGCTTTCACTTTATGCCAGATTCACGGTCATATACAGCATAGGTTGAGACATTGTATCAGATACTACATCAGGTCAAGCAGATAATGTCATAACAGGTTGTCAGTTATCTGTCACCATCTGTCAGTTTCGGAAGCCTACAAGACAAAGCTGTGATTTAAACCTCTAGTTGCAGACGTGCATGTAATATTGACAAAGAATGTTCTTTCCAATGGCAACTAATCCAGTAATGAAAAAAAAACAAAGAAAAAAAAAAAAAACACTGATTTGACAATCCCAAGATAGGATGCACCTTCTTCATTCATGTCTCTTAACAACACTTTCATTAGCAGCAATCTCACAAGAGGTCCTTTACAAGCTAATTAGATTCTATTGTAAATAACTGAGGCAACAGTGTCGCTCTTGGTAGTGAAATACTCACATAACCAAGAGAAAAATAAATATGCATACCAGAAGCAGGCTATTGATTGTTCTTCTTTCCTTGTTATTCACCATAATAAGAGAGAGCAGAAAAGGAAAAACAAGCTCTCTTTTTTTTATCCTGTTTAATTATTATCAATTATTTCAGGTCTGTTCACTTTTTGACCAACATTTCAACGTTTAGATGAAACGGCTGACACACACAAAGACTACGGAGGTCCTCAGGGGGGTGTGGGATCGTCCCGAAGCAGAATCTGATTCCGTCCCCCTGGTCGTAGCCTCACAGCATGCCTGGGGCAAAGCTCCAAATCCCGGGGTACGGGGAATGGGGGGGGGGGAGGGGGGGCGGGGGGTGAGTGAGTTGGGACAGACTGGGGAGCTGGCAAAATGCCAAGGCCCCAGCATTCAACTAACATTCAAAGAGCTTTGGAAACGTGGTTAATCCAGCAGATCAAACGAGACCGTCAAACCCGAGCATTGTCATCAATCAAACGTGAGACACACTCGGAAAAGGCCACAGGAATAAGTGTGGGGGTGCCGACAGCATTCCTGTGCTTTGCGCACACACACACACACACACACACACACCGCCAGTATCTCTACATTCAAATCCCAATTTAAAATACCGACCTGTTCACCCAACGCCGCCTCTCTCACTTTCTGTTTTTGTTTCTGTTTTTATAAGACGTGCAAAATTTACTACATCAGTCAGTATGAACTGCACAACATTGTTTTCACACCATAGGTTATTTGGAATTCCCCCCCCCTCCAAAAAAAAAAAAATGTCAAAAGTCATTGTTCTAGTGCTCCATTGCTTTAAATCACTAGTTGTGGTTGTTACATCAGCATTAGAATGTCCAGTTAAGAACATTCTAATCACATATTTGAGATCCTCACACCTTAAAGGGTTAAATATGAACACTGTGAAAAGGACCCAAAAACACTGGGGTACATAAGAGACAAGTACAGTACATGCAAAGTGGAGTCTACCATTCAGATATTGCTCATTCATTAATGACATCTCAGTAGGCCCAGTAGGCCATAATTACGATTTGGCTCCACATAGGCATGGCAAAGGGCACGCTGAGGGTGCTGCAGTGCCCCCTAGTGCCTCACAAGAGACATTAAAGTATTTCTGAAGTTGCACAATGATGAAGGCCTCTCTGAAAAGCCTGTTGGCGAGCTTCCTCAGCCATAAGGCTATTCCTTAATTAGTCAGATTATCATTTGCGATTGCCTGTTGTTCAGATTCCCAAGTACACCAGACATTTAAACCAGACATTTTGACAATACCAAATTATCTGCAAGCTTCAAGCCTTCTATTGCTCATGCTGTCAGAATGCAAGGCCACCAGAAGCCCCACGGCGTGGGCAGGCAACGCCATCGCTAGAATCGCTGATGCTTTGCCCGATTAATATTATCACTGTGCGTTTGGGCAGGAAGTGGAGAGATGGCCATCATCAGATTGAGGCGATCGGAGGTAAAAAAAAAAAAAAAATCTGCTGACAAGACAATTTATTTTTAGTGCAGGATATGCAGTTCCCTCCAAAACGGCTGGCACCCTGGAAATATATGCGTATATGAAAACGTGTGCATGAAATGAGCATAAAAAGCAACGCGCGCAAAACTGAGAAAAAGGTATATATATATATATATATATATATATATATATATATGTATATCTAACAAAAGTGTCGAGAAAAGTAATGATTTTATTTCTGTAAAAAGATGCGTCAAGAAAATGTTGACTCTGGGTTTTCAGTGCTTCAGTGCCAACCCTCCCTTCTTCAGAATAACACAACCGAGTTATTTTCAGAAGCATTTTATGAGATTGGGGATCAAACTTGCGGGAGTCCTTGACCATTCCTCCTTACAGAATCTTTAAAGACTCCAGAACTGTGGGTCTGCACCTGTAGACGGCACTCTTCAACCCAAAGCACACATTTCAGATGGGATTCAGGAGCAGAGACCGAGACTGGCATTGGTTGATTTTGAGACATTCTTCCGAGAATGCTTAATTGTCTCGCACAAATATCAACCTCTCTGAGAATTTAAGCACGAGCATACAGATGTCAGTCACCAAAGAATGCAACCTATGGTACTATAATATATATATATATCTTTGTCTGTTTATTGATAATTATGCTTGTACCCTGGTTTCTTTTGTTGGTTGTTTCCTTGATTTACCCGTGTTGTAAAGCGTCTTTGAGACAGTGAAAAGCGCTATATAAAATAAATGTATTATTATTACTACTACTAAATGGATGGTAAATGGACTGCATTTATATAGCGCTTTTATCCAAAGCGCTTTACAATTGATGCCTCTCATTCGCCAGAGCAGTTAGGGGTTAGGGGTTAGGTGTCTTGCTCAAGGACACTTCGACACGCGCAGGGCGGGGTTTGAACTGGCAACCCTCCGACTGCCAGACAATCGGTCTTACCTCCTGAGCTATGTAGCTATACTACATACATACATACAAAGAGTCGAGAAAAAGTTCCCCCCCCCCCACCCCCCCGATTTC
Organism: Anguilla rostrata; assembly: GCF_018555375.3. NCBI lineage: Eukaryota > Metazoa > Chordata > Actinopteri > Anguilliformes > Anguillidae > Anguilla > Anguilla rostrata. The sequence goes on from NC_057941.1 coordinate 5,160,393, forward strand.
TTCTATTATTGCATATTTGTCACTGACTGGTTTCATATCTTTCGACAAAATTTGACATTAGACAAAAGGAAACCGAGAAACACAGTGTAAAAATTATTTTCATTTATTTAATGGAAAAAGTTATTATTTAATCAAACACCCATATCACCCATGTAGAAAAAAAATAATTGCCCCCTCAGTTACTCAATCAACCAATTAACCAAATTTTCAGTTGAATTAACACAGTAACTGAATCAAGACTTTTTCATATATAAAATCAATTTAGTGCGAAATATATAAAAATTGGAGCTGTTTAAAAAACACCGCTTGAGGGGACAGAAATGCAAGTAAACGATATAAGTAGTCAGCAATCAAAAATTTTGTTTCATATTCAGTACAAAAGACTTTCACACTCAGATATAATTGGCATGAAGGGATGTAGAATTAAAAAATAAGATCTCTTAATTTATGTTTCGTTTTCCCAGAGTCATACATAATTTCAAAGAATTGTGACAACTTTCAAAGTCAGTCACAATTTCATCATAGCATTCAGGAAAAAAAAAGAAAAAAAATAGAAAATTGGAAAACGCTTGGGTTTAACTATCTTGATAAATACACACACAAATAGGCGCTCAGTCTAAATTCCACGCAACATCGGAATAAATTAAAAAAAAGATCCGGAAAAGCAGGAAGACGTCCCGTGGAGGCGGGGCTTAAGGCAAGGCGCGGAACGTCTTCTGGGCGCAGTCGTGGAGCTTCCGCAGAATGTCCGACAGTGGTACCTCCGTGTCCGCTTGAACGGCGCACTTCGTCTGAAAGAGAGACGCAACGCGAGGGTTAGCATCCAGCGGCTGGTGGCCTGTACCCGACTGTGACCGCCATCGCGAACCTTTCATCGGATCTGCACGGCTTTTACAGGTGCAGCTTTCGAATGAAACGCCGTCAACGTCAGTGTCGTAACAGGTTACCATCCCCTTCATTAGGATCACGTTTTTTCCTTCAAAATGCTAAGTCAGCGTTCTCGAACACCCTTGCTTTCAGTCACCAGTAGTGATTGTGACATCAGCATTGGAATGTTCAGTTAAGGACATTCTAATCACATATTTGTGATCTTACACCTTAAATGGTTAAATCACAAGACAGGCTGCCTCAAAAACCCACACTTCATAACTCCAGCAATAAAGTCATAACCAGATTTATCTAAAGGGTTGTTAATTCACAAGTCATACTGCAAACATGTTAGCGTGACCTTAAAAACACAAGCTCTTAAACTATTAAGGTTTTCTTTTCAAAGTCACAGAACAGAGCTATGACCTGGGAGATATTTCATGAAGCAGGATTACTCAGTTAGCTGGATAACTATACTGAGTAAAACCCGGAACAGCTCTTGTTACTTCAGTCCATGTTCCAGATCTGGGAGGGTTCCGGGTTTTACTCAGTGCACTTATCCAGCTAACTCAGTAATCCTGCTTTGTGAAACAGGGCCCTGGTATTACAGAACATATATTTACTTACGTTATTGTGCTTGTTGTATTCCTTCAGTTGTCTGACAATTTTTCCATTTGCTCTGAAATCTTCATGGTCTATGCTAGACAAAACTTTCTCCGCCTTGCAGAAATCCTCTGGCTGTTTTGCACAGGAAGGTAAAAAAAAAGAAATAATGTCAGAAACAAACATTCATATTCATAAACAATTCTAAAGTCCTGAGGGTCTACAATAAAGTCAAATACTGTCAAAGCGATTTTTTAAATCACCGTGCACTGTGTTAACATGTCCACTTATATATCTTTCCATCATTCTGAAGGTACCACGTCCAGAGAAATATATGTTACCTTGCACTCGTGTCCATCAATCGCGTTAGGTGTTAGCGTGTCACCAACATGCTGGAAGAAAGTTAAAAAAAGAAAAAAAAAGAGGGGAAAAAAAGGGAAAACATTTTTTTTTAGGTTGCAAGAGCATCCTGAAATTAGACAACAGGGAAGCAGTCCCCATCATGCACTGCAGAGACACCCCGCAGGTGGGCGTGACTTTCGCCCGGTCTCACCTTCGGCTGCTTGGCCAGGTGTTTCAGGGTCTTCATCATCTCCTGCAGGGTTTTCTGCATCGTGCTGATGATGCCGGGCGGTGGGCGGACAGGCACAGTGCCGACGAGCGCCGGAGCCAAAAGGCAAGAGAAGACGACGACGACCGCGAACTTCATGATGACCCGGTGATCTGTCTGAGGGCCGTAGAGAGAGAGAGAGAGAGAGAGAGAGAGAGCGAGAGAGAGAGGAAGACTGGTCCTGCGGGGCGAGCGAGAAGGTTTCCTTCGTCAAAGAAAAACCGGCCGGTATTTATATGCTGGGAAAATGCTCTTTTTTTTTTCTTTCTTTCTTTCTTTCTTCATGTCACAAATGCAGCACATTCAGAAACGCTGACAAACCAGAGCGCATCATGGCGGATGAAGATGTGGTCGATAACAGTTCATCGCCTAATTACGAAGTTCAAAAAAACCAAAAAGACCACAAAGGGAAAAAGTGTATACATTGTGAGGCTGTACTGTAGCAGCACACAACGTCTACGAAGATACTGATTTGTATATATTTTTTAATGTATGTATGTGCTAATTGGCATCCTTGAGCAAAAAAGGCCTTATAAAATAATACAGGCAATGAGGATTAATTTGTGTTCAAAAATATGAGAAAGTTATATGCATTCAATGTAATATATTTGCTCAGAGAAACATAAGTTATCTTGGCCTTCAGAAACTTTGCCTGAATTTATACAAACCAATTAGAAAAAGAGAAAGGAATTTAATTATTTGACCACTTGAGCGGGGATAGACAGAATATGACTTACAAACTCTACCAGAATCACATAAAAACCTGATATGGTCAAAACTGGGTAACCACAGAAAAAGCTCGTAATAGGATTCATCCCGTCAGGAGTGGGACTGCTTTAGCTGAGGGGTGTCCACTCTTATCTAAAAAAGGGCGGGTGTGGGTGCAGGTTTTTTTGCTTCAGCCCAGCACTACGACCCCTGATCTAACTAATTAACTAACCATGGTCTTCAATCAAGACCTCGATAAGTAGAATCAGGAGTCTTAGTGTTGGGCTAAATCGAAAACCTGCTCCCACACCAATATAAATAATGTACCATTTAAGCAATATAAACATAAAGAGCGCCAGTGCAGTATAATGGATAGGGAACTGGGCTTATATACGCTGAGGTTGCAGGTTTGATTCCCAGGTATGGCACGGCTGCTTGCTTGAGCAAGGTACTGATGATGTCAGCGTATATCCAACGGTTTCAATGGATTGTATGTAAAATATAAAAAGTTGAGGAAGTTGCCCTGGATAAGTGTGTCCACTAAATGCCAGTAATGTAAGTAACCCATATATTGGCCACTTCCATTCTCTACATTATTACTTTACATGTTATTTTGTAGACACTTTCATCCAAAGCGGCGTACAATAAGTGCATAGCGAAACGTCAGAAGAGGTACAATTCTCGTGAAGTATCAGTCATCCATGCCCATGAACATCAAGGCTGGTTCACGCAGTAAGTACAGGTCAAGTCAGTGAGGCTATGGCACGTCACAAACCGGAAGTGGGGCACGATTACTAGAGATGATAAAGGCTGCGTCGCGGCACATTTACAAGTGCAACGTCAAAGTGCTAGATGAAGATGCTAGCGCTCCAAAAACTTTAGATCACAGGTCAGATTAGATTGTTCAAAGGCCCCCGCTGCATCACCACCAGGAATACTACAAGAGCAATCGAAGTTCAGTTGCTCCGAAACGATGGGTCGTGCGATGCAACTGGCGTACGACACGCACGCGATGCTTCCTACAGCCACGTCAAATTAACACGCGCTGCACTGAACACACCGTCCATGTCGTGTCGACTTCACTATGCTGTGGTGTCAAAAACCTATGCGATTACGCTGTAGTGTGAAAGTCCTCATGTTGGAATAAATGTTCACACATTTTGTCAAGTGGTGGGTCCCAGAAGAAGCATTTCAAGATGCAGTGCACGCTTCAACTTTTCAGTTTCTTCCATTTCTTTCAAATGAATTTTGCTTTCAGTTTCACTGTATATATTTGTGGGTGCCTGTCCACTTTAAATCAATCAGTGCAATATTACCATTTTTTAAACGATGCAGTCGCTTCCAATTTCCTGTTAGCTAAGGACGGAGTGTAGCACAGTGGGTAAGGAACTGGGCTTGTAACCGAAAGGTCGCAGGTTTCATTCCCGCGTAGGACACTGCCGTTGTACCCTTGAGCAAGGTACTTAACCTGCATTGCTTCAGTATATATCCAGCTATATAAATGGATATATAACAATGTAAAAATGCTATGTAAAAGTTGTGTAAGTCACTCTGGCTAAGAGCGTCTGCTAAATGCCTGTAATGTAAAGCTACAGCTCTCTAGGTCATCGCTGGGCTACTGCCTGTGATGTTAGCAACGTGCTTGATGAGAATTCAGCTACAATGCCAAACTGCAAACTGTTTTGCGAAGAAAACAAATACCGTAGGCAAATACTTTTGATACCAGTTTTGAACATTCTTTCTTATTAAAAAAAAAAAAAACCTTATCGATGACAATGATCTGTGCCAGCAGGAGGGGATTTCCATCTTACCAACACACAGCAACCTAAGCCCTTTCTTGTCATGCAAATTGGCGATCTGGTTGCGCAAGTTAGCCCTGAGCGCTACTATTCTACACCTCCTCCAGACCGGAACGGACTAAGGATCTGGACCCGGCCAGGCAGCACAATTGTGATGTCACCAATTGTGATGTCATGGAATGTGCCTTAGCAAAAAAAAAAAAAAAAAAAAAAACAAGAATCTCCCTTATAAAGTGTCCAGGCCTCTCCTCAAAGCCTTCTCAGAGAAACATACATGAGCAAGGCCTGTACCACAAAGGGCCCTCATAGCTGAACACGACAACCGAAGATCATAAGACTTCAGTGTCAAGAGTGTAATGCATTATCTTTTTCTAATCACTGTTCTATATATCTTTGAATAAATAATGTTAAATAAATGTTTTGTGTTCAATATTCTTGTCTCTAGTACATAGGGCTCTACTGACAAACAATAAAAAAAACAAAAAAACTCAAATTAAAGTTATCAGTGGTTTCCTGCTAAACTGTTGTGAATTGTTAATGTTGATTCATTAACTGGTATCCAGTATCAGGAGGACACCCTCAATACACCCCAGGTGTATAACTCAACAGGGGAAATATTGACCAGCCAACACCACTGCATAAAGTGGTGCCTTGTGTGGGAATCATTCAATCTGAAAGGCAATCTGTGCAAACAAATTGGGTTTCGCTTTACGAAATCGCATATTTATGACACGTTTGATGTATCCACCCCCACGACAATGGCAGTTCCACTGTATCACTACATAATAAACCAAGCTCGGTTTAAAAAAAAAAAAGAAGTTTGGGAACCCCTGACTAAGTGTGAACACCACCTCTCCGCTCACGGCTAAATTCCTGGAAACACAGCTCAGCAGGTAGACATTCAGAGGGCCGGAGATCACCTCGACTGACCTACTTTAGCGATTAATCGTACTGGAGCACGTAAGCAAGGCTAAAAGTGTGTGTGTGTGGCGTCTGACCGTGGGTGAGCATCAGTGTACGTTTGTGCATGCACGGGCCCACCGCGTGTATGTATGTGTGTGTGCATGCATGTTCGTGTGTGTGTGTGTGTGTGTGTGCCTGCGTGCGTGCGCGCGCGGGTATGTGCGCGCGTGTCTGCGTGTGGGTGGATGACGCGTTCTGCCTTTGTCGAGTACTGATCTCCACAGAGGAAACTGAAACTAAAAGCCAGGATAACGGCTTCAAGCCTTCATATCTCAACATCACGACCTCAGAAAACCAGCAACACGCACACACACACAGACCAATCGTCCCACGACCTGCAGAATTCCCCACCGCCATTTTAGAAAAGGCCCAAAGAGGTTTTACATAACTATGCACCTGGAAGAATGCATACCAGTATCTCGCAAACAAATTAATCTTGCAGGAGTTCTGCTAAGACTATCAAAGCATCACTGCCAAGGTACAAAGAGTAACGCCACAGCCAAGTCAGATGCTAGAAAGTTTTATTATTATTTTTTTTTTAGAAATAAACATTCAATCATCAAATACTTTGATAATTACTTATTACCTTCAATCACTGTTTATATATAAATACATATATATATATAGACTATGCAGCAGTGTTCAGTGTTACAATTAGGTGTATGGAAAAATGGAATAATAAATGGCATGAACAACTGATTAGGCTAATACAATTACCGTTTGTGAATTTTGGAAGACGCTTACAGGCTGTTTGTGGTAATACATTCATCGTCAAATAATAATGAGAATTTTCCTCAAAAAAAGAAAAAAGAGACTAACTCGAAATGCACAGGTATCCTTCTCGCAAAACCACGTTTTTACTTTAACGAGGCAGCCCGGATGAAGAGGTCCAGACAGAGGGCAATGCCAGGCCCGTGTTTGTGCGTGAGCTGGACGGTTAGCTCGCTGTAGCGGTTAGCTCGCTGTAGCGGCTAGCTCGCTGTAGCGGCTAGCTCGCTATAGTGGTTAGCTTGCTGTAGCGGCTAGCTCGCTGTAGCGGTTAGCTCGCTGTAGCGGCTAGCTCGCTGTAGCGGTTAGCTCGCTGTAGCGGCTAGCTCGCTGTAGCGGGGCGCTCAGTGCAGGTAAGCGTTGAGCGTGTCCACGCTGCACTTTGAGATCTGCGAGCACTGCTCCACGTTCTTCCTGATCCTGTAGAAGTCCTCCACGTAGTTGGATCGGCACAGGAGCTCCACGAAGTCTTCGTCGTGCGTGATGATGAGGAGCTGGAAGTTGCGCTGTTTGGAGCGGCTCTTGATGATTCTGTTAAGAGAGAGACACACGAACGACCGCTTTACAACACAGTGAAACTCCCCAAATTTCACCCCACTGGTCTTGGAACATTAAAGGAAAGTGTCATCTGTGCTTCAATGTCTTAAATGTTTGAGGGCCCTCTCCTAATTAAATGGAAAAATCAGAACGAAGCAACTTCCAAAGAGAAAGAAAAAGGGGTCTCTTTCACTCGAGAAAAAAAAAATGAAACAAATTTAAAATACTGGCTTATTACAACGCAATACAATGACCGCATTGATACATAGTTTTGGGAGATTCTCATCGCAATTAATGGCTAGACTAGTGAGTATGCTTGTGAGACTTGACGTTTCACTAAGCAAGACTAGGTGCTCCAGAGCTGAAATGGTACAGGGTTGTATGATTTATAGAAATAAGGCTGTTATATATAATTTTGCAGTTCCAGGAGTTTTACTTTCATTAAAGTGTTCTGATGATGACCAAACTGTGTCTAAGCTATAACCTGAAGGCCAGAATGAAATATTACAGTTTACCAGGGAATGTGCGCTGGAATGTGCTCAAAATCGGTGCTAGAACCAAATCCACTTTACAAATTTTACTTTATTTTTTACAGAAAAGGGGTTTCATATTTTGACTTCATCCAGCAAAAAAAAATTACATTTAACTGCAGTAAACTCAGGACAGCTGAGTCCAGAGTTCACTGCAGTTAAAATATTTCAAAAATGTAAACTTTATTAATTAACCCTTTGAAGACTTTTTATGAATGTTTTTTTCCAGTGTTCTAGAACTCCATTGCTTCCAGTTGCCAGCAGTGATTGTTACATCAGCATTAGAATGTTCAGCTAAAAGTATTCTAATCACAAATTTGTGATCTTACACTCTAGATGGTTAAAAATGCAACAAACAAAGAAAAATTTTTTTTTTAATAAATTAAATTAAATGTAAGTCCCTGTGAGTCGATACTCAGGCGTTCCGGTAATGTGTGGGGAACTTACTCCACCAGAGCGTGAGCCAGTGACTCGATGTTCTCCCGGTCCAGGTTGGTGGTGGGCTCATCCAGGGCCAGAATGCCACAGTTCAGACAGAAGGTCTCGGCGAGGGCCAATCGGATAATGAGGGACGCCAGCACCTGTGGGCACAGACCGCTTTCCCATTGGCCTGCAATCCAGTGCACTTGGCCCGGAGCCGCCATGTCTTTAAAATGGCCGCCAAACCTCCAGACCCCTCACAGAGGAACCCCGTCCGTCACACAGCCCACAATACCATTTATGCGCGTGTGAACGGTCTCTTGGAAATCAGCAAAATCACGTAAAGTGAAGATCAGATAATACAGCAGCGGCTTTCGCATTTACCAAGAAATTTGTGATTGAAGGGAGTGTGGGAACCGATGGTTTAACGTCTGGCGTTTAGCAAGCTAGCTAAAGTGTAAACCTTGCACTTGTTTGCAAGTCTTGCTGACCGCACTTTTCAAAAATGCAACGAATCGCAATGCAAAGCCGCTTTTTCATGCAAAATCGGGCCTGTGCAAATAAGGTTCTCACTTCAGCCATGCAAATAAAGAGAGGACTTCAACTCAGGCGTGACTCGGGGGGCAATGTAAATGCAAAAGTAACGACGAAGATAAAAACAAAACACTGATAATAAAAACCCAGCGGAAATGTAGCGGAAATGTGGCTCAGGTGGTCGTCACGGTGGCGCAGTGGAGTGCTGCCGGATGAGGGCCTTTCTGTGCGGAGTTTGCATGTTCTCCCCGTTGTCCACGCGGACAGGGTTTCGTCCGGGTACTCCCACAGTCCAAAGACATGCAGATTAAGCACAGTGGACAGTCTAAATTGCCCCTAGGTATGAGTGTGTGAGTGAATGGTGTGTGTGTGTGTGTGTGTGTGTGTGTGTGTGTGAGTGAATGGTGTGTGTGTGTGTGTGTGTGTGAGTGAATGGTGTGTGTGTGTGTGTGTGTGTGTGTGTGTGTGTGTGTGTGTGTGAGTGAATGGTGTGTGTGTGTGTGTGTGTGTGTGTGAGTGAATGGTGTGTGTGTGTGTGTGTGAGCGAATGGCGTGCGGGTCTTGCGATGGATCAGCGACCTTGTCCAGGGTGTAATTCCTGCCTCTCGCCCAGTGCACGCTGGGATAGGCACCAAGGGCCGCCCACAACCCTGACCAGGATTAAGTGGGTTACATAATGGATGGATGGATGAAATGTGGCTCATGTAAAGGAAAAATTAAATAAATTAAAAAAAGAAAACGACAACAAAACACAGAACAGTTACGGCGATCCAAACGGTGCACGCTAAAAGGTCTCGGTACCATGACCGGTAAACATCCAAACTGCTACGGCATCTTTTTCCCATAGCATTATTTTCCCTAATTTAAAGTAGAAGGAGACAGCTTCATTCTGAGGGGGCGGGGCAGGGGGCGGAGCTTACCTTCTGTCCCGCGCTGCAGCGCCCCCGCATGTCCAGCGCCGTGTCGCCCTTCACCATCACCACGCGGTAGTTGTACGTCCTCCTCTTCACGCCGGCCGAGGCGTTCTCGTCCACGTCGGAGCGGATCTCCACGTACTCGATGTCTGAGGGCGGAGAGGGAGAGAGCAGCGGCCATTTTAAAGCAGGATCTCCACGTACTCGATGACTGAGGGCGGAGAGGGAGAGAGCAGCGGCCATTTTAAAGCAGGATCTCCACGTACTCGATGTCTGAGGGCGGAGAGGGAGGGAGCAGCGGCCATTTTAAAGCATGATCTCCACGTACTCGATGTCTGAGGGTGGAGAGGGAGAGAGCAGCGGCCATTTTAAAGCATGATCTCCACGTACTCGATGTCTGAGGGCGGAGAGGGAGAGAGCAGCGGCCATTTTAAAGCATGATCTCCACGTACTCGATGTCTGAGGGCGGAGAGGGAGAGAGCAGCGGCCATTTTAAAGCATGATCTCCACGTACTCGATGTCTGAGGGCGGAGAGGGAGAGAGCAGCGGCCATTTTAAAGCATGATCTCCACGTACTCGATGTCTGAGGGTGGAGAGGGAGAGAGCAGCGGCCATTTTAAAGCAGGATCTCCACGTACTCGATGTCTGAGGGCGGAGAGGGAGAGAGCAGCGGCCATTTTAAAGCAGGATCTCCACGTACTCGATGTCTCAGAGCGGAGAGGGAGAGAGCAGCAGCCATTTTAAATACGACAAACAGAGGTGCTGAGTCTCGCAAGAAACACGTTTAGGTTAAAGCCCGGGGTTGGATGATCAGAACATAAGATCAGCTACTCTGTACAAAGTGTGTACCAGGTATAGACTACTGCGTGTAACAGGTTTAAATTACTGTGTGTAACAGGTGTAGATTACTGTGTGAAACAGGCATAAATTGTTGTAACAGGCGTAGATTACTGTGTGTAACAGGTGTAGATTACTGTGTGTAACAGGCGTAGATTACGGTGTGTAATAGGTGTAGATTACTGTGTGTAACAGGTGTAGATTACTGTGTGAAACAGGCATAAATTGTTGTAACAGGCATAGATTACTGTGTGTAACAGGTGTAGATTACTGTGTGTAACAGGCTTAGATTACTGTGTGTAACAAGTTTAGATTACTGTGTGTAACAGGCTTAGATTACTGTGTGTAACAAGCTTAGATTACTGTGTGTAACAAGCTTAGATTACTGTGTGTAACAGGTGCAGATTACTGTGTGTAACAGGTGCAGATTACTGTGTGTAACAGCTGCAGATTACTGTGTGTAACAGGTGCAGATTACTGTGTGTAACAGGTGCAGATTACTGTGTGTAACAGGCGCAGATTACTGTGTGTAACAGGCGTAGATTACTGTGTGTACCAGCTTAGATTACTGTGTTAAAGGTGCAGATTACTGTGTGTAAGGTTTAGATACTGCGGAAATAGTTTAGATTACTGTGTGTCGGCTTAGATACTGTGTTAACAAGCTTAGATTACTGTGTGTAACAGGTGCAGATTACTGTGTGTAACAGCTGCAGATTACTGTGTGTAACAGGTGCAGATTACTGTGTGTAACAGGTGCAGATTACTGTGTGTAACAGGCGTAGATTACTGTGTGTACCAGGCTTAGATTACTGTGTGTAACAGGTGCAGATTACTGTGTGTAACAGGTTTAGATTACTGCGTGTAACAAGTTTAGATTACTGTGTGTAACAGGCTTAGATTACTGTGTGTAACAAGCTTAGATTACTGTGTGTAACAGGTGCAGATTACTGTGTGTAACAGGTTTAGATTACTGCGTGTAACAAGCTTAGATTACTGTGTGTAACAGGCTTAGATTACTGTGTGTAACAGGCGTAGATTACTGTGTGTAACAAGCTTAGATTACTGTGTGTAACAGGTGTAGATTACTGTGTGTAACAGGTGTAGATTACTGCATGTAACAGGTCCAGATTACTGTGTGTAACAGGCTTAGATTACTGTGTGTAACAAACTTAGATTACTGTGTGTAACAAGCTTAGATTACTGTGTGTAACAGGTGCAGATTACTGTGTGTAACAGGCTTAGATTACTGTGTGTAACAGGCTTAGATTACTGTGTGTAACAGGCGTAGATTACTGTGTGTAACGGGTGCAAATTACGGTGTGAAACAGGCGTAGATTACTGTGTGTAACAGGTTTAGATTACTGTGTGTAACAGGCTTAGATTACTGTGTGTAACAGGCGTAGATTACTGTGTGTAACAGGTGTAGATTACTGTGTGTAACAGGTGTAGATTACTGCGTGTAACAGGTCCAGATTACTGTGTGTAACAGGCTTAGATTACTGTGTGTAACAGGCTTAGATTACTGTGTGTAACAAACTTAGATTACTGTGTATAACAATCTTAGATTACTGTGCGTAACAGGCTTAGATTACTGTGTGTAACAGGTTTAGATTACTGTGTGTAACAGGTGTAGATTACTGTGTGTAACAAGCTTAGATTACTGTGTGTAACAAACTTAGATTACTGTGTGTAACAGGTTTAGATTACTGTGTGTAACAAGTTTAGATTACTGTGTGTAACAGGTTTAGATTACTGTGTGTAACAGGCGTAGATTACTGTGTGTAACAGGCTTAGATTACTGCATGTAACAGGTGTAGATTACTGTGTGTAACAGGCTTAGATTACTGTGTGTAACAGGTGTAGATTACTGTGTGTAACAGTCTTAGATTACTGTGTATAACAATCTTAGATTACTGTGTGTAACAGGTGTAGATTACTGTGTGAAACAGGCGTAGATTACTGTGTGTAACAGGCTAAGATTACTGTGTGTAACAGGTGTAGATTACTGTGTGTAACAGGTGTAGATTACTGTGTGTAACAGGCGTAGATTACTGTGCTTAACAGGTGTAGATTACGGTGTGTAACAGGTGTAGATTACTGTGCATAATGCAATAAGGCCACAGAAGTGAAGAATCCAGAGACCTTGCCCCCTGTAGGTGCTGCGCCACAGGTCGCGGATGATCTTGTTGATCTCCTCCATCTTCATGCTGTGAAACTTCATTATGGTTCTGCGGAGTGAGAAGAAAGGGTTACAGTACAATCCAGCATACGTAACCCGCACATATACATGGACGTAGCAACAGTGCTGCTAAGAGCTATCGACGGACGGAGTCGGGCCAAGCATTAGTGTGCATTTAAGGACCTCCCCCAGCTGTCCTCCAGCCCTGGGGTCTCAAACTCAAATCCTGGAGGGCCGCGGTGTCTGCTGGACTGTGATAGGTCCCTGTGCTTATTTTAAGTCACTGATTGGCTAAAGAGCCTGCACACCGTGGCCGAGTCTGAATCTGTGCACTTGCCTACTATTGAGCACACAGGTTGTGCGACACTTGTGTGCAACCTGTATACTTGTAACCTTGTTTCAGAGGCCCAAGATGGCCGCCGGCAGAGGCCGCGGTCCCCCAGGAGCGGCGTTTGGGCATCCCTGCTTCAGGGGGCCAGCCCGCCGGAGCATGACACAGCACGAGGGCTCAGTGAAAGCGATAAAGAAATCAGAACGGTTCCGTTTTGGCTGTCGCTTCTGCAGGCGCTGCGATTCTTATCTAGCAGACACAGCCGAGAGTGGCGCTGTCACTTCCTCTGGAGAGACACGCAGTAGCCCGAATTTGCTCTACGGGAGATCAAAAACGCAGATTTTGTCGCAAAAAAAAAAAAAGAAAAAAAGATCAAACTCTTAAAACACACAGAAAGACCGAGAGCAAGCAGCGAAATGCCCTTTCCTAAATGTGTGTGCGAGAACAGCTTCTGCCTGCAAGTACAATAAATAAATAAATACATAAATAAATAACGATTTCTGTATATCTGTATTTATCACAGCAGTTTGACACATAACACATTTACTGTATGAAAATAAGACTGATTATGCGTGTGAAGTAACTGTATAATTCAGACTGAGAATTACTCGAGCTTCCGCATAAATGCGCTCGCATTACAGCTACCCCACGCAGTCTGGGAAACGAGCAGACTACCGCCAATCAAAATGGACACCATTGATGGCGCCCGGCCTGCGCTTGCGCGTGTGGCACAGTGCGTAAGGAACTGGGCTTGTAACCAAAAGGTCGCCGGTTCGATTCCCGGGTAAGGACACTGCCGTTGTACCCTTGAGCAAGGTACTTAACCTGCATTGCTTCAGTATATATATCCAGCTGTATAAATGGATACAATGTAAAATGCTATGTAAAAAGTTGTGTAAGTCGCTCTGGATAAGAGCGTCTGCTAAATGCCTGTAATGTAATGTAATGTTTAACCATATAGGCCAGCATTGAACGGAATGTGACTCATCGCTGATTCAGAAAGAGAAAGAGATGCTTTTGCAAAGCCCCCGCCCCCGCCCCCAGCCCCCCGCCCCCCGCCCCCGGGGCCCGGTTCCAGGACGCACTGGTCGAGGGCCTTGTAGTAGATGTCCAGGTCCTTGTTGGCCAGCTCGGTGGTCCTCATGACGATCATCTTCTGGCGGAAGTGCGTCTCGGCCTGGCCGTACTGGTCCTCGCGCAGATCCTTCCGGAAGCGCAGGATCTCCTCCTCGAAGCCCTTCTGCCTCCCCAGCGCCACGCTGCGGCTCTTCTTCAGCTCCTCCAGGCTCCGCTCCGCCTCCCTGCGCTCGCTGAGGAGAGGAGAGGAGGCGCGCCTCATTCACCAGAAACCACCTCCTTCACCGGATACCGCCTCCTTCACAAGATACCACCTCATTCACCAGGTATCACCTCCTTCACAAGATACCACCTCCTTCACCAGAAACCACCTCCTTCACCGATACCACCTCATTCACCAGGTATCACCTCCTTCACCAGACACCACCTCCTTCACCCAATACCACCTCATGTACCAGACACAGTGAGAACAGATGTGCCATTCACCAAATATCATCCCATTCAACCAATCTCTCCACCATACTTCTTCTCAGCAGAAAATGCTTTCAGCCAATCAGCTTCCTTACTTTCTCAGCTTCAGGACCTGCATGTCCCCCATCTCCTTCATCAGGGTCTTCCTCTTCTCGCACACTTCCACCAGCTCCTCCATCCTCTTCCTCAGCGTCAGATTGTCCTGCAGCCAGCGCTCCTGGACCTACGAGAGGCACAGAGGAACGCACATCAGGTCTGGATCACACGTCAGTTCACACCGACACACAGGTCTGACTCAGTTCAGCACCCATGTTCATTCTCGGGCAGAAATTCCATGAGAGGATCACAGCAGGTGGTCCACAACTCTGACACAATCACTCTTACTATAGACCTAAACATAATGCATCTTGTGTCATTTACTCTCAGGGTACAAGCAAACACCAGAGAGTTTTTTTTTTCTTGCTTTCGTTTGACTTTTTTCTTCCTGTCAGGGAAGTTTTATTTATTTATTTATTTTTATTTTTTTACATTACATTACAGGCATTTAGCAGACGCTCTTATCCAGAGCGACGTACAACAAGTGCATTAGTTCAAGGTGCAGAGGTGCAAAAGAAACACACTAGAGTTAAGTAAAGACTTAACACCCCACTTGCTGTTCGGAGGTCCAGGTGCCTCACCTTCTGCGTGTCGATGTCCTGCCTGATGTCCCCGATGTCCTTGTTGATCTTCTCCCGCTGCTTCTCGGCCTCGTGGAGCTGGCTGTTCGTCTCCTGAAGCTCCGCCTCCTTTTGCTGAGAAAGCGCAGGCGTCGCCGTTTATTTATTTTCAAATAAATAAATAAACGAACGAACGAACAGACGGACGAATGAACGAACAAACAAACCAGGGAGCATTTTCAGGTCAAAGGAAGGAGAAGGTGAGCAGGTGTTACCTCTTTGTACTCGTCTTTCCCCTCTTGGATGTACTTCTCGATCTCTTTCTCCAGGACAGTTATGTTCCTGAGCCTGTCCTTAATGGCATTAACCTGGGAGGGAATAAGACACAGGTTAACCGTGCACTTCAGTCTTCTGGCTCCATATTTAAAAGCTGTTGCAACTCCTACCTCACCTCACCCCCCCCCCCCCCCAAAAAAAAAAAAAAAACCACACACACACACAGAATCACATAGATTCCCCTTTAACATAGATCCTAATTTCAGTTTCCGCTCAGCAAACAATGACTGTGTCCATATCAATGCAAAACATAAAGAACTGGTTTCTCAGTGATTGGGGCTAACAGATAAAACAACGTAAGCCAGTGAACCAGCTGGTTCTCCAATAAACAGATCTGACTGGTATTGATCGCGCGACAGGACGGGCCGCTCTGTCTGATACTGAGAACTGTGGCACCGTCACCCAGTGTGACTGAGATTAATATTCATTAGCCTCGGTGTTCAAAGGCAGGAGCTGACGCAAGGTTAGCCTGAAGCTCTATCCTGCAAGGTACGTGCGAGGGCAGGATTTCTGGAGCGCGGTTTGCTCTGCTCAGCTTCCTATATGAATATTAATGCGCACACTGATGTGAATAATAATGCCTGTGGTGTTTAGATGCACCCTGCGGCTGCCGCGGTTTTCAGACCCGGTTGATGTGAGAAACCGTGCACTTCCTCACACCTTCTCAAGCCCCTCCTCCTGCTTCTGTTTCCGTCGGCCAATCAGCTCCTCCTTCTCCTGCTGAAGCTTCTCCAGGGTGGCGGCCAGGGGGTTCAGCTGCTCCTGGGCTTCCTGTAGGACAGACACACGCACGCACGCACAGACACACACGCACGCAAGCACGCACGCACAGACACACACACACGCACGCACGCACAGACACGCACGCACAAACACAAGCACAGATACAAACACACACACGCACACGCACAGGCACACGCACAGGCACAGACACACAAACACAGAGACGAGCTGATGCTTTAAACCTTATTGTGAAAACGCCATTTCAACCTCATAAGACCAACAAAACTCTTTCTACTCTAACAACAGTAATAATATGTGTGTGTGTGTGTGTGTGTGTGTGTGGGGCCTGGATCTCGGTGAAGAACTCCACACACTGATCCTTTAGCTGCTGTGTGTGCAAGTGTGTGTGTGTGTGTGTGTGTGTGTGTGTGTGTGTGTGCGTGTGTGTGTGTGTGTCTTGTACCCGGATCTCACGCTGCAGGGCCTGGACCTCCATAGAGAACTCCACACACTGCTCCTCCAGCTGCTTGCGCTGCCGTTGCTGAGCGCATGTGGTTGAGCTGGGAGCATCTTTCAGCATTCTCTCACCTGGTCTACGATCACAAGAGCCATTCACGGATGCCCTGCAGAGTCCTGGATAAAGTTCCTCAAGCCACCTATTTGAACTGCACACAGTCTGAAGCGAAGTGACCCAAATGGAGGTCAACAGGTGCTTTGCAGAGACAGGGTAGTGCTAAGGCCATATTTCACACAGCTCTTTTAAGCTTTATGATCCTTGTCTGTGTGTTTTTATGGAGTCCTGGGGTGTGCAGGCCTGGTTACAGCACTGGAGTGGGGGGCAGGGGCCCTGGTTAGCGGGCCAGGGCTGGCGGGGACTCACTGGTGTCCAGCCGGTGCTGGGTCTCCTGCTTCTCCTGGTTCACCTGCTGCACGGTTCGGTTCAGGTCCACCCCCTGGAGCCGGGCCGCCTGCTGGGCGATCTTCTTCTCCACGTCCCTGAGGTCCAGCTGCGGATTACACAGCCCGTAGGGGTCAGGTTCCGCAAGCCATTGACCGTCCCAGGCCACATTCCCCGCCCCCCCATAGGAGTCGTCCAATAGAGGGGCAGCTTGGCCCAAACTGCTCTACGGCCCTTTTTAACAAACAGTCAAATGTGTCAATCTGTGCTCTTGACCACGCCCCCTCTTCTTTACCGAACCAACACATCGCACAAAATAAAATAATAAATAAACACAATAGAATAAAACACTACCCAGACGAACTGATAAAAACTGCTATCTCGCCTGCATCGACATGACATGAACCAAAAGTGCTTGCTAAAAGAGAAAGCAGAAAGCCCAAAATGAAAAAGAAAAAAAAAAAAAACGAATGACTCATAGGATGTTACCTGTCAAAGCCTGGCTCTCCACTCGCCCGACTGATAACACTCGTGAGAAATCACAAGCTTGCAAAGCGTGCCCACACCCAGCACACAGCAGGGAGCCGGTGACGAAGTCACTTCGGAGAAAAGGTGCCCGGTTGCCACTTTGTGTGAGTAAAAAGAATGCCAAAAAGAGCGATGAGCCAAGATTTGCGGGGGGATTCCTGCTGAAATAATACCTCTAAATTCACACCGGCAAAGATCTGCTTCGTATAGTTATTTTTTTTTTCGGTTGTTATTTTTTGCCGACTAAGGTCGGAATCGCAGCGGAAGCGCAGCGGACGTGCGGTGCGGCGGCGGCGTGGAGTCCGCTTCCTCTCGCCCGCCCGAGCGGGATTGGTCCTCCTACACGCGTCGTGGACTCGCGATTAAGCCCTGCGCCTCTGATGCACTGATTTCACAGAATTTACACCGTGGGGGGGGGGGGGGGGGAACGCACAACCCCCAACGCGAAGACTGTCTCATCTGCATCATCACATCACCACAGAAGCGCTAGACCAGGCGTTTGATGAGCAGCCCACGCTCACGTTGTTACCGATAACGTTTATTAACGGGCTGCATGCACACGCACCAAGGTGACCTTTAAAAGCAAGAGTCGGTGCAGAGGTTGATAAATGTCCAATCTGCTTTTGAAGCATCGCCTTCCAAAAAAGCATTGGGTATTCCTTACCTGGTCCCTGTCCATCAGGGAGATGTCCTACAGCCAGGTCTTACCTGGTACCTGTCCATCAGGGAGAAGTCCTACAGGCAGGTCTTACCTGGTACCTGTCCATCAGGGAGATGTCCTGCAGACAGACAGGTCTTACCTGGTACCTGTCCATCAGGGAGATGTCCTGCAGGCAGGCAGGTCTTACCTGGTACCTGTCCATCAGGGAGATGTCCTGCAGACAGACAGGTCTTACCTGGTATCGGTCCATCAGGGAGATGTCCTAAAGGCAGGTCTTACCTGGTACCTGTCCATCAGGGAGATGTTCCGCAGACAGACAGGTCTTACCTGGTACCTGTCCATCAGGGAGATGTCCTGCAGACATGCAGGTCTTACCTGGTACCTGTCCATCAGGGAGATGTCCTAAAGGCAGGTCTTACCTGGTACCTGTCCATCAGGGAGATGTTCCGCAGACAGACAGGTCTTACCTGGTACCTGTCCATCAGGGAGATGTCCTGCAGACATGCAGGTCTTACCTGGTACCTGTCCATCAGGGAGATGTCCTACAGGCAGGTCTTACCTGGTATCGGTCCATCAGGGAGATGTCCTGCAGACAGACAGGTCTTACCTGGTACCTGTCCATCAGGGAGATGTCCTGCAGGCAGGTCTTACCTGGTATCGGTCCATCAGGGAGATGTCCTGCAGACAGACGGGTCTTACCTGGTACCTGTCCATCAGGGAGACGTCCTGCAGGCAGGCAGGTCTTACCTGGTACCTGTCCATCAGGGAGATGTCCTGCAGGCAGGCCTTGGCCGTCTCCTCCTCGGACATGAGCAGGGACAGCATGGTCTCCTGCTCCTCGATGTCCCCCTTCAGCCTCTCCAGCTCCCGGTTGACGCCCTGCAGCTTGTTCCGCAGCTC
This sequence comes from Anguilla rostrata, assembly GCF_018555375.3. Lineage (NCBI taxonomy): Eukaryota > Metazoa > Chordata > Actinopteri > Anguilliformes > Anguillidae > Anguilla > Anguilla rostrata. The sequence goes on from NC_057941.1 coordinate 5,179,243, forward strand.
CGGTAGCTCTCGCTCCTGGAGCTCGGACAGGGACTGCCTTCATATGGGACAGAGCGCAGGTACGCACCGATGACACGCCTTCCGTTAACGAGGGAAACACGCCCTCGCGTGACGTCGATCACGGCAAATGGTAGGTAATTAACCAAAACTTCAGCGTTGCTTTAACTTTTCCGTTAGGCCAATCATAAAACAGTTCAACAGTGCATTATGGGATACAATAATGTCCCCCAACTCCATGAGCGGAACAGTTTTTATGATAGATGAATATTACTTACTAATTCAGTAGCAGATATCAGTTACTGATAACATAAACAGCATCATAAATCTACACACATATAAATCCAGTTACAAACCCCAGAGACTCAGAGTGCTTCATAAACATAAATGGAAACCATTTGTTAGTGAAGCTGCTTGTGAAGTTGGCTGCCCTCCAGTGGAATAAGCTGAGTATTGCACACACTCACAAGCTGCAAGCTGCTTAGGTAAGGCCTTCATATCCATAAAACGTAAGGGTGATGGCTTTTCAAGAGGATCAATTTTAAGAATTTAAAAGTACCTCTCTCAAGTACACCATTTTCAAGAACTTCAAAAACCATTGAGCTTACGACTGCACGAGTCCTGAAGCAGAATCCACCAATCAGACACAGGGCCCGGGTTCCCCCACCCAACCCCCCACCTCCCCTTTGACCGGTCCTCGGCTGTGCCCTCGCCCACCTGATTGGCTTGAGGGCCATCATCTCGTCCCGCTTCCGCTCCTTCCTCTTCAGGTCCTGCTCGGTGTTCTTCAGCTTGTCGGGGACGAGGCGGAGCTTGGACTGCATGTCGTTGATGACGTCCTGTAGCTCCGCCTCCGCGGGGAAGGTGCGCTGGCAGACGGGGCAGCACGGCTCCGCCTCCTCCGTCAGCTGGCTGATGAACTGGGTGTAGACCGCCGTGGCGCCCGCCAACATGGCTGCGCACACACACACACACGAGACGAGACGCACACACACACACACAGGTACACACACACACACCGGACACACAGACACGCACACGCATGCACACACACACACACAGGACACACAGACACGCACAAGCACGCACGCAAACGCAAAGGCACGCACACACACACACGGGACACACAGACACGCACACACACGCGTGCACACACACACACACACACAGGACACACAGACACGCACACACACAGGACACACAGACACGCGCACACACACACACACACACACACACACACACACAGACACGCACAGACACACGCACACACACACAGACACGCACACACACGCAAACGCGCACGTACGCACACACACCAGGGACACACACACAGACAAACACACACACATGCACACACACGTATTATACACGGGCATGTACATGCAGAGGAAAATTCTAAATAAAATCTGTTCCTTATCTCATTAGCTCCACTCCACACCAATGTGAGATTTTGACTGTTTTCTCATACTTTTCAGATTCTGCTCCTAAAAAATAACTCTTCACTGAAACCAGGCCCTAAAAGAGCAGACAGCACTAACAACACTGTCACTCATGATGATATTACCAACAGTGTTCTGGCAATGTTCAAAATACATTATCCTGTAAAATGGTACCCTCCAGTGGCCAAACTTGAAAACTGAGTTGCTCAATTAACTCCTAACCAGTGAGTAGGTTTTTTGGAATGTTTATTTTTTTTTCCTTCAAAATTCCAAATCAGTGTTCTAGAACTCCAGTGCTTTCAGTCACCAGTAGTGATTGTGACATCAGCATTAGAATGTCCAGTTAAGAACATTCTAATCTCACACCATAAAGGGCTAAGCCAGAAGGACAGTGCCTCTCCCTAAGCCCCGACCTCTGAGTCGGTCCCCTCCCTTGACCGCGTTTCCTGCTGAAGTAACATCTGCTCCTCTAGCTGGTAGCCTTCTCCGGTCTCCGGCTCTGACCTAGTCGGCTGGCAGTCCTACTGAAATTACACGAATGCCCTAGCGGTCCTCTGCTTACCCACAGGCGGACCGCCGAGTCCTTACTGATTACACCGGGAGCGCCAGGTCCTTACTGAAATTACACACGGGAGAGACCAGCCAGGTCCTTACTGAAATTACACACGGGAGAGACCAGCCAGGTCCTTACTGAAATTACACACACAGGACAGACCAGCCAGATCCTTACTGAAATTACACACACAGGACAGACCAGCCAGATCCTTAGTGAAATTACACACAAGAGAGACCAACCAGATCCTTACTGAAATTACACACACAGGAGAGAACAACCAGATCTTAAACTGAAATTAACACAGAAGACCAACCAGTCTTACTGAATGTACAACATGGGAGAGACAACCAGATCCTTACTGAAATTACACACACAGGAGAGACCAACCAGATCCTTACTGAAATTACACACGCACAGGAAAGACCAACCAGGTCTTCACTGAATGTACAACATCGGAGAGACCAACCAGATCCTTACTGAAATTACACACAGGAGAGACCAACCAGATCCTTACTGAAATTACACACAGGAGAGACCAACCAGATCCTGGTTTGGTTGATTTCCTGGTTCTCACCTGAGTTTGTAGAGCTTGTCTCTGGTCTGGTTAATCTCCCGGTTCTTGCCGTGGATCCAGTCCTCCAGCTGCTTCTTGTTGGGGAAGTGCCCCAGGAGGGACGTCAGGTCCTCATTGTGCCTGGACTTGATTTTCCGCACCTGTTCTTCCTTATCCGTCTGATTAACGAAAAAAAAAACAGGCTTTCGACAACGCGTAAAATAATGACATTTATTTATTTATTTATTTGTCTATTTTTATTACAAACGGAAACAGAAACAACTCTGTAGCAGGTGTCAAACCAAGCTGGCACAGGATAAGCTATAGGAGTGATGTCATTTCCTGTAGCAGGCCACTGCTCACTACTGAACTCATATTTGCACCAAAGAAGAAAGAAACCACACAGCAGCCTCGCTCAGATGATGGGGGCTCAAGTCTCGCTGCTGGGGTTTGCCCTCCACCGAACGGAAGAGGCCTCTGCCAGGTGTGAAGACACACAGTCCTCAGCGTCCACATGGTGCGACAAGAGATACAAATTAGCTTGTGGAGATAAAGCCCAACGTTTAGTTCAAGGCCAAGAGAGCTATCTGCACTGTGAGCCTGAGCATTTCACGCAGACTCTGAAGTCTGGACGTTTACTACCGCATCAGGTATAATCAAAGACAAAACTGACGCAAAGAACGCCAAGACACCACACGGTGGCGACGACCGTTACTGCGCTGAGGCTGCGTGGCCATGGGGGGGCCCCCCCACCTTGTCCTTCTTCAGCATGTCCATCTCGGTGCGGGTCTTGGTGTGGGCGTTGAGCGTCTCCATCTCCTGGTCCAGCCTGCGTTGGGCGCGGTCCAGCTGCGTCTTCTCCGTCTGCAGCTCCTGCACCTCGGCCTTCAGGCCGTCCACGTCTGAGGCCTGCACCGCGTTCTCCAGCTCCCGCTCCTGGGGGGGGGGGGTGGTATAGAGGTTAAGGAACTGGGTCTGTGACCTTTTTTATAGTCTCCACTTGTGTTTTTCTTGCCAGCAGGGAGGTTTTTTTTACCTCACCGCTTGATTTCTGAGGGTTTAGGCCTAGTTTTTGCCTGGTTTGCCTAGTTACTATAATTCTGTAATCTTTGTGGCAGTTAAAAAAAAACAAAACAAAAAAAAATCTGAATTGCTTCGTATATATCCAGCTATGGATAAAATGGACACTATGCAAAAAACGCAAAAGCTGTGTAATTCATTGTGGATAAAATGCCTGTGATGTAAAATGATGTAACGCAGCAGACACCTGCGCTGAGCTTGATGCTGCCGCAAATTGACACAGCACCAGCAGGGGGCGACGGCGAGCTCACCGCTTTGGCCAGCTCCTGTGGGCGGGCAGAGGAGCCCTCGCACACACAGGGGAGCGCTCACCAGGAGGGGGCGACGGCGAGCTCACCGCTTTGGCCAGCTCCTGCTCCAGCTCCTGCAGGCGGGCGGACGAGCCCTCGAGCTGCTGCAGGTCCCCGCGCACGTTCCTGAGCTCCTGCTGCCGCTTCTGCTGCAGGTCCCTCTTCAGATCCACCGTGCGCTCCAGGCCCGTCTTCTTGTCCCGAATCTCGTCGATACTCCGCTGCTTCGTCGCCTCCTTCTCCTGCATGTCTCTCTGGGGAGGGGGGGGAAGGGGGAAAATAAAAACGGGCTACTGGGCAGAATGTTCTAGAGCAGGGCTCCAACTGTCTGAGATCTACCGACCAGTAGGTTCACTGCACTATAGCTCACCCATCACACGAGATGCTAACTCCGCCTGTAGGTTTTCACTGCAACCCTAACAAAGCACACCTCATTCAACAACTAGAGATCTCCTGGAGCTGCTCGTTAGTAGAATCAGGGGTGCCAAATTAGGGTTCAAATGAAAACCTACAGGATGTTAGACCTCCAGGAACAGGGTTGGGCAGCCCTGTTCTAAAGCGATGTGGTCGCCTGAATCCCTCTCATAGCCTCCTGCTGAAACTTAGCAGGGTTTGGCCTGGTTTGCACTTTGGCAGGAAAACTCCTGATAAAACTTAACTGCTGGAGGTGGTGTTGGGTGGCCAGCAGGGGGTGCTCTTCCACTGAACAAAACTGAAAACCAATGCCCCCGCACAGCACAGAGCTTTACAAGGTGCAGTCCATCGGAAGGGATGTTACGACGCGGTCCTGACTCACTGTGACCTTTGAAGATCCCACAACACTTTTCTAAATAGTTGGAGTGGTGAAATCCCCCCCAAAAAAGGCTTAAGCTTCTGACTCACTGTGATCTTTAAACATCAAAGCATACTGTCCAAAAGGGTTGGGGTGAAAACAGGAAGAAAACGGTTTTCGCGTGTGTATGGAAACAGCTCTGTGCGTGATGTTGTAATCGTGTTGTAATTGTGCGACGGGTCATCTCGGCTGGCTGGCCACTTAACCGTTTGCAATTGGCTTTTAAAAATGACACAGAATTATTTTAGATGATAAAAAATGGGTAGAAAGCATTATTTTTTTCATATACAAAAAAAACGTCCAAATGTCATAATTTATTTTAAAGAAATTCGGAAATCACCATTCAATTGTCCCATAGGGGCGTCTATTTTTTGAACCGGAAGTCTCGAAAATGCTAACGAACGAAATGACGACACGACTTCTGAGGCCTGTAATGTCACAATCACAACTGGTAACTGAAAGTTGAAATGGAGTTCTAGAATACATAATTTGAATTCGAGAAAAAAAATAAATAAATAAAATGCAAAAGCAAAAACCTACTCTTCAAAGGGTTAAAAAAAAAAAGGTTAAAAAAGAGAATTTAAAAAAACTGTGTGCGATGTATCCAGTCTATGGATGCCAGAAGTGCCGTATGAAAGGCGGGCCTGTGGGCCTGCCACCCAGTGGCCGCACTGCAGTATGACAGGGCCGACGGTCTTACCATGGCCTGGTTGGCGGCCTCGGTCTCGCGGTCCTGCCTCTCCGTCACCTGCTGGCGGAAGCTCCGGAGCTGGCGCTCGCTGAAGGGGGCGCGCTCGTACCCCTCCATCTCCAGGTGCGCCGCCAGGTTCTTCACGTGCGAGTCCCGGTTCCTCACGTTCTGGGCCTGCCGGTCGGCCTGGACCTGGAGGCGACCTGGACGACAAATAAACAGACAAACAGTCAGACAGACAGACAAACAAACAGAGAGACAGACAGACAGACATACAGACAGACAAACAAACAGACAAACAGTCAGACAGACAGACAAACAAACAGACATTCAGACAAACAAACAGAGAGACAGACAGACAAACAAATCACATCTGAGATATTCAGATCTGGATATTCAGATCTATCAATTGATACTAATTGGCATTAAAATCTGGATGCAACGAGTCCACAGTATTGAGGTTCTTCTCAACACCGAATCCCAAACCAGATGACCGGATTCAGCACTTTCCAAAAAACACCGTGACTGGCCTCGCGCTGCAGCAGTCGCAAACTTGCCCAAGACAGATTTTAAACTACTTTTCCAGGAAGCATTTGAAAGTATCTGAACTGCCTCTGGCCCGGGCCTGAAGGCACTGAGCCCCTATCCAGTACTGAATAGGCTGCAGTTCCCTGTCTCGACGCCGTTACCTCCAGACATGTTTTAAGGGCGGCAATGTAGTATAATGGGCAAGGAACCTGGCTTGTGACCTACAGGTTGCAAGTTTGATTCCCGGATAGGACCCTGCCGCTGTACCCTTGAGCAAGGTGCCTGCCATGCTCTGCTTCAGTATACACATCCAGCTGTATTTCAGTACAGTACTTGACCAGCAGAGGACGCTAACATAACGTAATCCCTGCGATTGGACCTGGTGGAGAGGACCGGCCTCACGGAGGACTTGGACCGCTGTACTGGCTGCCCGGTGAGGCTCAATTAAATAGCCTTTGTGTCACGGACATTTTAGCTAGGTCGACACTTTTAGTTTATAGGAAATCATTAAGTTGTATATAATAAATAATCATTTTTCTCTCTTTAAACATCTGCGCGTTGGTTGCGTTATTGTGTAGATTGGTTGTGGTGGTTTAATGTTACGAACCGTTCCACCCTCTTTGTTATTGCAACACTGAAGGGTATTTCCATTCGTAAGTCGGCCTGCATAAGAGCGTCTGCTAAACGCCTGTAATGTAACGTTTTTCGGTGATATTTTTTCGGGCGACGTGGCGGGACGCACCCTGCTCCATCAGCAGCTCGGACTTGGCGCGGTTGAGCCGCTGGCACTCCCGGTACGCCCGCTCCGTGTCGCGCTGGCACGTCTCCAGGCGACGCTCCTTCTCGTGCACGGTGCGCTGGTGGTTCTGGTACATCTCCTGCAGCTGCTCGTCCGAGCCCTGGAACACCTGGAGCACATCACCACGCCTTTTCATTTTTATACTTTCTTTTATTTTATTTCATTTATTTTTCTTTACAAGAAAACACCAAAAGTTGAAGGTTACACCCGACCTGGGTCAAATGAATATGGATTTGTTTTGGATTCAAATACTACTCTTTACTGATCATGTCTGGTGTATTGGAACCAATGAAATACTCTCAAAAAAGTGCAAACCCCGCCTTCTGGTCATATTGGCAGGCTCAATTACACCAGAGCACAGAAAAGTATTTGACCCAGGTCTGGGTTACACACACAAAGAAAGGGACATCGCTCTACCCAGAATTGATCGTGTTAACAGTATGAGGAGGAAACAGCGCTCAAACTGGCTGTGAGCAGTAACAGCCAGAAAATATATAAAGAATTGACTCCATTTAATCCATTTCTATAAAAACCACTGATGTTTCGTCCATACTGCCAGGCCTACCTCGTCTGCATTAATAGTAAGAAATACCCATCAATCAGCAAGGAAATCTTTTTCTTGTCACTGTTTGTTGAGTGTTTTCCTCCCCACTGGGGAGTTTTTACCTTGCTTGCTTTCTTGGGCCTAGTTTCTGCCCAATTTATAACTTCGTCGTGAAAGATGCCGCGTTTGAAGTTCTGAATGCTTCTGAAGTTTACGTGCAACCTTAGACAAACTAAATTAACTACAGCAGAATCCGCTCAATTGTATTTAGAATGTTGCAGAACGAAACATTCTAAATGCAGCTGAATATAGGGAAACAGCTCGTTGAGTGCCCACTGGCGGCAAAGCCGGATCGACCACAGTAACCGTTACGCAAAGTCATCGCCCAAGCCCTATTTTGAGCCAGGAAAAACCCTGCGTATGTTACACGCTTGGAGTTTCTTTAAAAAAAAAAAGAAAAAGAAAAGAAAAATGTATTAGGTCACGCATTGTCAGTAAGCTACGACAACGCTGGCATCTATCTGTCACGATCAGTGGAAGCTTGCTTCGTTCCTCCTCAGAGGTGAAATTTTACATCCTGTTCAAAAGCCGATGAATCACCACTCTATCATGCATGCTATCAGGGTTTGTAGAAAGGAGTTAGGTATGTGGTATTAATACTATATTTTTGGTGTGTGGGGGAAAATACAAGATAAGAACATGCCAAATTTAGCATGCAGATACCAGCCCTCGTCTGATGGAAATCCCTTGACTCAAGGCTGACCTACGAGTCCATCCAAATTTAGTCTCGGTCGTACGCGATCAATTCCATCGATACTGGCGCATTCAAAAAGCCGCCGCCACCGCCATAGACCAGGGGTTTTCCCAACCTTTCCAGATCCAGGGAGCCCCCCACCCCCCACCCCCCCCCCCCATATAACCCATATCGCAATTGTTATCTGGGGGGGGGGGCGGGGTTGTTTACATTCAGTGTTCGATTCAGCTACAATCAAACACATGGGAGAGGGAAGTCTGCCATTCTGAGTGCAATGTGGATGATCTCACCGCACTGCAGACACCCCAGACACCTACTCACAGGCCACCTGGCTCCGCCCACCTACGCAACAACTGTTCTGAGGAATCAGAAGGCTTAACTGCGGAATGTCCCACATCGTGGACTGCAGTACTCCACTTCCCCCCCCATCCCTCGGCCTACCAATCAACACATCACCTCAACACACAAAACCTGTATCGGTCACCACGACTACCACCAAGAAAGCGGTCCTCTGAAACTGGAAATATAGGAAATGCCACACAATGGCAAAACCATCCTATAGGAAATAATTTTTTTATTTTTTTAATCACGCGAAATCAGTTTGAAGAAATCTGGGCACCATTTATAACCTTTGATTCCAATCTGTTTTTACCTACCGCTGCTTTAGAATTCAGACATTCCACACATTAAAATTCGCCAATCAATTTTGCCACAACATACACAGACATTTACACACGCGCACACACACTTGCTTAAGGTAGTCCATCGAGTTCGATGATGTCCTTTGGTGACTAAAAAGTCTGATTTGTGACTTGCACTCTCTACCACATTCAAGACACACAAATGTTGGGTTTGGTGTTGGTGGGCTAAGTGCTGGCAGGCGTGCATGTCTTTTTGCATGCTTTTCATGGCGTGCATTTGTGATACCTGTCTCTAGTTTTTGTAGACCCTCCTCACATTGTCGCCTCCAGATGGATCGCTCTGCAGCTAGGTTTTCCGGGTTAGCCGGGTTGATGTTACATTTCTTCATGGCTATTTTGACCTGATCCTTATAGCGCTTTTTCTGCCCACCCGCTGAGTGCTTGCCATGGTGTAGCTGGCCATACAGAGTCCTCCTTGGAAGGCGTTGTTCTGGCATTCTTGTGACATGTCCGAGCCAGCGAAGTTGGTGCAGAGAAATGATGGTTTCTATATGTTTGCAGTTGGTCCTTTCCAGTATTTCAGTGTGGGGTGTGCGATCCTGCCACTTGACTCCATTGTAGGCACTTGCGCACTTGCAGGTAAAACACAGTTGTTTGGATTAAATTACGTTCACTGCATTTAAAGGACTAAGAAACAACAGCACAGAGCCCAACACCCAAAGTGCTTCACTGGGTACACAGGTGTCCCATGCGCAGGTCAGAGTTTGGCAGAGCATTCTTATACAGCACAGTTTGGCACTTTGCAACGGCAACAGTCATTGGCTGTTCACGTTTGCATACCCACTGATCGCATGTAAACACATACGATTCAGTGTTACACAGTCAAAGAGTAAAGCTCCCAACTTGGGTTAGTTTGAGTCGTCCCTACAATGCTAGGAGTATAAGAACTAATAAAAAGACATAGTTTATAGTAAGTGGCCTAACACAAGAAATATGGTCCCAGATGCACAGATACTGTGCTAATCATAAGAAAGTGACATCATCGTGGTTTGCCCTTTGCACAAGATATGATTCTGAAACACTGAGGTACGTGTAATTGTTCAGACTTGGCACAGAAACACAAGTTCACGTGCATCGTCTGTTTATCTCGGTTCTGCATCCGGTTTCACGCGAAGAATCGAACGCGCGTCGAGGAGACTGTCTGGCAGTCGACAGGGCGGCCGACGCTGAAATCTGAAAAATGTGAACGGCGCCTTTTCTGTACGGTGATCGCGGCTCGACCCGCAACCCTCTGTGCCTTCCTGTGCGTGCGAAACTAAGCTTCAAATGATATAAGCAGGAGCAGAACGGCCTGCCCACTCCTCAATTAAAAAAAAAAAAAAAACACAAAATACTAATTACAAATACTAATCAAGGAAAAGTGTCACAGGAAAGATTTGCATATGCTTTCTGGAGTTGTCCATCTCCAAGGGTTCATTTTGTACAAATTTACCATCCCGATCACTCAACAAGCTTAATGTGGCCTTTTTTTTTTAAAACGTGATGATTATTCAGAGTGAGGCTAGTATTTGAACTTTTCACCAAAGAATATTGGGGGGGGTGGGTGTGTGTGTGTGTGTGTGTGTGGGGGGGGGGCAACCTCCAACGGTCACATCCTGGGCCTGCAGCGGGGCATTCTCTGCTCACTGCGGTGATGGTGCTGTACCTGCTCCATCTTCTCCTCCAGCTCCCGATTGTCCTCCTCCATCTGCTTCTTCCTGCTGTCCAGGGCCTTGATGTCGTTATCCAGCTTCATCACCTTACCCAGGTTATTATCGATGTCCATCAAACGGTTCTACGGAAAGAAACACATAAACAAATAAATAAACAAACAAACAAATAAATAAATAAATAAAACAAGATGGCACAGCGATGGTACTTGACATTAGGGAGAGAGATTGAGCCAAATGTCCAAAACTCACTCAGCATACTGCTATAATACACCTGAGGATCAATCTATCAATCAATCACTCAGTCTCTCTTTATTGTCCCTGGGGGCCATTTCAAATCAAAACATTCTGGAATCTGCATGATTCACCATGACACATGGGATACAAGTAAAATTGTATTATTATTATTATTATTATTATAGTGGAAAGTGATATTTGCTCCACTTCATTGCCCCTGTCTGTCAATTCAAAACATTCCAGTAAGCACAGCCAAGCTTTATCAGGCGGTCGTCACGGCAACGACGCGCGGTCGCCACGGCAGCCACACCCCACCTCCAGGGGCTCGATCTGGCCCTCCAGGCGCTGCACGCTCTCCCTCGAGGCGGCCAGCTGGGCCTCCTTGGCGGTCAGCAGGTCCCGGATCTCCTGGGCCTTCTCCTTGTTCTGCTTCAGGTACCTCAGCTCCACCTGGCAGTTCTTGACGGTGGTGGCCTGCTTCAGTCTGAGCTGGCGCAGGGTCTCCAGGACTTTGATGTACCTGGGACACGGGAAACACGCGCCCGCTTAAGAGCCAAGCTCTACTTCAAACCATTCTATGTTCACCTTTTATTTCATCTTAGTTACTGCAGGAGGAAGCAATTTGGCTGAACACCACCCAATATTTACCCAATCCACGCATTTAATGTATATCTGGAATTGTTCCAAGGTTTTTACGCGCTCGCGCCGAGATGAGATTCAATTTAGGTAATACTGAGTCACTTCAAACAACTTTTAAAAGCCTTAAAAATTGCTGCCACTTTTTCCATTTTTTGAAAACCTATAACGTCACCGACCCTAGTGTAACAAACTCAAGTTTCTCGTGGCTACTCTTAAGAGGCAAACCCTTGCATTATACATATGCTGAACTGAGCTCAAACTTGGCAAAAAAGAAAAAAAAAGGAAAAATTACCCTGAGTTCAGCGGAAAAAATACTTCACAAGTTCACAAATTCAAATAAATCCGTGAATATAAGACACTTCAACGTTAGTCATTTCTTATTGGTCTTCACCCTCCAAGGTGTGAATGTCAGAGATCTTTCTGGGAATGCACCTTTTGCTGACTCCACCAGTTTAAAGAAGCAAGGAAGTCGCTGTCACTCAGAAGACTATCAGTACAGCATCAGTGCTAGAGCAGTTGGAAACTTCCTGCCCCTTCAGACGTTATTTAAACCAGGAATCCCCTGTCTTACATGGAAAGACGGGGGACTTTGCACTAAGACACCTGATTACATTACATTATAGGCATTTAGCAGACGCTCTTATCCAGAGCGACGTACAACAAGTGCATTGGTTCATGATGTAGAGGTGCAAAAGAAACACTAGAGTGAAGTAAGGATCGTAGTGCCAGAAGTGACCACATCGATCAGGACTCCAACCCTGTAGAGTAAGCTTGTTCAGCAAGCAAGAATCCTACCAAGTACAAACTAGCACTGGAATCACATCTAATCACACCTAATCAGACAAAAACAATCCTGCCAGATACACTAACATAATCATATTATCCTAACTAGGTACAGTGAGCTAAACTATAGGCTAGGGAGGCGTGGGGAGAGGTGCAGCCTGAAGAGATGAGTCTTCAGTCTCCGTTTGAAGGTGGTGAGATTCTCTGCTGTTCTGACCGTCACGGGGAGGTCATTCCACCAGCGAGGGGCCAGGACAGACAGCAGACGGGAGCGGGAAGTACAGACGCGAAGAGGGGGAGGTGGCAAGCGTCCAGAGGTGGCAGAACGGGAGAGGTCTGGCTGGTGTGTAGGGTCTGATGATCCTCTGAATGTACCCTGGTGCTGACCCCTTAGCTGCCTGGTATGCAAGCACCAAGGTCTTAAACCTGATGCCACTGATGAACTAATCACGGTCCTTTAATCAAGACCTTGACAAGTAGAATCAGGTGTCTTACTGTTGGGCTAAAACAGAAACCTGCACACCATGAGGGGTGGGGGGGGTGAAATACTATGGGGGGCAGGGGGGGTGCAATAATGCCATTAGGGGATAAAGTAATATGGGGGGGGGGGGGGGGCGGTGCACAACCTTGTGGCTGAGAAGATCTCATCGAACTTCTGCTTGAGCGCCTTGCCCTCGCTGAGTGGCCAGTTGGACTCCTCCTGGTGGCAGAAGATGACGTGGTTGAGGACGGCCTTGGACACGCCCAGCGCCGTGATCATCTCGCGGTCGATCTCCGCACATTTGGAGCTCAGGCTCACCTTCTCCCCATGCCTGGAGAGGGGAACACACATTTGGGTGTTCAGGAAAAAGGGGGGGGGGGGGTAGTAAGTTTAATCTCTCTCAAACACTCCACATGACTTTGGCCATGAGTCTCAAATGCTTTTTAACCGCAATGCCAGCAAAAGATTTTATTAACCGCAACCACAAAAAAAAAAAAAAGGTTGCATCTGACACCATATCCTACACCATCTACAGATTGCAAAGCCCTTTCCTGTAGTCAGACTGCTAGTTTCCCAGAAAAATGATAGTTTGCGTCAGACTAGTGGAAAACATTAGATAAGTCGCTAGATAAATTCTCCATGGAAACTTCAACTTGTTCAAACCATAAAAAAAGAGGTTTAAACGATAATTTAGCATATACACAAAAATATGAAGATTTTTGACGGAAAAAAACTTTCACATTAAGGCAACACATCTCACTCATCTTGTCCCCATCATGTGTGCATTTGTAAAACACCATATATGGCACCATGTTCTACATGCTTCCACTCTTGGGCATAGTGATGTCACAATTAGAAGATTCCGTTGCGTGGTGAGACTTTGCACATACTTTAGGCGTAGAGGCTATATTTTCGCCTGTTTGTGGTGGTGACCTGGACTTTCAGTAACTACACAAGCCACAAACACTAGTTCCAGGGTTTTCCCCCCTGTGTGCAACTCCTGTTCAGAAATGGCCCAGGGCTCTATTTTAAGGACGCGAAAGGTCAAGTGCCCTGTCCAATAAGCTCTTGAGCAGGGTCAGTGCGGGGAGTGGGGGGGGGGAGCCCGAAATTCTGTCCAGCAGAACCCCTGACATCTGGATATTATGAAAAAAATAACTTGACTGAGCTCACATGGAATAGCCTATGAAATAATTCTAATATCGAACAGCTCTAATTAATGACGGTAACGCTATCTACCGGACGGCTGGCGTTCGTCCGGTCGTGCTCGGCGATGTGACTCACTTCACCCTGGCGATCACCCCTTCCAGGGTCTTGAACTCTGGTGTCTTCTTGCCCTTCTGCGTGCTCTGCATGGACCGCTGGACCATCACCTGCTCGCCGTTAACGTCGCGGAACTGCAGCCGGATCTGGGCACGCACTTCAGTCTCGTGGGCGTCCTGGGACGGGGACGGGCACGGGACATCGCCGTTAGCCACGCTCAGCGAGCGGAAGACGGTCGCACTCCGCCTTAATTTCCAGTAGACCGGTAGCCCAGGCTAGCTTGGCTTCAGACTGCCACGTGTCTGCAGTTCTTTTTTTTTTCTTCTTTATTTAGAAATTAAATCATTTAAAGTTTAATTTCATTTGCAAACCTGAATGGTCCTGAAGACCCATTCTGGTTATTGTTACAGCCAAACTGTTTGTCAATACAGGTTGGGTAAGAAGTGTCTCGAGGTCTATTATTCATTTTCTTTTGTCCTAGTTATTTTAGCACAGTGCCTGCTTGCTTATTACCACAAGCTTTGACCTTTGAACTCTCCAGACTTTAAAAGTGCCGAATTGAGAAGAACCAACAAACAGTCCATCAGAATTCTGAGGCCGCACAAGACAAACACTAAAACAAGGCAGCTGAAACCTGGTTTGCTGTTGGGATTCTGTTTTTATATTTATTGTTTATTTACAACAACACTACATTTTTTTGTTGTGATTTTTTTAAAAATTTTTTAAGGAGGGCAGACAGCCCACAATCTCAGCAGGGGAAGGGCCTCGGCTGAGAAACGAACCCCCAGCCACACGGTGTGGTGGAGGGAACTGGTTTTGTGGGTTGAAAGTGGGCCAGGCGTTCTCTCTCCGACAAGCAGCGGTTCTAATAATTGCGTCTGTGCTCAGGCGCACCGTGTCACGTGACAGAGGTCCTTACCTTGGGGTCATGGACAAAGGTGTTCCCCTTACTTCCGGGTGGAAAGTCACCGGATGTGATGTACTTCAGACATTCAATGATGGTCTGCAGTTAAAAGTACAGAAAGAAGAGTCCATTTTAGCTTAAAAGCATTTTAGCTCTGGTAATCGAACACAAATATGCTTTACAACCCTGGGCAAATATGATATGATGCAAGACTGCAGTTGAGTGTCCCTTTTTTAACGTCAGTCTTGCACCTTGCAGGCAATTTTATTATAAAGTACATATATTAAGCAATGTCACTAATAAAATTACTACTTATACTATATGACCAAAAGTATCTGGACATCTCTTGATCTGGGGCTGTTTGTCATGGTTTGCGCTAGGCCCCTCAGTTCCAGTGAAGGCAAATCTTACAGCAAGTACATTCTAGACTATTCTGTGCTTCCAACTTTGTGGCAACAGTTTATGACAATGCCCCTGGGCACGCAGTGAGGTCCATATAGAAATGGTTTTGTCGAGATGGGTGTGGAAGAACTCGACTTGCCTGCACAGAGCTCTGACCTCAACCAAATCCAACACCTTTGACACCAACTGGAAAGCCAAACTTCAGGCCAGGCCTAAACGACCAATCAGCGCCCGACCTCATGCTTCTGGCTGAATGGGAGCAAATCCCTGAAGCATTCCCAGAAGATTTTAACAATAACAATTGGAGGTTGTTATAGCAGCAAAAGATGGACCAACTCCATATTAATGCCCATAATTTTGAATGAGTGTGTCACGTGTCCACATACTTTTGGCCATGTAGTGTATATCAGAATGAGTGTATAGTGTGTATAAAGTAGGCTATGCCATCCCAGTGACTGAAGCAAAATAAGGCTGCACAACAAATGCAGCCTATAAGAAAAGCCAATGAAGCAAGAGTTCTAGGCAGGAATCGACGTTTCTACACAGGGCTCCAGGCTTTTCAGGTGAACTTGCGAGTGAGTAACATTGCACGACATCGGCTATAGCAGAAAACAATGCTATATGCGCTATTGATCGGGAGTGCACGACGAACCGTTTTTCCCGCTCCGTTTGGCCCCACGAGCACCGTCAACGGACTGAAGAACGTTATGACTTGCTTGTCTTTATCCTCCACTCCGAAACTTCGCACCCCGAGGATGCTCATCTTCTCGATCTTTGACATGTTGATTTCCTAAACTGTAAAATACTTGAGTAAAATGGCATGAAAACACGCACACAACCGAATGCTTCTAGCGCTAACCGGCTAAGGATATGTCTAAATATCGGCTTTTCCTTGCTGGTAGGCTATATCTAACAACATTGTCGTGGAATTTATTCTTGCCGTGAAGAACCCTCGACATGTGTACATTCTGGACAGGCGTGACCGCTAAGCAAATGTATCGCTGTAACCGTCGCAGCTCTTTCGAAACAAGCAATATCGGAAACGCTGTCCCAAAAATTCTCCTTACTGTGAGGAGCGCCTGAACCCGTAAGCGTAGAAATGGGTTACCACAGTGACGTAACTGCATTCAGATCAAACCTACCATGCATCAAACATAAAAACACTCATAAATCACCTGCTCAATGTGTTTATAATGCCATCATAGCACGGAGTGTTTAAAAAGGTTCCCCCAAGATCCATCCCAACCAGTACAGGTGGTTCTGTCACCTGAACAGTTCCAAAAGATTTACGAGTGGACAATGAAAAATGTTAGCAACTTTATAAACAGAGGCATGCGTTGTCTGCTGTTCTTCTTCTGGTACTGAGGGGAGTTGAGGAATACGGTGCTGTCATATTTCCATGCATTTTCAATGATTTCTCACTAATAACATCTTCACATGTGCTGTCAGTTTCATTAACCGAAGAACACGGCTGAGGCTCACTTCAGTTTTCTTATGTACTAGCCTACCTATGGACACTCCACTGAATTGTATGATGGGGTGGTGCTCGGATGCTTTCATATGATAGGCCTACCTTATAACGTACTTGAATAACCAGTTTCAGGCTGAAGGGAACTTTGGCCAGGTGGACCTTACAGAGTTTTATAAGCACAATAATATAGCATACTTTTTGCGCATTGGTATATTTGATATAAATTTACATCATATAACGGTAGCCTTTTATCCCCAAAGATGGTATTTATCGATGTCACTGTGCCGCCGCAGCAACACATATTTACGCCTGTGGGTCAGGCACTCTTCGTGGTAAGAATACATTTTTAGGACAACGATTCCAATATTGCTTGTTTCGAAAGAGCTGCGGCAGAAACGATAGATTTACTTCGCAGACACATCAGTCCAGAAAGTAAACAAGTCGGGCATTCCTCACAGTAAGAAGACATTTTACGACAACGTTCAGTAAACCACTGACGTAAAACAGCTAGCTAGATTAGCTTCCTGATTAGCTAGCCTGCGTGCTGAATGGAAACATGCATGCACTCTACGCAGCCTCGCTCAAACATGCTTCTTAGCGATTTCACGAACGTCAGTTGGCGCGTATTTTTCATATTAGCTCTGCAGTCAGATACTGCTGGTCAGACATGCTGCCCATGGGCATCCAGCAGCAATGTTGCCTCTGTATGAGGCTGCTAGGAAGCTAACATACCTCGCACTACTGCTATGATATTGACGATAAAGCCACTTGAATAACTGGCCATTCGATTATTTATACACATTAATTCTCACCTAGATGGCTAAGTACGCTATCTGTATTGCAGCAACGTAAAAACGTGTGAAACTACGTAAGAGGAGAACACGATTTTACCGGCAAGTATATGTTTTGAAAGTTGCAGAACTCACAGCCTCCCCTTACCGCTTTTGACTATTCATATGACGTAACGTCACTTCCGGCTTGTCTCCACAGACCTCCTGGTCAATAAATAAATAAATAAATTAATAAATCATAGTGATGGGAAGAAATCAGAAGCACATTTAGTGATGGCCACTGTTGACTGTTTTTGTGTGTATCCTTGAAGTGTCCAAAAATAAATACTTTCCCTATTTATTCTCAGAATAACATGCTGTATGTATGCTTTATATGTTTTACAAATAAGAGTTTGAAACATGAACTTCACAAAACGACTGACACTGCTGCAATAGCACAGCATGCTATTTAAACTCAGATAGGATAACTATTGAGTTGCCATTATAAATTAGGCTAGTTTGATAAATATCTTGGTATATTTTTGTTATTTGGCATGCTTCTTTGGAGCAAACCAGATTCAGCCCATTTGGACTGACCTCTATCGTAAGAAGGGCATCACATTACAGTAAGAGCTACTCATAAAGCAGGGTGTTAAAGTCAGAGCATATGTAACACTTATATTTAGATACCAAATCCTCATGAGGATACACTGAATGTATGTGGGTGCATGTATGCATACGTGCAGGTGCCTGCGTGCGTGTGGGCGCATGCACACTTGTGTGTGTAGAATTTACTATGTGAATGATTAGTGCAACTGTGATATTAAATTGCAAAAATTGTAATTTTGCATTTTCAGGAGTAATTTACAAAGTGTTACAAAGGGAATTACATTGGTAATTAATTTCACTCACATTTCACCATCTCCTTTTTTTTGTTCTGTCATTTAGAGGCATAGAACAGAGTGAAAATTATATGGGCCTCAGATATTTTTACAGGTGATTTTTTTTTTCAGCTGAGGTTAGTCTCGTGGTTATTCTTGTGAATGTCACTCATGGCAAATATGAACATCACCCCCCACCCAGCCCACAAACTTCCTCCTTTTGATGGATATAAAGCAGTCAGCAGCAGCGATAACTGAAACGCATCACTCACTGGATACAGCATGATGAAATATGTTGTTCTGACCATTGCCTTGTTGCATATTTGCAAGGGAAGTGATTTAGGCGTGGGCTGTATTCTAAAGGAGATCATTTTTGACCTCAAAAAGCTGGGATCGTATCATGAGCATTTCTACTTCGTAAGTAATGGCATTTATTTTATTTTTTTGTCAATGGAAAATTGCAAGACGGTGACTTTCAGTAGCTTGATGGATTTCCTGTTGTGCGTACTGTGAGCTTGTATGCTAATTATAATTTTTAAAACCCATTTAATCCAAATATGGAAATCCGAAAGCATGCAAGAAATATATTGGCATCACTTAACTTATGTTAACCACAGTTTAAAGTTTACCGAACATACTAAGCCAGGGGTCCTCAATCTTCTTCAGAAAGGGCCGGTGTGGGTGCTGGCGTTCATTCCAACCAAGCAGTTACAAGCAGTTAGCAAAGACTCTAGTGTTTGATTAGTAGAATCAGGTGTGTAACTGCTTGGTTGGAATGAACGCCTGCACCCACACCAGCCCTTTCTGGATAAGATTGAGGACCCCTCTACTAAGCTATTATAGCATGTTTATATATCGTATATTATTTTTTAATGTTGATTTCATGAATGCGTTAATAGCATTTAGCATTAGCAAGTTTAGGTTAGTTTTACAGCCTGTACATAAAACTACTGAATATGCACATTAGTTGTTACACAGATCAGACCGAAAAATCATTGGAAAGACATACACTTTCACTTTGACACCTTTGCACTTCATTCAGATTCTAAGTAAGACGTGTTCTGTGTCAAAAGTAAAAGTCTTCAATGCGACCCAGCTGCAAATCAGCAGACGGAACATGTGCAGCACTATGTAACAAAACAACAAAAAAACTAAACTGTGAATTACACTAGTGAACAGTATCATCTTTACAGCACATAAATATACTATATTCACATTTCTAACAAAACATGGTTAGCAAACAAAGCACAATTAAGCATCGTATCAACTTTGGCTTTCACAAAGTTATTTTCACATAAAACAGATCAGTGAATAATTCCTCATGAAAGATAGTAGCTAAATGAAATGTGTGTATGTGCAGCAAGTAATTATGAATGTTTAGCTGAATTTTCCTGTTTCCCTTCTACCAAAGGATGTGGAAGTCATACGTCTGCCAAATAGGTCTATGCCGAATAAGGTAAGTTATGCTTTTATTCTAATATATTTTGTTTAAAATTTTCTGGTAATAACTCAGTGTTGCTTTGCTTGAATAAGCGAAATCTGCACTGAAAGTGTACTCATATGAACAACTTTATATAACATTACACAAGTAAACGTATAAGTAATTACAGCATAGAGTGGTTAAAAAAGGAAAAAAAGTCTGTTCAAATTGCATAATATGTAGAAAAAATGTGATAAACCTGTGCTAAAATTAGAATTTTTCATTTTTCCGGAGTTTGATCATATGACATTTTGTTTCAGTGTAACTGTTCAGAGATGGTGAGGCAGAACCTGGTGAAATTGCTGGAAAAGGTGAAGGCGAAAAACTCTAATGACCCAAAGCGGATATCCATAAAACCTTATATCCATAACCTTTTGAAGAAAGTGAAGGGTAACTTAAACCTGCTGGAGCTGACCAAGGTTTGTGTTGAAGGCATTTTATCTTTATTGTTGGCATTCTCCGAACCACTGTATTTACTGTAATCATATTGGTCCTCATTCAGTACAGCAAGCTGACGGGAGCCACTTTATCTGACTTATTTAGGTAATTTGGGCCCTTTCAGTTCACGTGGGGTCAGAAACTAATTGAACTAATCTACGAACAAAACATTTTAAGTTTGTTTGAGTGTAAACAGTGACAAAATCAATGGGATTTCAGTTCCCTTTAGGAACTATTTTTATATTGTTGTTGTTGTTGCTGCTGTTGTGTCTGTGTGTGTGTGTGTTTGTATGCTTGCATGTTGTGTTAGCATAAGCACAGCTCCAATAGCACATTTTGGATGCAAGAACAGTGTAGACAGGCAACCAGTGTTTTTTTAAGAAATAAGCTTACAACTAAGATTGCAGTCTTCCAATTGTATTAGTGTGTTAGTGAACAAAAACCCTGCAATGATCTCTAGCTATGCTCTGAATGCACTTCGAATTCTCCATCCATTCAGTGTCACATGATCTATTCTTTTCTAAGTGGATAGTCCATATTTAAAGAGTCCTCTGTTGGACTAGTTTTGGATTCTATGTTGGATATCCACAAAACAAATTTTGTTTTCCAGAACATTTCTGGAAAGTTAGGGTTAAATGTACCCTAAGTTAGAGTTACACTAGTGAATGTATATGATTTTGTGGTTGCCCTTTGAAAGTTATTTTGTAATTGCAAGGAACATTGCAGGGACTTTAAATGTTATTTCATTTTGTTATGTCAGCAGACGATTTTAGATTGGATTTTTCATTTAGAAAGATTAATTTAATTGAGAAAATCAGTGAGGTTCCTCAAAAGATCTCAACGGATTTAAATGCTTCTACATTAAGAACATCCTTGAAGTGCTGTTGTCATACATCTTTCATGACCAAATAATATCCACCAGGAGATGATACCAGTATGTTCTTCATGTATCATACCTGTAATTATGTGTGACTTTAGCTGAATGTGTTTGGAACAATAAATATGTTTTTATTGTCTGTTTGAAGAACGTTCTCATCCTCATATTACTCGTGAGGAAATGGGAATCTACTGGATTTCTCCCCAGCGTTCATGGAATGTTAAATGCTATCTCAACAAGTCCATTGTTTTCCTCTTATACTGTATAAAGGGAGAAGATGTTTGCCTTCTGGACCAAGTCAGTGCAGAAAGAAGAAAGACGCACAGTAAATTTCTAAAAGAAGTTCTAGACAAATACACTACGTTCATCCAAACCTTGAGTGAACGCTGCAACGTAAAACGGAAAATAAAAAATAGAAGAACTGTGAAACGAACAAGCAATATAATGTATTGATAACATGTGTTTATTTATTGCATTTATTTATTTAATATAATTTATTGTTTTTATTTAAATTGAATGGTTTAAACTGAATGTAGTTAGTAATTTTTGACTCAAGAATTGCCATATTATACATTAATTATTTTTAATAAATTGCATATTTATTTAAATAGTTTTTGGTCTCAGCTTTTTGTTGTGTTGATTTTTATAATGCAATGTGAAATCTAATAGCCTCATCATTTACCAACCTTTGTAAATACAACTGAAATCTTGGGCCTGGAAAACAAAAAAGTAATGTCAGGTATAGATTCTTAAACAGTTGACACTTCAGAAAATGATTTAATGTTTTTAAACACTAATTCAGATTTGTTATTGTAGTCATCCAAAGACATTTTATTGAACAGGAAGTTCCAGCTAGAGGACATTTGGTATTATATCATTGAGATTCCAAGAGAGCTGAACATCCTGTCCCTCCATCCGTTATCTATAACCACTCATTCCTGGTAAGCGTAGTGGGGGGTGCTGGAGGCTATCCCAGCGTGCACTGGACGAGAGGCAGGAATACACCCTGGACAGGTCACCAATCTATCGCAGGGCACACACTCACAATTCACTGACACACTCATACCTATGGGCAATTTTGAGTCTCCAATTAGTCTACCTGCATGTCTTTGGACTGTGGGAGGAGACCCACGCAGACACGGAGAGAATGTGCAGACTCCACACACAAAGGATCTGGCCGGGTGTCGAATCCGGGACCTTCTTCCTGTGAGGCGACTGAGCACCCTACCTCCGTGCTGCCCCCTGAACATCCTAGTGCAGAAGCATTATGAGAAGCCCACCCCTTAATGTCCGTTAATGCTGGAATCTTACTGCGAGGATGTATAGGGGCGACATAGCTCAGGAGGTAAGAGCGGTTGTCTGGCAGTCGGAGGGTTGCCCGGGGCTTGTCGAAGTGTCTCTGAGCAAGAGCACCTAACCCCTAATTGCTTACGACGAGCTGATTGGTATCTTGCATGGCAGCCTTTCACCGTTGGTGCGTGAATGGGTGAATGAGGCGCATCAATTGTAAAGCCCTATATAAACGCAGGCCATTTACCATTTACCGTATATACCGCTGCATACATCTGGACATACGCTGCCATTTTGTGCTGCGCTTGAAACGCTAGGGGGCAGTGTTAGCCTGAAAGAAACACTGAAATGACATGTTGAATTTATACACTGACTTCAGTTCTTGTAACTAATTTAAAGTGGATGCCATGGTGACCAGGCTTAGCCGTACATTTGCCTGCGCTGAGCCAGGAGAACATGTCAGGCCCAATTGAGGCGACTGGGGTTCAATTGGGATAGGAGGGATATCATATTAATAATTTTAACGACTACTGTTTTGTTTAATTATTATAGTAAATATTGAAGGAAATTATTTTAATTAATTCAAATGTTTAGCTTCAGCTTATGAGTCAGTCTATTTTATTTATTCAGCGGTGTTAGTGGTGGCCACGGGGTCATTGTTGCCGCTAATAACACGTCTCTGACTGAAACCGCAAATGCTATTTTTCGGCGAGATTGTGTGTCAGACATTCTGGTAAACTCACGTCATTACCGTAGCTGTGTTTCCATTATGTTTTAACACCAAACACAAACTGATTTTCGCGAAGCACTTACCAAAGACAGGCGTTGCAGATTGGAAACACAGGAAGGAGCAGTGCATGGTAAGTTTTCTGAAATCGTTTCTATTTGATATAGGCCTAATTCACGTTCAGAACACGCGTTTAGCGTTTCCCCTTATTTAGAACTTAGTAGAAATACTATGGTCATGATCATCGATAATCAGTCTGTCGGGGATTCATCATGACTAATTAACCCTCAATGGTACAGAGCTCCTCACAGTTTAAAACATAAAATAGCAAAAAACCCAGGGTAAATAATTACGGTGGACTTGCACAGGTCGAACCAGGTTGGCGAATAGAAGCAAAGGAAGGGCAGCGGAAATAATTGTTATGACACTGCAAGCAGGTGAAAAGACTTTATGCTAGACAGAAATGATTTTAAGGCTTTCTGAGGTCGCTGATGAATGCTCGTGTCCGTACTGCGTTACACAGCGACGCCTCAAACGAGCTGGTAACTCTGATGGTGACTCAGATCCGCGAATGCTACCCGACCGGTTTGAGATACAGCGCATCAGCAGGCACACACAGAGTCAAGCGCCGGAGATGTAGCCTACCGTAATTAACGACATCATCCGGCCAGTAACAAATGCCATTCTCCAGCCAATATGGCCACCACAGGAACTACAAGAAAGAAAATCAGGATCACCCACCCCCATACACACACACACACACACACACACAAACAATAATTTATTGCTATACTTGTGAGGACTTTCCATTGACTACACTCATTCCATAACCTCTAACCCTAACCCCAACCAC
Source organism: Anguilla rostrata (assembly GCF_018555375.3). Classification (NCBI taxonomy): domain Eukaryota; kingdom Metazoa; phylum Chordata; class Actinopteri; order Anguilliformes; family Anguillidae; genus Anguilla; species Anguilla rostrata. The sequence goes on from NC_057941.1 coordinate 5,203,152, forward strand.
TGCATGCCTAACCTTTACCCTAACCTTAACCTAATTGTAAGTCCTAACCCTAAAACAGCCTCTTTAACTTGTGGGGACCAGCAAAAGGTTGCCACCTTGCATAATTTTCCTCATCTTTCTATCCTTATGGGGACATTTGGTTCTCGCAAAGAGAGTAATACGTATCCACACACACACACACACACACACACACAGACACACACTTAGTGGCTGTAACTGAATCTCTCCCGTCTCGGGGGCCTGCATTCAACCGCTGTCTTAGAAGTGGTTGGGTTTTTCTTGCGTTTTAAAGCACATTTAAAATAACCGGTTCTATCGCAACAAACTCAAGGTGTGTGAGGACAGAGAAGAAGAAGAAAAGAAAAAACTCGTTTTCATTTAAGTTCGGCAACAAACTCAGGGTTGTAGCGACAGCAAGAAGAAGAGATGGAATGAAAAAACCTCGTAGTTTCTAGTTAAAGCTAAGGACACGCGTGCTGGTTGAACCCGAGTCTACATCCGATCAAAAGTGACGCCGTCGGTTCGCCTTCGGGCCTGGCCGCGCTCCGCCGCGCTGACATTTAAAAGTCCGAGGCGCCGCGCGTGTGTCTCCCGGACGCGCGGCTCTCTCGTCCCTACGCCGGGGCTGCCGTTACTTCGCTGGGAAATTATGGGATGGCCGGTGGCGCACGAGGGCCACCTGCACGGCAGACGGTCCCCGGTGGAAAAGAGAGCCGCTTATTTCTGCTTCGGCAACCCGCGCCTCTCCAGCCAGGTGTCCCCCGGGGCGACTGACACGGGGGTAACGCCCAACGGAGACGGGCGGCAGCTTTTTTTAACTCTCGGACAGAACGGCTCCCGGCTCCGTCCCACAAACGAGAGGGAAGCGCGGACACGTGAAAGGAAGCGCAAGGCTTTATTTAACGTGTTACGATCTGTGAGGAGGTTGTAGGAAAAAAAAAAAAAATTCCCACCGGGGAGATTTTTTTCTTGCCGCAATACGAGTGTTTTTCTTCCTGTTTCGAGCGCTCTTGCTTGTTGCCTGCAGGGCTCAGGCCAGGTTATTGTCCAGCTTTTCTTTTTTTTCTGGAAATACGAACGTTCGTTTTCCAATATTTGCGATACAAATAAATATAGAATTCAGTCGGAAGGACAGTCGCGGAGCCGTGGAAAACGGTGATGTACGTCACTGAATAAACTCTGGCTCTCTCTCTCTTCTCCGCAAATCAGTGACATGTATTTTAGCTTTTGAGGGAGTTGGGGGTTAAGGAGTGAAACAGAATGAGACCGAAAGGTGGATTTTATCTTTAAACAATTTCAAAACTTTCAAGAAGCAATATTTTTTCGGTGGACCATAAAGATCATAGCACATCACTGGGTGTAGTTTTTCTTTCCAGTTACCACGCAGAGCCAGCCCTAGGATTTTTGGTGGCCCTAAACAATTCTGTGGGATGCGTTCGAGTGGGGGGGGGGGGGGTATCTAAGGTAAATTACAAGAATTACGTTACATTGGATTGTGTGGCCGCCCCCTCGTGGTCGTGTGGCCCCCCTAGCGGTTGTGGCCCTAAACAACCGAGCATTTATGCCACAGGCTGACCCTGTTACCACGTAGGCACCTTGCACTGCACATTGTTGGAGCTAGCAGTTAATTCTCTTTTTTAAAACACAAAAAATAAATAATTAAAATATATTTCACAGTAAATATTTAGCTGTATGAGCACACAGGTGAATACTGGCGTCACACAAAACGTCTGGTATTTAGCTTTTGGCAATGAATAGCAACTACTCCAGTCAATGTTTAACATTTTTATTTTCATCTGGGCTGCAGCTAAAATCCAAGGCGGATTTATGAAAGCATAAATTGTTGCTCTCCCATCAATTCCGTTAAACTTGTTAATTAGTTTGAGCTCTGGGGTGTAATGGCTTGGAATCTCAAGGCGGTAGGAATGAGCTTGAAGCCATTAATAATACAGTGTTGCTCTCCGCCACAACCGTTAGTTTTAATTAGTTTGAGCCGGTGTACTGCATTAACTAACATGGATATTTAACTTGCCATTAGTTTACTGAAAATGTCGTACAAACCACCTTAGTTGATCGCTATGTGCCTTTCATTAACTTGTATTTAATGCATGTATGCACTGAGAAAACTTGCGTTGATCCGCCTGATTTCTTGTGGTAAGCCCCTTTTCGCTAGTATGCTTAAAAGGGCAGCATGAACCACCTCCGTGATGTCACGGGCTCTCACGCCGGCGAGCGAAGCTCCAGGGTAAGGGCAAAGCACACGCACACTCACACACACACACACACACACACACAAACGCGCACACACACACACACGCGCACAGGGCCGGCCCGTGGCATAAACGGTCTATGCGGTTGTTCAGGGCCACAACCGCTGAGGGGGGGGGGCTGGGGGGCACATGACCACGAGGTGGGGCCACACGATCCAATGTTTATCTAACGTTATTCACCCTCTGTTGCGGAACTAGCGGTATAAGTATATTTGAAATGGAATGTAAACTGAACATTTCATAACAATGTAATGTAAGAAGGATTTTACCAAGCGATCCCGCCCCCCCCCCCACCCCCCCGCGTGTGTGTGTGTGCGTTTGTGTACGTGTGTACGTGCGTATGTGTGTGTGCATGTGTGTGCATGCGTGTGTGTGTGTGTCTCATCATTTCTTGTCACACTATTGTACCAAACGCAGGTACAATAAATATATAGCTATAGGACACATTCCAGAGAAGAGAGCGAATATTTAATTAAGAGCAATATAATTAATTTAAAAAAACAGATAGCAGAGGAGTACACTAGCACGAAAGAATAAGCAGAAGAATGAAAAAAGACAGTGAAAAATAAGCCAACGAGCGTAGTAAATAACACATAAATAACAGCAGCCGGCAATAAAACAGCCTCCAATTCTCCAGCCTCTGCTTGCGTTTAATGCCAGAGAAGGAATCCGAGCCCAGACTGGAGTAAACACAGCCAGAGGCCGTCCGCCAGCCACTGGCAGTGACTCATATCGCTTGAGTCACGCTATTGCGGATGTGTTAAAAAAAACAAAAAAAACTGAAAAGCGTTTTTAAAATTTAAAAAAAAATTTATTTATTACATGTTTACATCCTTGGGATCTAGTGCAGACCAACGCGGGCTTTCTGCGCGGTTTCTCACGTGGGTTTTCTCCGGGGTACTCCGGTTTCCCCCCCACACAAACGAAAGACATGCAGGTTCGGTTAGTTGGAGAGTCTAAAAATCGCCCCTAGGTATGCGTGCGAGAGTGAATGGTCGACCTGCGTAAGAAACTCGTCAGATACACCGGTGGAAGTGTCTGAGCGGTGAAAGAATGCGTGTGGCCTTACCCGATGGTACTGGAACGGGATCAATTTAGTGTTATCTTGGTTATCTGACTTCAAAATGGTGTCGTAATCTTTCCTCTGTGCTAACAGTTATGTATAGACGGAGGAAACTGCTTTCCACCTGTACTGTGGCTCTATACAGATCGCTATCTATCTTGGTATCTGGGCGGATGTGCCTCTGGCTTGTGTAACCTCCATAAATACAGTTGTGTTTCTTGTTAAGACACTAATGTATAGACATCAGTGACTATGACATCAGTGTATGTTAGGACCTTAAAACTGCTAGTGGAGTCACAAAGTGGGTTAAAGTGAATTAAAGTTATTGTACAGTGTGTTAATAATTGCATTCTACAATGGTGCAAAAGTGTGTGTATTGGATGGCTATACATATGTGATGCGCAGGACCGTGTTGACGAGTCTCTCCGAACCATTGCACGTTTTCCCCATATACGAGAAGATTAAAGGAAACGAAACGAACACTCAATCATAACAAAACAGCGCGTCAACGATCCTGCTTGCGCTCTCTCTGTAAACGTGCCGCACCGGATTTATCTGTGTATCTGGCTGGGCGCTGACCCACAGGTACTGTATCAAGATCTTCAGTCAGCGCCCCAGCACCAAAGACGCCTAACTTGTTCCCCATGACGTCGGCTTTCCAGCAACACGAAAAATTAGGCTGTATCATGGAGAACCGACGGTCCTACATAATGCACGTTTTGCGGAGGGCGTCTGTGCTTTTAAAAAATAAATCACTGCGAAAGGGACAGTTCCCTTTCGTCTCAGGGCAGGAGGCGTATGCACCTCTGCCAACTGGGCAACCATCTCCTGTGCAATTTGATAAATACGTCCTGCAGGTGGGCGCTCTCTGTTGGGGGTGTGATGGATGTTTAAGGTCACGGGCGAACGGTGTGCCAGCCCCTCTCTGTGTGTGCTGTTTCTCCCGCGGTTACTCGCCGGTGATTCTCGACCTGGTCGATCTGTAAGCGGCTGACAGAGTGCGCCGAAGATAGACCCGATATATTTTTCTCGGCACGAGTAGCCTCGGTATAACGAAGATATCTGTGAACCGAATGCATTAGGCCACTTCAATTTTTTATCTCTGTTCAATGGCGGGAAGGAGAAGGACTCCGGCGGGATTCCAGAGAAGCAGCTCACGGGCCTGGAGTCAGTCCCGGGGGTGGGGAGGGGGTGGGAGTGGTGGGGGGGGGGGTGCTTATACACAGCTGTCCTTTCCGAAATCTTCGTGCGCAAGGGGCCTTCTTCTCCTTCACTTCCGCGTGTCCACATTGTCCATACAGCTCTGTCTACATTTCGAACCAGTGAGATTTTCCCGTTAAAGTTCTTTTTTTTTTTCTTTCATTTCGGAGAGTACTCCTCAGAACTCTGTCAGAAACCTAAATGAATAAGTAAAAACAAACAAACAAACGAACAAACAAACACAGCAAATTCACGCTTCCATCTTGCAACAGGCTGAGTGATTTATGCGCCCGTACGGGGGACTGCTCTCTCTGCCGCAGGCCACAGCTGTCTGTAATGCTCTTAAAAGCTCTTTCATCCATCATCCAGGTCACAGCTGTTTGCACCAGTGGCTCCTGTGCTCTTTTTTATTTATTAATTTTTTTCTGTTAATCCCATCACCACACGGGGGCGCAAAAGAGACCCCCAAAATTTGTGCTGGGAGACGCTGGCTCCTCCGGGGTCTCCAACGTACCGCTGTTCACTTCGTCGACGGTGGAAGGGGGTTGCGACAGAGCGGCTGAGCGAAAATAAGCCGACCCCCTTGATAGCGGTGGATTAAACGCCGGATATACATCCGAGCCGTTCTAAACGCGGGCGGCGTAAACGACGCTAGCGCCGCCGCGGGGTTTCTGGTCCTGAAGACGCGAAATGGGGGAATCTCCGCGTGGAGGAGGAAGAGCTGTGGATGTTCTCTGAATCTCCGCCTGACGCTGAACGCACTGCGGGGGGGACGCGACGCCGGCCCCCTAAAGCCGCAGAAGTCACGTGACCCGCTAGGGTTTTTTCGCGTCTCTCCAGCGGGAAATGTCGGCGCTTCGGACGACGTGAAAAGTCGAGGGGTGAAAGGTGAAAAGGTCAGCCTGAAGGTCACTTGGTAGCTCTGCTAAGTCTGATTTCACGGTGGGAATGCCTGAGCAGGAAACAACATTTACTATTTTATTTATTTGTTTATTTTGCATATATATATATATATATATATATATATATATATATACTACATGTCCAAATGTATCTGGACACCCCTTGGTCTGAGGCTGTGTTTCATGGTTTGGACTTAGTTACAGTGAAGGCATATGTTAATGCAATGACATTCTAGATGATTCTGTTATTCCAACTTTGTGGCAGCAGTTTGCAAAAGGCCCTTTCCTGTTGCAGCATGACAATGCCCCCAAGCACACAGCGAGGTCCATATAGAAATTGTCGCGATCGGTATAGAAGAACTTGACTGTCCTGCACAGTGCTCTGACCTCAACCCCATCCAGCACCTTTGGGATCAATTGGAAAGCCAACTGTGAGCTAAGCCTAATCAATGCTCGACCTCACTAATGCTCTTCAGGCTGAGTGGAAGCAAGTCCCTGCAGCAACGCTCCAACATCTAGTATAAAGCCTTCCCATACAAGTGGAGGTTGTTATAGCAGTAAAGAGAGTGAAGGTAGTCCGTGGTTCTCCTGCAAAACGTGCCTGCCAGCCAACCTCTTATTTTCACTCAAGTGCATAATTTATCGTGAAATCCAAAAGCAAACAACGCCTGACATTAACGAGGGTGCAGTGACAAAGTTTTACCACTAGAGGTCGTTTAATGAAAGGATTGACGGTGTGTGACTGTTGGGTCATTTCAATGCATCAGCCCTGACTTACAACATGGATAGCATCCTGTATGTGGATCTGCCTAGCTGTATATGCTTAAATACTTGTACTGTTTATTGTACTTTACTTTACTGTACACTTATACTGTACACAGTAAAATAATGAGTGTGCATGTGAGTCCATTAGGGACTGTATGTACTCTGTAGGAGTTGGTTTATCACTGAACATTTTACAGTATACTTACGCTGCATAGAAATATACTGTATAAATTAGGACTGTATAAAATAGGACTATTTTGTAACTAATTTATAATTTTATGGACTATTTTTCTAGACTCCAGTTGCAGCTGAAATGTGGTGGGGACTGGGGTTGGGTGCGTGGAGTGAATTTCAACAAAATATTTAATTATACCTGTACATGGAGGGGGAGAGGATATAACTGAAATAGATGATAGGGCCTAAGGCAGCTAGGGTATTAGCTTAGCCGAAATCTCATTTTGTGTGGTATTCTGATGGTACAACTGACTCTGTGAGAAGTCCAGTCCATTAGAGACAGATCAGCACACATGGGGCTATTCGTAATTGTGTCTCACAAATTATGAAATTTATTCAGGCGTTTCATACTATGCACATACACTTTTCTTTCATGAGGGAATTCCTAAATTGCAACATTTCACACCTGGTACTTTCAGTCAGATTGCTAGAGAATGGTACGTCACAGAATTTTCATTATGGCATGTAATCATAGCCAAGGGATGTAGGTTGTTTGTATGAAAAAATGATTAACCCAGCTCTAATAACGTTTTCAGAATTGAGCCAAAATACAAAAGCCGTTATTTCCCTGCCCTCTCCCCTACCTGACGGCTGAACAAAACCTGCACTGTTTTGACCACAACAGACCCCACCACCCCACAAGGACATCATTACATATTCACATACCTTCATGTTATATGCTGTCCGTGTTGCCAGAGGAGGAAGAGATGTCAGCTGTTCAATATATATCTCCTGCTCCTTTCACTCTAACCTTGAATATATTAATATATAATATATTAAACGTGAGTAAACACGTTTAATATATTTCCCGTTCCCTCAGGTATTCGGTTGCTAATTCCTCAGTCTGTAAGTGTTTTTTTTCTTCTTCTTCTTCGATTCACTGATATCCCTACGCCTAGAGTAGAAGCGCCATCTGGATAGCAGATCCCATTAAGTTCGCTCGGGGAAGACGCCAGGTACCTCGTCCTTCGCTCAATCTTTGATAACGTCCCCAAGAAATCTCCTCATCTGCTGTGATAAATAATGAATGCCGCTTGTTTTGCATTAGGGCTTCGCTGCAGACGTGCTCTGTGTCGGCCATCCGTTACCCTTGTCTGTAGGACACGCGAACGAAGACGAAGGCCGAAGTGACGCGTTCGTCCGCATCGCAAAACCCCCTCGACTGCGCCTTTAAAAGTTTCACTACTGGCTCGTGTGAAAACTTGGGTCTCAATAATTCGTTCCGTTGTTTTTTTCGATGTGTTTCTAGGGCCCCTGTCCGAAGCAGCTTACTTGCTTACTATTGGGTATGCAAGGTGCATACGAGTATGCTCAATAGTAGAGTAGGCCGGTAAGTTGTTGTGCCTATGTATTATGCCCCCATTATTGCTTTCTTGGTTTCACATGCCAAAAGAGTTTATCATTGCTCTTGCTGTCTTCATATTCATTTTGTAATAATCAGAAACAACAACGATAAATAAACTGCATGCTGCAAAAAAATGTGTGTTAGCAAATAGAGAAATGGGATTAATTCAAGTAAAATTATTATATTTTTACACTATTCTATATTAAGTTATAGTCATGTAAAACATTTAGTTTAAAGTCTAACCCCCCACTCCTCTGGGTTCAATTCCCTTCCGGGCCACCTTCTGACCTAACACCCCTTCTGTTATCCTCTCTGCATCCCTGCCGTCTTCTGAATAAAACAAAATCAAAAAATAAATAAATGCAAAAATAAGGTGGTCTTTCTGCTCTTTCTCTCTCTCTCACTCTCTCTCTCTCTCTATCTATCTCTATTGCTCTCTCTCGCTCTCTGTCTCTCTATCGCTCTCGCTCTCTCACTCTTCCTCGCTCTCTCTCGCTCTCTTCTCTCTCTCTCTCTGCCCTCCCCCCTCTCCCCCCCTCTCTCTCTCTGCCCTCCCTCCCTCCCTCCCTCCCTCTCTCCCCTAAGGTCCTACCCTTTTTGCCTCTGGCGAAGGGCAGATAGCCAGTGTGGCCAGGATGTTTGGCGGCCCGCCTATCGGCAGTCAGATTACATGATGTCATCCTTTATTGGGCCAGCTGGCTGTGTGATCATGGCCATCAGCTAAGTACTGCTGGGTAGTGTCCAGGTAGCGGGATTGAAGATTGCTGATGGGCGCGCTGGTGAGGAGACTGAGTCTCCCGGCTGCGTCTTGGCTTCTGCAATAGCCTGCGGAATTCGGCTGAAGAGGCATCGGTTTGACTCCGGGGTGCTACAGGTGGTTTGTCTCCCCTGGTTTTTCCCACAGAAGACCTGCAACACGGGACTGTGAATTTCACCGCAAAATGAAATACCAATCAATTTATACGCTTCTGTTTGGGGATTTCAAAAAAATATATAATTGGATGTTTTGCCATTTTCCGTCAGGCAGCACAAAAGGAAAGAAAAACAATCAAAGTGATGCAAAGAGACATTTCCATTGCATGTTGTTGCTGGTTAAATATAACACCTGCTCATGTTTAGTCTTCAGCACAGAGAGAGTACAGCCAATTAAACACCATAGCATGTTATTGTTGCCAGTGCAACAATGGATGGATGGATAAAAATAACAACTGAAATGCATTAAGAGGTGACTTTAATCCCTTATAAGGGCAAAGCGCCACAGCAGTGGCAACAAACTGAACTTGTGGTCTATTAAAAACATTACATTACATCACAGGCATTTAGCAGACACTCTTAGCCAGAACGAGTTACAGAACTTTTACACAGCATTTACACTGCATCCATGTATACAGCTGGATGTATGCTGAAGCAATGCAGGTTACCTTCCTCAAGGGTACAACTGCAGTGTCCTATATCATGAATCAAACCTGGGACCTTCAGGTTACACGACCAGTTCCATACCCATTATATTACCCATTGTACTACACTTGCCGCCCAGCGGAAAAAAAACAGTGGCGGCTTTTGACTGAGAGTTGTAGGACAGAACATAGGCGTGTCCAAGAGTACCTCTTTCAAAGGGATATTCTTGGCCTTGATGTACAGATGTGATGAAGGTAGCAAGCAACAGCTGGGCCTCTGCTGTGCTGGCTTGTAGATGTGGCGAATGGTATGCACGCTGCTGTCCATGGTCCTGAAGACCACCAAACATGCATTATGAGACAGTGCGCAATTCTCACAGCATAAAACAAGGGTTTAAATTGCCGTTGCTATCATAGGTGCCCTCTAATGTTTCCTGTCGAGACCAACCGTGGTTAGGTTACACCATCTGGGGTCTGGATTTAACATTTAAAAGAAACTGTCATACAAAAAAGCAAGAAGTGGCATAATTGCAGAAGAAAGGAAAGTGGAATTTGTGCAGAACCATATGCTGTATGGCTTCATTCTGCACATACACAATCTATTTTATTGTAGATCTATTTTTCTTCACAATTTGCATTCATATTTCAATTAATTTCCCCTGAACGTGTCTGTCTGAATTATCGGTACTTCAGGATGTACACTGTAGTTTGTAAGTATTTGGACAGTAACACAATTTTTACTGTTTGGGCTCGATAGTCCAGCACATTGGATTTGAATAAGGGGGGCTATATCTAAAAAGAGCTGCAATTTGTACAGGGATCACCCGATATTGATATAAATGAAAAGTAAGGCTCACAGTCTCTACTTTAACCTCACATTCATTGTTTCATTTCAAATCCAATGTTCTGGGGTGCAGAACCGAAACAACAAAAATTGTGTTCCTGTCCAAGTACTCGCTCACTGCGCGGTATTTGTGAGACCCAGCCAAAACCTGAGTTATTGCTGCATTCCACATTGCCTGAATTCATATGAGAATATAAAAAAAATCTGGAGAGACGGTTACTGTGTCATAAATTTGAAGCCCAGACAACAGAACCATCTCTCACTTTTAGCATCACCTGCCAATACTGGGTGTTACTGTGACTAAAATGAGAAGCACCTTGGTTTCAGTGCCACTGTACAAAGAAGTGTATATCTGCAATACATAGAAATAGAATACATTCATGTTTGTGTGAACTGGACTTAATATGTTCACGGCCTTGAATAACTGTTACAAAATGAGTATCGTGCCTTATCAAAACTGTATTGTGTTTTGTAGTTGTTCAAATGACCTCTGAATGCACTTATTGTACGTCGCTTTGGATAAAAGCATCTAACAAATAAATGTAACGTAATGTAAATGTCTGAAAAGCATGTTTTGCATTCCCGTGTTACTGTCGAAGAATTTTTCCATTTATTTCTTTTAACCAACAGGATTTTCAGCGCAACAAATGCAAATGACTGCCTTAGGAGAGAAATCTAGAAAGGGAACATGAATAAATTTGTTTTAAGACAATAAACGCTTTGGAATAATTCATTACAACTACTCGCTGCAGACAAGCGGTGTTGTTTAGTCGTCAGCTCTGTTTAAAAAGCGGCACGCTTGCGCGTTGTCTTTTCATATAGCACTTGCGAATAAGAGGGATTTAAATGGAGGGATTAGTCCCGAATGTATTTTTTTTTTTCCTCTGTCGAATTCACATCTATATCTCTTTTTCAGGGTCTCCTGAGTGCCTCGCCTGAGCACTGTGTTACAGGGGGCAGGAAATGTCCACCGGGACACTCGAGATGGGATAAAAAAAGACCTCGACTCTTAGACCTCTTCCTCCTGGATTGCTGCATGAGTTACTCAAGTCATGTAGGCCACACTACACTACAGTGCAATGAGCTGAGGATATGGAAGTCCATAGAGGCTTTCCAGCTGTTAAATTATTCACAGACAAGCTGGTCAGATTTATATGTCTGTTGTAACTAGCCCGTTTGTCCATGAGTTGAGGGGACAAGGGGCATTCTGTCCAGGGTTTGGGAAAACCCGTCAGAGACCGATGTGATTTCGATGTTTGAAAAAATGCTAATGCTTCTTCAAAATGAGCAAGGAAAGTGATTTCCATCAAATATTCACTGCAACCGCAGGGATGCAATTCCATAGGCAGAGTAAAGCACCTTCTGTCACAGATGTTTATGGGAAGTGGAGTCCAGAGTGTGGAGTGCTGAAGTCATCCAGGCTTAAAAATCAGAAGCTCCGGACTACAACTCCCATTAACCTCTCTGTGCAACATTTCATGATGCTCTGCCTTTTTTAATCAACCTGGGACTCTCTTGAAGGTTACCCAGGAGGGAGAGAGGGGGCACTCTGTGTGGCAGGATCGTATAATGGGTAGTGGGCGGTTTTGTAACCTAAAATTTGAAGGTTTGATTCTCAGGTGGAACACTGCCATTGTACACCTGAACAAGGTCCTTGAGTTGCTTCAGTATCTATCCAGCAGTATGAGTATGATGTAAAAATACAAAAGATGTGTCTTTAGCATTAAGCGAGTCCACCAATAATGTAATGTACTTCATTTGTGTGTTTGACTTTATTTATTTTATTTTTTATTATATTTTACTTCATTTTATTCTAGTTATTTATTATATACTATGTTAGTACCTGTTGCTATATTCTGTGATCTTTTATTATACTTATTGTGTTTTAATTGTGTTTGTAATCTCGGCTACATTGAAAATGAGGGCCTGGCCCTCAATTGTACCTCCAAGAATTTAAATAAAGGTTCTGACTGATTTGAAACCAAGCTGGGTCAAGGGTACCAGAATATCTGGATCACTAGGCCACCTAACCAAATGCATTTCAGTGGGTCAAACTGAGAAGTGGATCCACCACTGCTTTTAATCTGTACATGAACACATACTTATTGTTGGTATTCTATGCATTGTTTCTATAGATTACTGAACAGTAATATTACCTGCTCCAGAAAAACAATAATTACTGTACATCTTTGTATCTTGTGAATGTGAAAAGGCTGCAGATCAAGTGTACTTAAGTAGGACTGATGGCATAACTGGATTATGTTGGCTTTAGCTTGACAGCTCTTGACATTTATGATGATGAGGTGCGTTTGTGAGGATGCTAAGGAAATGATAAGTCAAGGAAAACAGAAGTGCGAGGCTTAAGACAGTGGCATGGGACTCATTCAGTCTGCATTCAGGAAACATTGATGACTACCCTTGTTTGCGAATTTAATGAGGATGCTGTTTAACTGAACATTCTAATGGTGATGTAACAATCACAACAGGTGATTTAAAGCAATTGAGTTCCAGAACACTGACATCGATTTTTTTTTTTTTTGGGGGGGGGGGCATATATATATTTTTTTAATTTCAGAAATCTTATTCTTCGAAGGGTTAGAAAAAGAAAGAACAATAGGAAAGGGATGAGCAAGTTTATGGGGAGAACCAGATCAGAGCTTATGGTGAACGCATGGTGAAGGAGGTATTAATATGTGGAAATGGGGTGTTATTTATTGACTTCTTGAGGTCATACTGTAAATACTGTACTGCAGTCTTGCGGTATTGGTTTCTCTTCTTTGCAGTGTAGGCTACCAGCTTTGTTTGTGTTGTATCTTTTCTTTCTGCCTGCTGGTCATTGAGATTCATCCTCCACACCCACCCCGCTCCAGCCATACACACATTAACATTTGTTTTTGAAAGATGGGTCTTAATGCACTGTCGTTTGCTGCAGTCGAGGAATTGCTTTTATTTCACGGTGATTCTAAAACGTGTGAGAACAAAAACGCCCATAGGTGGCCTTGTTGAGCCAAGTTTAGCGTGTAAACCCGAAATGTACCGTCACACCATCTGACATTTCGCTTCGTTGTTTCATTCATCGCCTTCCTCGTTATGAAATGTATCGCATACATTCCCAAGTGTACTTGATTGTCCTGTAAAAAAGCTGAAAATGTCAGTTCTAATCATCAAACTATATTTTAATCAAGCTATTATTGATATACTAACTGTAATGTAGCGTGCACATCGTATAATTTTAGGTTATATATATATATAACCTAAAATTATACGATGTGCACGCTACATTACAGTTAGTATATCAATAATAGCTTGATTAAAATATAGTTTCACGTTTCTAAATGAAAAGGCGTGTGCGTAAATTGACGGCAAATGCTTAAATCTCCTGTACTGAGTAAGCGGTATAATCCATAAACGTCAGTGTTAAACTGTGAATGAGGATGCTCGGACTATTCACGTCTCTCCAGCGCAAGTTGCAGAAGAGAGAGAGAGAGAGCGAACGACCATACAGGCGAGACCACGGGAATACAGAAAGCTTACAATTGGAAGCTTTTCTTCGTGTTACTCCTGTGGAACCGGTGATGAAAGCGTGTCGTGTTGCGTGATAGACTACCGTCAAACAGTGCAACGATGCAGTCCATAACCCTCTTGTTATTTAATTGAGGTCGAGTCATTTTTTTTCCTCAGGGGGCAACTTATATTTTGTTCAAAGGCACGTCCCCCCCCCCCCCCCCAGATAATAAGGATGGCGGTAGAGTTCCATCTGCGACGTGTCTATACGGGTTCAGCAACTATATCCTACGGATTGACTTGTGTGTTTTGGTGGAATAACCGAGGAAATTAAAGAAAGGAAGAAAAGTATACATTTTGAACACGACACATTTGCCGAGGACGTATTTCTCAAGGACATCGATAAACAGGCAGCGGGATAATTATATAACCACAATTTTTTGGTTTTAAAAGTCGACGGTTTAACGTGGAGTGAGGAACGGATATAAGATATCTCACAACGGATTGTAGCGACTACTTTGCCCGAAGACAACTTTGAGTTCAAACTAGCAACATGCACTAACCTACTGTGAAGTAAGAATTTATTTATTTATTTATTTATTTATTATTATTATTATTATTATTATTATTATTATTATTATTATTAATGCGACGGTGAAGTTCTTATTTTATTTAGGCTGCTATTTTATAAAAAAGCGGGGAAGAATAATGTGTTGACGTTTTAATTTCCATATATCATCAGCTGCAGCAGGTATGCGCGCGTTTTCTTGGACATACCATCTGTTCCGCTAAGAATCTGATCTCGCGGACCCGCCTGGGAAGTCATTAAAACGAACAAATCAGACAAACGCGGGGGGAAAAAAAGAGAAAAAAATCAATAGACAATATCGACAGCCTTATATATAAGGCTAATGATCACTTCGTCAGTTGTGTTATTTAACGTAGCGCTTTGACAGCGGAGTGCCATTTGGGACTACTACTGGACGCGTAGCTGCTGAACCAGGGAGGAGAAAATACATAAAATAAAGACGTTTTTGCAAGCTAGGATTCTGGTTGGATTTTAGATGTTTTGGTGTTTCAAGATTTGAACGTTTTTTTTTTTTTTTTTTAAATTCTCGATCTTTCTCTTGGAAGCTATAACCGGGCGCTTAATTTTATTAATTACAAAAAAGAGGTTTCTCTTTTTTTTTAATTTTTTTTTTAAAATATTGATGACATACAAACTTCTGGTAAGCTGGTAGCAATGGTAAGGAGGGCAGCGCAGCCTACAGACCAGGCGGTCCGTAGCCCCCGCTCCGAGACGCCGCTTTCCCCAAAGCTGCCGTCGCTCCGACCCAGTGGAATTATGAGGTGATTCCTGCCTCCCGAGAACTGCAGAAGATGGATTTGAACTTGTCCACGGTCCTCGACAGCGACCTGCCGGAGAAGGACTCGTCCGCCCGGGTCCTGACCGGCTGCTTCCTGTCCCTGCTCATCCTGACGACGCTCCTGGGGAACACGCTGGTGTGTGCCGCCGTCACCCGCTTCCGCCACCTGCGCTCCAAGGTCACCAACTTCTTCGTCATCTCGCTGGCCATCTCGGACCTGCTGGTGGCCATCCTGGTGATGCCGTGGAAGGCCGCCACCGAGATCGTGGGCTTCTGGCCGTTCGGCTCCTTCTGCAACGTCTGGGTGGCGTTCGACATCATGTGCTCCACCGCGTCCATCCTCAACCTGTGCGTGATCAGCGTGGACCGCTACTGGGCCATATCGAGCCCCTTCCGGTACGAGCGGAAGATGACGCCCAAGGTGGCGTTCGTGATGATCAGCGTGGCGTGGACCCTGTCCGTCCTCATCTCCTTCATCCCCGTGCAGCTGAACTGGCACAAGGCGCAGGCGGCGGGCTTCCTGGACCTCAACGGAACCTTCCGGGAGCCGCCGCCGCCGGACAACTGCGACTCCAGCCTCAACCGCACCTACGCCATCTCCTCGTCCCTCATCAGCTTCTACATCCCCGTGGCCATCATGATCGTCACGTACACACGGATCTACAGGATCGCGCAGAAGCAGATCCGGCGGATCTCCGCCTTGGAGAGGGCGGCGGAGAGCGCCAAGAACCGCCACAGCAGCATGGGCAACAGCATGGAGTCGGAGAGCTCCTTCAAGATGTCCTTCAAGCGGGAGACCAAGGTCCTGAAGACCCTCTCGGTCATAATGGGGGTGTTCGTCTGCTGCTGGCTGCCCTTCTTCATCCTCAACTGCATGGTGCCCTTCTGCGAGCAGGCGCACCCCAGGGGCGCAGCCGACCTCCCCTGCGTCAGCTCCACCACCTTCGACGTCTTCGTCTGGTTCGGCTGGGCCAACTCGTCCCTCAACCCCATCATCTACGCCTTCAACGCCGACTTCCGCAAGGCCTTCTCCACGCTGCTGGGCTGCCACAGGGTGTGCTCGGGCGGCAACGCCATCGAGATCGTCAGCATCAACAACAACAACGGGGCCGCCGCCCACTCCTACCACTACGAGACCAAGGGCCACATCCCCAAGGAGAGCAACGTGGCCTACATGATCCCCCACTCCATCCTCTGCCTGGACGAGGAGCTGGAGAAGAGGGAGGAAGACTCCGCGGGGATGAAGGACCTGGAGAAGCTGTCGCCCGCCGTGTCGGGGGACTTGGACAGCGAGGCCGAGGTCTCCCTGGACAAGATCAACCCCACCACGCAGAATGGACAGCACAAGTTGTGAAGGCTGTAAGGGAGGGAAATGGCATCATGTTGCAGAGGAACACTTCACCACATTGAGCTTTGCGTCGATCCGTGCTTACATACCACAGCGTAAGAGGAAATAGATCCACAATGGACGTGCGGTGTGGAACTGCGGTATTATGACGAACTGACCTTCACTGAGGACCTTAAATTCTATGTAGTGTCCTAAACTCGACAGAAATCTACAGAATGTTACAGAGGCACTTTATACTGAATAACTCTGCAAAATGCTTTCTCCACTTGTCAAAGAAAGTGAAATGTATATGTGAATAAATATGTGAACAAATCATGAAAAAAAATCTAATGTAACTTGAATAAACAAAACAAAAAAAAATGTAAATGTACATTTGCCACGTGGCAAGGAAATTAGAAGCCCATTTAACTTGGAATCAACAGAAAGTAGAAAATAAGCAAACATCTCTTGTAGGTAAGTGCTCTGTGTTCAAATATACATTTTATTTTGTATATTTTTGACCAAACATTAGGTGAATTGGTGTTGAATGTTTTGCTTTAAGGAGCAGTCTGTACTTTATTTTGTATTTATTTATAATATAATTGTACTGCAGCAAAAATTATTTTGACTGTTATTGGTAGTTCTGCTTATGGTATTGCACAAAATATGAAAAAAAAAATTGAGTTTGACCATATGATTCATGCAATCAAACAGCATCCCTTTTCAACCATTTAAATTGTGAAAGAGTTGAAAGAAGTTTCATGTCGGTTAAAAATCAGTTAAAACTGAGATTTTACAAATCTATCGGTCTCCATGCTCTTTATTCTCAACACCAGGTTTGTGACTGTTGGTATGCAGGGTTTAACACAAAAAACATCCTCTGTTAATTGATTATAGCTCAGGAGGTAAGACCGATTGTCTGGCAGTCGGAGGGTTGCCGGTTCAAACCCTGCCCTGGGCATGTCGAAGTGTCCTTGAGCAAGACACCTCACCCCTAACCTCTAACTGCTCTGGCGAATGAGAGGCATCAATTGTAAAGCGCTTTGGATAAAAGCGCTATATAAATGCAGTCCATTTACCATTTACCATTATTCATTATTAATTCTAACGCATAGATTTGAATATGTATGAAGGAAAACTAACTTATATAACCCAGGGACATCTGGCAAAAAGTGCCCCCTGAGCAGAACCTTCCGGAATGACACGGAAAGCTGGTTTGCTAACAAAAAAAAAAAACTTTATCAGAGAAAGAGGAAACAGAAAATACCTCTGTGCTTTGATAAGCTCTGGGCAGAGAAGTGGCTTTGAAAACCAACCGCTCTGAGTTCTGGCTCAGTGTGACTGTGACTGTGACTGTGACTGTAGTGCATACCAAAACATTGCATTTTGCTGCATGTCAGTCATTGGATATTCATTTAATATAAGCAAACAGCAAGCAAATATAAGCAAAAAGTAAAATATACATAGGCCCAAAAAACAAAAAAAAAAACATATGCAACATGTGATAAGTTCAGATTGAAATGAAAAGATATGGCAAGAGATGAAGTACCAGAAAACAAATTCATATTTGGCTGATGCGTGTGCTTAACATTTAAAAAAAATAAATAAAATCTGTTGTGACTGCCACTGAAAGAAGGATTCTTATCTCAGTGAGAGAAGTCACTGCCACCTTTTGTACTAATTGCAATGATTCTCTGAACGACCAGGCCTTGAGCACTTCCTCTCGAACCTCCCACAGCGAAAGAACATTTCTCACCCGGTCCCCTTTCCTTCCCCACGAGCTCGGCTGGCCTTGTCGCCTGAACCTTAGACATCACATACAGCTGCACCCTGGCACAGAGGACGCTAACACCCCCCTTCCCTGCTGGTAATTATTATTATTAGCATTTCTATGGCATTTATGCATGAGGGAAATAATATTCCTGGAACAAAATGTCAACAATGCATAATTGAAAACGTAATAATTTTGTACGTCGTGTTCGTTTCTCCGTCCAGATTGCACTTGACACCTGGTGACCTTTTACAAAACGGCCGAAATGTGATATCTGTGGTGACGTAGGTAAAATGTTATCTATAGGGAATGAAGTATTCATACATTGAGGGGCACCACGCACAGCACATTCATTTGCTGTATCCTCGGGCTAAAGTAGAATAGATTAATCTGGTGCTGCTTCAAACATCTGGTTCAGTACACATACTGCTAAGTGAATGAGGGATATTGAATGTTTCTCCTGAATTTATTTCAACAGTGGTGCATTTCACAAATAGATGTTGTTATTTTTTTATTTATTCAGAAAACAAAGGTCTCAGAAGTGAAGTGTTTTACAGCTAAAACTAAAAAGCATTCCTGTGGTCTTTTGCCATTTTTTGATATGTATGCTGCCATTGTGAGTTAGCTGCAGGTATTCAGATAAAGGCAGTTATTTCCAAAGCTTCTATCAAAACATTTTGGTGGTTATAAAACTCCTAAAAGAAAGCAACCCTGAAAACAAAGATGGATGTTTTTGACTCTAAAATTGAGAGGTATGCTTTTAAAGAAAGTCTTCGGTGTTTCTTTGAACCAAAAGCAAACACTCAGAAAGCAGACATACTTATTCAGGTCTTATTTTCCATCACTGTCTAACACCGTATCAAGCCTGGTCTTGAAAATCCCCAGAGTTCCATCTTCTGTCACAGGTTCTGTGTTCCATCGCTAGGTTTCCATCACTAAGGTGAATAATATGATTTCAGTTATAGATCCCATGAAAACTTTTGTGCATCCATGAACAGCAAAATATTCCAGAAGCTACCCTCCCTTTTCCCATTCAGTGCATATGTTGTCTCTTCCTCTTGAAAATGCACACAGACACACACACACACACACACATGCCTGTGCGCACACACACAAGCACATACACACACCCAAACACTCAGGCATATGCACACACACACACACACACACACACGCATACACACACACACACACAAACACACACACATATGCATGCCCGTGCACACACACATAAAAGCACATACACACACCCAAACACTCAGGCATACACACACACACACACACACACACACACGCACATACAATAGTAGTGGGGACACACTGTGGGATGACCTGACCTCACATTGACCTTGTGTGATGTTTCTGAGATGACCAAGTTCAATAATTTTCTACCATATCAGATTCCAGAACAGGCATTGCTTTTCCAATTCCAATTCCACACAGAATAATATGCTTTTACAGTGACCTCCAGATATCATTCTGTAAAAAAAAAAACAGATATAAACATTACACTGAAGCAATGAAGCTTCTCTAAGGTAAGCTTCAGAAGTATCTTTTTTACTTACCACCCAATGAAGGTGATGTTTCATGCAGGAGTTCTCTATTTGATGACACTGCAGAAAGACCTCCCTTGTTACTCCTTAAGTGGAACACTACAGGAGGGTAAATATGTCCATGCCATCCTGTGGTATCCGTGATGCTAGCTGTGCCTCTCTTTAGCTCTGTCTACTCTATTGCTTTTCTAACAATGCTGAGCGCAGCAAGTATGGCTAAAGGCTTTATCTTGTTGGCTGGTCATCGCATCCTAGAATTGTGTTTTAATGCCAACCGCAGTGACTATTGTATGTTTCAGTCACCCCTCTTTGCTAACACCACGTTTTAAATACTAATTAAAAAAACAGGAAGTTTGTAAAAAAATAATTTTCTGGCATGGTTTATTTTATCAGGAAAAGCTCATTACAGACAGAACTCACAGGCATCATATTTATTCATGTAGCATTTTTACATTACATTACATTACAGGCATTTGGCAGACACTCTTATCCAGAGCGACGTACAACAAAGTGTATAACCATAACCAACCATTTAAAGTAATAACTTGAAAAAATAGTTATATAGCGTAAATTACGGCTGCAAAAGTTATCCATAAGGACCCTATTTAGTGCAAATTTTGCTATGATAATGTAGCTTCGGAGTGACATAAAGCATCTTTATGAGCTTAATAAATCAAGAGAAAATCAAGAAAAGTGTGTTGAAATCCAAGTGACGATACCTAGGTTGGTAAAATGACTATGTTGAGAAAAGGAGAAATATAACTGAGAAATGTAAAGTTAACCCTGGATAAAATTAGATGATTTTCCTACCTCTGCAATCAACATAACTTCGCTTTTTTTCCAGAAATGAACAATGTAAGTGTTGTGAAACATTCAGATGTACATGTGAACACAAGTGATTGTTTTGTGTTTTGGGTCATTTTTCAATGTGCATAGCATACTCTGTGTGCCGTTTTAAATGTGAATTTATTTTCACTAGAGCTGTGATAAAAAAAGATTGGGTGTGAGTGTGTGAGTGTGTGTGTGTGTGTTGGGGGGGGGGGGGGTGAGGTTAAAATTCCATCATCCTTGATGAAGTACATTTTAACATGACCAAGAAAATAAATTAAATTAAATTAAATGCCATTGTAATCGTTATTCCAGGAAAAAAAAAGTGAAAACTGTTTCTGTATTTCTGAGTCAAAGATAAGGGAAAAATGCTAATTGAAGATGGTGATTGTTACAAAGCACAAAGACCATGTTAGCTATCCCACAGAACATTTTGCATCATAAATGAACTATCATTATATTAATATGAAAATATATTAATCTCAAAAGGAATCATTCGGCAGTTATTTAATTTAAATATGGGATGAGACAGACACGTGACATATTTCTTGACAGACAGAAGCAATACCTCTGGTAATGCAGGTATGAACTCAAATATCCTCAGTTAGAGATAATACATTGTTATTTGACGCTTCTAGCTTATGAGAATCGAAATGATGAGACCATTCTAATTTTCATTGTGACAATGATCCGGTATAATTTCAAGAAATGGTTTTGTTGTGTTGTGCAATTAAATCCATCGCTATCTCTGGATATATAGCCTCACTCATGTTTGGAAAAATTCATGCACATTTAAGTTTCATTTTCATTAGAAGTTGAACTAGTTTAACTTTAATTTAAACTACATTTATCTAATGTTAAAATTTACAGGCAACCACTAGTTCTATTTACGTCCTTCCCATTAATTATCTCAAAGTTCCTATCTTTCCAGAAGTTCTCCAAAAACGTCCAGCATTCAGGCAAAGCCAATGTAATTCAATACCCAGAATGCATTTCCTCTCCAACTCCCCTGGACCCTGCCCCAATCAGACAAGTTACACCTGCTCTAACAGGACCTGCAATACACCACAATACTTCTTTTACTTGCTCCCTTGTGTAGTCATGTGTTAAATCCATTGGCTAGCTCCTGGCACTAGTAGACATTGAGAGAAAAATCACCAAAGAGGTTCATCGGTTGTGCTGGTGCAAGGTCAGTTTCCCCCCCCAGTAGAATCTCCAGCATATTAGTTTTGCATCAGCAATTTTCTTTGTACATGCGTTCAGTACCCTGTATATATACCTGATAATTAACATCTCCGCCATCACTGTAATTAAACTCTCGTTTCCTGGAAGGACAAGAACCTCTTGGGTCCCCCATCCAGGCCCTTCAACAGCCTGTCCTCAGTTGTCTCTGAAACCCAAGTCCTCTTCCTTCGGGGCATTGGAAAATGGTTGGTAAGAATGCTATTTTTCCAGATGTAGGATCCCTATGCATTATGCATACCTTTTTCATGCGAAGTGCAGACTCCTGGCGTGTCACCAAGCTGTCTCTCTCTCTCTCTCACACATACACTCTCTCTCTCTCTCTGCCTCTGCTAAGGGCACTTCAGTGAGCCCGCTGCTTTACTTCTGAGCGCATAGCATCTGTGTGACTGTGTGCATGCTGTCATTCCTTTGGAATGAGCGGCATGCTCTGTGTGATACTGCCAGGCTGTGTCCATGGGAAACTTCAGACCGAAGGGACTCTGTATCGCAAAGCAAGATTACTGGAGTGTCCAGAGTTAGAACCTGGAACCTGGAACCTGGGACCCAGAACCCTCACAAATCTGGAACATGGACTTGAAGTACGAAGAGCTGTTTTCCGGGTTTTACTCAGTGCAGTTATTCAACTCAGTAAGCCTGCTTCCTGGAGATCCACTGTCCTGTAGGTTTTCACTCCAACCCTAACTAAAGCGCACCTCATTCAACAGCTAGAGATCTTGTTGAGCTGCTAATTAGTAGAATCAAGTGTGCCAAATTATGGTTGGAATCAAAACCCACAGGATGGTAGATCTCCAGGAACAGCCCTGTTTTTTACAGTAAATACGGGCATCATTACCATAATAAACAGGCAGATGTGGCAAGCCCAGGGTTCAGAAAGTAAATGTCCTGCTATGTGTTTCCTCCACCCATAAATTCAGCCAGCTGATTTCACTCATTAGTTCTACCTTCTGGCTGAAGAATTGTGCTAATTTAGCAAATCCAGGTGATTGTAACAAAATACTGGGGAGGGCTGGAATTTCAACCCTAAGCAAAAGCAATAAGAAGCCTTCAAACAACCCACAATAGTTCTGATTCTGCATTATTATTGCAGCAAGCTGTGTGAGCATTTATTTGAGCCAACTAATCAAATAATAAAAATATGATCCATCACTCAACCCACTCTCCAAAAACCAGCTATTACTGTCTCTGATTTTTATCATCAGGTTGCCTGTCATATTTTTAACTAATTACATCCCTTTGCTGAAAGTGTCTGGAGTGCTTGTTCCTGGAGGAGGGAATGATCATCACTTTAAGAGATAAAAAAAAAATATTGCATAGTTTTATTGCACAACTGCACTCCTCAGTGAGTACATTCAGCATTGACTAATCCATTCTTCAAGTTATGGGAATGCAATTTCTACAATTTTTTAGAGGAAGAGTTCAAGTTTTATTGTCCTTGGCTCAAGGTGCTTGACAAGTTGGCAGTGTGTTTACAGACAAGATGCTTTCAGATATCTCTTTGTAGAGAACAATTCACTCAAGCAAAACACCAGCCTGGGCTCAGTCCAAATTTGTTTTTGTTTTTTTGACTTTGGAATAAACCCAGGTTTACCTTCTTTCTTTACACAAGCAGTTTTGTGCGACAGTTTTGTCAAAGCAGGGCAAGCTTCTTCAGTGCTAATGCACTTGACTGTTCTGCTGTCATGTCAAGCCGGTAAAATAAGCGGCCGGGGGCGTTTGAAGCCACATCAGCTTTGCTGTAACAGCACCATACACCATGTCAGTCTGGAGTACCCCTGGGTGTTCTGTCCACGTTACCTGGACTACAAAAGGCATTTAATTACATCATTTATCTTGGTTGCTGTGCGTGAAATAACTCTAGGAACTGAGTGAAATCGCACTACAAATCTTATTTATTTATTTATTTATTTATTTATGTGAAGGGGGTGATTGCCAAGGAGATGAAGATGTAACGAATGAAAAATGTTTAGGCAATTTTGCAAAATTGTTTTTTTGTGTGTGTCATCTTTCGAAGGAGGTTAATCATCCCAAATTGTTTTAGAGTCTGCGGTCCGTGTTTGTTCCGGGTCCACTGGAGCATGTAGGTGAACGCTGGGCCTCTTTTCTCACCTTCAGTTTTTATTTTGGACGTGATAGCCTGCCTCTGACAAGTCTGTAAATTGGCCAGAAGCCTGTCTGGATCCTTAAACCCCCACCCCCCCACCCCCACCCCCACCCCCACCCCCCACAGCCTGAGCCATCAAATCTTGTGCCTGTCATTGGTAAGGGACATCACAACAACAGCAGATCCTCCTGATGTGTTTATTTTGGCTGCTGGGCGAGGCTCTCCTTCAGGTGTAAATACCCCCCATTTTGAGAGGACAGACCTATAAATTCTGCCCCGCTGTGAAACGAGCTCACACAGATGGACCCACATCAGGAGAAACCCGGAGGTGGCATTTATTTATTTATTTATTTATTTATTTATTTAGATTTAGATTTTTTTGCAATGCATGTGTTCTTCTCACAGTGTAATTCCAGTGATTATAAAGAGTAAGAGCAGGAGTAAGTATTTAAAATCTGTCCTCCTGGAGCTCAGCTCTCCTAAACAGAATAAAAATCTTTCCTCCTAAAAGTCTAAAGCTATATTCTATGGTACCGTAGATATCTGGGGGATCCATGGACATCAGCAAGACGTGGCGGAAAAGGGTCTTCTAGGTTCCTGAGCAATCATAATAGGTAGAATTGCCCTTTGCACTAGATTAAGAGCACAGCTGGTGGTATGTACCTTTCCACTGACAGCCCTACTATTGAAAATCCAATGCTGTTGAACTGGCTTTCCCATCATCTATCACAAAGGTGAAAGACTCCCATTCAGAAGCCTAACAAAAACCTGCCATTGTGGAAATAAGTAAGTAAATAAATAGAAGCTATCAGCCTCTGGTCATTCTTATCTGCCATTTGGTGCTTCAGAGACAAATCCGTGCAGAACAATGAAACACCGTGGCCCGAAATCGTGACCTTTAGGTCTTGCCTTGAGCTTTCCTTTCTTCTGTATGCTGTACAAAAAAAAAACATTTTTGGAGGCATGCAAGTGGTGCAGTGTGCAGCACTGTCACCTTGCAGCAAGCTGGTGCTGAGTTTGAACTCTCTGTGGAGTTTCCGTATTCGTCCTGTGTCCGCATGGGTCTCATCCGGGTACTCTGGTTTCCACCACAGTCCAAAGACATGCAGGAGAGACTGGAGAGTCTAAATTGTCCTTGGGGCGCGTGAGTGGTGTGTGGACCCTGCGAAGAACTGATGACCTGTCAAGGGGGGGTATTCCTAACTTCCACCCAATGAATGCTGGGATAGCCTCCAGGAATGGGCGGTTTAGAAAATGGATGGATGAATGGATGGACCTGTACAGCACTTTACAGTAGAGCCAAACAGAGAATGCAGAGAGCTTGAGACATAATATTACATATTCACTGACCTTAGCCACGTGCGTATGATCAGAATGTGAGTCTCTGTCACCAATAAGAAAGTTATCAAGACAATCTCACATAGGAATCGGACAGCAGTGTAGCACAGTAGGTAAGGAACTGGGCTTGTAACCAAAAGGTCATAGGTTTGATTCCTGGATAGGACACTGCCGTGGTACCCTTGAGCAAGGTACTTAACCTGAATTGCTTCAGTATATATCCACCTGTTTAAATGGATGCAATGTAAAATAAGTTGTGTAAGTCGCTCTGGATAAGAGCGTCTGCTAAATGCCTGTAATGTAATGTAATGAATTGTTCTGCTTATCAATTGGCTGGTTCCCTATCTAGCTACATGAAAGTAGGCAACTAATAATGTTCCAAACTAACACCCTTAGTTTGACCTTTATATCTTTATATATATATATATATATATATATATATATATATATATATATATAGATATTGTCTAATCTATTTCCTGTCTAAAAATATAGTTTGCTAGCAAGCTTTCAAGCTATCGGTTGTTTTAGAAGCCAATTAAAATTGTGTGCCTTGAAGCATCTGTCTGCGCTGACTCAGTTTGAACTTCCATGTGTGGCCAGAGGGGGCAGCACAACACTAGAACGCCATGCTTTGGCAGCATGATTCACTAAAATCGCCTTAAGTCATTTGTATCAAAGCAACAATTTTAGGATTCATGCGAGTCAAAACCCTGTTCTTGTGTGCCATTGTGTATTACGTGTGATTAAAACAAACAGTCAAAACACCAGAAGATTCACAAGAGGTTGGCAATCATTCCAGGGATCCCTTTGTGGAAACTGTATTGAACATGTTTGCTTTCAAATTTCAGTGGGCACATGTAGTCTCTTCGGGGGATGCATGGAAACTATTTTTTCCTGAATGTCCAAAAAAACAGCACTCGGAGGTTACATTGGCAAAGATCCTTCTGGTGAAGTCAACGGAGTGATTTGTTAATGCTTTGAACACGAGCCTAGCGAGGGTTTTCATCGAAACAATTCAGAGCCCCAGCTGTATCCACTTTTGATATACAAATGTTCAAATGGATTGCATCTTGTAAATCAGGAGGAAATGTATTAGCATAATGCAACTCAAAGAATCACCGGAGTGAGGGCCCATTTTATGTGAAGTGAGATTTTCAAACATTCCAATTTTGCCTTATTATTTGTTTGATGACTTACAAGAGGCAATCCATTTGACTGCTTGTTATCGATGCACATTCAGACATTCATGCATTCAAGTCACAGTCGAGGGTTGTAATTTATCTATTTTTTATTCCATAAGGAATTTTAAAATATATTCTTTACACACAACAATTTCAATTTAAACTCAAGCAGGGGAAACATTAGCCAGGATAAAATTCAAATTGGATTGACTCCGGTCGTTCACCATGCTACTGCTTACGTTTATCTTTACAAATTCAGTTCCCCAATAAAAAATAAACAACTTTGTGAAGAAAAAATTAAATGGTAATTTGCAATTGTCAATTAAATCTAGGCCTCAGTTGTACGATGAGAATACTGAGAATACTATGCCAAAAAAGGTGCGGCACTTTGAAGGTATGAGCTCGGTATTATGATGATGATGATGATGATGATGATTATTATTATCATAATTGTTATTGAAATCTTGCAGAGGAAATTTTTATGTCATACATGAGATATTAGTTTTAAAATTAGTTTTAATTTTTTCTTGACTGAGGAATTTACACTGCTCAATTGCAGTGATTAAAAATGGTAAGTTAATGCTATGGAAACAAGACCCATAGGATAATTTTATTCTCTATCCTCCAGTCATTACACCAAGACTGTTAAAGCAATTCAGCACAACGGTAAATCACGTGAGAGATTTTAAATACGAAAAATAAACTGACGTGTGAGTGTTCATTATACATTCGAGTTGACACCATTTAGTTAGCCCTGGGTGAGAGTGGGGGGAAAGAGAACAATTATAGCATGTGTAATGGGGATGTCATTTACTTATAATGCAAATGTAACTGCACCTGTTACATACTGTAACTCAGCATGTACATATGATGAATGCATGCAAATAATGACATGTGGTGTAGTAATATAAATGGCATAAAAATGTTTTTTTTTTCTTTTTAATATAGAAAATCATTTTCATGGATTGAATGCTGAGGACAGACACTGAAAGCAGATAATGATTTAATGATAATGGCGCAAATCACCACAGGCGTGGACACATTTTGAAAATCGTTGCTTCAGATATTTTGACTCTGTCCTTCCCCCTGAGTACAATGCCAGTCATACTGTAGGTTATCCTCCACAATTAGACAGTAAACTCAATTACTTGAATGTTATATTAGCCATAAGGTCAAAATGCGCAATTATGAACACTGGAAAATGTCACAGCAAATGGGCAGTACAGTATAACGTTAATTAAATAAAATGAGGCCTACAAAATCCAACAGACGTGGAGTTAATGACCACATTCTATGAACCATGAAAGAAATCAACTTCATATTCACAGCAACTGGTAGTGATACAAATTATATTTTCTGTAAATGAATTTAGCATGTGATCTAAAAGTACCCAAAGTTTCCTAACATCAGACTTTTAATCGTTAACGTTTCAGATTCAATTCAGTACATACAAAGCATTTGTCTTTGCCTCTTTGGACCATGAGCCACCAGGACAGCTTCATTGCGCAGGGAAGGAACACCATTATTACAAAAGATATTCCCTCATTTGGTGTTTTGATGATGGTGGTGTTGAGTGCTGTCTAACACGTCGGTCCAAAATCGCAGATAGGTGTTCAATTCGGTTGAGATCCGGTGACTACGAAGGCCATTATCATAAGATTCACATCATTTTCATACTCATCAAACCATTCAGTGATCCCCCTGTGGATGGGGCATCGTCATCCTGGAACAGACCACTTACATCAGGAGAGACATGTTTCATCACAGGATAAAGGTGGTAACTCACAACAACTTTGGGTTGATTTGCAGTGACCCTTCCCTCCAAGGGGACTAGTGGACCAAAAACATACCAGGAAAATGCCCCCCCCCTCCTTCCCCAACAGCATAACAGAGCCACCGGACTCCCTCACTGTAGGGGTCAAGCATTCAGGCCTGTACCAAACATGCACTTGCCCACTTGTCGAGAATATGGTGAAGGATGACTCATCTGACCAGATGACTTTTTCCCACATCTCTGTAGACCAGTGTCAATGGTTTTTGCACCACTGAACTCGCAAATGTGCATTTGTCTTTGTAATGAGGGGTTCACGCACTGCAACCCTACTATTACAGTATATCCCTGTCCGTGTCACTGTCGACAGTCTGTTCTAGCGGACACAGTCTGATCACGTCCTGCGCTGGCATTCTCAGTCACATGAGGAAGAGCTGCTCTTCTGTTTTTCCTTACGTATCGCACTAATGCACGAGCGTCACGGTCGTCGAATGTGCGTTTTCGACCACAATTTCCAACCCTACTTACTGATGTATTTCCCATAGATCTAAATGCAGATGTCACTTCAGTCATTGTTCCTATTGAAACACTGGCCAGTTGAGCAGTCTTTGTGACAGAAGCTCCTGCCATCTGTGCTGCGATAATGAACCCCCCTTCAAACTCACTTTGATCTTTTCCTCTTTTCCTCTTGATCCAAAATTGAGGTCACCTGGACCTGCTCAGCATTTTTACACATACCACAGAGCTTGATAGAATGTCAGTTGCTTAATTGTATAATGCAGTGCACCTGTATAGAAGCATCTGCATTCGCTATGTTTCTCCATTCATTTATTCAGGTTTCTCCTTTAATTACTTCTGGAGCTAATTTCCTTCTGAAAATGCCAAGTGAGCCAAATATCACAGTGATAAATTAGTCAGAATTGAAATATATGAATAAGCAAAAGAAAAAATAAAGAAAGATTGATGAAGGTAAAAAAAAATTAGGCCACACCTGGCTGCCAGTTCAGGAAGCAGCAAGCCGCCCTAATCCAGGTGATGCAGGTGATGCGGCGTGTTGGCTACGTGCGAGAGGACGACCAGTGAAAGTGCGTCCGGAGGATTCCGGGGGGACAACGGAGCCTTGTTCTGTGAGATTTGAGCGGAGTGGAGTGATCGGTGCGAGCCATTTTCCTGCCGTCGCCCGCGGGAGAGAAGAAGCCGGCTCTTTTCATGCCTTTCAGCCGGAACCAGAGGAATTACCGAGCAGGATAAAGAGCGGCCCACTGCAAAAAAAATCCGTCCCCTGCACAAAATGGCCAACTGTTTTTTTTTTTTTTTTTGCTTTTATTCATGCAATGCATTGTGAACCCATGTGTCCCTCCCCAACAAAAAAAAACACACCATCAACCTCCTCCACCCCCCCCCCCCTTCCCTCCCCTCCCCTAGCAACCACATGAATGTTTTCAGTTCACGCGTGGTTATGTATTTTTAACCACTTTCTTTACGGTCATGTGAAAACGTACAATGGCACCTTAAATGCATGTTTTCCACTGAACCCTTTCTTTTGCGTTCATACATTTACCCATCATGCCCGGCGCCTGCACACACTTACTACACATGCACGCATGCACGGGCATGTGCTGAAGTTGAAGAGGTCACTGTGAAAACCCCAAGCCAAGGTTAATGACTGCCTCCCGGCACTGCTCAGCCTGGTGGAGGGGGCAGGGAAGGGGGGGGGGGGGGCGGTGGCGAGGGGGGGGCTGGGGTGGGGGCGGGTGATGGTGAAGCCACTGAAGTGGGCTTACGTAACCCCGGACCGACCGGCTCTGTAATTTCACTGTGCCTCGATTGTCAGCATTACCGCTCGCAGGGCCCGGACTAAAATAACCGCCAAAGCCGCCAGATATGGAGCAAGCCGCCCCGCTCCGCCCTGCTCTTTCCGCGAGGTTATATATACTTTAGGACTGTCCAAGGTCAACGGCAGTCAGCCATCGTTACTCTTCTCCTCCGCGCTCTGCGCTGCTGGGAATTTGCCTTCGATTCGTCCCTTTGTCACTGTCTCCGAAACTCTACTGTCCCGCATGGGTGAAATGATTATGTGCCAAACGTTCGCTAAAACATGACGCTAAAACAGCAGTAAACACAGCCTCTTCAGCGCTGGGGAATACGTCGCTGCTGTCTGCCGGTGCTGAACGATGTACCCTTTGGGATGTAAGCCAAGATTGCAGAAAGAATTAACTATTAATGCGCATATTAGTTAAGTATTAATGACATCACTAGTCTGTGTCTTGTCGCTGCGATTGGTGTTTGGTATATGTAATTTTTCAGTATAAATGCTCAATAATTGCATTACAGAGGATGTAACTTTACCCACCTGCATTATTAATATAGCAGCTTAAATTGTCTTTTCTCTTTTTTTTTTTACTACCCCTTCAAATTATGCCACTCCTCTCCATTTTGTGTCGTCCGTCCTTTCTTGCCTCTTTCAGTAGACCCTAGTTTCACGCATAGTGCTGTATAACGTGGCTGGGTCTCTACATTTTCTTGAGCCTCCTCGTTATTTACGGAAAGGGGGGGGGGGAGTTGCAGCATTCGCTGAGGAGACATTAACCAGGATTTAGAGCCTTTGGGGGGGGGGGGGGGGGGGGAGTTATTATGCTAATGCACGGGAAAACTGACGAGAGCGCTCAGGAGGGATGGGTGCTTTTTTTTTTGGAGGGAAACAAATTGTCGCAGGCAGCAGGGCGGACTGCCAACAAGCAGATTTAGGAACCCCCCCCCTCCATATTCAGCTTTCCCCCTTTTGTGCTTTCAGTATTTTTATCACATTTACTCAAAGCAGAGCAACTTTTACCAGAACTCTAATGAGGGCGGGGGGCCCACAATCTAACCTCACAATCTTGACGCTCACACCTGCATATTTAAAAATGGAAAGATGGAAGCTTGGTGAGACACAATTTAAAAACTGTTCAAATGTAACAGAAAAGAATAAATGACCAGGCATTCAGGAGCAAAGCCCCCTCAATGTCCTAGTACATTAATACAGGGCAGATGTTCGACAGGTACCGGCCCAGAGGAAATTAATTAATTTCTTCCATATCCCATTTACTTCTCCCAGACCAAACTGAGCTCCATTCAAGACATCCAAATGTGAGATTTCGACTATTTTCTCATACTTTTCGGATTATGCTCCTGAGAAATAACCGTTCACCTGTCCCTCTAAGATAACAATATGAGCTCTAACAATATCAGATAACACAATGTTCTCGATTTACTCTCATGCCAATTCTTTTTGTCTGAAATTAATGAGGCAGCCACAAGTTCCAGGGAGGAACCCATGAGAAATATATACAGTAAGCACAGCAACAAATCAATAAGAACTCCTGCTTCTCTTAGGCCTCTTCTGTTCGTCTCAAATTGTCCATGATTTGTCTTAGATTGATCTATGCCCTTGCTCTGCAGTTCTGATAAAGCTGGGTACGCTGTACACTGAGCTATTTGCCACGTTTTTGCAGTCGCAGACAAAAATCGTATAAGAATTCTTACATTGTGAGCCAAAATCGGCCATCTTGGATTTACCAGTGTGACATACCCACAGACGGCCGACTTAGTGAATCTCTGCCTTTGACAGACGACTGGCAGTGTCAGAAATTTCAGGCCAAAATTGTGCAACGAAAACTATCGTAAGCAACAGATTTTACCTCTGGGAGTAGCCCTAGAACATCACTTCGTAATTGTTGACAAACTGCTAAGCTAAGAACGGGCTTTGTTAGTCCTTGGGTTGGAGACTTCCCAGAACAGCTAAGTAGCTGCGGGAAGATGTATTTGTGGGCCAGTGGGAGAGGACTCTGTTTCTCTGTGGACCAAATTGGAATCCCTTGCCTCAGCACAGTGATGGGGACACTGTGTTGTAGAAGGTGCTGTGCCTAAAATGGGATGTTAAAATTATGAAGTATCTCGATACATTGTGGTCATTAAAGATCCTCAGGCACTTTTTGAGAGAGGGGTGTGAACTGTGGCAGGAAAATAAATAAATAAATAACATCTCTACACAAGCCAATTTGATCAGCCCCTCCCCCTCCACACACACACACACACACACACGCACATCAGATTTTTTGCTCAAGCTTTTGTGATCTTCAAATATCTTCAATTTCTCATCTCATTAGACCACTATGACTCCAGTCAAGTGGCTCATGATTATTCAATGTATTTGCTAACAGGGAATAGCATGTTGAAGAGGTTTTCTGAGTGAACTTCATTACTTCAATTGCCATCGAAATCTTGTGTCCTGCTCTCAGTACTAAGTGATTTGTTCAACGCCAGGTGTGTGTGTGTGTGTCTGTCTGTGTGTATGTGTCTGTTTGAGCACATTTCCGATACTAGGTCAGAACACTCGCTGAGACTCCAGACAGTAATATTAATATAGTTAAATATCCCTAAAATAGTCCCTAATATGAAATGGCTTGCTTCCTGTGAGGGTACCCATTGTGCCCTACTTTTCTGTGCTGTCCCCAATGTCTATGCCAGCTTGTGCTTAAAACCTACTCTCATTTTTTAGCCAAATCTTTTTAAAAAAAAAAATCTTTTTAGCTGATTATAAATGAATGGGATCTAGACCCACAGAGGCCTCTGAGCTGAACATGACGATGCAGGTATGAGGACAAAATCTGAAAAACAAAAATCCGGAAAAAAAAACAAACACTCATTACATACCATGGTCTGCGATAGATTGGTCGCCTGTCCAGTGGTGTATTCCTGCCTCTCGCCCCAATGCACGCTGGGATAGACTCCAGCACCCACCCCGGTGGTTAATTACTGATGGTTCTGTAATTAATAATATACTGCTTCATGGAACTGTAATAGGTTGTATTTTCTATATGCTTTTCCCCATTACTAAAGCATTACTTACTGGAATATACAAATTTAAACAGCACAGTGTAGGAGAGGACGCTTGCTCATGTTTATATTTATGGCTGTACAGTATATTTGATATATTCATTTGATATTTTTCCAGATTGCTGATTGAACATGAAGCTATAACTTGTACACCATCCAAAATAACAAAATTACAAATACAAGAACAGGTGCCAACACCAAGGAGCTGTAGATTTTATAACATCTGTTTATATCTGCACAGGATTGTTGTTGTTGTTGTTGATGTTGTTGTTGTTGTTGTTGGTCTTATTCTTCATAAACCACTTTATGTGAATGAGGCTGGCCAGATGAGCACCAGCCTCCTCAAACCACATTTATTTTTTGCACATCAGTCTTAAGGCAATTTCAATAATCGCCGTGGACTGGAAAATTTCCAGTGGACTTAAATAAGAACTATCCCCCCGGGGAGATATAGACTTTCACTCTCTCTCTCTCTCTCTCTGTCTGTCTTTCTCTCTCTCTAGCTCTCTCTTTCTACTTGTTGCGGTATTCATAACACCATTGTAAATCTGCATTAACATTTGCAAACAAGCGTGCTCAGCCATAAACTGTTAGTGTAATAAATCTACGCCAACAGCCACTGAGGTGGGCCAGCAGTTGATGAATATTGTGTCATTTAGATAGACTGTGATGTTTATTTCACTCCCTGTGCTTGACTCTTGCTGTGAATCTCATTTTGGCAGTTTATTTATCAAATAATTTTCAGCAAAACAGTAACACTGACATTATTTATAGTATAAAATTTTGATGGATGGATGACCGTAATTTATGGTCTTAATTTTAGATCAGAGAGTTCTATTTGTCTGGACTCGTAGAAGGTGATCGTTTTCTCTTTGTTTTGCCTCCAGAGATAAGAGCAGCTCACTGTCATAAACTTTTGTTTCGATTCAGTTGAACATGATAAAAAGGAGTCTTCAGCATTGCTGTACACTTCAATGTAGGTGTGACTTCTCTCTGTTCACGAACACAGTATGGACAGTCATTTTTGTGCTCGCTGAACTGTGAATATTACTACCCATTATACTACACTGGGTCCTATAACCTAAAGGTCCTGGGTAGGACACTGCCATTGTGCCCTTGAGGAAGGTACTTAACCTGCATTGCTTCAGTGTATATCCAGCTGTATAAGTGGACGCAATGTAAATTCTATGTGAAAGTTGTGTAAGTCGCTCTGGATAAAAGCGTCTGCTCAATGCCTGCAATGCAATATGCAATGAATATTCACATTTAACTAAGAGTCAAGGTGAAATAAGATCAATGTAATTGGGCACCATCCAGGCGAAGATCCATATCACCTGGCACCACTATGGGGGGGTTTATCTTCTGCCAGGGAAGGAGCTTAAAATGGATATTTAGCTCCTTATCAAAGTCTCCTCAGCAACGCTGGGAAAGGACAACTGCTAAATAATGTAGCATTCAGCTATTCTACGATGCTTGCCAGTTGCTTTCAGTGCATGTTTTTATCTTTCGCTTGGTTTCGGTCATTTCAGTCTCGATTTCGTAACTCACCCGAGTTTCGAGATTCCTTTGACTCAGCTCTTGATTATGGGTAGATGTGGATCAGCTGTTGAATCAGTGTCTTGGAGACCGGCAGCCAATCGGTAATTGAGAGCAGCTGTGATGCATTTTTTTCTGGGCCAATGAGGGTGTAATGACACCCTTCCTGTTGGCATTAAAAGAGGCAACACATAGTGTGTTCAGGTTCATTTTCCCCATCTTGTCCTCTCTTGCTGTGCACTCCTCATGCTGCAGCTTCAGTTTTGCTGGAGAATCAGCTGGTCTTTTAGTACCTTCTGGTTGCAAAATTTTATCGCTTTAGTTGTCAGATTGATGAAGGATATGTCGTAAGAGAATTGGGAAGCCTAGCTATTTTCAAGGTGTTCTATTTAAAAGCCCATCTATACTGGGTCACCTGTACCTAGTGTGACTAGCAGGTCTACACTTGGCTAATTATTGCAAGTCTCTGTGCTACTTGCCAAAATTGTCTAACTTTGCGGTCATTATGATTTGTTTTTAACTTATTAAAGTTAAGCTCTCAAAACCCTCCTACTATACATACAATTCCATTTATTTTCTGTTCTATAGCAAAACAGGATTGTGAATTATAAATGGAAAGGGAGAGGAACTTGCGCGTCTTTGAAACTGAAGATGCATTTGTCTATTGTGTGTTGAAGAGGAATTTGTTTTATACATCAGAACTTTTATTGTGAAATTTCTCATCCTTTCCTTATTTTATATGGCTGTACTCAAATTCAGACTCCTTCCTGTTTAGCAGGAGTTTGGGGATGATTGTATCGCCACGGTAACAGTCCACATTCTAGTGCAATGGGTGGGCAATTCCAGCCCTAGAGGGCCAGTGTGTATTCAGGTTTCCATTTCCACCAATTACCCTGGCTAAATAAACTAATTGGTTGTATACACCAATACTCCATCTTGAAAGACATTCCAAATTAAGTGCTCCTTGAAGGAGCTTGGAGTGAGGAGCTAGCAGGCTCCTCAAGGATGCTTGAGCAAGGAAACATGAGTGCATTCCATGCATTTAATTTAATTTAATTTCAACCCTAATTTGGCACACCAGATTCTACTAATTATCAGCTAAACGAGATCCCTAGCTGTTGAATAAGGTTTGCTTCGTTAGGGTTGGAGTGAAACCCTAGATGACGGTAGATCTCCAGAAACAGGGTTGGGCAACCCTGCTCTAGCTGTTGAATAAGGTGTGCTTCGTTAGGGTTGGAGTGAAACCCTAGATGACGGTAGATCTCCAGAAACAGGGTTGGGCAACCCTGCTCTAGCTGTTGAATGAGGTGTGCTTTGTTAGGGTTGGAGTGAAACCCTAGAGGACTGTAGATCTCCAGGAACAGCATTGGGTAGCCCTGGTTTGATGAACCTTGACAATTAACACTGTGTATCATTTGCATTAAACAAATTAAATAAATACATATATATACCAGCTTGACATTGAAACGCATGAACTCCTTTTGCGTCGTTGTAAACATGGTACTCCATTTCTCATTCCCATGGCTTGCAGCCATACGT
Organism: Anguilla rostrata; assembly: GCF_018555375.3. Taxonomy (NCBI): domain Eukaryota; kingdom Metazoa; phylum Chordata; class Actinopteri; order Anguilliformes; family Anguillidae; genus Anguilla; species Anguilla rostrata. Next base: position 5,239,114 of record NC_057941.1, read on the forward strand.
GTGACAGGCTAGCTCCGCCCCCGGGCCTCGTACAATAGACAGGGGTTTGCCAGCAGGGACCTCTGGAACATCCATCTGGCCTGTCAATCATCCCATGCATCTGACTGATGATGCGATCTCAGGCATTCCGTGCCCGTGCTGCTTCCACCAAGCTGTTGCTGCCGTGAAAGTAGGGTTCAATTCTCAGTCGCCCCCACCTGGTGAAATGAAAGAGGGATTAAAAAAAAAATGCATAAAGAGCTGCTGTCACACGAGGGCAAGATGAGAAGGAAGTGTAATCTGGCGGCAGAAGCTGTTTTCCTTCGAAGATCAACCCCTCGGGTCACACGGTTAGGCGATCTCGAATCGCCGGCCATCGGCGGTCCCTTTCATATTCCGAAGGCGGTTGTGCACGGGGAGCGCGTGAGGAGGGGGGGAAGGAGGGGAGGGGAGGAGGGGAGGGATGGGGAGTCTGGCTGCGGCTTTTCGATTCGTTCCTTTCCGGCTGGGGCTTTGCCGAGGCTTGGAGAGGAAAAAAAAAAAAAAAAAGAAGCTTTGGCGTCGGGGTCAGCTGAGGATTACCGAGGGTTTGCTATCGGAGACTGTGGTGTGTGTGTGTGTGAGTGAATGCCAGCGTGCAGTGTGTGCTGAGGATGTGTATGCAACTGTGTCAAGTGTGTGCTCTGAAGCATGTAGATGAGTGCCTTCATATACATATACATATATATATAACGCATAGAAGAAACTAGACAAAGGGATGCTGACGATCACAAGTACAATCTTTACATTTTAGCCATTTCACAGATGTTTTTTAGCCGCCAAAGCTTAAAGATTACATTTTGCATGGTGAGAACACCAGAAGAGCTAGACACGGGTACGGTTACAATAATAATATCTGTGCTACCGAGGTGCGGCGATACTTTTTTCTTTTTTTTTCCAAAATGTTTTTTCAAAAACACATTGTGTAATTAGAAAAAAAGGGTGAGCTTTGAGAGGTTTGTGGGAAAACATCCAGAGTGAATCATCTGCCTTCCTGACTGACTGGAGAAGGTCACTCCACCATAAGGGGGGGGTGGGGGGGTGGTGGTGGTGAGGTAGTGGGGGGGGGGGAGATGAAGGCTGCTAGCTTCGACTGCCAAGAGCTCAAAGAGACGGGACAGCCAGCTGGCGGGAGGACGCCGGTCACACACACACAGGTCTGTCTGGGATGCGCGGGTTTTGAACATTGTCTGAAGATAAGGAGGAAGCGGGCGCCATTTTGAGCTCGCCAGGCCGGCGCGTGTGTGCGTGTGTGTGTGTGAGAGGGAGATTTGACTGGAACGCAGGCACAGGCAGCCGCCCGAGAGCCGCCGGTGAAGGGTGTTCAGAAGTGGCGCTGCGGCGGCGGCGTGTGGATGTCTGGCAGGTTGGGGACGGTGCTGGGCGGCGGATGTTCTGGACCCAGCAGCTGAAGCCTGACGGCACAGACAGGCCATTAAGCCCAGCCAGCCAGCCAGCCCGGCCCTACAGTAATCCTGTAATGGGGCGGCAGTGCAGTATAATGGGTAAGGAGTTGGTCTGGTAACCTAAAGGTCGCAGGTTCGATTCCCAGGTAGGACACTGCCGTTGTACCCTTGAGCAAGGTACTCAATAATCTGCATTGCCTCAGTATATATCCAGCGGTATAAATGGATGCTATGTAAAAGTCGCTCTGGATAAGAACATCGCTAAATACCTGTAATGTAATGCAATCCTGTGTAGTCACATGGGTTAGGAAGGGGCGGAGCCTCCTGATGCTGTAGATATCTTCAGGACAAATTTCATTAAATATATACAGTGTATATCTATCTATATATATATATATATATATATATATATATATACAAAAAAAAAACGAGAACAATAGCACAAAAAGGCATGTAAAGAAAGATTCACATAATGGTGGTGAGCTGCCCAGCTATACATAGATTACCTCAGCCACAAAAATAAAATAAAAGGTTTGCAATGACTGTCTCAGTCTCTAGACTTATTTACCTTTTTGAAAACAGGTTTCATTATTTTCAGTTTGGCCAGACAGCGAGCACTTTGTTTGCTTATTAATACATAACAGGGTGCTACTTTTGCATCTGGTGTGATGAATGTTTTTGCTTTCTGTAGACCGCATAATGATTTGTCCACTGGTTTGCGCTTTTTTTTTTTTTGAATATCCATTAGCTGGGTTTTAGTTTGGTTAATGGATATTCTGCCATTACATGATAAGAAATGTAAGAAATACAAATGGTCTCATTATCATTCAAAAAGTGTGAGGATTTATTATTTTAAAAAGTAAAGCAATAGGCCTGCAGCAATTGATTTTCAAAATGTAATTTGTTGTGCTTTTAACCTGAACCAGCAGGTAATTTATATGATTTGATCAGATGATTTTTAATGTTTGTTTTTATTACAATCAAGTAAGTTATTACTATTACATGGTGCCGAAATGAAACAATAGTTTAATAGCCTTTGCAAAACATTTTGATATTTTAGGGCAAATGGCCACACCTGGGGCCTGTTTCAGAAAGCAGGATTACTGAGTTAGCTGGACGACTGTGCAGAATAAAACCCAAAACAGCGCTTTTTACTTAAGTCCATGTTCCAGATTTGGGAGGGTTCCGGGTTTTACTCACCACAGTTACCCAACTAACTCAGTAATCCAGCTTCGTGAAACAGGGCCCTGCTTCATGATCCAGGGCCCTGTTTCGTGATACAGGACATTTACTAAAACAAATTATTTAAGCACCTGGTTCAAGGGTGCACTGACAGTGCCAGAAGTCATGTTCTGTAAGTGCTAAATAATTCAATTCAATTGTGTGCCCAATTGTGTGATGGCTGAATGGAGCTGCTGTCACTGTTCTACCTCCACTCACATCAGCAAAAATGGGAACCACAGTCTGGAATCATGGGTAAAACCTAAATTTTAGGGGTTAAGGCCAAATCCAAGCAGGTGGACTGTAGTTGGACCCCAAGAGAGTTACACGAGTCAAATTGCTTCAGTCAGCATATCCAGGTGCACAAAAGGCAAATATGGTTGAAATGATATGTACATTGTGCAGGTTTCCCCTCGATATCACTGTTTGCCCAGCAAATAAATCATATAAACCCATGAAAATGACAGTCATAGAAGAGGTCCCTAATGGAAATATTTCCCTTCAAAACGCCCTCGCTCATCTGATATCTCCTGCTCCCCTGGCTTTCCCGCGCCTGCCACTGGGTTCTGGAAGTGGTGCATGCTGGGACAGCTGCCTGCTGAACTCTGTTACAATGTGTGAAGGGAAATCAGACCTTGTCAGAGAGAGAGAGAGAGAGAGAGGGGCTGGAAGAAAAAAGTGCGGGAAAGGAACTCGCCATGACAACACCGGCTGAGGGCTTTAATAGAGGACCCACGATGATTGCCTGTGTGACAGTGTTGCCGATGCCCAGAATTACACGTGGAGGAGAAATAATGTGCGCTGCCTGTTTATCTGACTAACAAATGTGCATTTGGCACCATGTAATCCAGTCACTTCATTGCATATGTGTGTGTGTGTGTGTGTGTGTGTGCACGCGTGTAGGGCCATGCAGAGGTGATTTAAGGGGAAGGTGCTTAAATTGAAAAGGGGCACATTATCGCAAAAGAACAAATCACCAAATTTTTTGTCACTTAGTCACTGCAGAAGGAAGTATAATGTTCTATACAAAGTATATACAGTACATTTACCTAATTCTAATTAGGCTTGACCTTATACAAAGAAAAGCTTTTGCAGTAAACGATCTGAGACACAATGACATATTTTATGATTATTCGGTTCTCAAATAATTCACAGTTAATTTCTTTTTTGTTATTATTGACATTTACTTAAATCTTGCAAATTAAGGTCTTGGAAAAAGTTAATTATTTAGTTTATCGATGAAAATGAGTCCACTTTAACAAGGCTCTAACTACATGATGACGACAGTTCGTGGTTCGGTTATGAAAAGCTTGGCATTGGCCTACTGACACACACTAACAATATTTCATCTCTTGCTTCTATTGGCAATAAAGCTTGTGTGACAGCTGCTGTCATGTAATGCCTTGGGAGACGGATCTGGTGAATGAGACGTGATATTAAATAGGCCCGTCCAGCCTGATCGAGCTCCAGCCAGCTTGTTCAAGAAGCTAGCTATTATTTTAAACTATGACCACTTTCTGGGTGCATTTGCCATTAACAGGCTACATTCTCATGTGCTGTGTGAGTTTGTAGCGTCATGGCGATGATGGTGATGATTGATGGCTCTGGGTTAACAGTGCCTCAGCTAGAATACTATTAATTCAAAGAAAGCCGCCGAGCCTGCCTGAGGGGAGAGAGTCCTACTTTCCTTTTCCTGCACACGCTGTGTTTTCAGTGACACACATCTCTGCTATAGAGGCCCAGTGATAAAGATGTAGTGCATTCGAAGTCTGACGAGAGACCGGGAAGCAGAACTGGGTCGATATCATGCAAAAACGGATTTGTCGGTTGATATGGGGAAGGGGGAGGGGGGGTGGATGCCTTGTAGGGTTTGATGGGAAATGAAAACAGGTGAGTGACGCGGACGCAGATCCGTGTGTCTTGCGAGCTGTCAGCTCGCGTTTTCGGGGGGGGGGGAGCCGCCGTGGATTTCGGCATCGAACCCGAGCGGAGAGCTGAACGCTGGGGGAAAAAAAAACGCCGCCAGGCCATCGCAAGCCGCCAGGCCGTCGACGTCAGATCAAAACCCGCTCATCGGAGGAAGTGCCGTTCCACAGCGCTGTCAGCTGTGGGTGATTGTTCGAAAGCACTGCCTCAGAGTCTAAAATGACAGCCCCCCCCCCTTTTTTTTTTAAACATTTTTTTTTTGGATTTTGCTGAGAATGAGCCAGGAGCCGGTTTGCAACGTTGCAACATTGTGCCGATCAATATTCTATTAAACCGTTTGATATTTCAGCAGTTTAACGCAGGGCTGTCCCAACCCTGTTCCTGGAGATCTACCGTCCTGTAGGTTTTCATTAGAACCCTAATTTGGCACACCTGATTCTAATAATTAGCAGCTCAATGAGATCTCTCGCTGTTGAATGAAGCAAGCTTTGTTGGGTTTGAAGTGAAAATCTGTAGGATGGTATATATCTAGAAACAGGGTTTGGCAGGTTTAACATATATTAGTATGATATTTCAAAATCAGATGGGTTTTATGTATTAGCATTGTGATTTAAAATTCATATATTTAAACACAATGCAAATGTAAGACAATAAAGCAGGACATGAGAGCAAAGATGCAAAAAGGCATGTAAAGAAACTTAAATATGGCTACAAAACATTTACATAACAGTGGTGACCCCAGCTGTACATAGAGTACCTCAGCTAGATTAAAAATGTGAAATTCAGAATATCAGACAACAACTCATACACAGGATCTGTGATACAGTTACTGGCAAGGTATCCAATATCTTTGGTGCCTGAACAGAGAAGGTAAGATCACATTTCGTATTAAACCTAGTAGTACTCACACTGAGAAGACTGTTTGACAATTTATGATAATTAGATTTCTGACAAATATGACGCATTTGTGTGTATGTTTATTATAGAATCCCTGTTAGCTGCCACGGTGACAGCTAATCTTCCTGGGGTACACAAACGTGGCAATCCAAATCAATACCAACACAAATGCAAACTAATAAAAAATAATAATAATAAAATTTAAAAAAACAGCGGTGGTAAGAAGTGAAACAGAACAGTAAGAGCAACCACAGTATTCGATTGTGAAGTGGACAATTTAGGGCTCGGACTTGATTGGAATTGGAATTGGACGGTCATCACGGCCTTGAAAAATGTACTTCAGTTTATTTATCGCTTGTTGATACAGACAGAGATAAGAAATAGAGATGAATCTCACATCTAGTACCATCTGTAGTGCATGCAGTAGATTACACAGGGACTTATGTTTTGAAAGTGCAGGAGTGTATCCCTCATTGTGTCCTGTCCCAGGAAACACAGAGTATTCTCACAATGTTACCTGAATGTTTTGTCAATGTTATAACATTACCACTACATGGTAGCAACATGGTTGAGAATGTTTTGTTAGTTGGGATGCAGCAGATCTGTTGTACTAAGATCTTCGGTTTTACCATAAACACGACTCAAAGCATATTATTTCTGCTCAGTGGCGGGTCTGATTTTTTTCCCTTCAATGTCAAAAAATGATTCAGGCTGGTCTAACAATAAAAAAGTATATACAAAAGTATACATCTACAAGTATATTACAAGTATCTTGCAAAGTGTATTGATCTCGGATCAATCCATCAAATCTTTCTTTACTGGGCTATTTTAGGAAATGTTGTCCAACTGTATGCTCCATTTCTGTCTTTAACAAAGCCCGTGCCTACAGTATTCAAGCCTGAAGCGCAGCTTATCTTGATTGATCTGATCCCCTCATTCAGCAGATGCTTATGTCTTTGTACGCCGATGGTGCTGTTGTTCTAGAATGGATTGCCACAATACAACGGATTGGCCATAACCGTCCTGACTTTTTTTTTTTTTTTTGGTGTTTGTCCCCCCCCCCCTTTTTTTTTTATATTCCCACTGCCAGACACACACACACTTACTTGCTTATGGCAGTCCATCGATGACGATGATGACTTTGCTCCAAATTCATTTGTTGGAGGTTTATTGGGGTGCATTACGCCTGTGCATAGCCGTGTGGCTGTGCAGGCCAATGCGTGATCCGCAAGTCTTGCCACATGAGGGGCAGGGGTATACGGCACAGGAAAGGGGGGGCCCTGCGGCACGTTGGTGCCTCTGTGCACGCCGCTGCACTCTCCTCTCTGTAGCCTGCTCCTGAAGGGGAGTGGATTCCCTGGTGGCAGGTGGAGCTCCAGGTGTGGCGATCAGCAGCCAGGGACTCTAGTGCTGGTGGCTTGATGTTGCACTTCTTCAGGAGGGTTTTTAGGTGATCCTTGTAGTGCTTTCTTTGCCCCCCAGCAGACCTATGACCATCCAAGAGCTGGCCATAGAGGATCTGTCTAGGAAGGCGGTGGGCAGGCATGTGGATCACGCACACACACACACACACACACACACACGCACACGCACACACACACACACACACACACACACACACACACACACACACCAAAAACCCAATCAAAGTGAAAGTCGCTCCTGAAAAGCAAAAAATCCGGTGTCTGGTGTAAGTAGCTCAGGGTGTCCAGAGCTATAATCTCAGATCACTTCTTAATGCAGTCAGCCACCCTACGCCCCCAACTGTCTGTGGCCCCATTTTGTTTCCAGAGCAGGTATTAGTACACTTTTAAACTTCAGCAGCCAGTATCTGGGCTTGGACCCAGCACAGCGAGCAGCCCCCCCCCCTCCCCCCCTGCCCCACCCTCTTCCACTTCAGCAAGTGCACTTCATCTCGGTGACGGTGCCGCTCGGCAGTCCCAGGTGGAGATCCTATGATTAATTTACTGTTTTGCAATTTATTCTTCGCAGTTTTGACAGGACTCCCCCTACTGAACAACAAAGGGTGTTCTATTTTTTAAAATTTTATTTATTTTTTTTTCTTTTCTTTTATTGTTCTCCATACTGTGGTGATAAAACCAGTACAACAAAGCTCTTTTTTAAAATGTATTATTTACCGGGCTCCTGTAGGAGGCATTATCGGGGGGGGCTTCAATTCATTGAACGGGACGCGACAAGCGGCTGGGGCAAAACTAGCGGAGCAGGAACGAGATCTGGCTCGGGAGGAGCGAACCGAGCGCGAGGGGATTTATGTTAATTATCGCCGAGCAATTTAAGACCCTCCCCCCCCCCCCTCTCTCTCTCTCTCTCTCTCGAGAAATATTAAGAAAAAAGCCAAATGGTGGAAGTGTAAAGAAAAAATCAATAAAGCAAACAAAGATTGGCTCTGCTCGCGAAGGAATCGCGCCCGAGTTAGTCCCCCCGGTGCCGTCTCTCTGAATTTAAGGCTCTGAAAACAGCGTTTTGGGCTGACGGTGGCCTGCTTCCTGTTTTGGCGCAGTTGGCAAATGTTCCCCCAAGATTTCAGGAAGTGATACGCTGGCAAGGCAACATTTGTAGGCCATTTAGGATGAGCAATGTTGCCGGCGACATATACCGTTCTGCCGGTCACATTTGTGGGGAATTGCCCATCTACAATGCCTCAAATATTACCTGTGCATCAGAGCCTTCAGGCATCATTTCTGGCAAAAGCACAGGAGTTCATGATTGAATGGTGCCGACCGTAACATTGCACGTGAATGATGAGTTATATTTTTAAAACAGGTATTTATTTATTTTTTATGAATTTATTTATTCATCGTTATTTTTGATTTCTTAGCAAACCAAAACAAATTATATACCTAATTCTCACCGAAGACAACAAAAACAAACCAATAAAAGTGAATAAACAAATGCATTCAAAGTTGGTACTGGGTGTTGCAAGACGGTAGATTGTATATGAACGCTGTTCATACTCTCCACCAGTCATACTTACAGTAAAGGGATATGGTGCTCTTTAAAATAATCTGCAGCAGAGTTCTTAGCAGGGCTTTGATTTTAGCTGTATTGGCCCCAGAGCATTGTTGGAAAGCCAGCCCTACGGATGCAAAGCTCTCTGGTACTTAGAGTGTTCAGATGAGGATGCAGCTGCACTGACTTTGAGGTAAATCGCTGAGTCATCACGTTCCTTTAAAACAGTTTTTTCTTATGTTGGCACTTAAAGCTGCCAAATTAATATATCTCTCGCGCAAGTTAAAATGGATCTAAAAGTCTTACGCAAGTAGTCATAGTAGGCTTGCAGACGTAGTTAAATTTGCATTTAGCACCTCGGGCAAGACCTGTGTAACATAACTCAGTTCCAAAGCTGTGCTGCAGCTGGGCACTCTGACAGCGCACTTAAAGATCCATTCAACTTGAAATATGTGCGCAGTTTGTGTACAAACTTATTACAGATCAGCTGATGGCCACAATTTTTTTAGAGGAGATGGCCGAGACCTCTAGTTGAGGCATCAGCTAGCGCATCAGCTAAAAGATGAGCAGGAATTATTCTTTTGGAACGTGCGGCCTTGGAGAGAAGACCGTCTTTCGGATGAGACGTTGGACCGAGGTCCTGACTCTCCGTAGCCATTAAAGACCCCGTGACACTTGCTGCAAAGAGTAAGGGGGTTCCCCGATGCCCGATGGCTAAATTACCAACCTGGCTCTCTCGAACTTGCCGCCAAATCATCCCATGATCTAATTGGCTAAAAAATGTTCTCTCCCTCTCCACCTTAGCGAATGTGTGGTGAGTGTTCAGGCACAAAATGGCTGCCATACGCCACCCAGGCGGGTGCTAAACATTAGTGGTGGGTGAGGTGAGTTCCCGCTCATCACTGCAAAGCACTTTTGAGAGTTCAGAAAAAGTGCTGTATAAATGTAATGATTCATTCATTCATTCAAATCAAGAGACAGTACAGGAAGGGAATACTTTCCTCTGTTATTCTGTAAAAAAAATGATACATTTATCATCAAAATATCAACAAAGGCGGGGACTTCTCTTGCTTGACCTTTGGGCAAGGATATATGGTTTGTCAATGAAAATGTATTATTCCTGACAGGAGAACGTTTGAGAAATCTACAATTTGAACCCATATACTAGCTTGCTTGTTTTGCTACTTATAGCCAATTCTTTACAATTAAGCTTATGCAGAGACAGAGACATTTTTATCCTCATATTTACTGTTATTGTTTTTTTATTCATGTCATCGTTGTTGCTATGCTGATTAATTATTACATATACGTATTTCAAAATGGCATGCCAATAAGGTATTTTAAATTTGAATTTGAGAGACAGAGAGACAGAGATGTATGCATGTGTTTGATATCTGAGAAAGGTCTTGAATATGCATGTAGTGGAAAAAAGTGCCAAAACACCTGAGGATCAGTATCAAGCCAAACTAAAAGAGAGCCTAACTGAAAAGACCAGAAGTAAAACTTTAAAAAATCAGCAAGAAAGACCATCTGAAGGGTTAGGTTGTTTAATTGTGGGGTGTTTAATTGCTGAGGCTTATTGTTCCAGAAGAAGTTTTGGTAAATAGCATTCAAATCTTGAAATTCACACCAGGGCTCACAGTAAGTGTAGAAAACAAGTACTTTGTGTGTGGTAATAGATTCAATTTAATGAGTAATGGTGTTCTCTGAATATTACTTGGAGAGTAATATTCAGACGAGACCATTGTACCAAATCCAACTTTTCTAATGTTTTTTAAACAGTTTGGCCTAAAGTGGGGACCAGAGGGTAATACTTTAACTCTGAGAATTGTTGGAAATGAAAATTATTTGGAAGTTTACAGTTAAGATACGTAAAGCCAGAACGCTGTGCCTAAATTGGGTGCGATGTTGGACATTATGATTGCTTGGCAGTTTGAGTTAAATAGCTTCAGATTGGTCTTTGTGTATGTCCTGAAAGTGAAATAAAAAATAATAATAATTGGGCAATAGGAACTGCTTTTGATATGTGAAAAAGATCAAACAAGGCAGTCAATGAAATACGGTGTCTTTAATCATAATGAGTGAGGTGTCTGGACTCTGAGCCGCATGTTTACTTTAACGGGGCAAAAAAAAATTAATTGGCTCATGAATATGCAAATAATGCAACTACTTTCAATAATGGAAAAAGATAGAAAGCTTCTCTCGGACACTCATTCTCGGTGACAAGGCAACATTTCATTTGTGTTGCAAATGAGACGTGTGAAATGAGACGCATAAAATTAAATGTTTCGTAGCACCTGAGGCAGCTTAGTGCCAACACTTTTTATTTATTTATATATTTTTAACGGTGTATAGGTGTCATTTAATGAAGAAGGTTCCCCCGTACAGTGAGCCTTATTAATTTCAACCCAAGACGCTCTGGAAACAATTTTTTTTCAATGAATGTCATGTGTGCTGCGTAACTGACAGAAGAACCAAAAAAAAAGAGAAAAAGCGTGTCTTCTCTAATTAGTGGCTCATTATGTAGAGGCGATCTATTTCCTCGTCACGTTATGTGCGTAATACGCAGGTGAGCGGCTCGCCCCGTGATGCGTACCCTGACTTATTCGATTTAAGAGGTCGCGACCTTGACGAAATGGATGCCAACGGACGAGCTGATTCAGACGCCGCACGTCTCCCCGCTATCAGATCCCAGCTGAGAGTCTCTGAAATTGACAGCCTAATAAAGAGTTAGAATTTCATCACAAAAAAAAAGCTTTCCCTATTAATCACGTCCAATTTTGCTCCCTGCGTTCCCCCCGGGGGCCCGGCCGCCGCAGTTGCTCTTGATACCGATGCGTTTTTAATGGCGCAAATTAATATTCCATAACAACGCATTAAGGACGATATAACCATGTTGGGTCTATTGGATTTTCTTCAAAGGTGAACGGGCGGCTCAGCGAGATGCAAAGACGTACTGTGACTGAGAAGTACTGCACAATATGTTCCTGTTTACCTACCTGTCTACACTGACGATGGTGGCACATCGTGTCCTAGGCAAACCCAGTTTTTGATTGGTACCCCCAAAAATTGGAGCCCCCCCCCTCCCCGATCTGTGATTCTTAGTCTACCTGCAGAGTTTTCCATTGCACGCATGATTGGAACTTGGCACTGCCTGCCTGTTTAATTTATTCAGGAACTGCGCTCTATAATTATCTCCATCCAGTTTGATCACACGGTAGATTGTTGCTATTTTTAAATTTGGTGTTGTTTATTTTTTTTTGTTTTAAACGATGTTTCATCTCTTGTGGAACAATGGTTCATCTGTTTTGCTGTGAAGACGACACTAATTTCTACACCAGATTATGTTGGTTATTCTCCAAAAATGCAAATGAATCCGTTGGGAAATAAAACCTTCAAACAAAAAGAAGACCAGGCCCCCAGCTTTACAAAGAGGCATCCGGAATTTTTCCCCAGATAGATTGCAGCCGTGACCAAGTTTGAGTCTGTTCTTTCTCGCCAGGTCATTGATTGCACAAACACTTTATAATTTTGTTTTGAGCTTCAGGGTGATTTATTTCTACTTATTCTTCAAACTGATTTTATAATAAAACTATCAAATTTCAAGCTTGCCATTGCTTCCTCTGCTTTTTGTATTGTCAAGAAAAAAGTAATAAAAATGGTTCCAGATTCAATATATTAAAAAAGCGTCCTTACGTTTGAATAATAAATTAATACAAGTGTTTTTTCTTGTATAAAAAAACTTTATTTTTCTGCCATTAACTTTGATTATTGCTGCATTCACCAGACTGTATCGTGTAACTTTGCGCTGCTCAATTGTAAAAAAAAAAAAGTATTGTTTTAACTTTGGTAGGTGCTGTTCCCTGTGTCAGAGTGAACAGACTGGGGACACGGCCTGTTGTATTTCTGCTTAATAGTCATAAAAATACCAAGCATACACAAAACAACTCTGGATGGTTATCTGTTTGAAAAATAACAAATGACACAATTGTATGTGAACATACAACTGTAGTGCTAGCAGAACTGAAGCTGCTGTAAATGTCTTTCTGTGACAAACAGCTGAGGCTTTTTTTATAAAGGAGATTGCCTGACAAAACATCCTGGACATTTCATGCTGGTGTCATGCAAAATACTACACACCAAGGAACTTTTGCAAGGGGTGCCTTCTGTGTGTCAATTTTATGCCATTTTAGGTAGTTATTGCCATTGTCAATGCCAGGTAGCTAAGCAAAGCAAACAAAAGCCAGGAATAGCATTAGCATGCTAGCTAACGTAAGCCCATTTACATCCAAAGCCAACCAAAGACAGCTGGCCAGCCCTATAGCCCTACAGCTAATCTTAGTTACCTTGCTCATTAAGCGATCTCTAAATCTGGTCAATTTCTTATTAATCTCAGTTTTACAATGCGCTAGTTAGCTAACATGTCTTGATGTGAGGTATCAAACACAATACTATATCTCTGTGCCATAAAAAAACTATTAAAGGAGTACCATGGTGGTTGAACGTGACACTTCCCAGTTGTCTTCAGGCAACAACAAAACAAATGTGCATAATTTTTTTATTCTTCAGTCATTTCAATGTACTTTAAAACGTATTTTTCTAAGCCTAAATTTCCCACTATAAAAATTCACCCGAACCGTCTGGGCGTGGTAATGAGAACTGTCAGTTAGCTATGATTGACAGACCGTTCCCCGTTACCATAGCTACCCCCATGATACGCTCTCTTTGGGAGACTGAATTTTCACAAGCTAGCTAGCTTAGTAGTATATCAAGTATCGATAGATAGCTAAGGTAAGGACGTTGACTTGTATCCAGTTACAATTTTTGCTATCTAGCTAGCCAAGTTAAGATAAAAGCACAACTATAACGTCCTCATAAAAGCGAACTAGCAAGCTAACGTTATCGATAACATTGCCTTATGAAAGCAAACCTCCTAGCTAGCTAACGTTAGCTAGCTAGCTAAATGAATATAACCAGAAATAATCTAAAGGAACTCTAATTTAAGTGAACCTAACGTTATTCAAATATTTGCATTGTCTGAACAGCAGGACGGTGTGTCCTGTCAGATTTCTTTACGGGGCGTGGAAATAGGAGTGGTTACTGTATTCGTGACGTAGAAAAATGACAACTTTCTCAACCGGTTGAAAATGGGACGATGAATTTAAAACGCATATTTCTCCAAAAATACAGAACGGACATATTTAATACTTTGCTCATTGTGTTTCTTCAATGCCTCTTGTGCAAATAGCACATAAAACAGAGAAAGTGTGAAAATCACCATGGTACTCCTTTAAAGTACTTTTTTTAACATGTTCACTTTGTGGTATCATTTTACACAGACGCTAGTAATAACTACTGCTTAAAATGACATACAGTTACAGGGAGACTTGGAAGGCACCCAGTGCAAAATTTTACGAGTGTACAATATTTAGTACTGCACCAGGCACGCTCGCCATTCACTCACACACTCACACCTGCAGTATGGGCATTTAGAGTCCCCAGTTAACCTGACCTGCATACCTTTGGACTCTGAGAGGAAACCAACGTGGACACCAGGAGGACATGCTCACTCCAAGCCCCACAGAAAGGCCTCTGCTGTGATCTGAACCTGGGACCTTTCTTGGGGTGAGGTGACATTGCTGGCCACTGTGTCGTCCCTAGGATTGTGTTATCCAGAAGAATGTGCCACTATATATATATATATATATTCGTTGTTTTGTGGTTGTTTGTCTATATTGGTGGAGGTGTACTCAATGTCCTCTAAAGAGTTCTGCTGAGTACATGAAGAGGCACATTCTTTCGGATAACGAGATCCTCGGGACAACTGTGGCGCAGTGGGATACCGCTGTCGCCTGACCCCAAGAAGAGCATTCCTAAAAAAATGGAATGGAATGTTTCAGAGATTAAATCACCAGAGAGCACAGCATTGCTGGGGGAAAATGTACACCTAAATGTCTTACTGTAATTAAAGACAGAATGTTCTTTCAGCTTTTGTTGTAACCAGAATGCATCTGTACAAACCTGCAAAGGCATTGGGAATGATTGGCATTGTTTCACATAATCGCATTCCGCAGGAGCTAATGTTCTCATCACATTAATTTGACGGCATGAGCGGCACGCATAAAAGTTTTTTTTTTTTCCTTTTTGATTCTTCTTCCTCCCACTCTAGCTGATGAATGGAGGATGCAGTTTTCCACTGCTGTGATTAGAAGCTGGAAGAACTGCGAGGGCGTACGAAATTAACTGCAGAATTAACAAAGACAAAGTCTGATTAATTTTATTCTGATCTTCATCTTCAGCCTAGTTGATATTTAAGTTTTTTTTTTTTTTGTATGAACAATTCTTTTTCTTCTTTTTCATTAATGATAAATTGCAGATGTGTGCAGACCTCGGGTATCTGACCAACCCAAACGAGGCGCCATTGTGCAATACCACAATGGGGGGGGGGGGATTGGGGGGGTGCTGTGCAAAACATGAATGATCTGGTGAGACTATGGAATTGTAGCTCAGAGCCTTCTCATTATGGATTCTATTTGGGCCCGTAGGACCATGGACCCCGCTTTGAGAACAAGCACTCTGATGGGGGGCCCAGTCATCCAGAGCCCAGAATTGCGTGTTTGTATATTCATTCCTTTATTTTAAGTCAGTTTTCATGCCGCAATACCCTCCGCAGGCAACTCTCTGACACACTACATTAACTTTCAATTCTCAGCCGCGTGAAATTTTTATTTTATTACCACCAGTCCCAGCAAGATTGGGAAAACTACATTAAAAAAAAAAAATTATTATTTTGTCTCTGCCGGTTGCTATCTGTCTGGACTTGCATTGTGTTTTCACATATTTCCCTCACCAATCTAAGGAGGCACAGGCTTGTGTTTTGAACCAGGTGGAAGATGCCCCCATTTCTTTTCTTTCCACCCCCCATATATGTAGGTCATTGCCGTAGCTGGTAAACACAGAAATAGCGCAGAATTTGAACGGTCAGCATATAAAACAGTGACTCAGCAGCAGAAGGGCCGGATTTGACGTCTTCATCCCAACTTGCTGAACTGGCCATAATTTTTCACTCACTTTTCTCATGTAAAATCCGGCTGACATTTTGTCTGGATTTCTTCCCCTTAAAATTATGCAAATTAACCTTCTGAGACATGGCAATAGAAAAAGTTAAGGTATTAAAGTTTTTCAAAAAATGTATTATTACTCTGTAAAGTGTCTGTGAAATGTCCCTTTAAGAGCATTTTATATTTGTATTTGCATCTCCTTAGCGAATACCTTGTTGTTGAAACCAATTAGCAGTTTGGCTTTTTCCTTCCTTTCACAGCTGTTTACAAACATACTATTAATGGCACACTGCTTTCGACGTTTTAGAGGTGTAAGCTTCTCTCTGACAGTCAGACGAAGTGAAGTGCATTATTTTGGATTTTCTCACCCTCGGCAATATGATGTATTGGTGATACCCCAGTGTCTAAGAATAAAAAGCAACAAAAAACAAAAAAAAACAAAAAAATCTTCCTGCCGTGGTCTCGCACCCCTGTGGTTTCACAGCAGGGACGCTGTGTAATGACCGACCGTGACAGACTCAGCCCGACGAATTTTCGCCCAAAAAAAAAAAAAAACCAAAAAGAAAAAATATCACTTGGCAGCCATCATTTCGGCATTTATCCCCACGTGTACCTGACACGGTGCCGGGTTGGAGTCACGAAAGACATCCCCGACACCCCCGCGTAGCTGTGGGAAAGCGGTCGGGGTAAAGTGAGGGAGCTTAATTGCCTTTTTCGGTCACCCCGAAAGTTTCATTTCACAGCGTGATCTCCTGTCCGTCCCCCCGGAGGAGACAAAAAAAACCACAGAGTAGCCTGCTGGGAAATTAAAAGCATAGCCAGTCCTCCCGTCGTCTCGTCCCCAAACCCTATTCCTCATTTAACTAGGAAACATGTTTGCTATAGAACACGTTCCTAGTGGATAAGAAGCTGCTTGCTTCTTTTTCTTTTTTTAGCGACATTGTTAGCAGCTTCGGCCATTTTCTCAACGTGACTCACATTGAGTGCACACAGCAGTAATGATAATCAGCAGTAAACCGTTGTGTGTACAGTGTAACATTGAGATGTGAAACAAGCATAACACAGTTTAAAATACCATTGAATTATAGTCACAAGTCCCTGAGATAGATGTTCACAGATAATCAGCACTCAGTGTGTACAAGCGGTGGTTTCGGTCTGATTAATGTTGCACGTTGGCCCTGTGCAGCACGGACCAACAAATAAATAAATAAATAAATAAACCACATCATTTTCCAGTTTGATCTTTTCACAAAAGTCTGACTCGTTTCACAAACGTTAATACGAGTCTTAGCAGCACATTTCAACCCACTTGACGGCAAATCGTATCAGTGAATTTGTGAAACAGCACAGCGCAGCCGCTGTTTCCATTGGCTAGCTATTGTAGCTCAATTCTGAAGGACAGAATTGCCCTGTGAAAGCCTCATGATCAGTCATTGTGATTTAATCCTGCCTTCTGACAATAACTAATTAATTTTTTAGTGCCCACTTTATGATTTGAAACGGGCCTCTGTTAAAATGTCTCTTTCATTCCGAGTCTCCCAATGACTTAATCTTTGCTTAAAGGGAACGTCGTTAGCCTTTAACGACACCCGTTCGATAGCCCCCGGTGAGTGAGTGATGGGTCAAATCATCAAAATTTAACATGAAAGAGAAAATGAACGAGAATGTCAATCATGGGAATGAAATGTCAAACTATAACACAATCCCATATCCATTTTTTGACATCTGCCAATGTTCACATTTCCCCACTTTGAAACCATGCCTTCAATATCCATTCATATTTATCATATTACTCATTTGTTTTGTTTTTTTTGTTTTTTTAAATGAAAGTGTAGCTATTCTGCATACAGGTTTAATACCGAAACAAACCACATTAAAACATGCCAAATCTGTCTCATATGACGTAATCTGCCTGCCAAAACAGGCAGTCTACCTTATATTCAGCCATTGCAGATTTGCATATTCCAAAGGTTAGACCACATAAATGGCATTTTCCCCGTCCCATTTTTGATTAGAGGGACGAATAAACCTTCAGGTTTATATCGGGCTGTTCATTAGTTCCGTTCACTCTATTCTGTGCTTGCAATTAAAATATCGCTGAAATATTTTCCGGTTTTTACAAAGAGTGCTGCTGTCTGATCTGCTCATTTTGCCACTGGATTCATCAGCGCAAAATGTCAGTTACCTTATTAATGTCAGTCACCATATCAATGTCAGTTATCGTATTAATGTCAGTTGATTAAGCCAGTTATTATCCCATTAGTGTACTGAGATGGCAGACTATTTGGTGAGTCTGCACGACATCGGGGATAAGATGAAGAAAGCAAATTACTGTACACTAATACAAATACTTCCTGTGATAACGTCATTTTAAAACAACCTTGTAAACGTGTTCAGGTGCATTTAAAGAAATGCATTCTTGCTTGGACCAGTGCTGTATTTTCATGTTTAAGCACAATGTGTTAAAAGCACATTGTGTATTTGAGTGAAGTATGTATTGCTGAGTGAAATAAAAATAAGGTGGACATTTCTTTTTTTGTATTTCTCACTTCTTATGATATTACACAATAAGAAATGGTGCATCTACTGGTATTACATTGAGCAGCCAGGACTGTTAAGAATGAATGTCATTTTTGAATTGAAAACCACCCAACCCACAAGCTCCACCCACAAGCTCTGCCTGCAAGCTCCGCCTCCAGGGGCCAGCTGCTGAAATGGCGTCTGTCTAACTGATGATGTCACAATTGGAGTACATGCTGGCGGGTTGGGAGAGCAGGAGCGCACTTGTCCTTCTGCTCTTCACAAGACTATCGCCTGAACGCAGGGAGACCAGCAGCGGCGTCTACAATATCACAAAGCGCACTGTGAGGCCTGTCACAACAGACAAAACCTGACAACATGCCCCCCTGAAACACACACACTTATACACATACCCACTTATACACGCACACACACACATATATATACACACACACAGACACACTTATACATACACACACACATGCACACACATACAAACACCCACTTATACACACTCACACAGACACACTTATACATGCACACACACACTGTTCCATTACCCCAATGACTGCCAGCAGGTGGCCTATCCATCTGTGTCTTTTAAAGGGACATTTCTGTCTAAAAATATCAGTTGATGTGCATTCATCTTTTCTAATTAAAATGTAACTTGAAAATGATTGTGCATGCTTTTCCCACAGAACCAAAACCCCATAGATATACTCTGAAAATAGTCGGTCTGCACTTGTAATGTAATGCACGAAAGTTAACTGACACAAACAAAAAGGGTGACGTGGAACCATTTTCATTTTCTTTCTTTTCTTTTTTTTTTTGTTTTTTTGTAGGTGCAGACTGACAACTCGATTGATCTGACGTTCTTGCATCATGTTCGCATGGGGAACAAATTAATTCACATTAATGGCTGCCTACATCAGGTTTGCTGTCTCATCAGTGTCTTCCCTGCTCTCGAGTGGCAGTGAAATGTATCGGAAGACATCTTGTTAACAGGGTCATGATATTCATAGAAAATAAAAAAAAATAATAACTATATACGTATGCATTGTTTCATGTCCTGTGTTGGACTATACACATCATTAATAACCAAGCATCAAGTGACAAAAAATGTACAGCCTGCAGAACAGTCCCACAACAAAAAACTACACACTCATTATAAGCCCATTGTGATATCTGCTTATGCATCGACACGTTATAGACATGTGACATCTTCAAAATGTGTTCATTTGTTCCTGATCTTATAGGGCCAGGTCTACAGTGCAGGGTGCAGCTTTTTCATTTGATCTGAGGCGTTTAAGGCCACGTATATGGTTTGCAAGTCTACTTTTATTTAATCAAATCTGTATTTCTGTTTTACCGTACGTGCTAAATGCTCTACGCGGCTTTGCTTGATCAGAACCAGGTTGCTTTTCTTACGTGCAATTTCACACACACACGCACACACACACACAGGTTTGCACTGCTGTAAAACTTTGCTAGTTCTGGCCCATAGCATTTATGAGCCATGGTCCGGGAGGAAACGTCAGACTGGCTTCAAATGGGCCTTGTTTCGGCGGTAATTGGCTGTGCTCTCCGTTCTGCTCTGAGGGTCTCTGGTCGCTGCGATTGCCCTATTGAACAGCAGGAGTTGTTTGCTTGTTTATCTTGGCTATTCGTCCTCTCGATCGGGTGGTGCACGGACCACTTCTCACGCGTACGAATCCATCCCGGTGTCCGCGTCAATCAATCAGGACACTTTCAGGGCCACGTTCAGAGGACGTCTTCCACCTCATTTGACTGCTCATTACATCACGTTTCAGCAACCAGGGCACCCAGTCATCCAGAGTGACTTCCACAGATTACAGTTTTCCCCCTCTCACCTTTTTTTTTTTTGAACATGCAATGCATTTACACTGCTGGAGATTGCACTGAAGTAACTCAAAGGATACAACTGCAGTACCACGGCAGAGAAACAGAACCCACAGCTTTAGCATCGCAAGCCCAGTCCGCTGCCCTGTTAAACTGCACTTTGCCTTCCTAAATTATTTACCTCCGCTAAATAAACTTCTGCCACATTCTGCTGCTGATATACAACGACAGCTCTCGGTTGCCTTAGTTTCAGTGATGTCATCGCCTTCCTCCGGGGGGAGGGTTTGAGTTCTGGCGGTGGGCTAGATGTGTCCCCAGTCACCAAGTATTCTTACAAGTCGTACAACAACGCAATAAATCTCGACCAGTGTCTTGTTAAGAAAAGCTATTAACTTATCTGTGCGGTCAGTGATGACCCGAATCCCAATTTCAGTTACTTGGTAATGAATTGTATTCCTTTATTAGAAGCCCTTGCATTTACATTACATTACATTACAGGCATTTGGCAGACGCTCTTATCCAGAGCGACGTACAACAAAGCGTATAACCATAACCAGGGAAAAGTGTGTTGAAAACCCTAGAGGGAAGTACAGTTCCAAGTGCAGGGAGTGACCGCGTAGTTTAACTAAGACCCTGTAGGTTAATCTGATTAACACAACAAAAACAGCAACAAAGCAGTCTATGCAAATAAAACAAGCAATAGTTATTGCTTGTTTTATTTGAAGTTGATTTTATTTGTATGGCTAGAATGGAGGGTGCCATGATTTTTTGATCAGGATTTATAGCAACTTATAAAAACATGTCAGTATTTACACTATGATAAAGCTGAGATTTAGAGATTTCATCATATGAAGGATGCTCCCTTATTTTTATCTTTTAGCATTGTTGGGAAATTGTTAAATTACAAGAGATCTGTTTGCTGGCACCGTTCATTTTAAAGAGATTATTGTAGTTCATGGAAAAGAAGATATTTGGGACGATGGATACATGATAGCTTACCTTATGAATGCGTGAACTGAGCTAATTAATTATGAAATGGTTTTGATTTTTGGTTTGACAAAAAAACAACAACAAAAAGAATGATGAATGTCTGCAGTACTGGTAAGACTATAAATCTGAGTCTGCAGTTTATATCTGAAAGACTCATTTATTTTCAGTCAATCATTTGGAAAAACCCAAACCCACGGTGGTGACCCCAAACTCACAAGTTCACATCCTGCAATAACACTAAAATTGCAGAGTAGCAGGGGTACAGGTACAGCACAGGTATATAACTTCCTCGGCTCTATGAGTTCCGATTGCGTGTGTATTTTTTTCCTACTCTCTCCTACGCACAGTCAATCCGAAACAATCTGGAGTTTGCCGATGTCCGTGAATCTGAGATCGCTATGTCTTTACAGAGGACCTGGATCATTAGTCCCAAGTGTCTTCTCCCAGACACAAATCAATGGTGAATGCGGGTCACTTTCTGGGCTAGGAACAGCTGGGATGTGGCAATACTTATCATGCCTGTAATGTTATCAGATGAAACACCTGCGGAACATATAATCTGCTCACTACATGTCACTGGCAGTGTTGAATGCAGTGGGAAGGGGGGGAAAAAGGTGAGTTAATTATATGCAGAATGGCATTAGTTTTTTTTAGATGAACAAAATATTTTAACTAAAAAAATGGTATTAATTATATAATGTAGTAGATTTCTGCAGTCAAAATGCAGTGTGTTTGAGAAATCTTTGCATTGCAATTGTTATATAAAATGCCAGAAATAGTTTCTGGGATCTCTTTTGGGAAGAAAGAAACTAAATATAAACTGATGTAACAAACAAAGGAAATGTATTCAAAGTATTCATCCAAATGCTGAAAAAAAAAGAATTTAATCTTATACCCAGCAATGATGACAGAACTTATTTATTACCCACTGTAACATTCCAGTTCAACATTTCTCTATGTAGCATATTAAAATTGTCAGGCAAAGCCCGATTTTTTTAAAAGCCGCATCAACACCGGCAGCTAAAATTTCAGAATTTAGGAAGGAACAGGATTTAGAAAGTATATTCTCAAATTAGATTATTATTTATATACATTATTCATTGCATTACCGATGCATTCAAATATTTTACAGATATGTGCATTAATAAATAAATACAATAAAATAAAACCTGGCATTACTTACCCTCCTTATCCACCCAGAACATATATAAAAATATAAAAGACAAAAAAGATAACAAAAACTCTTTCATAAAGAAGCAGGGTTGATGTTAAAGAGAAAATTAGTTTGTTTGATCATGAATCTGTGCAATTCTTCACATACAATGTTGATCAAACTTTATTGTTATTTTATATTGATTTTTATTCTGTGCGTCATTTTTAGACAATAATAAATATCAAGGACACAAGCAGCCGGCATTGCTTGGTTATAGTGCTTCTAGGCTCAGCAGTGATTCTTGATATAACTATGAGATATTATTAAGCCAAGAAGTAAAAGCAAAGGGACAGAAATAAACAGAAAAATAAGTCCAGCTATTCATCTTTTTTAAAAGAAAGAAGACTGAGAAGACTGCCTCATATTTTCTTGAGCCAAAATTCAGCCCCCAGAGATTTTGACATAATTCATGCCAACAAGTTTTGCAGCTTGATTGAAAATGAAATCCGAGACTATATATTGTCCCAAGATCGCTTACCGAAATTCTTTCTCAGAAAAATATTTGCATACGACAGGAGTCTCACTGGGGGGAAAAATAAGCACTTTAAGGGAATTTTATCTGCCCAGTCAGGAGGAAAAAAAAACATAAAAAACCTGACTTTACTTGTTCCCCAGACTGACTGAAACGGAATGTTTACTATTCCCATATGCATTTTCCTTATCTGATATTTAATTTCAAAATACAGACAAACTGCACTGGTTCATGTCCCCACATTCATTCATACATGATAGCTGGGACTATGCAATTTAAACCGGAAAATAATCTGTTGAATCCTGAACCAACTTTTGTATTTCAGCATCAACCTACACAACAACATCTAATATAGATTTAATATAGATTGCCTTTTGCTTCAGCTATTGTAACCAAACATCGAATACATCCGATCCCCATCCGAGTTAAGAGTTGAAAGAACTCTCTCAGAGTGGGTTCAAACATCTATTCAAAGTTCACGACTGATTTATCATTAAAATATATTTTTACTGAGGTTATAAACATAAAACTTCAAACAATACTAACTTGAAATGAAAAATGTTTGAGGTAAACAACTTTTTCTCCCCTCCCAGCTAAATCATAAGATCCATTGCAATAAAAAGAAAAAAAAGCCTCTGTCTTGCCCAGATATGCATTGCATCTGATGAATAGAACAGGATGTGTCATTGTGCATTTCCTGTGCGCCATTGTGCATTTCCTGATGATGAGAAATATCACACGACCATATGGCAGAAGCAGAAAACAGCTGGGGCCTGGAACAAAGGATTAGCGCTTTAACAAACGTGTGCGAAATCTGGAGAATGGAGAAAAATGTGCAATGGATGTCCTTCTTTCTCCCACAGCGTGCAGGAACTGCCGCCGTGGGCTATGCATGGCAAATTGTGGTCACTCACTCACTCACTCACTCACGGACGACCTTTGAGGGACGTTTTGTGGGACGCATGCGCAGGTGGTGCCAGCTAAAATGTGTCTGCGGAAGTGAGTTGCGCCGTGGGTCTGGACGGTTACGTGCTTGTTTCGGAATCCCAGCACGTGAAAGAAGGAGAGTGAGCATGATTTTTTTGGGGGGGGTGGGGGGGGGGGGGTGGGTGTGATAAAAATCCAGCACATTTCAAGCACATTCGAAGATAACCACTGTTCTTCAGCAGGAGAACATAGCAGAGTAGAGGTGTCAGTTTCTTTTCCCCCTTCAGACAATAGAAATAATGAGGAGAAGTCTAGATGCTGTGGTGAATGCTCGTGATAATAAACAACATGAATAATCAAAACTGACTGATGGAAGCCTTTACTCCGTTCTGGAAAGAATAAATTCTCTCTGAATCAAACATTAAATTCAATCAAATTATCTTCATTATGCCTGTGATTCTGTCATTTCTCACTTTTGTTGAGAGAAAACGCATGCACACTTCACGACGAAACTGATTTCTCGCTTTTGGTCTTTGGGACTCTGAGTCCAGTAATTTTTTTGATTGAACTGAAGCCCTTTACCCTGCTCACCTGTATATATGGATCTCCTGATTCTAACCCTGCGGACTGTTGATAGAGCAGCCGAGGACTTGCTGCAAAATGGTTGCCTCAACATGTGGACAGAATTTAATTGGCAAGCCGGCTATTTTAGATGTGCCAGGTTGGAATTATTCATGCTAGACATACATTCCATTCGGGGGCCTTATGGGTAATTTTCATGTATTTATTTATTTAGTCAGAAGGCAGTGCTCGCCTAAGGGTCAGACAGTGGAGAGTGGAGGCATCTTTGAAACGTCAGAAGATGAGAGAAATATTCCTTTGGCAACCGTAGAGTAGCTTTGTTGAACCATTATTCTTATTCTTATTCTTAAGCCAAATAGTTACAGCTATGTACAGGGGGGGAAAAAAGGCTATATAGATAAGTGTTTGTTGCAAACTTTATGGAAATGCTCGTCTCATTGATAAGCAGGGCACAAGGTGTGTACCTGCATGCAGCGGAAATCGTTTTGGGGGGGATGGGGGGCCATTCGATAATCTGAATGTCACTGTCAAAAGTTCCCTTTTGTTTTTTGCTTATCATTGAGGGGGTAATCAAATACTGACCTGGATATTTCAATCGAAGGAAAAAAACATTTCTAGTGTGTGCGTGTTCTTTCCACGCACTGTATCCTGTCCTTAAAAGACAAAGATTCTTCTTTTTTTTTTTTCCTTTTTTTTTTTTTCTCGATGTAGTCCGCTCTTGGGTCCGATTAAAGACAGAACACTGCATTGCCCCTGCGCCCGACCACTTGATCAGCAGGCTTAACTTGTCTGGCGCTACACGACCTTTGTACTAATTCAAGTTACGGTACCGTTGTCCATGCTGAATTCCTGCCTCTCGCCCAATGCACGCTGGGATGTGCTCCAGCGCCCTCCGCGACCCTGCTCAGGATAAGCGAGTATAGATAATAAGTGGATGGATGTTTCTCTTCATAGGGATACATTTTTTTTTTATAGGTGTAATCAGTACGCATTTATGTTTAGCATTTTGGTTCTTGGTCAGGATGGCTGACCTGAGACTGCTGCTTTAGTGGAGTTACATCAATACTCGCTGGACTCTTAATTAGCCTAATGCACATACGGCTGTCCCATGCTGTAAGTCACTCTGGATAAGAGCATCTGCTAAATGAACGGGAAGTAATGTCCATAGCTGCAAATGCGGTCCATTTAAACGCCGGCACAAGGGAACGCGCTGTCGAGGAAGTGGGCCAATGAAACAAAAATACAGGTGTCTGCTTGTTTACAATAAAATCCGGCCTTTTAACGAGCTGTGAAACAAATTGGTGGGTGCTTTTACTAATTAACACTGCTAGAGGAAGTCTTATTTGAGCTGGATGGAAGCCATCTTCTTTTCAGCTGATCACAGTTCACCCCCGTTGATCCGTTGTTACCCTGTTGATCCGCTGTTCCCCTGTTGATCTGCTGTTCCCTTTATGTTCCGCCGTTTCCCTGTTCATCCAATCTTCTGTTCCCCTTGTTGTTTCGCTGTTCCCCTTGTTGTTTCGCTGTTCCCCTGTTGTTCTGCTGTTCCCCTGTTGTTCCACGGTTCCCTTGCTGATGTTACGCCTTTTCTTATACGGCTAGAATCATCCGTCACTTGTTTAAACTCAGTCAAATTCATGTGCCCTTTAATTTTTCGTGGAAAATCTGTTTTCCCTGAAAGCTGACATAGGAAAAAAAAAGAATAATCTGATAAGATCCCACAAGTAATTAACTTCTAAAAATATTTTACGGATACAAAGGGCCAGTTTTTAAAAAAATGAAAAAAGTAATGCAAGTAACCATTCTAATCAATTATTCACTATAAAATATGCATATTTTTTTACCTCACTTCAAAGTTATGAATGCTTAAGAGTTTTGAACTGCACCGATTTGCAAAAAGTTTTGTATCCCTGAGATTCAGCAGAAGTACTGCGGTATGGACCAAACCACGGGACCCAGCCAAGGAATTAAGCCCGCAAGTCCTAGCACAAGATCACTCTGCCACCCAAATTAAAGCATAGTCATCTCATTCCTTATATTAGGAGACTTTGACCTGTTCCTACAGTAAGGACATTTATTTCTAAACCCAATATCGCTGAGCCTGTAATACACAAAGTGCAATTTAATTTTTTTCTTTTTCTAAGGCCTGTTCTAACTAAGCCTCCATCTTAGCCAGCCACTTAGGCTCTAATGGAAATCACACGCCTTGTGATAAGCACATTGTGTCTCTTTAAATGGAAAATGCGCACCTCATCAAGTCCTAATGGGTCGTATAATGAACATCACCGAGCCTCCCTAACATTCCGGTCTTCTCTTTTCGAGAGAGTGGCAAATCGATTTGGATTTCAACCTCAGTGCGCCTGACTGCGAAGCAAAGGCCAAGCGAGGACTGGGAAAAGTTGTATCGGAGAGACGAAGGCCATGCATGCACAGCTGGTTGGCGATGCAGTACAAGAGCCTACAAAAGTATTTCACTGTTTTTTGTCTCCCAGGCTTGTGATCAGGATGCTGAGCCATTTGGAATTCCATCCATCCATCCATCCATTATCTGTGCCCGATTATTCATGGTAAGGGTCGGGGGGGGTTTTGGTGGGGTGGGGCCCAGTGGATGTGTGAGTGGGGGAGGTAACCAGGGTCAGCCCTGGCATTAAAGTGAAGTGATATGCGGCTAATGTGGGGCGGAGGGCGAGGGAGGAGGCACTGGGGAATGTAAAAGGCTTGCAACGGACTCCATATGGGGTTTTCTAAGAGTAAATAAGTCAATTTTCCTGGTCAGATTATTTATTAACCATTCCTCCATTTCTTGCGGAACTAGCCATCACAATAAGTTCATTTTTACAATACATCGACAGAACCCAACAGCCAAACCCCCGTACCGAAAATTTAAAAAAGTCAGTGTTCTAGAACTTCATCCTTTACAAGTACCAGTAGTAGGGATTGTTCGGCAAGCATTGGAATGTTAATTTAAGAAAATTCTAATCGCACATTTGTGATCTCACACCATAAAGGATCAATTCTTTAGCTTTATTCACCTTTGTTTCCTATGTTTTTGACAGGCTGAGACGTCATGCGAAGGTATTACCTGTTCCTGATGCCTCCCAAGTCTTCCTCTCCCATCACTAACTCAAGGCATATGCTGTTGGTGCTGAAAAAGAAAACTTTTGGTTTCTACCTTCCAAAAGTGGCACATTTGCCAATCTGCCTTCTGACACATGAATGTGTTAAGACAATTCTCTCCTGATTCACTCTCTGGAAGACACTGAAAATGTTCCATTGTTTTCTTTAAAAAAATAAATAAATACAACTGCTTACAACTAATTTATTGTCAGGAGCTATTTTTACGTTGTTTCACACTATGCTTAGGGTTAGCTGGCAGCTTCCTGAAAATAGACAGCTCCACAGATGCTCAGCAGATGCGAAAAGAATAAAGTCTGAGCTTTAAAAAAAGCCTCAACAGAGCACCCATGTTAGGCTACCTTCAACGAAAACCCGTGACTGGGTCACCTTAACGTTTCCTAATAGATTGCTTATCAATGATTAATTCATTTGTTACAATTTAGCAAAGTTGTTAGACATGCAATACAAGGCACATAGTGATGAAAACTTTTTATTTTTCAAACTTTTTTCAGACCTTGTACACAGTACTGTTAGTAAAGTTAATGACTGTGAACAAAGAGTATAATGTTGATTATAGATGTTAAGATTCTGGACTAAAAAAGAAGCTGTGATATGGCAGAGCCTGCTGTGAAATAAATTTGCAAACAAAAGTAAATCGATGCTTTAATCTTCAGGTATGTACTGTAACGAGGTCCAATTTGTCATAGAATATTACACAGTGATGAGAAGTTCATTCTTGTAATTGTAATGAAAATTTTAAAAAATCCAATATGTGTTGTATTTCTTCTGCACCAACAAGATTTGAGAGAACAGTGAAACCATGAAAAACTTTACACGATCCACGACCTTTTCAAAAGTTGCACACATGGGAGGGTCACATATTGCATCTTTTTATTTTTGAATGAATAGTGCTGTTTTTTTTTTTTTTGCTAAGGAAGGAATCTGAATAGAACCCATGAACTCCAGTTGTGGTCAAAATGCTGGACTATGATTATGAGTGTGATTAAATGATTATGGTCATTTGGAGCACCGCACTGTACCATGTTTATGAACATATAATATGATACAGTATGGTGTGTGTGTGTATATATATGATAAGAATGTATACCTCGACTGTACTGTATATATGAGCAGCTGACCATGGGTTTACCTAAGGCCAGATAAATTAGGTAGTAATTCCATTCTTTCCGAGAGGTAGAAGGAAAACGACCACTGGGATCCCATGGACAGGAATGTCAATATTCCCCGCTCTCCAGAAATTTTAGGGTTCGCGCTGAGCGACGCTGTTCATTCTGCACCTCGTAAAAAGTGACTATTGACCGGTCCGGTCCGGTGCGAGAAGACTAAAGCGTGGGTGTGAAAGCGAAAATAATTGGCACAAGGCTTTTCCCCCATCTTCTGTGCCTCCTTGTAGGATGACTACATCAGGCAGTGTAGTTACCAGGGCCCTGGCAGAGGATGCAAACAGGGACCTCCACTGGCCTTCGGGGACCACTTCGCTTGCTTCCACGGCAACATCAGCTCGTGTTTCTTTAACGCTGTTACGATACTGTCGCAGGTGAGGCGAGATGTTGGATTTTTAGCTAGGGTAACCAGTCTTATCATATCATTAAGCCCCGACAATATCTTTTGATAAAACAAATTCAAACTCAATAGCTAGATACTGTACCTAGGGATTTTCATTTTGTGAATACTACACTTGCTTCAGAGCACAGGCGGGGTTGTGTTGTCCTTCATAACAAGTTCCATATTGCTTTATTAATGCACTGGCAAACGAGTTCCTTCCTTTTAATTGAGACATCATGTGCTGTTAATTAATGGAAGATTAATAAACATGAACAAACACCATGTGAATCATCCGCGGACACCTGTGCTGATGGCTTCGTTAACATAATTAACATAATGACTTAATTATTGACAGAATGAGTTGTGTTAATGCTTTCTAGCCTCCTTTCTCAAGTTACATATGGTTAATTAATGATAATAAGTTAGTAAATGTAACTTTATTGTAAAGCATTGCTTCTTTTCTTGGGCATGGCATTTGGTAGTGGTGATTGGTAGGTGCCTGTGCCCATGTGTTCAATTGGAGTATTTAATCTAATGATTTATATCTGCAAAATGCACTGTAATCACTGAAGAAAAGGTTAAAATATGCCAAAAATCTCCATATAGCATTTAAAGCTTCCCTTATTTTTGAATTTTTTGTCTCATCATTCTAATGGCCTTTATTGTAACGAGATGCTCTCACATCTAATGATCACCCATATACCATGTACTAGAACGCACTCAAGCACCACCTACAAATAACAACACTATCATTTCTTTTTTTGGTGTTGACACATCTGATAATCATGTTTTGGTGGCAATAAAGGCACAATTTAATGTTTTAATTAGTTTCATAAATCATTATTGTTATTATTGTTGTTGTTGTTATTATTATTATTTCTATACAGCCAGTGTTTTTATTCCTAGATGAGCATAGTAAAAAAGACTCATTCTGTTTGTTTGTGTGAACGGGAGAACACACTCCGAAGGTCTTTACGCTCCATATTTATTACGGCAGTTTCGGCGTTGTTGTGCGGTACTTTCCGCTACCGATTAGCATGCAGGGCTCAGGCACGCAAATTTCGTTTGCGCTCCTCTCCATTATTTAGAGGACAGTGTGCGGAGACAAAGAGAAAACAAACCACCTGAGTGTGTCGTTCTCTCCTACGGTTGCGTTCTCTCCCAAACTGGCAGGGTTTTATAATCAACCAAAAAAAATAAAATAAAATCCTTGACCCAATGGGGCGGGAAAGTGCTGAAAATGTATTCTCTGAGCCCAGGAAACACAGCGAAGAGACACTTGTGGAAGACGGTTGTCATAGAGATAAATAAAATAAAGCCTGTTGAAAGAATGTACGCATGACTTCACTGAATATACCCAGGGGCGAGAGGGATGGCATTGAGAGCACTGGCTATGATGGAATATTGGGGAGGGGGGTTATTTTTGTCCAAATTCCCCTACTCTCACAGGACCAGCAATATCAGGAAGTTAAAAAAAAATTACACTTTTCTTTTTCCTCAAGTTTCTCTCTAATCCTGGCCGCGAGCCTCCGCACAATGGTTCTATGGTCACCTCCGCGTCCTCGACACGGTCTGTTGCCAGCACTGTACAGTATAGCAACGGGGGGGGGGGGGGGGGACAGAGACTGTTCCAACACTGTCACAGTAAAGATCAGATGTTTTTTCCATCTGCTTAGAGCTGTATTTGAAGGCCACTTTCTGGAACATATTTTAAGACCATCATTTTCAGCAGGAGCTATTTTGGTTCAAAGCCCCATTTCCTGAAGTCAACAAGCAGGAGTAGCAGGGCATGTGAAATAAGTTATGAGTCAACATTAGTACCCCGTCATCACGAACCGAACATTGCAGGTTGGCTGTCATATAAATCCTGGTCAGTGTGTGCAGCTGATGCTGATCTGACAGAGGGTTTAATCTAGCTGACTGTAACGTGCAGTAAATGCTGACATGGAGAGGAGACTGAAGCTGATGATGCTGAATGTTCTGCTGAAGCTGATGCTGCTGAATGTTCTGCTGAAGCTGATTGTGCTGAATGTTCTGCTGAAGCTGATTGTGCTGAAGGTTCTGCTGAAGCTGATTATGCTGAATGTTCTGCTGAAGCTGGTTGTGCTGAATGTTCTACTGAAGCTGATGATGCTGAATGTTCTGCTGAAGCTGATTGTGCTGAATGTTCTGCTGAAGCTGATTATGCTGACTACTCTGCTGAAGCTGACTGAACTATTATTCCCCAGGAAGGCAAAGCTGATAGCCCACCTGAAGCAGAATCCTCTGTATGAAATTTGGCTCTGCATCATTCAATTAACATTTCTCCTTGACCTTTACTTGTAAATAAATGTATGCTTATACATGGACACTTAAATGCAAACAAATATTGGTCAGTATTGATAGAATTTGCAAGTATTGATCGAATCTTGGCCAGCATGAATTCCCTTGTTTGGGTCCACTTCAAGTTTTCAAAACAATCACATGGGATATTACCTCATGTCAACCCTCAGTCAACAATTAGGAAAATATCAGATGGTGAACAAAATGCCGTGCTATTTTCTAGTAAATCATAATGAATACCACAGATCTGCTATATATAGTAATTTCCAGACTAGTGCTGTCTAACAGTATGTATCTCTCTCTCTCTCTCTCTCTCTCTCTCTCTATATATATATATATATATATATATATATATATATATAGTGAAATAAAAATAGGGAGAGGGGAAAGAAGGAAGTCTACTGGTTGCATTTAGACCATGAAAATTATGCCTGGGGTGCTGACGGTGTTTTATGTGCAAATTGTGATTCCAGACTTCAGTGGCCGTACGGGAAACGAAGCAGCGTTGCTCAGACACGCTACGTTATGTTATGCAATGTCACATTATGCGAACGTCACTGACCACAGTTCAGTTCAGTTACTACAGTATATCCCTGTGGTGAGCTAAAAAAGTATTTTTAGCACAAATCTATCACATCGGCCTCCACTGACTTCTTTTTTTTTTTCTTCTTCATACCCAGGGCCATCCACACTCAGCCAACGCTGTTCACACTCTCAGTTGTAACTCTCTGCTGTTTCACAATAACTATAACTATCTTACAATGATGTCTGCTGGACCAAATAGTGCCGTTCCATTTGGATCTCGCCGAACGGCCGGTTATGTACAAAAGCACACAAAAGCGCAATTGTGCACGCACACACAGGCCATGTACACACAAAGACAAACACACACAGCGTCTAAACACAGAGAAATGTTCCTATTCTGGTGCTCTTTGTGGCAGTTATTGACAGTTTTTTTTTTTTTTTTTCACCAGGTAGCCCCAGGCTTCAAGCTCTCGCTTGTCATGCAGTCACATGACCTGGAATCCCATTTGTGAGGTGTCAATATGATATCTGACATGGCGGCATGGAGTGACAGCCCTCTCGCCACGACCCACCCCCGCTACGGAATCAAGACTCGTAGCGCGTCGCTAAATTGGAGGGGGCGATCGAAAGCGTACATGGTTGCCTAGGCTACCGGGGAAGAAACGATGCCTTTCATCGTCAGTAACAACAACTCATTCTTATAGCGAGCGTCACCACCGCGTTGAGCCGTGGCACCTGCGAATCGCCTCAACAGATGTTTATTCGCAGAACCCGGGCTGCGTTCTGAAAGCTGTGAGGAAAGCTAGTGTGAATGAAAACGACGGGAACGGAAATGGGAAACAAAAACTTGTCATGGGAGAAAAAAAAAAAACAAACAGAAAGAAAAAAATTAGATGTACAATCCAAGATCTGTCCAAGAAACAAAAAATTATATCTAAACTAGAGTCTTCTCTCTTAAACTAATTAAGAAAATTACATTTTATGTTTTATTTTATCTTTTTCATTCGAATGATAGAACTAGGGATAGCGCCACTCAGACAACCAAATGGCGATATTGTGCTTTATCATCTCTCCAACTGCAACTTTTCAGTTTGGACAAAACAAAACAGCAATCAAACATTAGGAGCAATCATGCCAGAGACCCACACAGTGAAAAATGCAGGAGACACAGAATGGCCTGGGATAATTTCTTTGAATACATTATCGGCAGTGGACTGTACCTTTTAATATGAGCGTAAAATATCCAGCTCCCATTGCAAAACAAATACCCACACTCACAAACCAATGATTCTCCAGAGCTGTACAGGTATCTTATCTATCTGCCTAGTTTTTATGCTTGACTGTCAAAATAATGTTTTTAATTATTCTTTAACTACACGGTTCATTAGCGTGTTACTCAGATATATTTTTTAATCAAACAGCAAATATTTTACTTTCCAGCTATGTTGCACAAAAGTTCAGATTGTATTTATACAGTACATCTACTGAGTTTGCAATTAGAGTTCACAGAAATGCAAAAAATATGTGTGGCCACTCAGCAGTTTAAGGATATTGAAAGTTTACATGGATTTTGAATATTTGACAAGACCATCTGTAAGTGCTGATAGCTAATGCATCTTCACGATTTATAAAATAATTAAACGAATACGTTTTCTTTTATACCATTAAGCTTTTAAGGTGTAAGATCACAAATAGGTGATAAGAATTTTCTTAACATTCTAATGCTGATGTCACAATCACTACTGGTAATAGAGACCAATGGAGTTCTAGAACACTGACTTTGAAAAATGGAATGTTTGAAAAAAAAAAAAAGCATTCCAAAAACCCACACTTCAAAGGGACGAAGACCCGCAGTCAACTTGTCTATCAACCTTGGGAGGTGTGGATAGAGCAGTAACACAAACAAGCACAGCTGAATTCATCATCTTTCTTCATCGAAGAATGGGCTACGTATATTTGATGCAGGATGTTTCTCAATCAGTTTGTTATGATTTGGCAACTTCTCCGATGTGTACATATGCATCGGCCTGCTTCAGTGACGCATCTTCGCACCTCTCTGAATCTCACTCTCACTGCTGACGTCAGTCTGGAAAACAGAGTAGTAATTTAGAGACGTGCACATTTCAGATAAGCAATTAAAGGGGACTGAAAAATCGATGAAAGTAAACAGTCGTGACCTTTGTTCTGACCTTTGCCAGGCCTATGCCTGCTCCTCGTTGACCTTTGTCATCCATCTTGCGGACCTGCAGTATTGCTCAGGGGACCAGCGTCGTTTGAAAATATTGGTGAGCAATCAGTACGGTGTGAGTCACTTAATGTAGCGTGGAAAGGTGCTGGTGCTTTAAGTGTTGTTACCACTCCAATGGGACGTTCACAGCGTAAACTGAGTCACAGCACAGTTAAAAAAAGGACATTACTCCTTATTACTCTTTATTGCTTACAAACTGAAACACGACGAACGCTTGTAGTATGTAAATAAAATGACGCAAAATGTTCTGGCACGCAGTGGACAAGGGTGATTCAAGGATTTAAAAAAAAAATACAAAAAGGATTGCAAAACTTTCTTTGTGAGCTGAAAGCAACAACATTGAGGAGAAGGAAGAGTAAGAAGAAGAAGAAGAATCAAACACTTGCATACATTCATTATCTATACCCGCTTTTATCGCAGGACACACACACATATATAATATATATACAGTATATGGTAAATGGTAAATGGACTGATTTAAAGCGCTTTATCCAACCCTTTACAATTGATGAACTCATTCGCCAGAGCAGTAGGTTAGGTTAGGTGTCTTGCCAAGGCTACAGCCAGGGTTCGAAGCTGGCAACCCCCCGACTGCCAGACAAGGTCTTACCTCTGAGCTATTCCCTTTGTAGAATGATGGTATATGATAGAGGGCTTGAGTTCCTTTACGGCATGATGGAAACTCGTCCCTGGGACATGCTTTAGTTGGTGCAGTGCAGAAGTACAGCTAAAATTCAGTGTGCTCTCAATTAAGGTAAGGCAATGCTGACTCATTTTGTAATCGATGCTGATGCACCTGGGGCTCTGGCCTTGGTTGCGATGCACGGGTTGCATTGGCAGCATTGGGTGAACTCTAATTAAGAAGGTGGCTGCCGGTTTGATGTATGTTCATTTTGGGGACGGGGGGGGCGGCGGGGGGGTGCTTATCGACATACCATAGATATCAGTGAAACTAGATTGATGTTTAATGCGTTAAGCCCAAGCAAACAGAGAAGTGCGTGATACATTTGTATGACGATTAGATGGCAGGGCATTCAGTGGATGGCTACTGTTTCGGCTACCCTCATAGCTGGTAGTATAAAGCCATATTATTTTGTGGTGTCCTTTATAATTGTGTTGTCCTGTTCTGTGGAATATTGATATGTTTCTCAGATTTGAAATCAGTTTAATTACATCCAGTGAATCCAGCTTTGACCACAAAAATGACAGACCCACCCCCACATTTTTTCAGACAATAGCCTATTGTGATATTTTCCTTTCACTAACAAATGTAATTCTGAATTATTTAGTTATTAAATCAGTTAATTAATTTAAATTAAATAAAAATAAGGAACAAATGTCAATTAACAATTAATATATCCTTTCCAACAATAAAAGCTTTATCCCACTACTGTGTAATGAAATATTTTATGAAACAATTCTTGAATAAAAATTTCATTTAGAGTCCATGCTGAAGTGTCACGGATTATGGAATACTGAGCTCCTCCAGAATAGTGACCTAGTTATTTTAAACTGTGTATAATGTACTGCTGCCAGTAAATTATGTAGTACGCTAATTTAGAAATGACGGATCACTTATAACCCTGACAGAATAATTGGTAGTTTTCCTTTGGTATCGGTTAAACCAATTTTACTGCGTAACTCCAGAGGGAGTTCAAATGAGAGGCCTATATATTACTGCATAATGTGACAGTGGCCGTGTAGAATAACAGCAAAGGAACTGGGGTATGTTGTAGCCAGAAGGTTGCGGGTTTGAATCCCCAGCTATGACACCGTACCCTCTCTGTACCCTTGAACAAGGTCCTTTGAACTGCTCCGGCATCCATCCCGCGGTATAAATGGATACTATGCAAAAAAATGCGAGAAGCTGTGCAAGCCAAAGCGAGAGCATCTGCCACGACGCAGGTAATGTGATATATAATGCGCATCATCTGGTCTATTTCTGCACTACCAAACTAGCTGAAGAGGCTGGACGGCCTGCGCGTTGCAGATGGCAGGAAGTGGACCACAAAGCCCGGTTTTAATCTGTCAGGCGGACGATCCGCTCATGCCGCCTACTCTGTTTATAGTGACAACAGGGCGCAAGGGGCTATCAATAATGAAAGGTGAGAGGGGAACATGATGCTGGGAAGAATTTGCAGAATGTACGGTGAGGGGGGAGGGTCGAGGGAGTTGAAGAATTGCTAGAAAGCTTTTGTCATAGATGCAAGTCGTGGTTTGATGCATGTGCTTCTTTTCTCGAAAGTGAGTCTTGGTAATTTGGGGCGCAACGTGCCAAGGAAAAATGGGTATGACTTTTGCATGCACGCATGCACACACAAACAAAGACTCTCGCATCCTAGATCTTGTAACTATGCATCATTAAAGCAGTGGGTGGTTGTCCCCTTTCATTTGATTGCTTTTCTTCTTGTATTCAGGTGAAACTGTGGTGCATGCATGCAATGCATCGGCATAATTTATATACTTTTTTAAAATATAAAGATTCCTAGACACGCAAGTGGAGACTAGTATTGAGCCAAGAAGGAAGAATGAATAAAAAAAGTACATTTATCAAATAAAAAGATTTAAAAAAAAAAAAAATCAAATTTTGTCAGATGTTCTGCTATTCAATTGTTAAGAACTAAGCCATGCCAGAGTGGATGGAATATGGACTGTGTCACTACAGTATGCACTCAGAGGACGCATGATATTTGAAGAAATGAATTACCCATGTTATGCAAGCAGTAATCAATTACATGAAGTGTTCTTACAGGAAGAAGAGTGGTTTATGGTACAATTGCCTGCGGCTTACGCATGCTGTTGTACAACAATATTGTCCCATCCATGCTGCAATCCATGTTTTCTCTACTGTCAGATTTTCAATGTTTTTCCATTTTCACTGTTGCAGAATCAATAATTGATCTCTATTCTATTTTGGTATAGACCTGGGGGAAAATAATCAATCCTCCTCTCAGCTGTTTTGTCCAGTCAGTCATTATTTTTTGTTTTGAATTGTGTTGCTGTGTTTTAATGTCTGCAGAGATTTTACATGTGGGCGTTTTTATTTATTTATTTATTTTTTTTATTTTTTATTTTAAGGGCATTGTTTATCCTCCTGGGTTATCTTCATAGTTTATCTTATTTTCATAAACATCAGAAATTCATCTCAAAGCAAACCATCCCTCACTGTATGGGAGGGGCCTGGTGGTGATGAAGGCTCATTTTAAATGTCGATGGTATTCTGGTGTGAACATTGTTTTGATGGCAGTCTGGCATGGGTAATATTCCAAACAGGTAGTCTGGCAGTCTTTTAATATCTATATTTGAGAGATGCATTAGCCTATGCATTTAAAATCTGTTTCTTGTGACTCTTCACTTCTTCACTTCTTTTTCTTCGTCTTCTGAGGCGGCATTTGCTTGGGCGGGGGAGGGGTCATCGGGCAGAGTTGTCGGTTTCGATCCTCGGCCTTTTTGGGGGGTCCAGGTGTCCTTGAGCGAGAGACCAAATCCCAGTAACTCCCGGCGAGCTGGTTGGAGCCTTGCGTGGCTGCCTTTTGCTGTCGCATGTGTGAGTTTGTGTGAACGGGTGAATGTGCGTGAACGGGTGAATGAGTGGGAGTGTGTCTGCGTGAACGAGTGAATGAGAGGGTGCATGAGTGTGTGTGTGAAGGGTGTGTGTGTGTGTGTGTGTGTGTGTGTGAACGGGAGAGTGAGAGGGTGTGAGTGTATGTGTGAACGGGTGAATGAGTGTGTGTGTGTATGGGTGCATTCTCGCTGTAAAGAATTCTGTGCAGTACCATTTCGATCATAGTTATGTATTCAGGTGGTTTTTTAGTATTGATTGTAATGGATGTCATTTTTATACTTCTTTGATGGTGGTGCCTAGTATTCCTGCTGCATGTGTGCATGATTACTGACCACTGGCCTAACAGCAGGATGGAGGGAGAGAGAGGGAGAGATAGAGGGAGAGAGAGAGAGGGAGGGGGAGAGAGGGAAAGGGTTAGAGAGTGGGGAGAGAAGGGGTGAGAGAGAGAGGGAGAGATAGATGGAGAGAGAGGGGGAGGGAGAGAGGCAGAGAGGGAGAGAGAAATGGGGATAGAGAGAGGGAGAGAGAAAGTGGGAGGGGGAGAGAGGGAGAGAGAAAGTGGGAGGGGGAGAAAGGGAGAGAGAAAAGGGGAAAGAGAGAGGGAGATAGAGAGAGGGAAAGAGAGAGGGGGAAAGGGAGAGGGAGAGAGAAAGAGAGAGGGGAAGAGGGAGGGAGACAGATAGACAAAGAGAGAGACTGTACATTCTGTGCTGTTTCACTGCTTTTTCATCAAACACTGGCAGGGGCAATAGCACCTGTTTATAAAAAGCACTGTATCAAGGCTCAAGCTGCTGCCTGAGGATAAGCAAAGAAATATGACAGTGCCCTTGGAGTAACAGCAACACCAATGAGGAATTAACAGATAAATATGCAGCGCTTTAATTTTACAAGGACAGAATGCTATAAAAAAACGAAAACGGTTGTACAACAATGTACAGTGAATCATTAGAACACACAAACAAACTCACGCACACACACACACACACACACACACACACACACACACGGCTACCTTTGGAGGGATCAAAACCCTGCTGTCTCCTGCACACCTGCATCGAGGCCAGACTGGTATCACAAAGGGGGCACACAGATGTCTCTGGCTATATTGTTACTTTCAGCCCTGTTTTTTAATGCTTGCACTGAGTGGGGAGGAAAAGGGGGCTCACTTGGATGTTTTGGGGGTGTGGACCAGTGTTTGTTTTCGTCAACTACAATTCTGACAATTTTTTGTCAACTGCCTGTTTTTTTGATGACGCTGATGAAGACCAAAAAGGGAAGGAAATTCCTTTTTATAACGATGGTGATGACTAATTTGTTTCGCATTTTAAATGAGGACAATACCACAGAACGAAAAGATGCTTTTTTTGCACATATAAATACATCAAAACCAGAGCTTGACATTAACACCCACCACCAGCCAAATGCACGTAGAATTCAGTAGTGGGGTGTAACTCTTTCATTCTTAGCTGTTTTGGCCAGTGATCTTTTTTTGTGCCATTTTCTCCCCTATTTAGTCGTTATACCAATTCCCCGTGTGTATCACAGTCCTGGTTTATGCGCTATCCTTCTGTCGGTCTGGGGAGGGTGTAGACTACCACATGCCTCCTCCGATACATGTGGAGTCGCCAGACGCTTCTTTTCACCTGACAGCAAGGAGTTTCTGTGAGAGAGCGTGACGCGTGCGGAGGTTCACGCTATCTCCCCCAGATCCCCTCCCTGCAAAACAGGCACCCCGACCAATCAGTAGGAGTCGCTAATACAACAATTAGGACTCATACCCTCACCGGCTTCCCACCCGCGAACACAGCCAATTGTGTTCGTAGGAACGTCTGACCAAGCCGGAAGTACCGCAGCCGGGGATTGAACCTGGGTCTCTGCAGTGGTAGGCGAGTGCTTATACCTCTACGCTACCCAGACGGCCCTTGGCAGCATTTTTTATGAAGTAAATATTATAATTTACAAAAAGCATCTGAAATAGCTAATGAAAGTTGACTTGTTTCTTTTAACAAGCCTGAAGTGATGTAAAATGATCCAAACTTAAACTCTTAAAATGCATATATTTTGACTATTTGTGTATTTATTACATATATACATTTTTAACACTGTAAGTTCCAAACAGCACCCATTCCCAAAGAATAGCTCCCTGGCCCCATCCATCCACACATGAGCAAAGTGCCCAAATGAGGAACATGGTGAGGTCAGCAGAAGTAACATGTAAGGAGCAGACCTTTATCAGCATACCAGTACATTACAGGGAGCATGAGCTGTTACCGGAAGCTAGTGAGCTTGCCAGGAGACCGATGTGTGTTACCCAGAGACTAGTGATGTTCCAGGAGACCAGTGTGTACCCAGAGACAGTGAGTGTACCTACCAGTGATTACAGGGACCTAGTGAGTGCTACCAGGAAAACCATTGAGGGTTACCTGGAGACCAGTGAGTGTTGCCAGGAAACCTGTGAGTGTAAACAGGGCACCAGTGAGTGTTACTAGGAGACCTATGAGTGTTACCAGGAAAACCAGTGAGTGTTACCTGGAGACCAGTGAGTGTTGCCAGGAAACCAGTGAGTGTTACCAGGGAACCAGTGAGTGTTACCAGGAGACCAGTGAGTGTTACTAGGAGACCTGTGAGTGTTGTCAGACTGTTGGTTTGGGGATCAGTTTCAATTTCAGTTCAGTCAATTCATCAGCCCCATTGACAAGCCTTGATCATATCAACTTGTGGATGTCACAAAATTTCCTACGACTGAATAAAGATAAGACAGAGGTTTTAATTATTGGAGCAAAGGCATTGAGAGAGAAACTGTGCATTAACTTAGAATCCCTAGCAAAAAAAAAAAAAAAGTTCCAAGCTAATAACCTTGGTGTGCAATGAGATCTGGATTTGAATTTTAATCCCCACATCAGAAATATCATCAAAATTGGAATTTATCATCTTAAGAATATTTCAAAAGTGCAGTCATCTCTCTCCCAGGCAGACAGTGGGAGACTAATGCATGCTTTCATCACTAGCGAGCTTGAATATCACAATGCCGTCCTTTCTGGTCTGCCTCAGACAACCTCAGACAAACGGCAGATCGTTCAAAATGCAGCAGCGTGGAGTACTGAAGGAGAGCGCACATCACACCTGTTTTACAGTCCCTTCACTGAGCGCCTGTATCAGTTTTAGAATAGATTTTAAGACTTATTTTTTTTATTTTTTGGTTTTAAAATCACTCAGTAGACTAGTGCCCGAGTGCATTTCAGACATGCTTTTAGGACATGCTCCCTTTAGATCCCTCAGGTCCTCTGGCAGTGGCCTCTTGGTTGTCCCATGGGCTAGGGCAAAGACCTGTGGGGAGGCAGCTGTTACAGTCTACGGCCCCTCGTCTCTGGGACAGCCTGCCAAATGGTTTCAGAATCTATCGCCATTTTTAAACGACATCTTAACGACATACCTTTTTAGTTTTCGGCTTTTACATAGTGTACTTCACTTTTATTATTTCACTCATTTTACTTCACTGTCATTGTCTTTTATTATTTATTTATTTTTATTTTTTATTTATTTATTACTTTTATTTACCTAATTTTACATTCATTGCCTCTGCTTTATTTAACTTGTTTTTATTACTACAATAGATTTTTATAGCTAGAATTCTTGTTATTATTAATGGTTTTATTGTTGTTGTTGTTTTACTGTTTTCAGTGTTGCTGTAGCTCTTTTATGGATTTTTTAAATCTTTACTGTGTGAAGCATTTTGTATTGCAATCATGTACGAAAGATGCTCTATAAATAAATTGTCATTTGATTTGATTTGATATGGATGTAAGAAAGGTGGCTGTGCTTGGAAGATGACAGAAGACAGAATAGAAGATTAGAATACTTCCCTCGTGGCTGTGCATTTTCCTGAAGGTCCCCTAAAACTGCAAAATGATATTGTGTAGCTGTCACGAAACAATTTAAACAAAAATGCAATATTATTTTTTTTAACTTACTGTTCATATCCCTCCTCTGTCTATTGTACACCTGTAAAACAGGCTACACTGTGGACATGACAATATTTCTCTGCTCGTACTCCAACAACCCCCAAATATTTTAGCGTTAGCCTTAAATATGATACTGTATGGCTAATGCTCTCACCCTACTGACCATATTGCATAGGGGTCCCAATTCTTCCCATTTTAATATACAGGCCTCTGTTCGGTTGGGCGGCCTTCGAGAACCCACTGCCAACTCACTGAAACCTCCATCGCACCAGATCGATGCACAGACCCTTGCCTGTGTTCGATTTTCTTTATTTATTTATATTTTTAACTTCAGAGAGTTCATCCCTTTCCGCTCTGTGATGTTTGCGCCGCCACCGGCTGTGCCAAGTCATTTTGGAAGCCAGTATGTGGCCATGGTTACAGGATATTGCTAAATAAATTGTCACCATGGCACATGCTGTACTGAGAGTGAGCTACTGTGTGCGACAGAGACCAACCGACATCGGCAATCCAGTGACAGAGTGGGATTGATGGTGATGACGATTATTATTGTTGTCATTGTTATTGTTGCTGGTGATGTTGGTGGTGGTGTTGTTGATGTTGGTGTTGTTGATGTTGGTGTTGTTGTTGTTGGTGATGTTGGTTGTGGTGCAAGCTGATCCATAGTGAGACTCGGATACCTCTTGGGTGAGATAAAATTGTGTTTGATCAAAACTATCAAACTCTCATTAGGCAGGAAGACATGAACTGCCATAATATCATAAATCATAAAAAGGTTGTATTTCATGAGACCTAGTCAAGCTGGAAGTGTGTGCCCGGACAAAAGATCACAACTCAAGATAAACAACTGGGTCATATAACACAGAGGGAGGGCAGAGATTGCCCAAGGCCACAGATTACTGGAACACTTTCAAAACTTCTCAAACCAGTCACAGGCCTACTACAGTGAGTATATAATATATGGATCTATAACCGAGGCAAACAGTATAATGTATTTCAAATCGAAGCTTAATCATTAATCATTTAATCTAATGAATAGTTACCTAATCATAAATTAACATAACTTCTGGTTTCTGATTTTTTTTTTCCCCCACTTTACGATTGGTGTTGTTTTATTTTGGCAATATTAGGAATAGTCATGGCTATTGAGTTTTTGTCTGTCTTGTTTACATGTTGTAATGAAATGTTCAGACATCCAATATACAGGTGGTACATATTTGAATACCCACTCACTCACGCACGATTTGAACTTATTTAACGGGAATTACTTTTTCGCTTCTGGGTACCAGATTTGTTTACACGCTCCGTGAAATTGCACGGAAGATCTCTCCATTATCATGAATTGCAGGGGGGTGTCAGCACGTACAAAATTCCTCTGCGCGTAGGAGTAATCCATAGCTCCAGGATGGATTGGTTTTATTTATTTATTTATTTATTTATTTATTTATTTATTTATTTATTTATGTATTGACATTTATTGCAGCACATTCGAATGCCAATAAATGTCCTTTGTCCTTGATGGCTAAAACTAACTGCAGTCATCATTTCAAAAGGACCAAGGTGAGGTGGTGAGTTTTACTGCGTCGTTTTTTACTGGCTCGTGGAGAGGCATACAGCGACGAATAATAGCCATATTTATATCTCTGAATTTTATTTATTTATTTCTTTTTTGCAGCATTAAGCAATCTTCCCCATCTGTTGAAGTGATGTCCTGTTAGTGACCTCAGCCTGCAGGGCATAGTAAAGGAATCAAAAAAAAAAATATATATATTAATTCTGTTCTTTATTCTTTTGATGTAATTTTGAAATGTAGAATTTCATTGTGCTTAACATTATGGATCGAGCACCACTCAAAGATCAGTCTCGTGAAAACACCTTTGTGCTTTGTTCTTCACAGCGTTTCATTTATTTCACAGGCACAGCGGCCATCAATCTGAGCTCATATCCAATAACTGGCCATCACTCTTTATCTCACACTCACTGGTGGTTTCGAAGCTTGTGATCTGTATGAGCTGGACACAGGTTTTTTTTTTTTTTTTCTGTGTTAGAAGTGCCAAGTCTTTTCCATTCCAAAACTACACTGTATGACCAAAAAGCA
The DNA here is from genome assembly GCF_018555375.3 of Anguilla rostrata. Lineage (NCBI taxonomy): Eukaryota > Metazoa > Chordata > Actinopteri > Anguilliformes > Anguillidae > Anguilla > Anguilla rostrata. The sequence continues at coordinate 5,282,580 of NC_057941.1, forward strand.
TTGGGACTTGGTCCGTTGGTCTGGGACTGGTTTTTCATGGTTTGGGCTAGGCCCCTTAGTTACAGTGAAGGCAAATCCAAATGCTATAATATAGACATTCTAGTTGATTTTGTACTTCCCCAACCCTTTTCGGTTTCAGCATGACAGTGCCCCTGGGCACACGTCGAAGTCCATATAGAAATAGTTTTGTTGAGAACAGTGTGGAAGAACTTGACTGGCCTGCACAGAGCCCCAAACTCACAAATTCTCTTCCAGCTGAATGGAAACAAATCCCTGCAGAAATGCTCCAACATCCCCCCCCCACCCGTCACACCCAACCCTCTCTGACCCCCTCTCTGACCTCTGACCCCCCCCCCCCAATTTCCAGAAATAGAAGTTCCTAAAGGATCTTAGCTTCCTCCATAGAGGAACCACATCTACTTCAAGGGTTCTTTGCCAGGCAAAATGACTCAATCTGGGAGCTTTCGCACTTTCCACACCTACCGAGAGGGCTCCATATGAAATGACTATAGTGGTCCTTCACAGAGGCAAGCCAAAGGACCCTAGAGTGTGTGAAACTGACGTATGAATACTATCGTCTTTGTTTTCATTTTCCCATTGGTGTTTAGTGAGGAATTAAAACATTTACGTATACATCACAGGCAAATGTGTGATGGGTTTGAATCCAAGTGTTGGCTGGATGCTCAGCAGCAGAGGCTAGCCTTTGGTTCCCTGTGCAAGGAAACAGCACCTATTAAAGAGAGAGAGAGAGAGACACTGCGACATTTGGGATATTAGGAAGAAAGCAGCCATTGAGGCAAAAAGCTCCCCCCTTGTGAAGGAGCCCAGACAGCTTTGCTCATATTTAGCACGGTCCGTGCCCATCCCTGAAGGGCTTAAGTGTCTCAAAAACACCATTAGCTCTTAAAAGTTCCCTAATCCCCCAGAAATATGAGTTAAGTCTGGAGAAAATTATTCAGAGGGCTGACCACAAGCCAAGCGGGGAAGGAAGCTACAATGACTGTCACCCATAATTAGAGGATTGTCGTGTCTTACCAGAGATCAGTCGAGGGTCATGCTTGGCTTAGTCTGCAATCATTACAGCTTACATGATACTGATTATACACTTCATGCTTAGCTGAAAATTGTATTGTAAAGTATGCGTCACAGGTTTTGGCTGCATATTATAAATTAATATTTTTTTTTCCCCCACGGTATGGAAAGAACTTAAAAATAGCCTGCTTCTTGCAAATTTGGTGGATGGGTGGAGTTCACAGATGGGTAAATGGGATTAGGAGTTATATTTAATATTTCCCATTTAAGTGCATAGAGCTTAGCGTGGGCATAGACACAATACTCCAGCATTCTAAAATTGACTCATGCAAATTCAGAGCAGCCTTTAGTAGGACAAAATAATATTCTCTGCCCTCCAGAAGTATAGTAATGGTAGAGTGAAATGTTATATTCTTAAGGCATTTGGATTCAAGATCAAGATAGAAATACAAGATAAAAAAAAGACAGAAATAGAAAAAAAGTGTGAAAACCCACAGATTGAACCATTTTCCCCAACAAAGAACCCTTGAACTTGAACTTAGATGGGGTTCCTCTATGGCAGGGCTGCCCAGTCCTCTTCCTGGAGATCTACTGTCCCGTAGGATTTCATCCCAACCCTAACAGAACACAATGAGTTCAACAGCGAGAGGTCTCCTTGAGGTGCCAATTAGTAGTAGAATCAAGTGCGTAAAATTAAGGTAGAAATTAAAACCACCAGAGATGATAGATCTGCAGGAACAGGACTGGGCAGCCCTGCTCCACGGAGACACACAGAAGAGCCTTTTGGAAGCCTTTCTTCTGAGGGTACGTGCAGTGGAGGTTCCGTCATTGAATTCATCACTATTGGTACTGAGGAAAATGTCCCCATAGCCTGTATTCATTCAAATGCTCCATTTAAAAAGCTGTTTAGTGTCCTTGTATAAATGAGAGAACATACTGTATCTACAAATTGGAAAACTGAACAAGCAGTATGTCACACGTCCCCATGACACCCCGGGGAGGAACATGCGGCAGTTCCAGAAAACACCTTTGGTTGTCGCACACATGGAGAGAGAGAGAGAGAGAGAGAGAGAGAGAGAGAGCGCACCCACACAAACACAAAATTAAATAAACACCTTCACCCTTTCCCCTGATGGGTTTCTGTGCAAAAAAAACAATTAACTAAAACAACAAACTAAAATAGCAAAGGCAAAATGAAAGCGAAACCCAGGAGTGCTTTTCAGCACGCCGCTGGGATCCGCTGGCCAACTTTTCAGCTGACCAGTTTCTTTTTTAGCCTTGTGTATTCAGATAAACAAAACCGAAACTAAACGAAATGAAAATCGAAATGCAATTTCCGGCCTCGGCCCCCGAACATGTGGGGAGCGGCACACCTTTTACGCACCTGGGCCGGTCAGTTAACGCAACGCCAGGTGCGTGCGCTCTCTCCACCGGCCGGCGTGACTGAGACCAATCCGCTTCTCCGACGGACCGAACGGAGCGCAGTAATAGGCCAATCAGCTGTAATGTGTTATGTTACGCTGGGCTTATGTTGCTGAACATTATAAACGTGGCACAGATAAGAATGAGCTGAAACTGAACAGAAAAAAAAAAATTATGAAATGTATCAATTATATTAACTCTGGACTGACAACTAAACTTAAGCAAAAGTGTCAAATTACCAGAAGAATGATCATTGAATGTTGGAGCGCTTGCCGAGTTCGGTTTCAAAGAGCCAATCTGACACTTCTCTCACTTTCTACATTCCTTTCCTTGGACATGATGGCTAATCAGTGGGATAACTAGGCTTCCTACCTAAAGTATGTAATGATGTGCGATCTTGAGGATCATGACGATGATAATTAAGAAAAAAAGATGCAGTCTGTGAATAGAAACAAAACAGACATTTACAATTTATCTGATAAGCATTTATAAACACATTACAGGCATTTGGCAGACGCTCTTATCCAGAGCGACGTACAACAAAGTATGCACAATGCACAAATTAGCAAACCAGCATATGTTAAAAGTGTACATTTCACAGGCTCGCTAGTTGGCTAAAGTAAAGTACAACTTTGACTTGACACTTAAACTGACAGAAAGTTGCACACGGTAAACTTCTAGCCTATCACATCATTTTAAGCAAACACGTATGTTATTTTTTGGTTTTGTTTTTGTGTTTTTGGTATATGGACTTTTAACATTTATTCAATTTTATGTTTCTGCCACAAAAGGACTAACATCATTTCCATAATAGTTTGAACCTGCACTGCGTCTACCCCATTCAGTTATAATGGATTTATGTGTTCCACTGGTGTAATGTCCTACTCAAAATATAATGACTTCATCTTGTTTATTTAATTTTCCCTGTTACCCTCAATAAGGTGGGACTGTCTTCTGTCGCAGAAATATGCAGTCATTTGTTTTGTTTTCTTCCCGTAATACAATTTGTATGCAAATGTTCCCATTATGGCCGTTCTTTCATTATTTTAGTTAGGTGTTATTTGTTTATTTATTTATTTATTTATTGCCAGCATTCATAACACACCTCTCTGGCTTATTTCAACTTTCAGTTTGTACTGTGTGTCCTTGCTTCTGAGTCCTTGTTATTTATTTGATCCCCACGTATCACTTTATATTTGCATTTACATTACACGTTGCACTTCACAACAACGATTGCCTGCACTGCGTGCAGCTTTTTAAGGCTTTGCATATCTTTGTATATACATCATTCATTTCCAACCACAGAGTCTTCTGGGATGAGGTTCACCCCAACCCTGCGTTTAAAATAAAATAAATAAATAAATAAAATAATAATAATTCAAAAAAGTCCTTTGGGTCACCTGTTCAGCGAGGATCAGCTAGAGCAGGGATCAGCAACTCACGTTCCTCCCTCCCTTTGCCTGGGAGTCAGGTGCGAAGACAGTCTGGCCAATCAGTGGCACTAATTACCCGGGAGAAAAGAAAACCAGGGCTGGCTTTGGATTCGAGGGCCAGAGTTGATGATCCCTGCACTAGAGCCTTTGGTACCTTGTTTTTTAATATTTTATTATTATTTATTTTTTACAAATGGACTGCATTTTCAGAGCCTCCAGACACATACATTGTTGTAAACAGGTGCAGCTGTTCGTCACTTTAGCTGAGTCCTTTTGGTGACCCTTACAAAAATCTTGTTTTTATGAATATTTCTGTGTTTAATGAGCAAATTCTCTGGGCATGATGAAGCACCATGCCATTGATTAATTGATATTTCATTTTAAATGTTGGCTTTGTGTTAGATCTTTTTTAATCATTACTGATTTCATATTTTCCTCTCATTTTGATTCTCTGCCATTGTTCCTGCATTTTCCAGCAATGCTGCCATCAGCTATGCCAAATTGATAAATTAATTCAATTTAGCTCTGAATTATTTTGAAAATAATGGCAAGTGACAATGGCTGCAGTATAGATTAAGTGTATTTTAGTGTTTTTTAATCTTCTACTATGTCCTATCTAATAATAATAATAATAATAATACCACATAGGCCACTTTTCCAACACTCAATGTGCTGTACAGTACAGCAAATGCGGTAAAATCACCATGGATACGTGAGCATAAGCAGAATGAAAGGGAGTACACAAAAATACTAGTTAGAGCCGGTTTGGTGATAGAGACGGTGAGTTTATCAGTGTCAGGAGAGCGTAGTGATGGAGGAGTTGGCGGAGTGGTTGTAATCTGGGACAAGATGGCGAAGGTTTTTGTAGGTCAAGAAAAGGACGTTGTGAAATCAATCCTGGCTTTAATGGAGAGCCGGTGAAGGGGGTACAGGACCGGGCTTATTCCTGGACAAGTAGGTGAGGACTATGAGCAGCAGCATTTCCGAGGAGAAAGAAGAAAAGGAGAAGGAGAAATATAAAGAGGAAGAGGAAGAGGGAGAAAGAGAGGAAGATCGACTTCATTACCCATTACACTAAACTGCCCATTACACAACATTTTACATACTGCACATAGCATTTACATTGCATCCATTTACACAGCTGGATGTACTGCACTGCCGCCCGCATTGTTCATATCAAGAAAGTGCCATCACTCCATCTCCGTGATGCCTCCCGTCATCGATCGGAGACATCACGATACTTTCCTTCTGTGATGCCGAAAGAGTCGCCGTGTGCCATGGTTACCGTAACGCAGGTGCTCCTCCCAACCTCCTCTCCGTCACAGCCGAGCTGAAACGATACTGCTGAGAGCTGCGCGTCCACCAATAAGCGCGTCACACCAGTCCCATGCCCCTTTACTGGCTCCCCAATTAAAGCCAGGAGGTATTTTTTTTAAATCTAGGATGACATACTGCAGCCATTGTCATTCTCGCTGTTATTTTCAAAAGGATGCGATTTGAATTAATTTATTAATTTAGCAGAAGCAGATGGCATCATTGCTGAAAAACGCTGGAACAGTGACAAAGAATCAACATAAGAAAGAAATATCAAATCAGTAAGTCATTGAAATCAGTAATGATTTTTTTTTTTAAATCAAACAAAAAATTGAAAATGAAATATCAATTAATTAATAAAAATATTTATATAGCACCACTTACAAAGAATGACACAATGCTTCAGTATGAATAGGGAATTAGTCATTAAACACAAAAATATCAATGAAAATATTCTTCTACTCTCTCTCTCTCTCTCTCTCTCATTAACAATGTGTCATTGGATGACAAATTGCAAATGTATTCTGATTTTTTTTTTTTTTTTGTTGAAATGTAGAAATCCACACTAGAATAACTGGCATAAAAATGATTAAAAAGGACTCTGGTCCAAAAAAGTCACCCTTTTAACCGCTATAAAAAGGGATCCTGTTCCACTAAGAGGGACAAACTTTACTCATATGCAGCCCACTGTGACCCTGCAGAAATGTCACCAGAGTTTAATTTGCATTAGTGAGTCCCTCTGCCCTGTGAAGGCTCTTCATTCGAAAAAAAAAAACAAAAAACATTTCTCTCCGTCAGATCTCATATTCTGTTCCTCGCTCTTTTTATTTATCTTATCTTTTCGCTCAGCAGCCGAATTAAAGGGAAGAAAAAATCGACCGAGGGCCAAATGCGCTCTTGTGCTTTGTGTAATCCAAATCTCCGAACAGCCATTCGCATGTAGAGTCTTATTATAAACAGGCCCGAGGCGATGCTCTCTAACAGTCTTCTGACTTCCCTCTGTTAGATGGTTGACAGACTCCCGCTTCAATCGTGTTGATAATAAACCTGGAGGACCAGAGGGTTTAATTTCAAAACAAAGCATGCTGTGCGGTTGCTGCCTGTGCTCTGTTGCTGCCTGTGCTCAGTTGCTGCCTGTGCTCTGTTGCTGCCTGTGCTCTGTTGCTGCCTGTGCTCAGTTGCTGCCTGTGCTCTGTTGCTGCCTGTGCTCAGTTGCTGCCTGTGCTCAGTTGCTGCCTGTGCTCTGTTGCTGCCTGTGCTCAGTCTGAATGACTGCAGCATTTGCGATTAAGTGACTGTCTGGCGACTCGTAACCCCAGAGCCCAGACAGCGATGGGTGCGTGTGTACTGTACGCCGAGAACACCGCCATTGGCGCTATCAGCACCTGTCTGTCGCTTACCTTTCACGCTGACACCAGACGAGGTCTGGCCTGACACACAGTGGCAGGCTAACATCCACTATGTGGCTGTTTTCTTTTTTTATTTATTTATTAAAAAAAAAAAAAAAAAATCATGAGTCCCTTCCCGGGAGCTTGGGCTCTTCTGAAAACATGAGTCATTGAAGGCAGAGGCGGACGTCGCTCAGATGGCCATTTCAGCAAAACGTGTCGCCCGCAGGAAGTCAGGAGGGGGCCAGAAGGAAACCACTCCTTAAAAATGTCAAACAGCTCAAAAGGCGACTCTTCCCTCATAGTCATAGGAGTAATAATATCTTTAACAAAAAAGGGGTAGTGATTTTTTTTTCTTTCAAAACCTAGGAATAGTACAAAAATAAATAAATAATGCCTGGCGATGGACTGGTGACCTGTCCGAGGTGTGTTCCTGCTTCTTGCACAATGCATGCTGGGATAGGATGGATGGATGAATGGATAAATAAATAAATAAATAAATAAATTCACAAGACAAGCATAAAATTGGTAATTGATCTTGTTTTTTTATGAGGTGAAATACCACTAACCGTGAAATTATGTTTTCAGTCAGTCACAGCTCATCATTCATTTTGTTGATGTAGTAATGACAAATCAAACGGCGCTAGTTTGAAGTCATCTGTGAGGTATGTTTTATCAGTAAATCATGTGGTTTGATTTATGTTCTTTCACACCGCTGGGACATTAATCCAGGAGCCACGTATCGTGATTGACAGGTGCCTCTCTCGGCTGTGTCACTAACTGTCAGCTGTCGTTAAATTAGGTCAATATTCTCAGGGCCCTTGTTATTGTG